>NW_023425427.1:2982500-3582500 GCF_014108245.1 Pipistrellus kuhlii | reverse complement strand
AGGAGGCAGAATACAGTTATCATCCCTATTTTACCAACAAGAAAACGATTCAGGAATGTTAAGCAAGTTGCCCAAGGGAATCAAAGAATAGCAACAGGATGGGGAAGAAACAGGTCTGCTGACTGCCGTGCCCTTCCCCTTAGCTTCATCTGTCCTGACTCCCCGACACGTAGTAGGGACTCTGGAGGAAAGGACACCTTCATGGTTGGGCTCTGAGGTGAGGCAGGGGCAGGAAAAATGCTTAAGCCGGGCGCCATAGGTTTTGTGAGAGCTCATTAGGAAGGCATCTGGGAAGAGCATTTCATGGGGGGGGGGGGGGAACATGCAGAGGTCTGAATCAGCCCAGACTGTTGGGGAAGAATAATTAGTTCTGAGTAGAAGGTGGGCTAGGCAGGAGAGGGACATTCCAATCCCTCCACACAGCCAGCGAAGCCTTGGGCAGGTAACAGCGTCTCAGGATCACCTCTCAGGGACCCAGGGAGGGAGAGAGAATTCACTGACCCGGTTATGAGCTACCCCACAGAGATACAGATAAAGAATGAGGAGCCAGATCTTAAATGTCGAAAGGTGGCCTTTGAGGTTTAAGAACTCCTTTGAGGGTCAGAGGCGGCTTTCAAACAGGGTCCTGTCAGTGGGAGGACACATCTGGGGAAAGTCAGATCCCTCAAGTTCAATGTAAATGCAGTGAATGTGGGAAATGCCAGTGGATGAGCAGGGGGGAAAGGCTGGGTGGTGCTAGGCGGGAAAAAGGAGCCGTTGTTAAGTTCAGGGTTTATGACTTGAAGAACGTGACCCAGATAGCCAGTTTGCTCTTACTGATGTGCTTTTAATCGGATGTTCTTCTAAAATTCACCCTTCGCTGACTCCATATCTCATTCCCCAGAGGCAGCGCGGAGCAATCTGTTTGCATCTGCACTTTCTATAGCAGAGGGTCCTTCTCCCGTCACACCTGGGGGCTCATGTCCTGGACACAGCACAGCAGCCGGACCATTGTGCTTAATGCCCCGGGGGCAACTCAGCGTGACACTGTGCCCTGATAGTGCTCCCTTCCCGTATTCCTGGCGCCCTGCTCGCTGCTTCACATGCATTAATTTATTTGATCTGAGCAATGACCCACTGGATTGTATTAATCACTATTTAATCCGTACGTAAACTGAGGCAGAGAGAATAAAGCAAAAACTTGCCAAGGTCACATAGTTGATGACAGGCAAGCCTGGGATTTGAACTGGGGATGTCTCAGTTCCCAAACCATGTGCTTTATCTGTAGTATGTTGTTTGCTTGATGCTGTACATAGATTTTCAGGGGGTAAGGGGGGAGTTGGGGCCAGTTTTGGGTAGTGCTATAATGATAGTCATGTTTTAGGAATAGGAATGAAAGGAATCTCAGGCCTTCACAAATACCGTTGAGTTAGTTTTTCTCCCAATTTGACAGTCACCCATAGGTGGAGTCTTACTGGTCTCATGTCTAGAGATCTCCCAAGTGCTGAACATCTTAAATCTGGGTCTGGCTCCAGGCCATGATACAAAGGCAAGGGAGATCCCCATTCTGTGCATATGCCAATGGAGCCTTAGCTGGGTGATGTGATACGCCCACAGTGATTGTGGTAGCTGGCAGGTTGGGGGTTCAAACTAAGGCTGATGTGGCTCCAAAGCCCAAGTTCTTATGTGGTATTTTGTGCAGGCAACTATCTGGTCTTTGTTTTGTTTTGTTTTTTGTGAATGTTTCTGAAATGTCAGTTTTCCAGGTGCCACCTTAACTTCCACTCAGCTTTACTATTAGCATAATTCACAAGAAAACTTATCACTGCCACTGTTTTCTTTTTTTTAAATGTCCTTGGCCAAATGGATGGTATAACTGCACAAATAAGATGATTAAAACAAAGCAGTGCAATAGTATTCTAGTTTAGAGTCTCGCTTCTATATTCAGCCATATTCTCCCCTGGCCTGTCCAAGTATCTAATCTTTAGGCCTGCTTTCTTTGTGTTGAAAAGGAATATTTGGAAATGTTAAAGAGAAGCTAAAGATGTAGTAGCACCAAATCGAACCATTCTCTGCCTTAATCAGGATTGAGACAGAGTTAAAAAGGGATTTTTTTATTTTTTTATTTTTTATTACTATGTGAGTTAGTACGTTAAGGAATAATAAGGTCTCCTCTCAAAACCACGTTTCTTCCAGTCAGCGCTGACAGCCCCGGTTCTATAAAATGCTGGAATGCTGGACTTGAGGGCTGTAGCATCTTCTCAGCCCTCGAATTCTTTCACTCTAAGAGTTTGCTAAGGGTCCTCACATACTTTGAGATCGGTTTGCAAGAAGTAGGCTTGGTTGGATGATGTAGTGAAAGGTTGGAGTCTAGACTGAGACATGGAAGAAGGGGATAAAAGAGCGGTCGCTATGCTGTGGCTACTGAGACATCCAGAAGGGAGGTATGGATTAGAGTCTCTGGAACACCCATTCGAACCATCATCTCCCTATTCTCTGTGGCCTTTTCTGTGATTCCTACCTACTTTCTCTCCCTTGTTCACAGAGACGGATGATATCAGGGCTGATATCCATTATGTCTGCCCTGGCCGGGTGGCTCAGTTGGTTGGGAGTTGTCCTGTGAACCAAAGCCTTGCTGGTGCTATTCCTGGTCAGGCCATATGTCCAGGTTTTGGGCTAAATACCCAATAGGGGGCATGCAGGAGGCAGCTGATCAAAGTTCTGCTCTCATAATCTCCCTCTCTCTCTCTCTCTCTCTCTCTCTCTCTCTCTCTCTCTCTCTCTCTCTCTCTCTCTCTCCCTCCCTCCCTCCCTCCCTCCCTCCCTCTGCTCCTTCCTCATCCCCCCTCTCCTCTCTTCCTCTCTTTCCAAAAGTCAATACAGATAATTTGTAAAAAGCTATATCTAATAAAGATTTAACAGTTATGTAGGAGGAATTAACAAGAATCATGTGTTCTCTGTTTCCATCTTTGGTTGGGCATTTGCCATAGAGAATTTCACGTCCCCCAACAACTCAATGAAGTAAGCAAGGGTGAGCATCTCATTTGACACATCAGAAAATCCGATATGGGGAGTGTCAGCCAAGTCCCTCAGCTTCTGAGACCTAAAGAGTCCAACTCTCTCAGAGCCTGTGCTTTCTCTCTGTTACTGTGATGTATTGAAGATTTTCTTGGATTGGAGAAAAGGAAGCTCTTGGATTGGGGACCTTCCCTGCACCTGGGGGTAAGGCACACTGTCACACCTCTCAGCTCAGCCTTTCTTTGTTCACTGGTGAAGGGATGATGTTAATGAGATCCTACTCATGGATTTGTGCCCCTTGGGGGCCAATTAACTTCACTTTACTTCAGCTGCCAGGGTCCTCAAAACTAAATCCAGATCAATTAGTTCTTCCCAGGGGCCCGGTAGCATCTCTTCCTTCACTCATTTTAACTGTTCTTTGCTCCAGTTTTATTTTTAATTGTCTTGATTTATATCTTATTTAACTTCGTAATATCACTTTAGCCGTGTCTAGGGCATACATGGGTATGAATTCTAAATAAATAAGGAAAAGCATTTTAGAGCCATCTCTGGAGAGGACAACAGCTCCAGGGTCCTCGTCTGGATGAAAAAACGAATGGAAAAACTGAGGTTGCTCCCAAGAGGGTGGCTTGGGGAGGTGAATCCTTTCTGGAGGACAAGGTATTTGGGGAGGGACCAAACCTGGCCCACTACCTGTTTTTGCCCATAAAGTTTTGTTGGAACACAGCCATGCATATTTTGTACTGATTGACTATGACTGCTTTCATGCTACAATGGCAGAGCTGAGTAATTGAAACATGGACAGTATGGTCCATGAAACCTAAAATACTTACTGTCTGCCCTTTGAAGAATATATTTACTATTCTTGCCCTAGAGCACATGTGTCAGACACAAGGCCCGCGGGCCAAATCCATCCCGCCAGGCCTTGCAATGTGGCCCGCACTGCGCTATCATCACTGCACTCCACTGCGTTTCCATCACAATGACAGTTTATGACTGTTCAGTAAACCATTCGGCCCGCGATTTAGGCTGGATTTTAGATTTTGGCCCCTTCTCTGATTGAGTTCGACACCCCTACCCTAAGGAAAACAAGATTTTTAGAAGCTGCTGTCTAGGTTAAAAAAAAAAAAGGAGCTAAAGTTTTCTTTATCCCTCCTCCTCTATTTAGTGTCTCATTTTAAAAAATTTAATCCCTAATTTCTTCTCTCTTACTTTTATTTTCTTTCCCTTCCTTTCTTTCTCCTCCTTCTTATATTTTTGAGTTGAAAGATTCCTTCTAGTTCAGTCATTTTAAAGTTTTATTTGTTAAAAATCTTTATTGATTTTAGAGAAAGAGAACAAGAGAGAAGAGCGAGGCATCAACTTCATTGCTCCTCCCAACCCTACTGGTTGATTACTGTACATTTCTGCATGTGCCCCAATGTGGGATTGAACTTACAACTGCCCAACCAGATATATTAATTAATTAACTAACTAATTAATTAATTAATTAATTAATTTCATAGAGGGGAAGGGAAAGGGAGAGAGAGATAGAAACATCAATGATGAGAGAGAATTGTGGATTGGCTGCCTCCTGCAAGCCTGAAACCCCAGCATGTGCCCCGACCAGGAATCAAACCAATGCTCAACTACTGAGCCACACCAGCCAGCAGTCTTTCTTATATTTTGAAGAGAACACTGAACTCTGGAAACTGAAAGTGATGCAGGATAAGGTGATCAGAGAGTGTCCACAAAGGGCCAAGCATCTCCTATTGTCTTTTCTCCTCATGTCTTTCACTCTGTACATAGACCATGGTTGTTAGGAGCTCAGGGGAGACAAAAGATAAACAAATGCAGGGAAAGCACTGAGCACAGTGTCTGCTACATAATAAATGGTCAGCGAGGCTTAGCTGAGTTCAAGAAAAGCCCAGTCTAATAGCAGAGGCAAAAACAAAACAAAACAAAAACCTAGCCCCAAAATCTGAATAAATGTCAGAAACTAGGCACAGCCTTAGAAGTTGGTGTTTTCCAAGATTGGCCTGGAGAGCCTCCCTACACCTCAATATCCCTCCCTGAATCATGGCCACCTATGAACCCACTGTAAAAATTGCTGAAGTTAATATTTTTATTTCCAAAGTGGTGGAAATTGAGTCTCAGAGAGAGCCGTTAACTTGCCCAAGGCCACACAGTCAGGTGGGGGCAGCCAGGATTAGAACCTAGGTACCTCAGCTTTCCAGTCAAACATTTTTCCACTGTGGGATCCCGTTCTGTAGCCATGAAGTGATGGTATGTGTTTTAAAGGAAAAGGAGAATTATATCCCTTCCTAGCTATCGACTTAGAGAAGGGGCTGATGAAGTCAAGAAAGACTTTGTGGAGGAGCCACGGCTTACATGGTACAAAACAGATAGAAAAAATGTTCCGCATCTAACAAAACTGCAGTATATTTCCCAAAGTGATGGGAAATTGGACTTAACCACGGTTACAGGATCCATACTGTTGCATAGGAAGGAAAAGCCAGGTTAGGGAATTAGGATCCGACTAGTTAAGAGCGATGCTTGAGTGTTTAATTAAGATATGTAGCCTTGATCCTGTAAGACCAGAATCACAAACAGATGCACTTGGATGTGTTGTATTTGACCCTCACCTGTCAGGGGGAAGACCATTTGTCCATGCTTTAAAAATGGAGAGATTTCATATAGAAATCTAGATTTCCGGCTTCTCCCAGAAATCAGGTGAGTGGCAGCCTAGAGATGTCATTCCCACGTGGACACAGCCTGCTGTCCCAGAAAAAATTGTGACCCCATACTCCCTTCTTAGGCTGCAGACCTTGCCGCGCGTTTCCTCTTGTTTATGTCCTGGGCTTTTGAGTGTACATCAAGAAGTGGTGATGTGCTAAAAATTTGTCATTATTGATGTGGTGATATCCATGTCAGAGGCTGTTTATTTGCTCATCAAACATTTAGTAAGCATCTATTTCCAGCCAGGCTTTAAAAGGGAAGCGTTAGTTCAGGAGATGAATTAGGAGGCTGGTCCAGAGGTCCAGAGGAGAGAGAGGAGGAAATCTGCTTAGGAAGAGAGCCATGGTGATGGGGAAGAGGTTGGGCCTTTTCCCTTCAGTCCCCATAGTCCTTCTTTTAAAGAGAAACCTGTCCCATCCCATTTGCATAGAGTCAGGTACCTGTCCTTTTAGCCCCCTTCAATCGGGTTTCTTTTATATTATACTCATCTGAGAAGAGGGATCCTTCCTCTTTCATTTGCAGATCCTCTCTCCCACTCTCCTTCTCATCTTATCCAGTGGGTACATCCCACCTGGCCCTGATTCCAAGC
The DNA here is from genome assembly GCF_014108245.1 of Pipistrellus kuhlii. Lineage (NCBI taxonomy): Eukaryota > Metazoa > Chordata > Mammalia > Chiroptera > Vespertilionidae > Pipistrellus > Pipistrellus kuhlii. The sequence continues at coordinate 3,576,196 of NW_023425427.1, read as the reverse complement.
AATTTAGCCCCTGCATACAGAGTAGATGGCCATCACCCTCCGTGGGTGTGTGTGCCTCTCAGACCTGCCAGGAAGACCCAGGCTGTCAGCGTCCGCCCCAGAGCTGCCTTTCAAATCAATACAACTGCTTTGTTTCCGTCTCTGCATCTGCAGACTGCAGCATTCCCGTTCCCTTTGCGCCTCAGCGCACTGCTCCCTCCTGCACCTAGCTCCCACCCTTGCCATTTCCTCTGCAGGTGTCCCCCAAGGGCCCAAATGTCTCCATCCCTCCCACACATTGTAGTATGATTGCTCTCAAAGTAATGAGTTGCTGAATTCGGGGAAGTTGGCTTCACTTGGAAATGGCCCATATGCTAAAACAAAACAAAATCTTAACAAAAATAAATAAATAAAATAAATCAATGCCTACAGGAACAGGCACGAAGGCTCTGTCTTTACTCCTGGTGTCTACCATTAACTGGCTGTGGGGCGTTACACAAACCTTGGCTTCCTTTTCCCTAAAATGAAGCAGCTGGACTTGGTTCTCATTGAGAGAGCAGACCAGATCTCTTCTCCACCTCATGGGAGTGTCCATAATCTCACAGACAGCCAAATTTAGGGTCATGCATGTCAATTACATCATCCCTTAGTACGATACCTGGCTCATGAAATGTGTCCCACAAGTACCCATTGAATGAATGGAAGTCACTGGTATTGGATCATAGAATGCCATAGGATGCCTGCATCAGGAAGACCCTTAGAGACTATTTAAAACTTCGCACTGGTTCCCACACGGACAAACGAAGGTCCATGGACGGGATGAGCTTTGTCCTAGATCACACGGACTGACTCTCCTTGCATCGCACATTGACATTGGGCTCAGTCTCAGGTTAACCATTTCCAGGGGCCCTTTTGGTTTTGCGTTAATGATCTGAGCCTTTTTGGGGGGAGGCTGAGCTGGTGACTTCTCTCCTGCTCCTGGGCCCCATCTTTCTATTGGTTGCTGACAAGAGAACATGATCATTTCTCTCTGCTCTCCAGCAGCATACGCCACCCATCACTCAGACTAACAGACCTTGCTGGGCACCCACCGTGTATCTGGAAGCCATTTTCTGTTCAGAAGTCAGGGGCGGTCAGCCAACATTTCAGTAATATTTGCTTTCCTAAGGCTTAGGCAAATCACATCCAACCACTTCTTCACACTCTCTCTCGTCTGGCATTATTTCCCTGCATCCAAGGCAAAGCAAAAGTGAGCATGGTTCTCTCCTCCACCCCCCACCCCCCCTCTAGTGATACATAAGTTTCTTCGTTCTTGTACCAGTATGGAATCATAAACTGAAACAACGTTAAATTTGGAAGAAATCACCGGAGCCCACCATCCTGATTCTAATAAGTACAGAGACCAAGTTCCCAAGACTAGGGGTTATGTTACCACGTCTTGTTTCTGCAGAGGGACTAGCCTGGGGCTAGAATTTGGACCCAACCCCGTCCTGTCTGGTAAACCTCATGGCCTCTTCTCTTTGATCCTCCACAAGGTAAAGGCCTGAGAGCTGGGGTCCAATCAGGAAGGGGCTGGAGACATGTCTGCAGAATCTCAGACTCAGAAATTCAAGTCTTAGGAACTCAGTCCCTTGTTATGAAGTGAGGGCTCGGTTTTGTCCCCGCACATATTATGGGATCAGATGGAATCCTTTGTTCCTGACGGTGCTAGATTCCTAGGCCTGCGCCTCTCCTGCTGCTTGCCATCACTGGGCCTCTCTCATGAACGGGGACTTTCCATTTCTTCAGGTTGTGTTTATTCCATAAGGAGCATGGCAGCATGTGTGGCATTTGGGGGCAAAGCCTGTCTTTCAGGAGCTCTCTCCTTCATCTCCCTGCCTACTGTGTGCTCTGCTGGTCCCCAGCCCGGAAGCAGCCCTCCTCTGGGACTGCATGAAAGCTGCCTTGGTCAGGGGCTGTCTCAGCCAGAAATACACCAGTGGTTTTCTTGAAAGTTTCACAAAAAATGGATCCTTTGGGTCAAAGGCTCCTTAATCTGCAAAACACAAGCTGTTTGCCTGACTTGCGGCCTCAGCAGACTTCCTAGACTTGAAGGGGCTTTGGTATGGAAAATGGTTTGTGTTTTGAAGATTAAGGGCCCTTTCATCCAAAAGATGCATTTTTTTCTTTCTTATTTCCTCAAGCTCCCAAAGAAACACTATGTTCCTTTCTGGTTTGAACGCTGCAGCTTCTTTTTGTATGCGGAGATGGATTAGAGTGCCCTGCACACTCACGGGCTGCGAGAAAAGAACTCAGTGAACTCCAGTGCCTCTCTCTTTTAGGACCGGCGGCCCTCCTCTCCTAGTCCCGGTTTGGGCCAGTCATCCCTGCAAATGCACTCAATCATCTGGGAGTGTTTTCAGACTGCAGATTCTAGGCCCTCACCATCTGAATTTCTGATGAAGTCTCAAGGAGAAAATGTGTCTTAAAAGCAGAGACTGCTTGGGACTCACCAGCTTCAAGATAACCTGGCTTGGGGACCAGAGTCCCCAGCCCAGTAACTGTCAGTGTGTGGAGTGAGGAGCCTACATTACGGAGAGACCTAGAATCAAATCACAGCTCCGACTCTAACTACTCATCATGTGACTTGGGACAAATGACTGACCCTGTTGCTTCAGTACCAAAATGGGAACCATGTGTCTGCTAGCTACCCCCCCCCCCCGCCACCACCACCACTGCCAGTTCAGTGGCCTTAAACAGCTGCATCTATGATCCCAGCTCATGTGTCTGTGGGTCAGTGAGGGGCCTGCTGGTCTACGCCAGCCTTGCTGGTCTAGCCTGCATCGGCCTTGTTCCTCAGGTTCAGCAGGGGGCCCTGCCCTAAACTTGGGGGACTGAGGCACCTTAGTGGGTTGGTCTGTTCCACGTCCTTCATCCTCCTTCTGAAACACCACTCACATCCTTCTTGTGGCAGAAGCAGAAGCGCAGGAGGTGGTGCAGAAACCCATGGGGTCTCTTGAGGCTCAGAACTGGCAGCCATCACTCTTGCCTCATTCCAAGAGCCAAAGGGACTGATGGTGGTGAGCCTCAGCGGGAAGAATGGAGGATATCTTTCACCTCTTTAGTAGAAGTTCTGGGGAACCTCATGTCAAAGTGCCTGGTCACAGGGAAAGGTGACTACTGGGGGGCCGTTAATCTCACACCTATTCCACAGGTGGTGGTGAAAGTCAACTGAGGCCATATCTGTACAGTTCCCGACACGGTTCCAGTCATACGCTAAATGTCCTTTAATTGTGTTCCTCATGGTCATGACTACAGAAAGGACTCAAAATGGTGGCTAGAATTATTAATCTAGAGTTTCCAAATCTAGCAACACAGGTAGGAAAACAGATGCTCAGAGGGGTGGCGAAGCTTTCTCAAAAGTCACACAGATGTGGCTGGTTGAGCTCCTACAAATCAGACAGCACAATTATGTTTTATTTGGGATTTGAAGGACAATAGGAAGGACCTTGGTTCTAGCTTATTGTGCTATCTGACATTCCAGCAATTGCGAGGCATTTCTTAGTGTTAAGCAATAGCCTCAGTGATCCTGCCCATCTCCCTTCCCTGCCAGGATGTGGGAAGAAGATGTGACATGAGGGTACATAATGTTCACCTGAGACATTGATTTAAAATGCAGATCCAGGTACCTTTCTTGCTAAGGATTGCAATTCAGTAGGTCTGGTGAAGGGTCCAGAAGATTAAATATTTGTTAAGCATCTCTAGTGATTTTGACCGAAGTGGCCTGTGCCAACTTTTTTGTTTTTTGAATCCCTTGTATCTCTGGTTGAATCTCTCATTAATAGAACCGGAGATCATCTGTAGCAGCAATGGCAGCTCTCAGATCTGGGGGAGCTTAGAGAGTGTTGGAAAGAGACAGTGGTGATAGAGGAAGACAGACTTGACCATGCACATGCTTACCAAGGAACACCCCAAAGCAAGCACCACGGAAGGGTTAATGAAGTAACATTAGCTGAGCAAGTTTTATGTGGGTTTGCAGATGTGTGTTGAAAAAAAATCACTATTATCTGCCATGCCTTTGTGTGTTGGTAGCAACAGAGAACCAAACTCACACTGGAATGATGTTTCAAAAAGCAAAACAGAATAACACACTAGCTGTGAGACCATAAGTAAATTACCGCATCTTTTGGACCAGGTTTTTTCTGCCATTAGGTGGGAATAATAAACAAACCTTTGGAGGCTTATCCTGAGGACTAAGTGAATTATGTGTGTTTTATTTAAATAATTCACTTGGTGTTATCTCGCTGAAGGTTTATTTTCTCACTTCTGAAATGAGAGGTATACATCCCTGCCCTACATATCTTAACAGTGGCTCTGCGATCAGATGGGAGCTGAGTCCCTTTGCAGCATGAAGTCTTGCTGGAATGCAAGGATGGAATGAGGAGTGTCTTGAAAGAGTGCAGGTGCAAGAGGGCACTTACAGTATCCAAAGTGACCATGTTTTTCTAAAACTGTGACTGCCAACCCAGCACCTGCCTAAATATTCAGAGTGTGTCCCCTGATTTCTGCTGTGGGTTCCATAATTGTCATGGACAAGTAGCAGTGGGAGCAGTCCTTTTGTCTGATCATTTAAAAAGTGCTGCAAAAAAAAAAAAAAAAAAAAAAAAAAAAAAAAAGAACCCATTGCATAAAACTATCCAAGCCCAAGGAGCTTCCATCCAAATTCACCCACCAGGAGCCTTTCAGCTGTTTTCTTTAGTGACCTGGTAGAAACTGTCAAGCTGAGGGTCAGAGCTCTTGATGAGTAAACGTTGAAGTTTAGGTTCGGATGGAAACATAAATGTTTTATTTATTTGCTCCACTGAATTTTAGGAATAGGTTAGCCACAGGGAAGAATTTAGAGCCATCAACTCAGAGGAGCACTATTTATTTATTGAACAATTATATTTTGAGCACCCGTGTAGTGCCAGCTCTGGGCTCTTCAGTACGTTTTAGAACTCCTCTGTTTTAAAGCCATTAATGGATCCCTGTGATCCCGCAGGACTCGTTCTGGCTCTAGATTTGTTCAGTTCATTCATTCATTAAGTACTGATTTAATGTCTAATAGGGGTGTCGAACTCAATCAGAGAAGGGGCCAAAATCTAAAATCCAGCCTAAATCGCGGGCCGAATGGTTTACTGAACAGTCATAAACTGTCATTGTGATGGAAACGCAGCGGAGTGCAGTGATGACAGCGCGGTGCGGGCCACATTGCAAGGCTTGGCGGGACGGATTTGGCCCGCGGGCCTTGTGTTTGACACATGTGGTCTACCATATGATTGAGATAAAATCCTGGATATATGTGGGGGGAAAGAGGGAACAATCTATATCTTCAAAAAACTACCAGTCATGTATAAATATCTCTATATATAAAAGCCTAGGCATCTGAATGACTGGTCGACCGGTCTCTATGACATGCATTTACCACCAGAAGGCAGACACAATGCAGGAGTTGCCCTTTGGTGGTCAGTGTGCTCCCACAGCCAACCTCCCTAGGCCGGCCAAACTCCCGCAGTCCCTCCCCTGTGGCCTCTTCCCCCAGCCAGCCTGTCTGGGCCAGCCAGCAGGGGGAGGGGCTGCAGGAGGTTGGCCACTGGCCCCCATTAGGACTAAATGAGATGGCCCCAAGTGGCCCCAATCACCGGCCAAGCCAAGAAACCTATGCATGAATTCGTGCACTGGGCCTCTAGTATAATTATAAAACAAGTCACCCCATTTAGCTTTTCTGCATTATCTCCTGTCACTCCCTTCCTCAACATTCCACTGCAGTAACTGTGAAATATTTGTAGATATTATATTCATACCACACTTTTTCATTATTTCACATGCTTTTGTCCTGGCCTTAAATGCAGGGCCCACATTTTGTCACCTCACAAAGTTATTTATCCTCTAACCCCTCACCTAGATGCCACCTTTAGGAAGCATTCCCAAAGACCCTCCTTGGGGCTCTGTGCTCCATGGAACACTGTGTATACCCTGTCTTTGTCCTGTTATATTATAATTAAATTACCTGTTTCTTTGTCAATCTCCTATTGTGGATTGGGAGAACTAATTAAAATAGTAGGGACTCAACAAATATTTCTTGAATTTTATCAAACTGACCTAGAAAAGACATTCCAAAAATGTTAATTTCACTTTCCTTTTTGAAAGATCTCCTCAAAGACTGTTGCTAATTTTGAGGGAAAGTTTAAAAGGCAGTTGCCCTGAATTTAGATCTTTGCATTTCTAAATGTGGCTCAAATGAAATATTTATAAGGAAAAAGATGCTATACATAACTTACAGATGTATTGTTAATTATAAAAATATATAGAGAATATGATTAAAAAAAGTTATTGATTCTTGTTTCCCACTGTTTAAACTTATTTTTGGATCAAGAATTCCTGTTATTTGAATGAAACTTAAGACAAGGCCATGATATTTTCAAGTGACATTCAACATTTTTCTGTTCACCTCTATTCCTCACATTCAGTCTTGGTTCAGCAATTAATGTATCCAGTTCAGAATATTATAACAAATCAAATTTTATTTTAAAGTGGAAGCTCACTATTCCTTCAGATTCTTCTGTTTTTCTCCAGTTTATGATTTTGCCTTATTTCCTCTATCTTGTTGACCTTGATCTTGACTTCTTCAGGGTTCAGAGTTTTCTCACTAGCAAAGAGGTAGCAAGAACCTTCCTGGACTAGTACTTTCTTGTCAACTTAGCATCAGTGCTTTGAGGGCCTGGCAGGTGTTCAGGCTAATGTTTTCCCATTATATTTTTGGTGGTATCTAGAGCTTCTCTTTGTCTCTGGGATCTCTTGTGATTCCTTTGATAAAGGAAAATGCAGCTGCTCAGTGACCAGCTGAAAATTACAAAGCAATTTCAGTTCCTTTGGCTGGGATCCCCTTTCCCTCCAGGTCGGGGTCTAGGGCAACTTCTCCTGGGTTTCTGTTGCATGCGGCCCATCTCTGATATGGGGGACACATCCTTTTACACATTAGCTAAGCAGTTAACTCCCAAATGGGCAGCCCTCCTCTGCCACCAGATTGGAGTGGGCCCCTCTTTAGCTTTCCCTCCATAGAATTTTTTTTTAATTTTTCCAGTGTGAGTAAGACACCAATGCACCCTGTTCCCTCAACCTACATGGGCCATTAAAAAAAAATTTTTTTTAATTGATTTCAGAGAGGAAGGGAAGGGAGAGAGAGATGGAAACATCAATGATGAGAAAATCATTGATTGGCTGCCTCCTGCACACCCCACACTGGGGATTGAGCCCACAACCCAGGATGTGCCTTGTCTGGGAATCAAACCTAGACCTCCTGGTTTAACCACTGAGGCACACCACCTGGGATCCAGGGGACATTTATCATGTTGTCCGTGTGGTCTTGTTGAAGCTCATGGTGAGGGGCTTCTACCCTGATTGTGTCCCCGAGTTGTTTAGGGGTAGACAGGAGAATTCCCCACACGCTGTCTGTTCTCACTCAGACTCCAATTGTGATCTCTTGCAATCATGTGACAGGAAGGTTGAGAATCTCAGAAAGCTCATTTTACCTACTTTTTTTGAGATCCTAAATAATGGTCACCCACCTCTCTTTAGAATATGGTGTCTATTGTCTTGGGATTCAACTAAAATCAATAGTTGCATTTAAAATCCTACTTAATCCTTCTCTGAATCCCACAAGGTACTCATCCTCCTCTTATCGCCCACGTTATACAAATGTGGAGACTGAGTGCTCATGGCCACCCGTCTGTAGGTTTGTGTCTCTGGTGAGGAGTCTTATCCAGAGATCCAGATTTCAAAGGTGAAGCTTGGATAAGGTCATCAGGTTGACCTAGGCTCCAGGGGTAGGCACTGTGGGTGATCTCCATATTATACATGAGAAGAGGGGAAATGGGGGTTCAGAATGTTTAAGTAACTGGTCCAACACAACAGAGCTGTCAAATGGCAGAGCTAGGAAAGAGTCTGCACTGCCCAGTTTGGGAGCCACTGTGACTCTCAACACTTGAAGCGTGGCTACTCCAAATTGAGGTACGCTGCAAGCTTAAAATACAGAGCTCCAGATTTCAAAGACTTAGAAGGAGTAACAGAGTGTAAAATATCTCCCTAATATTTTATACTGGTTACATGTTGAAATATTACTAATTTGGATTAAATATATGATTAAAATTCATTTACCTGTATATTTTTAATTGCTTTAATGTGGCTGCTAAAACTTAAAATTATATATGTAAATGGTATTCTATGTTTCAGATCTCCTGGCTAAAAACATTATCTCTGGCCTCTCTTCCTCCATTGGATTTTTTTTCCTTTTGCTCTAGTATTTGTGGCAGCATGTTTCATATTAGAATTTCTCATTGATGAGTGTGACTCCTCACACTATATTGAACCTGAGGAGGGAAAGTCCTGACCTCAGCTGGGGCAAGATGAGAGTGGGGATGTAGTTGAAATTGTACAGTTTCTATGATGAGAAGCCCGGGGGGCAGAATCTTGAATCTAATACTTCAGAGCTGTGGGCTTGGGAAAATCATTCAATGTCTTTAAATCCCAAGGTGCTCATCTGTGAAATGGGATAGCTGTGGGCACCTCGTGGAATTAACCTTTGTTAAGATCTACTCTGTACTTATGCTTTAATTACTACCAAGAGGGCAGACACAGATCTAAGCACACAGTAGATGCCCAATAAGTAATCACATGACCTTTACATGATCTCAAATTTCTAGCTCAGTGGGTGTCAACAGGGGCTTGTTTACAGAATGGGAGTCACAGTGTCTTTGGTAATACTAGTATGATAACGTATAGGTAACAAATCTACTGGCACCCACTAGAATGAATGACTCTTGTTCTTGCTCAGTAAAATATCTGCATCTAATGAAATTCTCTGTAGAGAAACTTCTGTTTTCATTTTTGATGTTATGTGGATTATTGTGATTTTCTAAGTCACCAAAAATATATATTCTGACTCCTTCCACAAGCACTCATCTCTACATGCTCAAGTGTAGATTTTATCATAAGCCCCACAAAGGTTCACACTCAGCCAATATACACCCACTGCATTGTTGAGGCAGCGTGCCAAAATGAAAACCAGGAGCTAAAAGGTAGAAGTCTAGTACAATTGGGCTCTGAGGTCATGATCTGTAAAATTAAAATGTTGGATTAGAGCAAGGTTTTACTTTTGCACAATTGCCATTGGAGCCCAGTATTTTTTGTTGTGGGGGGCTGTGCTGTGCATTTGTAGGATGTTTAGCAGCATCCCCTAGCCTTTGCCCACATGATGTGAGTAGCAACACTCAGTCATGACAATCAAAGAGGTCCCCAGGGAGACAAAATGGCCACCACTTGGGAAGCACTGGATTAGATCTTTCAAATTGCAGCTAATTCTAGGACTGCAGGCAGAGGCCTCGCTCGCTGCTGTTCCATGCATAGCTCCCTCCTGCTTTGGAAAGCTGCAGTGTTCTGAATCGTGTTTCCTCACACACAGTATAACAGCCAAGCATTCCCTCACTGGCTCCCACCCGCACCCACTTACAACAGAAGCCATGTGGAAGGTTTGTATGGGTGACACGCTGCGATTTCAGTGTGTCGTAGCTCCCCACTGAGATCTCTGAGCAGTCGCCTCCACCCCCTGCTTGCCACTCAGGTGGGCCTGGCAGGCAGTTTTGGCAGCTGCAGCTGTTACAGTTCTGCATTCAACACGCACGGCTTTGTTTGAGGCTCTAAACAAAACTTCAGGCCACAGCTCCTGACAGCCAATCCTCTGCTCACGTGCCTCTCTCCTGGCTGCTGACAGCTGGGGCTCCTGGGGCCAAGCAGGTTTCTGTGGCTCCTCATAATAAAATGGTGCAGTGGGGCAATGGAGGGAAACATCTAATTGGATGGTAAATTCCCAACTCCTTTTTCTTTTCTTTTAAAAAATATATTTTCATTGATTTCAGAAAGGAAGGGAGAGGGGAAGAGAGAAACATAAAAAATGAGAGAGAATCATTGATCAGCTGCCTCCTGTATGCCTTACACTGGGGATTGAGCCTGCAACCTGGGCATGTACCCTTAATGGGTATTGAACCGTGATCTCCTGGTTCAGAGGTCGATGCTCAACCACTGGTCCATACTGGCTGAGCTCCATCTTTTTCTTTTTTCTAGCTTGGATTTTCTTCCCATTTCAGTTGGAAGTGTAGACAAATAAGATATCTATTCATGTTTATACATAATTTTACTCTTGGCAAGATGTCTATGTCCTTGCAGCATTTTTAAAAGGTAGAAATAAAAAGCTGAGATCTAGAGTAGTGTCCAAAGTCACACTACTAGCCATGAGTAGAAACAGTCTTTTGAAGGTTCTTGCCAGCTACAGTCTCACAGCACAGTGAGCAAGGCAGACACAAACAAGCATAATGAAAGATACCAAGCACTAATATACCATTATGTAAAGTGAGCAACTAGAGCCTGGAGAAAGGATCAACTAACACTTGTGGAGACGAATAGAAAAAGGAAATTATCTTTGAGCACCTGACTCAGCTGGCTACTACAGGATGAACAGGACTTGGCTGGGCAGGGGGACAGTATGAGTGAAGACACTCCCAGCAGGAAATGAGTGGACACCATCAGTACCAACATTCATCATTATTATTATCCTCACCATCATGGAGCACTTGATACATGCCAGCCACTGGGTGGAACACTTCACATAAATTGTGTCACTGCATTTTAACACTAGGTACTATTGTGTGTGTGTGTGTGTGTTTTTTAAATATATATTTTTATTGATTTCAGAAAGGAAGGGAGAGGGAGAAAGAGATAGAAACATCAATGAAAAGGGAGAATTATTGGTCAGCTGCCACTTGCACACTCCACACTAGAGATCAAGCCTGCAACTCGGGCATGTGCCCTGACTGGGAATTGAACTCTGACCTCCTAGTTCAGAGGTTCACACGCAACTACTGAGCCACGCCAGCCTGGCATTAGGTGCTATTGCTAATTACATTTTGCAGACAGGGAAATGGAGACTTAGAGAGGTTAAATACTTACCTGAAATCATGCTTTTTATAACTGACGAGACCTGAATTCACAGCTACCTTTCAGTGAGGACTAACATGAGCTCTTTTAGAATAAATGGGGTGGGGGCCATAGATAGCAAAATTATAGGCTAGTAAGTAGAAGTTTGATGAAGTGATAGCAACAAAATTTATAAATTTTCAAAAGGTAAGGTGTGGCCATGTAGTCTCTCTTCTTTTCTCCCCTCCCCCACAAGGAGCCTCTTCTAAGCTCCCCCTTCCTAAGCATTTCTCCAACATGGAGCCACTGTGCTACTCTACCGTCCCCCCAATAAGAGGTGGCTAAGGCCCTACCTAGTTTCTGAACATCAGAGAACCTTGAAGTTCAGAATCACCAGCAGGTGAATCTCATTCACCTTTCTTTGGGGTGAGGGAGGCACCCTAGTGAGCACTTAGAAGTGACTAACAAGCTCCACACTCTTCCCCTGTAGGTATCCCACCCAGAAACTCATGCTCATAATCCATCCTGAGATGGTGTGCATTCATGTAATCATGCAGAGTGCGCATTCAGTAGCTACATGTCTGTGTGAGAGGAGGAGAGGAAGGAAGTCTCATTTACTGAGTCCCTGTCCTGAGAGGCAGGTTGTTGAAGACAGTAGGTGGGCCAGACACTTGAGTTCTGTCTCCACATCTCTGAGACTAGGTCTCTGTATTTGACCATTTCAATACCTAAGCCTTGAAGACTTTTCATATGCCAAGTGCCAAGATACAAGCACTTCACCTCATCCTATGTTCGGCAGATAAGAAAACTGCATTCCTAAGAAATTAAGCAATTTACATGTTGATACAGCATGTGAACAGCAAAGCAGGAACGTGATGCTGTGCTCTTAACCAGATACTGTACTAATTTTGTAAACCTTAAAGCACTGTTCTGATGTAAGATAGTATTAAGAAAACGTGTTAACACCATTTTCTCCTTTGTCTTTCTTCTCTCTCTCTGCCTGTCTTTCTCTTCCCAACTACCCTCCCTTCTTCTCTCCTCCTTTCTCCACAGGACTCCACAGAATGGAGCAAGAATGAGAGGAAAAAGGCCGGCAGAAAAGCATGAACTGGAGGTTTGTTGAGCTCCTCTACTTCCTGTTTATATGGGGCCGTATCTCAGTGCAGCCCTCCCACCAGGAACCAGCTGGGACAGACCAACATGTCTCCAAGGAATTTGATTGGCTCATTTCAGACAGGGGGCCTTTCCACCACTCCAGGAGCTACCTATCCTTTGTGGAAAGACACCGTCAAGGATTTACAACTCGATATAAAATATACAGGTAAGATCAGGGCTAAGCTGGTCCTTGCCTTTCATTCATAGAAAGCTTCTGGGGTCAGCCATTGGCATGGGCCTTACTGAAAGGGGGGAATGTCTGGGCCAAGGAACCCCTCAGCAGGCTGTCTGTCAGTCACCTTTTCACTTATTTATTGATTTATTTATGTATTTATTTATTGTTCACTTTGCACAAGAGATTAGCAATGGCATTGAGAAGAACAAATAGCTAATGTTTATTGAATATGTACTGCGCTCTGGGCATGATACATACTGTCCTGTTTAAAATTTATAAACCATCAGAGATAGGTTCTGTCTGTTTTCTCCACTTTATAGAGGAGGTGACTGAGCTTCATCGAGGTGGAATAACTAGTGTTAAGTCACGTTGGAAATGGTCAAATGTTTTTAGTCAACCATATTAGGCGTTGGTAGTGTTTTTTTGCAAATGCTGTCAGTGCATTCAATAACCTACCCAAACGCATGCACACATTTGGATGTAAGAGAGGACACTCAGTGAACCATCTTTTCTTAAGCAGATCTGAGCTGGTTCTTGGCCTCTTGGAATCCTACTCTTACAAAAAGGACTTAGCCCAAATTCTTTTCTGCTTCAAACCATCTCAGTGTCTCCTCGTTCCACTTGATCACCCTCTCTTCAGTATTTCTATACTTTTCTACACTTAACACCTCTTGAGTTTTAAGCCATTTGCAATTAGAGTGCATATTTCTTTATTACCTAACTGAAAACTCTTTGAGGGCAGGAGATATATATATGTAAAATTTCATTTCTAGATGCCTAGAGTCACTTTTGTTTTGCTTTGTATCATATGCACATATACATGTTATGGACATAAACAAATTAGAGAATGCAAATAAGTCTCTAGAGGTGTGATTTTTGTCTTAAAGTTCCAGGAAGAAGAACAAGTCCCTAATATTTCTGGGCCAGTTAGGATAAGATAGCCAGGAAGAATAGTGAAGGCTGTAATCTTGGCCTGCAGCTGGGAAGGCATGGCTTCAGGTCTTATATCTTTTATATACTTGATATGAAAATAGGCATGTTTCGTTTGCACATTTTATGACATTATGGGCTAAAAATGGGTTATTCATGATATCTCTACCAGCTGCCAATACCTCTGCTTTTATGCTGAATATTCAAATCCTAGCTTGAAAGTTGGCCCATTAATGACCGATCCCCCCTTTCAGTAAGGCCCATTTCTTTAGGAAAGTTATTTCTTTCCTACTCACGTGAATGTAAAAGTCAGTCTGGTCCTGCATTGGTTCCATTCATACAAGTTCACAGATGAACTTTCCGTGAGCTTTGAGGAGCTGTAGAGAATCTGAGTTATTGGGGGAAGGTACTCTGGGCAGGATGAAAAGCAGGATCACTAAGGAAAATGAAGAATGCACGTAAATGAAAAGAAAAAGAGCACAAGGATGAGAAACATGGTGCAACTTCTTTCAAAAGAGAAACATATCAGAATCTCAAAAAAAATAAGTACTGATTCAAAAATATATTTATTGAATGTAAACAATTTCTTAGGAGAATTACTTCTAAATCACCCAAGAACAATAGTTATATACTTAATTTCAAATTTGGATTCTTAAAATACTTTCTGACCCAATACAACTATTGCTTTCAGTGGATATGCATAAACTATTTTTTTAAAGTCATAGGAGCTAGTGTAGTGTGAGACGACAGGCAAAGGGCAGGGGGCACTCAGGCAAGCTCCCTGGCCTTCCCCAGCCCCTCTGTGAGAGGTTTGCTGCTCCTGCTTCTGTGTTCAGGCTGTACGCATGATTTCCTTTGGATTCCACCGCTAAAACAGAGCGTGCAATCTCCCAACATGCGGATTTCTAAGCTCCTTTCTAGCTCTAAAATTAAGTATAAGATTTCGCCAAGGACACATAGTTAATTAAATGATGGAGTTCACCCCAGAAGTCAGGCCCCTGGTCATCTAGTTATTTCTTCCTTCCTTTATTTAATCCTCAAGTAATTACCAAGCACCAACTACAGGCCTAGTGCTGTTTTGGGGCAGATACAATGATGAGTGAAACAAACATGGCCCCTGCTCTCATAGGAGAAACTATATTAATTAAACACACACACACACACACACACACACACACACACACACACAGTGGAGAGTAGAGGCAAAAATGATGCCATAAGCAATTCCTCTGAGACTCTGTATGATGAAGACACTGTTAAATGTGTGGTTGCGGTGAGAGACACCTTAGCTACCAAACATAGTGAGCTTGGAATTTTGCAGGAACTGCATAAATACAACTTCTTCCCTCCATGTGGGAGAATTGGTTGCATTCATTGCTCAAAGTTATTTCTTTCCTACTCACGTGAATGTAAAAGTCAGTCTGGTCCAAAGGTGTTTCCTGTGTTCCCACTGAGTTGGTGATTATTGGTTTGTTGGTTTGATTATTTACCCTGCCTTTGAGATCATTAGTTGCTGTAAATTTAGCAATTATTTCAGAGGTGGGATTACTGGGGTTATTGTGGTATCCTCTGCAGGCTTTGGTTCTGGAGAGCCAGGGCAGAGGAGAGAGATTGATAATGGCAGCCACTGTGCCATAGAGGTGTTTTGTATCGAGTGGTTTTCCATGTGGGCTGCAGAGCGAGGTTTGTGGCTTAGGTTACATCTTTCTTTGAGCCTTAAGTATGTACCTAAAACTTGAGTATAAATATACTATTGGTACACCAAGTCTGATCGCCTTACTTCCTTGCTCGTATTTCAGAGTTGCATGAGTCTCCGTTTTAGTCTGCTCTCCCGATGGTTCCTTCATGTGCTTCACAAAAAAAAAAAAAAAAAAAAAAAAAAAAAAAAATCTCAGTAGGTTTTGTGGTGAAGCTATTAAATGAATGGGGCTGGGGCTGGACTGGGGCTGGGTGGATGGTTCTATTACAATAAATGAGATTTGGTCCTTACCCAGAAATCACTCAACTATGCAGGCTAGATGCTGTGCCCAGGGGAGATGATGATACAAGGTAGACAGGTCTCTGCCTTCAGGGGGCTAACAGACAGGTGGCAGTGAGAGAGAAGTCCGTCCCAGCACCCCTCAGGCTGCTTTTGGTTGAACTTGAAACCACCAACCTGTGAATTTCAGATGGAATCTAGGTATCACATGGTGCACAAGTTGTATTTTATTGGTGTGGCTGAAACTAGTCTAAATTGGCACTTCTTAAAGCACGTCACATGGAACTCTAATGTGATTTTTTAAAGATATTTTCTGAGGGGGAAATGATCCTATAGTCAAATAAATAATAACAGTAATAAGAGTGATAAGTTGGCTGCTAAATACAAAGCCTACCAAGTGCTTAGCATGGACACAGCATATAAAAATTATTTCAACTGATTGATCCTCACGATAATACTGTGCCTTAGGTATTGTTGTCATCCCCATTTACATAACTTGTCCAAGGAAAGGGCTAATTCACAGGCAAGCAGATTCCAGAGTCTGCATGTTAACTAGGCTCTGTTGCCTCCCAGGTGACATAAATGTATTTGTTTGAGAAAGGGATTGCTCTTAGAATATCTAAAATAATAAAAGCATAATATTCAAATTGACTGAACAGCCAAACAGCAGAACAATTGTCCAGACAATCTTCCGGACCACCTTCCGGATTAAGCCAGAGCTGCGAGGGCCAAGCCCCTTGCAGGAATTCCATGCATCTGGCCTGGCCTCTAGTTTAATAATTTTTTACTAGACCTCTTTGATTGAACAACGTTTTTTTCCGGGAATGATTGGAGTTTGGAGAGCAGGTTTGAGGAGTCACTGGCATTCCCTGGCATTGGTAGCTCGAATGCAGCCTCTTTGTATGCCAGTCTGTGTCAAAGCACTCTTAAAGGGCCATCTCTGCAGCTTGGGGAGCTGGCACCTGGCCTAAGAGGCCACCCTCCCTGTTGAGCACTTTGGACTCAATCTACCTCCTGGTTGATTGAAATTTATAATGAAAGGGATGGAATGGGTAGCTTTAGTTTTCCTCTCGCTATAATTGCCTTATCCTTTCTTCCTCTCCCTTTTCATTGCCTAAGTTTTTGCACTCCTATTTCTAAGTTAGGCATTCCACCCTGTGGTGTAGGAACTTCAGCAGAGGCCACAATTGAGCAGTAAGGAAAGCAAAGAAGTGGCTGCATATGAGAATCACCTACCAAGCCTTGAGACAACACCAGTGCCAGGTCCTTTGTCATGTGTTTGGATTTCATGGGTCAAGGACAGACAGGAGAACCTCTGACCTAGGGCAATGCTTGCCAGTTAGGGGTCATTTCTTTTCCTGGGAGGTGAGGGGGTATTCGGAAATGTCCACGGACAGTTTGGATTGTGCGGTCTGGGGGGCAGAGGCCAGGGACCAGGGAAACTGCTTAGCTACCCTGCAGGGTGCACCAGCTCTCTGCAGCAAACGCTCTGGCCTGCAGTGGCAGTCATGTAGAGTTGAGGAACCTTTCTCCAGAGCAAGTGTTTTGGGACAGAGAGGAAAACAGCGTGGTGGGAAGGATTTAGAATAAATGGTCTTTGATTCTGGTCATGAGTTTGAGTTGGGATGGTTGAAATATAGGACTAGCGTATGGCCTGGTTCCAGAGAGTCTGGCTGCAGGACCAAAGGGGAAGGGGTTTCCCATTTTCAGACATGGCTTCAGTCGGGGTGGCCCAGGCATTGAGGAAGAGGAGTCAAGTTTTGCTTCCTGCTGCAGAGCGGGAGCATTTAAGGGAAAGTGGTTTTCCACCTCAGATTGCCATTCCTTCCAGAGATTCGGGAGGCTGGTGGGTTTCCCCTCTGAATGCAAATTTCATAGGACTTAAGAAGTTCAGACTTTGTAGGATATTTCAGATACGCATTGCCTGAGTCATGTCCAAAAACAGTTGGGGCCAGACCGCTGGGGCTCCATGGTTGAATGTTGACCCGCTAACCAAGAGGTCACTGGTTCGGTTCCTGATCAGAGCACATGCCTGGGCTGCGGTTGTCCAGCTTCAGTCAGGAGCAGCGTCTGAAAATAGACCTGCTTGCACACCGCCCTCACATGGATTGACTGATGACACTAACTGCGGCCATCATTGTGACCTGGGAAATTAGCAGGAGAATGGAGACAAACCTTTGGGGCTTAGGACTCTATGGTGCAAATCTTGGTTAAAGAAAAAAGAGAGGGACTGGATCCAGGACCTGAGTACCTATTTCATTCTCATTCACTTGAAACATGTTTGCTGAGCTTCAGACTCCTACTACGCAGACCCTGCCCTGTTTCCGGGGGGTTGAAAGAGGAAAACCTTGACCCCTGCCCTCCAGGGACTCTGGGTATCTTGAGGAAAACTGCCTGAAAGACATCTTAGCACAGTGCCTCCTGCTGAGCTGCATGGTCAGCAGTGCCCTGGATGCTGTGTTTGAGTGGGGCCAGGGAACTTCCTCCAGCAGTGGGATCTGCAGGTGGGGGCGGCTAGGAGGAAAGGCAAATCTAGGAAGGCATCCTGGAGGAGAGAGGGTTGAACCCAGGCTTCAGGGAGGATTCCATTTCCTAGGAAGGCAGCAGGGAGAAACTCAGTCCTGGCAGGTGGGGCAGCACCTGCAAAGGCCAAGAGGCCGGAGAATTTGGGATGGAAAATTGATTTTAATCAACCTTCCAACTCCTGTTCATTGTCAGGGTATTACCATGTAGCTATTTAGAGCAGCGTTTTTGTTTGTTTTGCTTTTCCATTTCTTGACCCTTACTCATGCAAGAACAACAACAAAAAATTGCATTTTACATTGGCACTCAATATACCTAGAGATATGTGAAATGAAAATTCATGAAAAAAATCTTAACTTCACTACCGGTGATGAATCTCGATATTTCATATTCTATTCCATTCTAACCTAATGTATTCCTTTCTGATTCATTTATTTTAAAAAATGTAGGTGTGTACTAACCAAATAGACTTCAGCCTCTGCTAATGGGGTGGGCCTTACCCTTTGAAAAACACTGAATCTATGTTGCAGTT
Source organism: Pipistrellus kuhlii (assembly GCF_014108245.1). Taxonomy (NCBI): domain Eukaryota; kingdom Metazoa; phylum Chordata; class Mammalia; order Chiroptera; family Vespertilionidae; genus Pipistrellus; species Pipistrellus kuhlii. The sequence continues at coordinate 3,557,938 of NW_023425427.1, read as the reverse complement.
ACATTTATATCTTTAAAAATATATATATTTATTTTTTATTGATTTCAGAGAAGAAGGGAGAGAGAGATAGAAACATCAAAGATGAGAGAGAATCATTGATTGGCAGCCTCCTAAGCTCCCCACCCCCACCCCCAATCAGAGATCTAGCCTGCAACAGGAATTGAACCATGACTTCCTGATTCGTAAGCCAACACTCAACCACTGCGTCATGCCATCTGGGCTCTGGTCACGATTTGGCTCAGGGGAAAACTGTCCCATGTTCAGCTAGCAGAGTGTGCCATACGTCCAGGCTAAGCAGGTTGGAACCTGAGCCTTGTCTGACATGGGCAATAGGAAATCAACCAAGGGTCTGAAACATGAGACTAGCATGGTCTGACATGCATTTAGAGACCCCATTCTGGCTGCAGCCTGAGGAATGCATGGGTTGGAGCAGGGTTAGAAGCCCATGGCAGTAATTTATTTAAGGGAGAGGAAGGGAGTGCTGCGACAGCTAAGATGGAGTTCATTAACTCCCAGGTACCACTCAGGGCCACCGACAGAGCTGCTTGGCCTGCCTGTCAGGCAGCTCGCCTGCTTCTGCCTTCTCTGGCAGGCCGCATCCAGGCTTATCTGCCCCAGTTCCATCCTGGGCACCCCGTGGCGGGATGCCTTATTTTATGTAGTGTTCTACCTCAGCTGGATACTTTTATTCTCATGAAAGGCACCAGAATGCCCAAGCTTCTGCCTCTAGGCGGTTCTTTCTCTCTCAAGGCCTTCTTTCTGGGCATAAAAATCACTGAGTCTCATTAGCTATTAGCTGTGGATTCCCAGACTGGCTTGGAGGAAGGCCTGTATTCCACTCTTTACCTACCCCTGACTTGTCCCTGCAAGCCTTGATGGAAAGTTACAGCTGCAAGTTAGCAGCTACGCTTGTGCGAACCCTGAAACAATCGCTGTAGCTTAGTAACGATGAGCATTTTTTTAGGCTCAGGCTGACCACGTATGCGATCCTAGGCATGCATGCTGCCTACACTTTTTGAGCCTCAGCTTCTTCATCTGCAAAATGGGGAGACTTTCCCAGATTGTTGTGAAGATCTAAGCAGATAGCCCGTGAAGGCATTCAGCATGGAGAAAGGGCTGGGCTGGAGGATCGCAGTCTGCAGCACCAACCCCTGGACATGCAGCAACAAGACTCTGCAAATGCTTAGGAGACTCCAGCAGGCGGGAGCTTGTGTGCTCTGTAGCTGAGGTGCCCTGTGGAGCCAGCGTTGCTTTATTCTTAGACTGTTGCTGGGAGGAAGATGGGGAAAGGGGAGCGGAGAAAGGAAGGCTTCTGATACCCTGGGGCATGAGGAGCAGGACTTCAGAGACCTCCATCCTGGCAAGGTGTCCTTAAGCTGGCAGCTTGGGTTGACTCATGTAAACAGCACACATCCATGACTTGCAAGCATCTAATTTATTAACCAGCCCAGGTGAGGGGAGCAGTCTGCGACATCTCATCTCCAGTTCCAGCTGCCTGGGGCCTGCCAGGGTGTCTTTGATGTCTAATGCTCAGGAGACACTGTCCCTCAGGGATGGCTCTTCACCAGGCACCTTCACAGCAATCAGCCGCATTGCAGGATGGGGTGTGTGGGCGGTGGGGGTAATGCTGCTTCTGCTCACATCACAGGCATGCTGTTCAGAGCAGGCAGCAAGGTGCAGCCTTCATCCTGAGCACTTGCAACAGCCTCTCTGTGACTGGCATGACACCCGGGGTATAGCACATCGATGGGGGAGTGTGGTTTGTGTGAGAAGGAAGGGGGTGAATGCAAAGGATAGGGATGTCTGGACACTGCTAAATGGGTGGGGATGGTCTGTGCGTGAATTCGGCAAGTATGTGTTGAGTCCCTGCCATGTGCAGGGACTGCATTAGCCTCTGATGACTCGAAGGCCTTACTGAACTGTTTGTGCCCTTACTGAACTGTGTGTGCCCTTACTGAAGTGAGAAGGAGCATAAGGAGCTGGGAGGGGAGGCCATGAGCAGTGGATTGCTGCTCGGCATGAGGAGTGCTGGTCATGGCACAGAGAAGGGCACTGGAGTGGGCCCTACAGGATTAAGGAAGGCCTTCAAGAAGAAGAGGACTTGTTGTTTTTTAAAATATATTTTTATTGATTTTAGAGAGGAAGAAAGAGAGATAGAAACATCAGTGAAGAGAGAATCATTGGTTGGCTCACTCCTGTATGCCGGGGTTGGGGGCTCGATCCCCAGTAGATTCCTAGAGCCCCCAACCCGGGCATGTGCCTTTCACCGGAAACAAACCCTGGACCCTCCAGTCCTTAGGCCGATGTTCTATCCACTGAGCCAAACTGGCTAGGGCTGTTTGATTTGTTTTAAAGTTAAGATCTGAATAAAAGGAGTTAGGCGAAGGAAGGTATTGGGGTGTGTGTGTGTGTGTGTGTGTGTGTGTGTGTGTGTATGTATGTATGTATTCGCAGGTCGTGTTTCAGAAATGGACAGACATGAGTGATAAGCAGAGAAAATGTTCGCTGCTGGCCAGAGAAGTCGGGAAGTTAGGCCGGGATGGAGCCCGATGTCTGTTGTATAAAAGACTTTATCCTCAGGTGGTGGCTCCCACACTTGCTCATTTCAGGATGCCCTCTTAATGTCTCAGTGATTTTGTTATGGGTCCCCTAGGCCAGAGAAATACTAATAATTCTGCTTATTAAGTAGTTAGGTCCGAACGACTTAATGAAGTGTTTATGCCCCAATAAGTTAGTGGTTATTTGACAAGTAATACATGCAAATCTAGAGAAAAACAATGTTTTTATTTTATCCACAAATAACCACAGTTACTACTTCTCAAATCTTATAGTTGGATACTGCCACCCTCATTTTCTGTGCCTCATTAATTTTTCTGAGGGACTTGGTAATGGTACCAACTACTTAAAACCCAGCTTCAGAAAAATAGGTCATCATGGAAAGATTCCAGTGAGTTTTAATACTGAAACTGTGAAAGACCTCAAGGTAGTAAGCTTTGGGATGCCCAGTAAATGTCAAGTATCCTTCATGTCCCTTGAGCATTACTGTGGTCTGCTGTGCCCTGTCCTGTGCCATGGCATCAGCACACAATGTAGGAACCAGGGCCAAGGACAACAGGGGGCTCGCTGGAGGCGTTTGCCCAGAGACGAGCATATTCAGGTTGTCCTCTTAGAAAGATCACTCCTGCCACACAGGAGAGAAATGGACTGATGGGGAAAGCTGGGTGAGCATGCACAGTGTGTGGCAGGAAAATAGAAGGCTAAGATGGTGACCCAGGTGAGGGGTGGGCGGAGTGTCTCAGACTAAAGGAGCATCCACAGAAATTTAAGATATTTTTAAAAATATATATATTTTATTGATTTTTTTTTTAGAGAAGAAGAGAGAGGGATAGAGAGTTAGACACATCTATGAGAGAGAATCATCTATCAGCTGCCTCTTGCACACCCCCTACTGGGGATGTGCCCGCAACCAAGGTACATGCCCTTGACCAGAATTGAACCTGGGACCTTTCAGTCCACAGGCCAATGCTCTATCCACTGAGCCAAACCAGTTTTGGCTTTGAGATATTTAAAAAAAAAATTTTATTTTGAGTCTGGCTTGTGTGGCTCAGTTGGTTAGGTATTGTCCCATGCACCAAAGGGTTGCTGATTTGATTCCAGCTCTGGGCACATGCCTGGGTTGTGCACTCTTATTCCCAGTAGGAGGCGTGTAGGAAGGAGGCAGCTGATAGATGTTTCACTCTCACATTGATGTTTCTCTCTCTCCCTCTAAAAATAAATAAAAGATATTTTAAATGTTTTGTTTTGAAATAGTTGTAGATTGGCAAGAGGTTACAAACATAGTACAGAGAGGTCCTACTTACCCTTCACCCAGTTAACCCCAAGGGTTACATGCCACATAACTGTAGCACAGTATCAAAACCAGAAGATTGACATTGGTACAATGTGTGTGCCTGGTTCTATGGCATTGATCACATGTACATTCATGTAATCACCACCCCAATGAAGATACAGACAGTTCACCCACAGAGATCTCCTTTCTGCTGTCCCTCTCCATTCTCCTCTACCATCCCCAACCCTGACAGCCACTAATTTGTCCCTGTGTCTATGATGTCATCATTTCAAAATTGTTACATGAAAGAAATTATAGCTGGAGATATTTTCAGTATTTGAGCATGAAGGGGGAAGATACAGAAAGTGAGGGACTTGCCAAGATTGCACCTTACGTGAGAAATCATTGCATCTAGGTTACATAACAAGAAGAGGGGACTTTTTTTTTTTTTTTAACTTGGTCAACCAGGTGCTTGGTGGTACGTTCCATCAAGCTAGGGAGCCCTGGAAGGCAAAGAGATTTTGGGGGACTGTGAATGTTTGAAGATGAGTCAGCTTTGGAAATGTTGAATTTAAAATACCTGGAATATCCAAATAAAGACTTGGTAGGCAGTTGTTTTATAAATGGTTCTGACCCTCAAAAGAGAGCGCTTGCATTAAAAATTATGATATCGGTTGGCAGTGGTACTTGTAGATCTATCTCCCTTGGGGATGTGCTCACTCATGGAGGAGCCTATTTAGCATGCGCAGAGACAGGCTCTGACGGGTTGAGGAATGGCCAGTTGTAAAGAAGGGAAATCAGGGATACTGGGTGCCCTGGAAGCTCAAATAAATGAAAGTTTAAGAAGGAAGGTGTAGGTAATCAGAGCCATGGTTTCTGATATATCACATAAGATGAGAACTGAACGTAATCTTTTATACTTAAATCTTGACCTTGGCAAGAGCTGTTTAAATGGAACGTTAGGGGCAGAAGTCAGATTGCAGTGGGTTGAAGAGTATGTGAGAAGCAAGAGAGTAGACTTTTTTTTTTTTTTTTTTTTTAAAGAAAAGAAGCATAGCTATGAAAGGGAGCAGAGACTTGAAATAAAGAGGGCTTCTTTTTGTTGCTTTTCTTCAGTTTCTAAGAGGGAAGAGACCATTAAGAGAGGAAGAGATGCCGAGGGGCAGAGTAGGGTTATTATTGAAGAAGCACTCTCTCAAGGGGCAGGGAGGAAAAGGATAAGAGCAGGCAGATGGAGGTAAAAGGGGGGACACCTTTCCAATGAAACAAGAAGAAAGAGGGAAAGTGTGAGTGCAGATAAGCCTATTGATTTCACTCAGGGTTTGAAGGGACTTTCGATGCTTTTGTTCTCTTTGTGAAGTTGGCTGTGAAGACAACCACAGAGGAAGGGGTACTGGGAGTGCAAATAAGGGTGGTAGTGTGTGGAGCAACTTTGAAATGGTTAGTCTGCAGAATCATAGAGGGGTCTGATTAAGGAAATGTAAGAGGATTACCAGGAAGAAGGACTTTGATAATGTTGGTGGCCACCACTTTTTAACAGCTATGAGATTGTTCTCTATAAGAACTGAAAGTTTGAGAAGAGAATGGGTGGTGGATGTGGGTTCAAACCAGGCAGCGGGATTTGTCAAAGAGACAGAAGGACAATTGGGTAAAGGAGCTAAAAGTATTGGCCAAAAGTAAACGTAGAGATGGATCATTGGATCGAAGGGAGTAGATAGTAGATAAAGAGAAAGGGGATTGTCATGGGTCTAGAGATCTTGAAGAGGTAGGGAGCAGGTGTTGTGATAGACAACTGAGACTGGAATTTTTTAATATAAGATGTCAGAGTTAGAGGGGCTTCGATGATGATGCAATCTAGGCACAACCACCGAAAGAAGGAGGAGGTTGGAAGAAGGTGGGGGTGAAAATCAATCATTGAGATGGAGTATGTCAAGGGACTGAGGGACTGAAGATATGGGACATTAGGGACTTGAGGTTAAGGGACAGTGTGAAAATGAAGTGCTGAAGCATTCAATGAACACACACGAGAGAATACTTTAAAGGTTGTTTATTGAACACAAGGAAGAAGTGAAGGAAGGGGATGGGGTGGAGGTGATCTCAATGTGCAGCAGCAGATTTGCATTCATGTTTGTCTTTCTAAATAGATCTTTGAATTATGATCCATCCCCACTGAGCCTCTGCTCCCTTCTCCTTAGATAGAAACTTACCATGTTTTACCTCCCTGTAGAGTCGTGAGGCAGGGAACATGGAAGGAAATGTGCTTGGTGAGCCCTGCACCTTAGCGTCAATACGGGCCCTGTTGTTCTTGCTTACCAGCACCCCACACTCACTTTAGATTCCTTCCACTGCTCAGACAGAAGCAGTCACTTGGTGCCTAATGATTGCACTTGAATAGCTGATTTCCAAATCTCACTTTCGGGTAACAAAATGAACAGCAGCTGTAATATTGGAGAGGGCCGTTAGATGTGCAGAGTGAATGTGCAAGGACAGTTGACCCAGACAGAATGACCGACGAAAGAATAACTTGTGCTTCAACATAATGAGCTCAGTATTCTTTTGGTTTACAAAAAAGCCCTGGGCACCCGGGCCCCGATGATTGTCAGCAAGAGAGAAATGTAGAGCGTGTTGCATTTCCTGTGGAGCATTCTTACTCTCTAACAGCTTCAGCCCAACCTCCTTTTAAAAATAATAGCAATTATTATTAATAGTTATTGTTATTAATAACTATTATTTGGCTGGTCAAGCAAAGGGGCTACTACAGAGCAGGGGTTTCCAGAGGCAGAGAGCTAGGGAAGCAGAACCATGTACCCCTCCTACTGTTGACATTGCAAGTTGAGCAGAAAGGAACAGGATAATGAGGGAATTCCAAAACAGAATCCACTTGGAATGCATTCCAGAACCAAGAATAACATTGAAAAATAAAACAAAGTATATGTAAAATGCAACTCATAAGCTCGTTTTACGTGCTACTGAATAAATAGCTGAATAACCTAAACAGCCTAATTAAGTCGTTTGACCCTCACAACACTCCAGTGTGACAGATCCTACCTTTAATCGTTTTACAGATTAGGAAATGAAAGCTCACAGAAGTATTTTGCTCAGGGTCACACAGCTGGAGGGTCACATGACTGTGATTCAGACCCTGGCAACATGCTTGTAACCACTGGCTCTACCAGTGCTGGGTGGGAGATCAGGAGCCTGGATCCTACTCTATCCATGAGCCTGAGTCACCTCGTGACCTGAGTATTCTTTTCTCTCATACCCCGCATCCTTCATCAGATTCTCCTTTGTTCTTTCCTCTTTCCACTTTTTCTTCCTGCTCTTCTTCCTATTCAAATACACCTTCCATATGTAATGCTTTGACATTCACAGGCACTTTCTATAGGAGAGAGGTAATATTGCCCCATTGTAAAGATGAGGTAGCCAGGGCTTTGAGCAGCTGAATAATTTGTTCAGTGTGATTTACCTAGTAAGTGATAGAACACATGAGCCCTTCTTACCACTGATTCTCAGTTTAGGTGCATCGTTCATGCTGATAGTGGCACTTTGTGAGGGAGAACGGAGGAGCATTTTGCAAACATGCAGTGCATCACCTTGTACATGCATAAGGATTCAGAGGTGATATTTGAAAGGAGAAGGAGGGAGGCATATGCAGTTCTTACTTGGTATGGTTTTGTGGGTCCCTTGGCTTCTCAAAGATTTCAGAAAATTAACTCACAACAAGTATCATCCCCTGAGTCTGAGAACAGAGTATTTTTTTCTAAGATTGTTTTCTTAAAACGAGCATATTGAAGTGGTATCCTTCAAAACAACCAACTCACCACAAGCTAGGGTCTCTTGATGATGGGGGACAGTAGACACGAAATGCAGGGCTGTGCTTATTATGCCGTTCTATTTCAGTCTACACTATAATTCTCTTCTTTGCTTTTTCTTTTTTCTTTTTTCTTTTTTCTTTTAAAGTATTCTTTTACGAAGTACCACCCACCTACTGCTGGGAGACAAGGCCACATGAAAGACACCTTTAAATGTCTTCCTTCCTCATCCACTTGTCAGTGGGTACTGGGTATTCAGGAGTAAGTTGGAAGCCTCGTTTACAGACAGGACTCTGAGATGCAGTTCCTTTTCTTCAATCTTTTTTTCTCAAAGAGAACCAGAGACAGTAGCCTGACACTGGACCAAGGTCTACTATGTGCAGGGAGCTGGTGAACTTATATCCAGAGAGCCTGCCCTACGGTCAGAGAGCTCCTCCCCACCAGGTCCCGGAGAGAATTAGTAGTGGCCACTGGAAGGAAGGCTTCTGCATGAGAAGTCTGTTGTTGTTGTTGTTTCTTATTTTAATTAATGAATTATATCAATTTCAGGGAGGAAGGAAGAGAGAGAAACTTCAATGATGGGAGAGAATCATTGATTCTCTGGGGAGGGAGCCCACAACCTGGGCATGTACCCTGACCAGGAATCAAATTGTGACCTCCTCGTCCAAAGGTTGATGCTCAACCACTGAGTCACACCAGCCAGGCTACATTTTCTTGATTGCTGGCTGGATATTTTATTGGGATTTTGTTGCATCTATAAATTTGGAGAGAACTGGCATCTTAACAGCAAGTCTTCTGATCCAGGAACGTTGTTCATTGCTTCATTTATCTAGATATTTAATATTATTCAGTAATATTTTACAGTTATTAGTGTGTAAGTCTTGTACATGCTTTATTAAGCATATTCATATTTTAATGGTACTGTAAATGAAATTCTAATTTTTATTTTAATATTTTCACTTCTAGTATATCGAAATGCAATTGAATGTGATATATTGTATTCTCCAACCTTATCATTTTTATTAGGTATTTTGGTAGCTTTTTTTGTAGACTCCTTAGGATTTTTTACACCATCTGGGAAGAGTTTTGCTGCTTCCTTTATAATTTGTTTGTCTTTTATTTCTTTGTCTTTCTTTATTGCACAGGTAACAACCTATGATAAAATGATGAATAGATGTGTTGAAGGTGTAAATCCTTGCCTTGTTACTGATTTGGAAAGGAGAGCATCTATTCTTTCACTACTAAGTATGATGCTAGCTGTAGAGGTTTTATTGATAAAACTCCTGCTTGAGCTTTATCTGCATCTCGTAGGTCAGTGGTCAGCAAACTCATTGTCAGCTGAGCCAAATAGCAATAGAACAAAGATTGAAATTTCTTTTGAGAGCCAAATTTTTTACACTTAAACTTCTTCTAACGCCACTTCTTCAAAATAGACTTGCCCAGGCCATGGTATTTTGTGGAAGAGCCACACTCAAGGGTCCAAAGAGCCGCATGTGGCTTACAAGCCGCAGTTTGCCAACCACAGATGTAGGTTAATATTTTCAACCAAATTTGGGGAGGTTTCAGCTATTATTTTATTAGATGTTTTTCTCCTCTGTTCTCTCTTTTCTCTTTGGATTACATGTGTCTTGGACTACTTGTTTACAGACAGGACTCAGCTGCAGTTCGTTTTCTTTAACCTTTTTTCTCTCGTTTATTGGATGATATACTTTTTAATGATTTTTCTTCAGCTATACTCCTTTCAGCCATCTCAATTATTCTGTTTAGTCTATGTTGTGAACTTTTAAAAGTCTGTGCTTTTAACTACTGTGCTTTTCATCTATAGAGTTTCCATTTTTTACCAATAGTTTCCATTTATCTATTGTGTTCTCTGTTTATTCATTGTTTTCTTATTTCCTTTCATCTTTTAAACATATGTCTTATATTTATACATGTGTCTTTTATTTATAGTTGTTGCTTTGAAGTCTTTGTCTGATAAGTCCAACATCAGGGTTTATTTGGAATTCATTTCTATTGTCTACTTCCCCTTTCCCCCTTTTCATGCATTACATTTCTTCTTTCTTTCAAACATAGCCATTTTTGGTGGAAAAGTAGACGTGGAAATACCATGATGCAGTACCTTTGGATCATGTTGTATTTTTCTGGATGTTTGTCATTGTTCTTGTATGTTGTTAACTTGTCTGAACTTATTGCTGCAAAATCTGTCTCAGCTATGGCGTGCAGGCACAATATTGCTACTTCGCTTTTATGACTTCCAGCTACCACTTTATCAGCTTGGTCCCCTGCAAGTCTTCTCTGTACCTGTGCAGTTTTGTGGTCAGCAAACACTTGGGGAGAGGTTATAATTCATTCGGAGGACCCTCTTTCTTTGGCTTTCTTGTTTCTAAGGATTCTCTCTGCATTTAACTTCCAGCTGTTCTGCCTACCTATGGTTTTTGTCTTCTGAAACTTCAAGTCCATAAGGATTCAAACTTGGCCACTTAGAGTGTGCACATATAGAGTATGCACTGAGTATTAAAAAGCAGCAAGTGTACAGATCTTTCCCTGTGAAGTTGTGTGACTAATGGGAAGATTTGTTCCTGTTCTCTGCCATCTCTCACCAGGTCTCCAAGGGTCTCTTCACTGCATGTGTCCTTTAGCCATCAGCAAATGATTGGGGCAGATTTGGGTTCTCAGGCCTTTAGCAGGTGTTGCTGTCAAGACTCTCCCTTACCATTCCCCTGCTCTCCCTTTCCTGACCTCTGTTCTCTGTTGCAGATTTCCAACTCTTTTGCTTTGGGGCTGGGGAGCACCCTCAGGCCAGAGAGCCACAGACTTGAAATTTTTACCTATCCAAGTTTCAGTTTTTTAAGAATAAACTTGAAGATGGCTTTTTGTCTGCTTTGGTGTACTTTCCATTATCTTTAAATAGTTGTTGTTGTGTTTATTTAAAGCCTATCTTGTTTTTCTCATTCTAATCTGGAGGATATTTTGCATGATGGCTATCCACGGAGGCTTTTACTGCAAGTTTCTGATTTAGGAGTTTTTGGGTCACTGTCGGTAAATCTATCAGCAGGGGAAACTATAGAGTGTAAAGCCAGGACCAGTTGAGGCTGTCAGAATTCCCCAGGCAGAGGATATTAATGGCTTGGACTCGGTGATTTAGTGGAGTTTGCGAGAAACCATCTAACTCAGAAGGTTGAAGATGAAAGGATTGCTGCATCAAACCATGTGGTCAGTCACAGGTGGAAAACAACAGTCTTCTGACTTGTGTCCTTAGGTTATTGGCACATGCATGGGTTCTTTAGGGTTTCTGAGCAGGTGAGAACTTGCAGCAAGTTACTGTTGGGACACTCAGCACGCTACAGACATTATCTGTGGTGATGGAGGCTCTGTGTGAGATTATATCCTTAAGGAGTTTGTGCAGAAGATTGAGATCTTAAACATGTCATATGAAGTGGGGCATCAAACACTGCTGTTTCTGATTTCCTCTTTCTTCCTTCTAATTCCCCAGCCCTAAAAAATGCTGTCATCATCTCTCAGCCCCATAGGTACAGTGGTCTCCTAGTTAGATACCTCCCCTGCACATAATAGCTAGACTTTGCCGGTTTCCTAACATGAAGCTCAAACCATCTTTTTCCTCTTCCCTATCACCTTCATTGGCTTCCCGTACTTACAAATATAAAACCCAAGTGTTCTAGCCTCATCTTCCAGTCATTTCCTTACTGTTTTATTTCTTTACAGAGGCTATGCCATCTCTGGTTGCTTACCACTCCCTGGATTTTATTCTCACTGCTCTGCCTCTGTGCCTTTGGTCACCCTGTTTTTCTGCTCTTCCTCCTTCCTCTCCATCCTCTGCCTTTTGGTTCTGTATTCAGACTTTAAGAATTGGTTTAAATTACACTCCCCTCTTTGGTGCATTCAATTCCTTATATTTGGTTTAAATATTTTACTGAGCACCTATGTGCCAGGCATTGTGTCCTGTCCTAAGGCTATAAGAGTAAGAAGCCCTTTCCCACCACTTACTGAAAATATCACCAAAAATGGCTTTTCTCCTCTAAAGCCTATTACTCTCAGCCTTGGTTCTGCCTTTGATACATAGCACATAGGTACTCAATGACTGTTGCTCAGTTAAATGATTGCTGATAGATACTATTTTGCTTTCCGTATTATATTTTTGCTATTCTTTCCCACCTCCTCTCATCACAGTGTATTGGTTGATGAGGTGAAGGCTCATGTTTTAGTTACCCTTTTTTTTTTCTTCTCCAAAACATTTAGCATTATATTTGTATGCATCAGATTACAAAGTTATATCTCAGGTATGTAAAAGTTCCCCCCCTCCCAAAAAAAATGAAATAAGAAGAGTGCTGAGTCATGACTGTCGCCTCATACATCTGCAGATTACAAACTTATATCTCAAGTATGTAAAAGTTTCCCCCCCCAAAAAAATGAAATAAGAAGAGTGCTGAGTCTTGACTGTAGCCTCATACATCTGGCATCCAGGAGTCACATACTGACAACATCATCCACAGTGGATTATTAATAGAAAGCTACTTAGAGGCTGAAGTCATTACTTTTCCTTGAGTGAATCTCTTCAGGTGAGGTGAGAAGAAAGAAGGATGGTGGGAAGAAGTGCTTGCATGCAAATAGACCAGACATTTAACAAACCACCCACGCATCTGTAATGTTCCGCTTCTGCAATGTAATATGTAGACCTTGGCCCAAAGACAGGATGTGTTTTTGCATGGCTCACAGTGAGTTTTTAAAGGGAATGATGAAAAAAATCAACATATCCTTTGATTGTCGTTTTTGATTGCTAAGTCTGGTGAGTCTTTGCCATTCTTTGCGCTTCTTAACAATGGGCAGGAGCCCTGTTACAGCTGTTCCCTTCAGATGTGGACAGTGATCAGACTTTATTACTAAGAGAGTGTGGAAAGTATCCATGCATTTGAGTACCACTTCCATGGCCCTGAAAGCCTTAGAGATTTTGCTCCCCTTTGTTATTGATATTACCTTATTTATGGGTCTGTTTTTGTGATCTTCAGGGAACAAGTTCAGTATAGCAGGCTCTGTGTTCTGATATATATGACCAATCGAATCATCATAACTACTCTACCCCAGAGATAACATTTCTACTGATGAGGTGTTTATGGTTCAGAGAAGTTAATCAACATATCACAGGTAACACAGAAAATAATGAGGAGAGCTAGGACTCAACCTAGAGCTGTCTACTCCCAGAAGCGTACGTGGAATAAAAGTTAAAAATGCGAACCATCTCTGAGCAGGGATAATGAGGACATTTCATCTTGCAATGATATGTGAAGGATGTTATTCAAGAACTGTTCCTTCGAAGCAGGTTCCCCTTATGAATGAACACTCTCAAAGGGGAGAGCTTCAAGCACCATGTGTGAATTATGGGAAGCTAAAGTGCTCTGTACCCTGTAAACAGAATTTCGAATCATCTAAGATTGGATCCCCAGAGAGGAGAGATAAATCAGATGAGATCTGTTAGGTGGGTTTTTCCCTCTCCAGTCTCAAATTTCTCTCTGCCTCTGATTTCTTTAAGGTGACATCAACCAGACAATTTGGCTATTTTGGGGGAAGATGGGGGAATGCAGCCAACCATGTTAGTGCAATTCAAGTGTTTGAAGAGTTTTGAAGAATTCTTAGCCTTGGAAGAGTTGAACATCTATCTAGTATTATACTTATTTTCCATTGGATAAACTGGGATAAGAGTGGTTAGATGACTTGATCAAAATTCTTCATGTATGAATGACAGACACAGGCTAGTACTGGCCTGCCCAGCGAGGTTCCTCTGTCTTCTTGGGTGGTCTCTTCTACACATTTGCCTGTCTCTGGTCTTTCAAAATACCAAAAAGCCCTATTTGACATTTACAATTAGACCTTGTATTGTTAATTATCTTGCCTACCCAGTTACATCAAAATTTCATCTATGCAAAGACTGGACACTTTATTTTCTATACTCCCTGTGTGTAGCAGACTTGCATTCACTGTGATGCTCTTTATTAAAAATGATCCTGGTGGTGACACTCTTGATGCCCTCAACTCTGCAGAGGATGTATATATGCATTCTTTATGTTGAATACAGTTGCTGATAATAATAATGTTGGCGATGACAGAGATTAGAGATGGCAGTTTTGTTGGTGATAACCATAATGTCTGCAGCTGGTTCCAGTGCTCATGTTCATATTGATCATGGCAGCGATGCTTTGGAAGGTGCTGCGAATTGGAGGAGGGTGATGTGTATGACTCTGTTTCCAGGCTGCTCAGCCTTTTTGCTCAGGCATGTTCATGGTTCTGTTGGACCCCACTCGGCTCTCCTTTCTAGTACAAACAGGATCCCCACTTCTAAAAAAAAAAAAAAAAAAAAGAGGTGGCACCATAGCACTGCTGAGAGATCAGAAGGGCCCTGCTGGAGCCTCTGGGAAGTTGTTTCTTACTGAATGACAGCAGATACCATGGCTGAGGGGTCAGAAATCCATGCAGGGCAAACACAGAGAGCCTGATGGGTAGTCAGAGGAGGGCACATGGAGAATGGATAAATGAAGAAGGGAGGAGGGGTGGGGAAAGATAAAGAAAGAGAGAGGGAGAGAGAGAGGAAACAGGGAGGAGGTATAAAGAGTCTGAGAGCCCAAAGGCCTGAATTAGAATTCTCTCTACGGTATTAATCCCAAAGGACAAAACCAGTCCCGTGAGTCCTTAGATTAAGGCTTAGGATGACGTCTCTGGAGTCAGAAATATCTGAATTGAAATTGTGCCTCTGCCACTTCTTAGCTTTGTGGACCTTGGGCAGGTTCCGCACTACTCTACCCACAGAATGGGGACATGCCCATTGAGCCTGCCTGCTGGCAGCGGGTTAAATGTAGGTAAGTGCTGGGAGCCAAACTCTTTAGTGTCTGCTATGCGCTGCACTTTCCACATTGCCTTCTTTCCCCGCTGTGGTCCCTGCTCTAATTATCGATATTTTGAGTGTGCAGGTCCATTCTGCTCCAGCCCCAGGAGAACCCAGAGGCTCTCTCTCTCTCTCTCACTGGTTTGTTTGAGGATTCTCTGGAACTCTTTTCCTGCCAGAGAGGACCGATCAGTATGCAGTGGCGTGGCCTGCCCCCTTCCCTCTGCAGCAGGAACCAGGGCAGAGGGAGTGAGGCCATGGGAACTGTGTTTGCATTCCCAATGGCAGAAAAGCAAACCTGGACAAGCTAAGCCTTGCTTGTTTCAAACACTCCTGTCGTAAATTAGCGTAAAGATGCTTTTTTTTTTTCTCCTCACCAGCCAGAGGGCGGGCCAGTTGCAATTGGCAATTAATCTTGGCTGATCTATATTAAATATTTATCTGCTGAAATGAGCCCAGGATTGTCGTGTTATTTTTCATTATAGAATTTTGTCATTTCCAAAGAGATCTCCATGTGCCGGCTCCCTTGTACTTATGAGACCCAAATTTCCTGTGGAGTGACACATCTTTCTTGGCGACAACCTTTCTCGGTAATATAGCGGCTACTAGTACATTGGAATTTACAGGGCGATAAACGCATTTATTGAGAAGGAGGGAGGGAAGCGATCCAGTATTTGCTTTCCTAATAAAGCCCCCAGGGACAGGCTTGGGAATGTGGAAATTGGTGCCCTCGTTCGGCTGCAGTGGGTGGGCGGCTAGGAATTGAGATCTGCTCCCGAAACAGCCTGGAAACAGCCCCGGGAAAGGGTGAGGCAGTGTGTTGCTTGGGTAATAGATATAGCCGCTCCTTGCATTTGAATAGGGTCTTTTACATTCATTTCCCTCACCACATTTTAGTCTCACAACCAACCCTAGGAAAAGGCACATACCTCCCTTGTAGAAAGGAGGCTCTGAAGGTTAAATGCTTTTGTCATACACGGAGGTGGGGCCCAGCTGGGACTGGAAGAAAGTCTGAGTTCAGGACTCTGGCCGGTACCACACTGCCTCCCTCAGGGAGGAGAGAGAAGTGCAGCTTCATGAGCTGTCCCTTCGGAATATGCTATCTGATGGTCAAGTAGCTGGCTAGTGTGCGACTTGTTCAAGGTGATGTTCAACCCAGGTCTCAGCCGGGCCTCTAGGAAGTATTGGGTCGGCAGCTATGTAATTGCGGATTTTCTAAAGAAAATCAAAGACAATTTTTTCATGGAACTAAATAACTTTATTCTGTAATGTATTGCCCATTTTGATCAATGACCTTTTGCCATCTTTCAGGCAGCATCATAATCCCACGTTCAAAAAACTTCTGGTTTTTATTAGCAAAAAACTGAATCAGGTACGATTTGACATCATCATCATTATTGAAATTTTTACCATTCAAGGAGTTTTGTAAAGATCGAAACAAAAAGTAATCAGATGGTGCAAGGTCAGGACTATATGGTGGATGTGGCAAAACATCCCAACCAAGCTCCATTAATTTTTGCCGAGTGACCAAAGATGTGTGTGGCCTTGCATTGTCATGATGGAATACAACACCTTTTCGATTTGTCAATTCGGGCCGCTTTTCTTCAAGTGCATTGTTTAATTTCGTTAGTTGTTCAATGTAGACATCAGAATTGATCGTTCGGTTGGGTGGTAAGAGTTCAAAGTAGACAATTCCTTTGTAATCCCACCAAACTGATAACAAAACCTTCTTTTGATGAATATCAGCTTTTGATGTTGTTTGAGTTGGTTCACCTGGCCTGCTCCACGATCTTTTCCGCTTGATATTGTTGTAAACAACCCATTTTTCATCGCCAGTTATCAGTCGTTTTAAAAATGGATCATTTTCATTACGTTTCTTTAGCAAATCGCAGGTGCTAATGCGTTGCGTTAACTGTGATTCTTTCAGTTCGTGAGGAACCCATGTATCGAGTTTTTGAACATAGCCAAGTTGTTTTAAGTGATTTTCAATGCATGTATGTGATACATGAAGCTTCTCTGCAATCTCACGTGTTGTACTGTGACAGTCCGAATTGATTATTGCTTTGATTAGGGCGTCATCAACTTCAACTGGACGACCAGAGCGTTTTTCATCTTTGAGTGAAAAATCACCAGAACGAAATTTGGCAAACCAATTTTGACACTGCCGTTCTTTTAAGGCTTCGTCACCATAAACAGCACATAACTTTTTATGAGCTTGCGATGCGTTTTTCCCTTTGCGGAAATAAAAAAGCAAAATATGATGAAAATGTTCCTTTTGATTTTCCATTTTTCAACGAACGCCAAACGAAAACCACAAAACAGATCAAAAAACTTTTTTTACTGATTAACAGCTGAATAGCCAACTATCAAATAACAAAATGTGTTTTACATTTGTACTACGTCTGCAAACCAAAAAATTCAACTGAAGCCATATATGTGTGGAACCCGCAATTACTTAGTTGCCGACCCAATACATGCATTTCCAAGGGTGGCTGAAGGAAGGCAAGGGGGGTGCAGAATGAGCGCGCTGGAGATCAAGAATGGGAAGGAAGGAGAGAAACGGAAGAGATCCGGGGGCAGGCCTCTCCAACGGGAATGTGTGTCCTCAGCAGCTCCACCTCTTACTGAAAATGCAGAGTTGGAATCAGTGGTCCAGGTGACAAGGATGCTGTTGGTCCCAGGATTCGCAGTTAAGCAGCAGGGCGGCGGTGAGAAAGGGGAGGAAGCTGGAGGGATGAAGGGTGACGCATCAGCTGTCACCCTCAGCCCGGAAGACCCAAGATTAGGAAAGTGTTTAATTTCTCACATCCCTTTTCTTTCACATCCTCAGGGCTAGGCTTGGGTTCTGTGAGATTAGCAGTACTTTTGTGGTCTTTCGGTTCAGCATCCTCAAACTCTATCCTGCATCACAACCTCCTGGGGGGCTTGCTTAAACACATGGGCTGGACTCCGATCACAGAGCTCCTGAGCCAGTGGGTCTGGGCAGGACCAAGGGTGGTGCGTTCCTAGCAAGTTCCCAGCTGCTGCTGCTGCTGCTGTGCCCTCCACCCAGAGGCCTTGACGACCCCTGTGTCCTTTGAACCCCTTTATGTTAGAGAACATCAGAGGAGGCCCAGAGAGGAAGAATGACTTTGCTTACAGTTGTGGGACCAGTGAGAGGCAGATTCAGGCCTCAAACTCGGTTAACTCCTAGACCATTCCTCTTTCTGTTTCCCTGTAACTCCGCATCATCGGTCAGGTCCTGGCATCAATTTCTGCAGGTTTCTATGGAATTTCAGGAGGAGTGGCCAGTGAGGAGAAAGATGTGGGCCGCCGTGATTCATAGAACCTTGAAGAGAAGAGAACCTGCCTTCTTTCGGGGCAGAGCGCTGCTGTGTCTGAGGTTCACAGGGAAACACAGGGCCTGAGAGGCAAACTGTCACCTCGCTCTCCCTCCTCCCCATCACCCCTCCCTCGTGACCAGCTGTTACTTTCCCCTGGGTCTCGCTCAACATGAAAACCGTTATATCTGGGCCAAATTAAATGAGGGGGTTTTGAAGATAAAAGCACAACATCCTTGTTCCTGACGCCCCTTCCGGAATTCCTTTCTCTTCCCTCCACAGGTGATAGCTGCTGGCATCGCTCCATATTGCATTTTTAAAAGGCTTTTCTGTAGCAGGCCTTATTCTTCACTGCTTCTGTTCTTTGGTTTCTCAGTTTTTCTTTTGTTCCCCATTTTTCTTCTCCTGCATTACTTTTCCAAGTGCCTCCCTCTCTCCCTCCCTCTATGTGTTCTCTCCTTGAGTCCTCTTTTTCCTGGGGTCACTGGATAGCTGAGCCAAAAGAAACCCTCAGTCATCCAGCCCAACTTGCTTGCCTCCCAGGTGGAAACCCAGGTGCAGAAAGCATCAGCCCCTGCTGCTGGATGGTCCTGAAGGGGCGTGGCCAGGCTCTCAGCACTGCTCCCCTGCCGGGCAGGGCCTGACCCAGGTCTTGGGGCCTTCCCACCTTGCATCTCAGCCATTTCCCATTCAACATCCTAAGAGATTAGCACATTCCTCAACAGGACATCTCTTCTACATGTAGTAATTCTCCGCAAGGGACACTGGTGGGTTGCGATGGGGTGGAAGGCCTTGTCAGGACTCTTCAGACCATGAAGATGTGGAGAAGCCAACCCTGTCAGCCTCTCCTGAGAGAAGTGCCGATCAGAGAATTCAGTGTCTCTCCCTGGGGGCTCGCTAAGTCCACTTCAGGAATCACCATCCAGAAATGCTATGCGCTCAGAGATCCCTCCTCACGGTGTCTTTTCCTCAGCATTGTTTGTGCCAGCCCACAAAGGACAAAACATGGGAGCAACTTTAATATCTCTCAGTAAGGACTTTTCAAATCAATCAGGTCCGTCCTCATAATACCACAGAGCCAGTAGAAATAATGAAGACAATCCACGTGTACTGATCTGGAAAGAATCATGATAGATCACCTATGAAAAATAAGGCATGTGGTACATACATACATGACTTGATTTTTGCTAAAAGACACAGACAAAAATATGTGTCTGTAGGGGTAGATGCTAGATTCTTATATGCTTAGGTGAAAGAAATAAGAGAATGACAGCGTACAGTAAACCAATACAATGCTGAGTGGTTTAAAATATTTTTCCAAAAAATCTGCCCTCCCCCAGGCTCCGTATTCCTTGACAATGCTGATTGATTCCCGCTGGCCCGGAGAAAATACTATTTAGCCCTGGGACTCTCTCTCTCCCCTCTCTCTCCTGCTCTCTCTCACCGTCTTCCCATCTCTCCCTTCCTCCTCTCCTCCTCCTCTTCTCGGGCACGAGGCATAAGTGATTTCTGAAGGCTGACATCAACGCTAAAAGACCCTCAGAGGAGGAGCACCGGCTTCCTGGTAGCTCTTCCGCACAGGCAGGCTGATGGATTGCAGATTGCAACCAGCTCCAACTTTCTGTCCCAAATGACAAATGAAGAGCTCTTCCAAACAGAATAAAAGATCCCATATGAGGAGAACTATCTCTGCCAGGCCAGGCATGAAAGGCAGTGAGCAATGAGAACCGTGTGTAATTCCCGACCTATCCATAGCCCGTCTCATTTCTACACCCTCGGAACCCGTGTTCGCGCTGCTGGCTGGGCTCCTTGGCTTGACTCTCGAAGTTCCTCCGCCATTTATCCCCAAACCACAATGATCTCCATCACCTCCCTTCCCTGTGCCCTGGTACGGGTGGCTGTGTGTGTGTATGTGTGCGCGCCCCTTTCATAGACCACACTCTGTGGCTTTACCCACGTGGCTTCCCTCTGTTAAAAGCCTAAGCAGTCTTAAGACCTGGCTGAACGTTCCTTCCTCTGTGAATTCCGCTTTCAGGATTAAACCAAACCCCACTCGCTCTATTGTTAGAGCAGTTATTAATGTTGCACTCAGTTGATGCCAGTTCTCCATCCCAGGTGGTTCTTGAGGATAATAACCACGTCACTGCCCTGGCCAGCTGGGCTCAGAGGTTGGAGCCTCGGCTTGCGGACTGAAGGATCCTGGGTTTGATTGTGGTCAAGGACACACACCGGGGTTGCAGGCATGATCGCTGGCCTCGGGGTTAGCGTGGACGGCAACCAATCAATGTGTCTCTCTCACATTGATGATTCTCTCTCTTTGTTTCTCCCTCTCTCCCCATCCCTTCTACTCTCTCTAAAAAATCAGTGGGAAAAATATTCGTAGGTGGGTGAGGATTAGCAACAACAGCAAAAAAGAATCCCATCATTTTCTTTGTATTGAGTGGCTCCTTATACATAGTAGATATTCAATGAATGAAATAAAGGATGAACAAAGAGGAAATGATTAGGCAATAAATTGAGTAGCTAGATTCCTGGTTCAGTTAGGCCTACTAAATAATTACTACTACATTCCAACTGGGCTTAATTCAACAGCATTTAAAAATACTCCCTGTTTCACTCACGTTGCCACTATTGGAAACCACTGTGTTCTTTTCTCTCTCATGTCACCATATATCCACAGCTCTCACATTAATTTTCTCAACACTTGCCTGGGTTCAGAAAAGTCTCTCCTGAGATCATCTCCTGCTTTCCTTATGTGGGACATTTTATTTTACTGCCATCTTCTCAAAATTATAACCGTGGCTGTTATGATCCTCTTTGTGCACATAGCATTTTCCTTCTTTTGAATTATTTCCTTAGGATAGATTCCCAGGAGGAGGATTATTAGGTCAAAGCATATAAACATTCTTATCAAGCTCTCTCATTTCGACCCCACTGACTCCAAATGTGTGCTAATTTGGGCAGGCGGTGAGCTTTCTCTTACTCTCTTTGGAAGGAAGACTGCTAAATAATACATTGACATGAACACAGTTTTCAAGGTGCTAGAGAAGTTATTTCATGCCAACATTTTAGGCATGTTTGTAGGCATCTGATTCTTGCACATGGAATTAATGTGTTAATTTTAATTGATTCTCATCAGTTCATGAGGGAAGCCTTCAATGATCAACACTTGGTTAACTCATTCCCACCTTTTTCTACAGTATTGGTGCGCATGAGACATTGACGACCTGTGTTGGGTCCCCCACTGGTTTCATTTGATGCACATGTATTGAGCACCCCAGACTTTCTGGGTACTATTTTAGGTGCTGAAGACTGGTATATAAGACAAGCCCCTTCTCTCTGGGAGCTCACATCTTCTAAGGGAGATTGGCAGGCAGACAAATACAGCACCCTGGATGAGAGCAATGGTGGATGAGGGCAGCACCTCCAAGGGTGCCTGACAGAGCCAGGGGCCAGGCGGAATCCCATGGCTCGTCCTGAGGCTCAGCTGAGTTCCAAAGGACTGGGATTTGCCCAACCAAAGACTTTAAATGGGACATGTGTTTCAATTACTTTCTCTACTCCAAGATGGTGTTTGTTTGCTTTCAAATGTGAAATTACTTTCCCCAAACAATCTGAATTTGTAATGCTTTATTTCTCTCCTCTGCAAAGGACCTTGGGGAGAACCCAAGATCACAGTTCTAAGCTTGGCTCTGTTATTGATCAGGGTATGAGTCTGCACCTCGGTTTTCTCACCAATAAAACGGAAACCTGTTCCTTTAGTTGGGGCATTATGAGTACAAAAGATCATCAAAAGAAAAATGCTTTAAATGTATAACCAAGAGGCAAGGGAAATGCATGTCTTATTTACTCCGTTGATACAGGGCCTCCCTAGCTCTCCATGAATCCCTCATCCTTCTCTTCGTTTAAACTCCCTGTTGGAGAAGAGTCGCAAATATCGTGTGTGGAACGTGAAACTGGTTTCCTAATAAGCTCTAAATGAGGCCAGAGGAAAAGTGCCAAACAAAATCAGCCAACAGTCAGTCAGGGAGGCAGCGTTGCCTCTGACTGTGTGGGGAACGGTTCACTGCTCGAGAAGATTAGGCTCTAAATACAGCCCAGGCCCTAGGTGCAGCAGGGCTGAAGGAGGGAAGGGGAAGAGAGGCAGGGAGGGAGGAGCTCCCCAGGACAACTGGAGTGGGCACTCAGGGGTCCTGGCAGGGACATGAGATGCCATCCAGTACAAATTCCAAATTGTAAATACAGAAGTTCACAGAGAGAGAGGGGGGAACGGGGACAAGTTTTGTCCCCCTGGCCCAAACACCGGGGCAGAGGAACAATGGGCCAAGGACACGGGGTGCAGCTTGAGTCATTATGGATGCAGTCTAGTCTAGGCCTGAAGAGGTGGCACACTGCTAGCTCCTCCCCACCCCCAGGTTTACTGAGATAAAATTGCCAACTATAAATTATGTATGCTTAAGGTATGCAATGTGATGGTTTGATATACGTCTATATTATGAGGACCTTGGGCAAGTCACTCTCATGTCTAAGCCTCCTTTTTCATGAATATAAGTGGAGATAGGATTTAACCCACCCGGTCATGAAGAGCATTAAATACTGTGACTGTGTAACATATATGTGTTAGTATACATATTACATACATATTTTATACAGACTATATGATATACTTTTATACATATTATACATATAAAACATATAATATTACATATATACTGTATATACAGTGTGTATAATTGTATATATACTACATATATGTTTTATATATAGTACATGTGTACATGTTTGTATGTGTACTACATATATAGTATATATATATGTGTAGTATGTGTATGTGTATGTCTATATGTCCATATCTACACTTACACTTAAACCTATACCTACATCTACACCTATACCTACATCTACAACTATATCTATATCTATATCATCTATATCTACACCTACATCTATCTATATCTATATATCTATATCTATATATCTACATCTATTAATACATATATATCTATACCAATCTATATCATCTATTTCTACATCTGTCTATTATTTAGTTAGAAGATTTTCCAAGGCCAGTGCTGATTTGCTCTCTGTGACTTGGTACCACCCACTCCGATGCGTTATGATTCTGACAAATCACTTCCCTCTCTGAGCCCGTTTCCTGTTTTGTTGCTTGACTCTGCACTTGATTCCATCACACTCTTTCACTGGGCCCTGGTAGGCAGGGCTGGCCTACCCCTCCCGCTTCCTTGAGAAGGAGCCTGGTGCACAGAAGGGGCTTTCTTGGGGTTGTGCTCCTCTGGCTCTGCATATGGTCTGTCCCAGATCATCCCATGAAATGAATGTAGGCCCATCCACCTCATCCACGAGCAGAAGCTTATGGGCGCCTAAAGGCTTTCTGTCATCTCCACCACACTCCTCCCTTAGCTGCTGCGGTAGAGCCATTTAACTCGTATCAGTCATTTTGTTTTTCTCATTAGAGAAGAGTTTGCTTCTCCCTCACGTGTCCTCTCCTGGTGCCCTGCCTTCCAGGGCTGGGTCACTCAATGCCAGAAGAGGGATGCTGGCTTCTCCCTGCACCCGCATCCCCTGTGGAGTGCTCTCTGCTTGTCTGGGCTGGGAAGCACCTGCCATTCAGAGGGCACAGCTGGTGGGAGGGGGAGAGAGGAGGGCAGAGGTTTCCTCGGCTGGGCAATCTGGGGAATGACTCAGGATAAGCAGACAGTGATGGACTCAGAAGGTCAGCTGCCAATCACATTCACTCCGCGCTTTCGGCTTCCAGCTTCTGCAGGCTCTAGTCTGCCCGGCATCTGCTATCCTCTCAGAGTCAACTCTATGCCAGGCTCTATGAAACAGAGGTAAAGGTGGCTTGTCCTGGGGAGCTCTTCATGGGGAGCGGGGGGGGGGGGGGGGGGAGGATATAAGCCATGGACACGTGGAGCGAATAGTCGGCTCTAACGGGGTGACCTTGGGCAAGTACCATCCCCTCTCTGAGCCTGCTATGTTTCGCATCTTCCTCCTGGCCTTTGGCTGAAACAATTGAGTGAGACACTCTTTAAAACTCGTGGCTCTGGGTAGGTGGTCAATAATGGGTATCAATTAATGTGTGGGAAGGAGGTGAACTAATTGTAAGGCACCGATTCTGACTGTAGAGGCAGTGTGGCTGGCAGAGGTCTGGAAGGCTTCTGGTTGAGGTAGCACTGTGCCTGGCCTTGCAGCATGACCTGTGCAGAGTGGGCCAGTCCTTGCATGCCGTTTCCCCCCTGCCCAGCCCTCCCCGTGCTGCTTTCAGCCCTGCCTCTGTTCCTTGCTCACAGGTCTCCCCAACCCTGACATTTCTTTATCCCTTTTCTTTGCTCACTCAAATCCTCACCATCCCCCAGACCCAGC
Source organism: Pipistrellus kuhlii (assembly GCF_014108245.1). NCBI lineage: Eukaryota > Metazoa > Chordata > Mammalia > Chiroptera > Vespertilionidae > Pipistrellus > Pipistrellus kuhlii. Next base: position 3,533,701 of record NW_023425427.1, on the reverse strand, counting down.
GGGCCCTTCTCCTGGATGCTGTTCCTGCTCTAGCCCTCTCTTCTGCAGTCAGGAACCCAGGGCAGTGTGCGTTTCTATTACAGTTACTCTATTAGAAGTGAGACTGAAGTGGTTTGAGCTGGGGATAGTTGTCAGGTCAGAGTACTTGGGCCCCGGGGGAAAGGTGCACAGGAAATGGCAGGTACCTCCAAAGAGCAGGTGCTGCAATCACACTGCCCAGCGGCCAGCGGCCCTGTGGTTCCCAGCACAGTCCTAGCAGCTGTCAGCACCCACCGCCCGGAGAGTAAGTCAGGCACCCAAGAAATTTACAATCCCACACAGGGAAATAAAACCCGGAAAGCTCTGGAAACAGAATGAATCCAGAACCCTCTCTCTGGTTCTGTCATCAAAGAGTTCTATGAACTTGAGCCCAGTGGTGTTTTTTTTTTTCTGGGCCTCAGTTTTCCATCCATAAAATTGAGGGTTTGAGTAATATTTCCCTGAAGTCCTGGTCTGTATACACCATGATTCTCTGACACCATTAGAGAACAAATGCGTGGGAATCTTGGGAAATTCTGAGTATGAATCCAAAACGCGGCCCGAGAAGTTCAAAGATGGGCCAATGGGAGAAGTTCCGATGGGCCAATGTGGTGGCCCTGGCCTGTTTGGCCACTGGGAAAGCTGGATTTTCATGTTTCTTGTGGGAGCAGGAAATGGTGCCCTGAGAAAATGTGTGGAAGTAGCAAGTTCAGCCCACACAGGGGCTGGGTCCAGGTTGGGCTGCCCGCTGTGCCTGTTAGCTGGTTGCCTTCTGCCTTCTCCTGGGAGCTGGCTTGTCAGGAGTTGCAGGAGGCGTCCCTGAGGCACTCGCACAGCCGACAGGGAAGTGATGGTTTTATCTGCTCTTATGGATTCCGCACAGGTCATTCTCACATGCATTACAGCCTGGACATCCAGGTCAGTCCCCTCAACAGGATGTCACTTTGAAGTGCAATGTATATAATTGCCTTTAAAAATAACTTTTAACTTTTTACTTTGAAAAATGTTTTAAAAGTATTTCCACGAAAGTCAAAAATTTTGAAATTAAAAAAAAAAATGAAAGAGAAGGGAAATCAACAACTGTATGCTCTTTACTAGATTTGAGAATCATGAATGTTTTGCTACATCTGCTTCCTCTCTGTCTGTCTCTCTCTCTCCCTCCCCTCCTCTCCCCTAAATTAATGCAAGTGCAGACATTATGCCATTTCCCCTACAATATTTCAGCACACTTCTAGGATTAAGGCGTGCATAAATAATAAATACTTTTATTAAAATTAATAATTCATCCTCCGATAAATACAAAATGCATACATTTCATAATAAAAATAATTATACCAACAAAAATCCCTTAGAAACTAGCAACAGTTCCAACATTCAATCTAATAACTAGCCTCTTTTTACTTAAATATCCACAGTATTCTCCACGACTCTTTCAGTGCTGTTTCTCCTTTTTGGAATCAAAGCTCACACATTGCGTGTGTGTGTAATCTCTTTCAGTCTGTAATTGCCTACACCAGCCTTTACTTATGATTTTTTTAAATGACATTGACTTTGTGAAAAATCCAGAGCAGTATTAACATTCTAGATTAGTGAATCTTGAAATAGGAATTATGTAGACAGCGGGGATTCATCAATGGCTTCTCAATAAGGTGGAAGAGGTGTGATGAGCCAAGTCCTACTGGGAGAAGATTGTGGTGTTAACCTGCCCCTCTGACCCCTGTATTTCCTGTAAACTGAGATCTAGACTCTTGATTGGACTCAGTATATTCCATTTCAGCCTGGATACTTGCTGGGTGGCAAGAAGAGTCTTCTAGCCTATTTGGCTGGGGCTCTTCCACTGTCTCTCACATCACCTCTCCTGCTATGTGCGCATCTACTGAACATAAACTCTCCTTGGCCACTGCCTTCAGCAGAACATGCTTGTCCCACCATATAAATTCCCAATATGAATCCCCATGTTTTCTCCTTGATTTAGGGGTGCATTTCCATAATATTCATACTGAGGCTAAGTCTAGGGATGATGCAGTATGCAGAGCAGTCCTGGTGGTCCCTGATATTAGGGAGCTTAGAGTTTAGCTTTTTCTTCTGGATTCAGTTCCTTGAGAAGGAAGATTGGTCTTTTGAGCCTTTATGGTCTAGTGTTCAGCGAAGAGTTTGCTGGCCAAGTCATAGTGGCCACCCACTGGGCCAGCCATATTAGTACCTTTCTCTAGTGTGGTTCCTAGTGAACAGTAGGCATGTATTGGTTGGTTGAATGAGTCAGTCTTCACTCAGATCATTTTTGAAAGTGAGTGTGTGTGTATGGGGGGAATTAATAATATTTCCTGCTTAAACCTCTCAGGAAACAAATCCAGGTTTGTACACCCAACTGCACACTGGGCATCTCACCCAGATGTCAAGGGGACATCTCAAACATATCGTGTCCAAACCCACACTGCTGATGGCCCCTCCCTGTTACCAGCCAGATCTATCCTGCTACTGTGTTTCCCCGAAAATAGACATCCTCCGAAAATAAGACCTAGCGCATGGAAAGATAAAACATCCTCTGAAAATAAGACCTAGTGCAACTTTGGGAGAAAAAATTAATATAAGACACTGTCTTATTTTCGGGGAAACAGAGTAATAGTTTTCCCATCCAAGTTCATGGAAGATCCATATTTTCAGTTGCTCAAGCCGAAAACCATTTTAGTCTTTCTCAATTTCCCTTGTTCTCTCACATCCCTCATGCATCCATTGGGAAATTCTATTTTTACCTCCTTGAAAATACAAATTGAGAATCTGACCACATCTTATCTCCTCTCCTGTTATTCCCCTGGTTCTTGTACTGACCTGGACTGTGGCTGAAGCCTCCTGCCTAATTTCACAGCTTCTGCTCTTAGTCATCCTGTTCTCAGGATGGAGTGATCTTCGCAAAACTTGAGTTAGATCAAGTCACTTATTCAGCTCAACACCCTGCAGTAGCTCCCATTCATTTCAGAATGAAAACCAACATCCTCACAGTGGTCAGGAATGTCTTCCACTGTCAGACTCCAGTATCCCCTCTGACATTCCTTTCTGCTACCCCACCCCCCAGTCACTGCCCTCTAGTCACCAGGACTCCTGGTGTCCCATCTGCTTGCTTAGAAAGCTATTCCTTCAGTTGTCAATAGCTCACTCCCGCCTCCTTTAGGTCTTTTCTTGGTGGCACACTGAGCCTCAGCATCCTGTTTGAAATTGTACCTCCTTCTGCCACCATTTTCAGTCTCCCTTACCCTGCATCACTTTTTTCTTCTTCTTTTTATACTAATTATTTTTTGTATGTCACTTCCCCTAAGAAAAAAGTTTCATGTTTGTGACCGTCAGATGCTTAGACTAGTATCTGGTTGGTAATCAATATTTGCTGAATGAGTGTGGGAATGAATGAATGAAACATTCAATGAATTAATGAATAGTGTGGCAAAATGGAGAGAACCGAGAATTCAAAGCCACATGTACCTGGAGTCATGTTGCCTATAGTGCTTCTGTTTCTACATTTTAAACATGGAATAAATGAAAATCTCTACACATAGAACAGCATGAGGATTAAACAGAGATGTTTGAAATATTTGCAAACTAGAAAGCATTGTATAATGTTAGCTTAATGGGGGTAGGGGAGGAATAAAGAACAGGAAGAAACCATGAGGTAGGAGTGACCAGCAGGGGACTGTGTGGCCGAACTCCCACAGTCCCAAGGAAGCACTGAGGGGATAAGACACCAGTAAAGATGAAGTGGAAGAAACTCAGGCTAAAAACGCTCCATGCCCCTGAGGAAGGGGAGGCTGATTCATTCTATCAGTGTTTACAAGGAATTTGGAAATTGCAAGTCAGTGCCCTCAGAGTTGAACTGGTATTGATGATTTCACAGTGTTTGATGGGGTCAGTCCCCACACGAAAAAGAATTGCAGTCCAAGGTCAGGAGCGGGTTCAAGTGCCTGCTTGGGGAATGCATTGGAGGCAAGGATAATGATAAGATAATACCTTTTATGGTCACCTCTGTGTGGCCAGCCTTCTACGTACATTTTGTCTAACAGGAAACTGTGGAGGACGGACCTTTATGATCCTCATGGTGCAGGAAATAAGCTCAGAAAAAATGGTGAGTGGTATCAAGCCACCCAGCTGACTGGAAGCAGAATTGGAACTTTGACTGCATTCTGTCTTGATTTCCAGGCCTGTCCTCTTTCTGCCACATGTTATTGCCTCTTGTGTTTTGTTTTAAGATGGAGGTGTTAGGGGAGTTTCTGTAAATGAAGAAAGATTTTCTTTTGAGTACCTACTAAGTGCTAGACACAGCTAATAGGCTCTTACAATGAACAGTCCAGTGAAAAAGACAATGTTTTTTATTCTGGACATTATGTTGTAGTAGGGGGAAGATCTGAGGCCTGGAGAATATTGGAGAAATGTAAACATGGATCAAATAATTGCAGACGGTGATACAATTGTCATAAGTAAATAAAAATCTGGATAATGGGATGGGATTAGTTTAGTTTTGGTGGTCAGAGATTGCGTCTCCAAGCTGGTGACTTGGAACTTCGAATGATGAGGGGGCAACATTGCAGGGATATAGGGAAGTGCGCCCCCTGCAGGCTACAAAGGCACTGAACGCCAAGGCATCCAAGCGTATTTGAGAATTGAACAGACGGAAGTAAATAGGCAATTTTAGTACAGTGTAATGCACACTGTCATTGGGGAAGTGCAAAGTGGTATTGGTGACTAAGAGTGAACCAGCAGAAGCAGTGAGTTTTTTAACAGGTAAGAAAGCCTGGAGGTGAGAGTGGGTTTACACACTCCATGGAGCTCAATAGAATAACAGACACACTTTGTACCTGTGGGGACCAGGGGGAGATTAGGTGTCACAATGAAGCCGGAGGGTCCTGAGCAGAACAGGCCATAAAAGGCATTACACTCAGAATTGCGTACTTTGGGCTATATTTTAGGTGGTGGCTAGTCTCTGGAAGTTCACTAAAATCTAAGGGAAAGGTGAAGGTGGGTGCAGAGAGCAGTTCAGTTTGAGTGGAGTAAGGCTGTGGTAATAAAGAAAGGAGCTAGGAATCTAAGGTTCAACTCTGGTCATGGGGAATCTTCAATAGGAATTGTGTAGACAGCAGGGATTCATTGATGGTTTCTCAACAAGGTGGAGGAGGTGTGATGAGCCAAGCCCTACTGGGAGAAGATAATTCTGGCTGTAATAATGAGGAAAATTGTAGGGTTGTCAAGGTGGAAGCGGGGGCCAGGTGGGTGGCAGTTGCACCTCCATGTGTCTTGGCTAAGAACCTTGTTTTAGTTAATCCCATAAGAATCTATCCTGCAGATCTTTGGATTTATTAGATGTGCTACTGATTAGAAAAGGGAAAAATGAAAGCACTAGGGTGTTAAGGATTAATTCCAAAACTTCTCACTCCTGAGGTTTAAATTGCCACCTTTATCTACTCATGGAACAGGGTACAGACATAAATAGAAACAGGAAGTCACTGAAGGCTGGGCAATTTGGAAACAGAGTTCCAAGGTAACTTGCCAGATTCTAGGGGCTGAGGGTTGGCAGGGAAACGATCTGATTGTGGGGGGTGTCTAGAAACTGAGTTTCTTAGTGCTGGAAAGGAGGCATCTATTCATAAAACCCACTTGTGCTGCCTGCATTCATTTAAGAATTCTTTATTGGGCACTTTATAAATGTAAGGAATGTACTAGAGGTGAGCAAGCTAGATATAGTCCCTGCCCCGTGGAGGGGATTACAATAAAACCATCGCAAAGAATATAATTGCCAGGTAAATTCAGTAGTTCAAGGATGTGAGCTTTCTGGGGGCCTTGGGGAAAGTTTCCTGCAGAAGAGACTTCCAGCTGAGGCTCATTGCTTTGGGAAGGAGTTGACTTTGAGGGAATGCAGGAAAAGACAATGCAATGCAGGTAAGACCTCAGGGGCCCATCATCCTGAGGTTCTCAGTTTTATTCCTTAGAAGCATCCCTCAGAAACTTGGTCAAAAGGCAGAGACAGAGCTCTGACTTGCTGGGGTGAGTGGGCTCTTGTTTTTGTAATTTAACATGGATTTACATCGAAGTCAGATGCAGATGGCCTGTGGACCTCATTTCACAAAGCACATTTAGAGCCTGACTCTGATTGGGCTCAGTAGGCTGAAACTTAGGTAGTGAGGGGAGAGACAGGTTTCTGTGTTCCTCTCCTTTACTAGGGAAGTTCTGCTTATGTCTACTTTTCCTATTTTGCAAAATATGTATTAGATTATTATTATTTGTGTTTTCCCCAGCAAAATGCAATTTTTTTGTCTATATGGTTCACTTCTGTCACCAGCACCAAAAATAGAGTCAGACAGATGCTCCAAAATAAACAAACAAAAATACTTATTTGAAAGAATGCATTGATGAACCAAATGTTTCAGATCTAAATAAAATTTGAGGCCCACTCAGCCAGCCCAGCTGTCCATTTTACAAATGGGAAAAGTGAAATGCAAAGAGGATTTTTGTCTAAGGTAGTCTAGAGTATCATGGTGAAGTAGACGGTGGACTTAGGATGCCTTCGCTTGAAGTTCAAAGCTTGTTCCTCTAGACCCGATGTCAGCCTTAAAGGAGGCCAAAATATCAGCAGCACTTTGCCAAAAATGCAAGATGTGGCTTAAGAACAGTTCATGGACCTAAAGTTCATAATAGGCAGTTAGTTTGCTAGACAGAATCTTGGATTGAAAGTCATCTTAAGTCAAATCTGATGTGCCCATAGTGTCAAGTTGTTATATCTGGCTGGTTCCTTGAACCCTAGTTTCTTCATATGTGCAAGGGAGATGACTATAACCATCTCCAGGGTCCTTGTGAGTATTAATGCAAGGCAGCTGGCCCGTATTTGGGGCCAGCATACATTTATGCTTAGGCATATGGATCTGAAGACTCAAGCATGTCCAATGTTGGAAAATAGGTATTATTTGTGCCTGAGTCTGTGGAATTAGGTGTTTAAGTCTTGCATGAGATATGGGTTGGTACTGTCTAGAAAGTACCAGTAAGCTTGCAGTGGCCTTCACAGGATGTGGCCATTGAAATGCCCTTATGCTCAAGAACAATGACATTTGCTAGTCCTTTGTGGGGACAACAAAATGGAAGACCCAAAGGACCACTTGGTGGAAAGGGACCATTTTTATGTGATTTAAGAGAAAGACAAGAGTTAAAATTCAGATTCTGGGGGAAACTATGGGGTAGACCCGGGGAGTTACCTCTCTCAGTATGTTTTGGATTATCATCCCACTCACCAGGGATATAGGAAATCTCTCTCATAACTCATCTGTCACCTGGTGCTGCCCATGTGAAACTAACATTCCTGTCACTGGTTACAGTGACTAACTCCTGCTGAAACATTTCCAGTTCACCTGGGCGCTCAGAAGACAGTAACTAATGTTCCACTCATCGTCTCTTTCCTGAAACTCATTGGTTCTCCTAGTCAGTAAGTACAGCAACAGCAACACTTTCCAGCCACCCTATGGGCTTTGAATCCCCATCGATCAGTTACTCAAACTCCACTTCCATATCTTCAGACAGGGGTCTCCCTACTTCCCAAGGGAAGCATGTCAAACTCATGGCACCCAGGTCCCATACCTTATTTATTTGGCCTGTGTTAGCCTTTGAGTTTGACATGCTTGTCCTAGGGCATCCTGCCCTCTTCTGATTAGTTCTCTCAGTCAGAAAGATTGCTTTATTGAGTGGGGCTTTGCTTTGCTGTTGGGTTCTCCCAATTCTCCTGATTCCAGCTCTCAGAGCCATGTTTTCATAGCCTCACAACGCATCGGGTTGTAATGGAAAGTTGGTGCTATCTTTCTTCTCCTTGTGTTTGGGCGAAGACCTTTGAAAGTGCTGTAGGCATCCCAGATGGTATATTTTCATCATTGCATACATTAAACCAATTAACTTGTTTAATCATCAAATCATAAATTCCACTTGAAACATGTTTATTTTCATACTCAGGTGTGATCTTGGCTTTTTTTTTCCGATCAGTTCCTTCTAATTTATGTTTTCAAGGGTGACTTCATTTAGGCTCAAAGGTGCTCCAAGCAGGCTGCATAGGAAAATATCCTTGTTTGCTAATTTGCTTTGGCCTGGTAGTTTTCAAATATTAAGACAAGGAAGTCTTTTTGTTAAAAAACACACAGAATTTACTGATCTACTTTTTGAGTAATTCAATCTATAAACCTTTGATCTGGCATATCCTTGCATATTCCCTTAAAATACATTGTTTCACTGACTATGTCAATGGGATAAATTAGGGTCAGCAAACTGTTCCTGTAAAGGGCCAGAGAGTAAATATTTTAGACTCTGTGGGTCCAGTGGTCTTTGTTGCAAGGATCCTATTCTGAATTGTAAGCATCCATGGACAATACATAAACAAATGCAGTGACCATGTCCCAATAAAAACGTGTCTACACAACAGAGAATGGGACAAACTTGGTCCCTGGGCTACAGTTCGTGGACCCCTGAGTTAAATCACCTTTGAGGACGTTGAAGCATTTAGGTAGTGGATGGTTTCAGATCCCAACTTGTTGACATAAGACCAGAAGGTAAGTGAATGTCTATTGAATGAGTTGAAGAACAAGCTATTTCTTCACTAGTTTAGAGGAAGAATAGGAGCACTTGTTTCATCACCAAGTCATCAATTCCACAGGGAAACCACAGAAGAAGCTAAGTAGGACTGTGGAGGTGGGGAGACTGTGAGATGGCAGCACACTCAGCGGAGTATTCCTTGCGGGGGAGGAAAGTGTTCATTTTGTTCTCCTAAGAAATGCACTGTGGCAGAGCGAGGTCTGTGTGGGCATGAGCTCGGATTTAAGCCAGCTCTGCCCCTCACAGCTGTGTGTCCCTGGAAAGTCATTTCCCCTCTCAGGGTCTCTGTGTCCCCATCTGAAGATGGAAGGCAGCACGAAGTGGTCCCTCTGAGCCCTCAGAATGTGTGATCTGAAAGAGAGAATTCATATAATTGCAATCTTTAATGGGATTTATGATAATTGGAAAATAATTGCAGCTCCAAACTTTTATTAATCTATATTTAGTTATGAGTCATGCTTTCACAATAGATGCTTTGGAAATAAGCAGAGAGACAAATGGAGTAAACAGAATTTTAAACATTTTATTTATATGCAGTTTGTGTAATCCCTGGAGCCCATGGGCATATTAAGATTATTTAAAAGATCCATTAAAAGTTATGCGTGATGCTACAAACTCCCATTTTAGAATGCCTTGCCAAGGGGAAATAGTGAACATTTATTGAGTAGCTACTACTGCCGGATTAATTGCATTCATTATGCTCACTCCTTCCAGCACCCCCACCAGGTAAGGTCTGGGATTCCTGTTGCACAGATAGGAACCTCAGGGAGGCTGAGCAATATGCAAAGGGCCACTTAGCACAGAAGGGCTCCTGGAGGGTGGTCTGGAGAGCTAACACTGCCTTCCAGGGATGGTGACATGTGTTTCCAGTGGCCAGAGGAGGTGGGGGGGGGGGCGCAGGAGGAAGCAGGGATCCTTGAATCTGCGTTTCTATTCCATCTTTGTCGTGGATTTGCCATGTAACCTTCTTGGGCCTGGGTCTCAGTTTTCTCCACTTCCGATGGGGAAAGCAGTACCCTCGCCCCCATCTTCCAGGTTGTCAGGAAGATGATGTATGTGATGACAGAACTCTGTAAAGGACTGAGTACTGCCAACCCCACAAAATAGAGATGAGGGGGGATAGCACAGTGGATGGGGGTGGAGAACACTGGATCTGAGACCAGGAACCCAGATGCCAGTCCCTCTTATCCCTGATGGTGCTGTGGCCTTGGGCAAGTTCTTTCTCTCTGGGCCTCAGCTTCTTTGTTTGTGAAATGGCTGCGATCTCCTTAGGTGACCACTCTGAAGCTCTTCCCTCTGGCTGGATTCTGTATGGGGCAAAGAGGCAGTTCAGCTGACTGGGGGCCTCTCAGGAAATACCAGCCCCTCCAAGGGAAGGAAAGCAAGCTGCTTTCCCGGGGTGAATCCCATGACCCCCATGGAGGCTCCTGTCCTCGGGAATGGTGCTCCATGGAGAACCCCATTTGCTCTTCTGAAAATGGTCCATTTGTAGGAGAGTTGGGTAGTTCACAGTGTGCTTGCTTGTTGAGTTTCTGTTGATCCCCCTCAAGTCTCTGCTCAATGAGAAGCAGGAAGCTCATTCCAGGCGCTTCTCTTGGATGAGCTTCCCCACGTCTCTGACCTTTATTCTCCCAGGGCCTTCAGAGTGGCTGCTGGGATCAGTGTGGCTCCAAGTGCTGTACTTGAAGTGAGCACACTTTAGGAAAGGGGAAGGCTTATATGCATATTGTAAGCAAGGGTTATTCTCTAACGTGAAGCCAATGTTTTGTAATTAACATAAACCTATTCGTATGCATGTCTCCTCATCCCTCTGAGGCCAGAATGCCCCAGAGATCCACCTGGCTCCCTCTGTGTTCCTGCGCACGGAGCAGGCAGGAGATGTGTCCCAAGCAGGTGGTGTGTGTGGACTCCCTGCTTGTTAAGATGCATCATTTCCACTTCACATTGCCCTTGGATTCACCTTTCCCCAAGAGTATCTCTCTCTTTCTCTCTCTCCCTTCCTCCCTCCCTCCCTCCCTCTCTCCCTCCCTTCCCTTCCTCCCCACCCTCTCTCTCTCCCACCTTCCATCACTCCCTCCTGCCCTTTTTCATCTCTGGGGATAATTTGCTACTCACAATAACAGAAGTGGTCCTAGAGTCCTCACCCCCAGCACTCCTTGTTCAGAGGCTTGTTTTTATTCTACTTCCAAATGATTTGTTAACACAACTAATGGGATAAGCTGCCCAGGAGTAAACAAATGCAAACATCCTATAACCGTAATCAGTCATGCTTTCAATAAACATTTATGGGGACCAGAGTGTCTATAAACTGCTCTAAAATGTACCCTTGGATTAAACCAGATCACTAGAGAGCTACATATTTAGACTGTAATACATTGGGCTCTCATGGAATTGCTCTACTGTATGGTGCTTTGGCATATGCATACGGCCATAGTGAGTCCATCACACAAACAATGGGGTATGGTTGGAGACACCTCCTACCAGCACCCATTACATCCACTTTTTATTTGAAATTATGGAAGGTTGTTGTGTCCTAACATAATTTCCAGGACATCTGTGTTTCTACAGCAACTTTGAACAACTGCTCAGTTATCTTCTAGACTAGCAGTTGCCAACTAGTGGGCCATGGACATTGGTGGTCCATGAGGTCTGAAAGGTTGGTGACCACTGGTTTAAGGGAACCTTGACTGTGTGGGTCTTTTGGATGGAATTCTCTTTTCCCTTTGGCTGCAGGGAAGCTCGGAAACATTGACAGTCCATTTTGATCAAACATACAGGACTTCATAGACTTAATGTTGCATGTTCATCTTAACTCAAAATTTATTTCATTTTTTTCTACTATTTTTTTTCATTTTTCTGTACTTTTGAGTCTATATGGAATGTGTTTTTTGAAAATCACCTCCAATTGTTTCCGTTATGAGATCAGATTTAATTAAAAAAAAAAAACACCCTGTAAAACATGCTGTCAAGAAGAGAAGAGCTGCCCTTCACTTCTCCCCTCATCATTAGTAGCCTCAGCTGTGGAGGAACTCCCATTCTCCAGCACTCACCCTGGGGGTGCTCTCTCAAGGCCCCAAAAAGTAGAAATTGTCACCACCCTCATTTTTTCAGAAGGAAACACAAAAGAAAACTCTAAGCAATGGAAGCATCATTATACATGTGCCCTATACCAACAGCAGCTGACAATTGTGTGTACCCTGTTGCAATTTACCAAGAATGCAATTTGCCAAGAAGTTCTCCAACCATTATTTCATTTAACTCAGCACACTACATGGTGATGCATGTTGTTGGTCTGCATGGCATGTAAGAGGAAAGAGATTAGAAGTGAGTTTATAAACTCTCGGTGCATTTCTTCGATTCAGACACAGTACTGGTACCATACATTGCAAGATTCAAACCCCGCTTACCCCAGAAGGTCTACCTACTGGTGACATTTAAAAGATCACAATTATTTCCCCCCTCTCTCCCATCCCACCATCCATCTACTGTCACTCACCTTCCCATTGAAGCCTCTCCTATAAGCATAGCGACACCTAGAATATTGATAATGCCTTGAATGTTAGAGTGTTATTGAGGCCTTATGTTCAAGGTACTGACTGTGCTTCATGAATTAATACAGTTCTAAACCCATCCCTTTAGGGTAGACATGCATTCTCTGGATCACATCCACATTTCACAGGCTGTAAGCAAACTTGTCCTTTATCTCAGTGGTCTCCAACTGGTATCCTCGGACCACTGGAGGTCCATGAGGTCCGAAAGGTTGGTGACCGCTGTTCTATCTCACAGCTAATCAGTGGCAGTCAGGTTTTAACCCAAGATTTCTCTCCCCAGAGCCCAAGCTGAGAGATCCAGAGCTGAAGACCATCTAATACATCAGCTTATCTCTCCAGGGCACAGAGCCAGTTCCCAGTTCTCCTATCTGTCTTACCACCGTTTCTCCTTCAGTGCCACCTCATGCTTAGTGTGTCATTGAATGAGTGTGTGTGTGTGTGTGTTGGGGGGGTGGTGGTTCATGCACTCATACACAGGAAAACAGAGCATTAGTAAAGAGGGTGAGCTTTTTTACTCAGGTGATGCTAAGCATTAGATTGACCATCTTCTCTCCAGCCTTATCTGAAGTCCTACCACCCCGACCCCAGTTTCCATCCATCCTCTGCCTCTGTCATCAGGAGCCTCCGTCTTCCACTCCCTCATTGGGATGGGCCTTGCTGCAGCCACTCCCAGCCCCAATCCAGCATCCCTTTTTAATTCTAGTCTGATTGGTATGCCTGTCCTGCTGCTAGGCTTCATTGGGCATAAGCGTATTCCAGGGATCCTGTGCCTTTGTGAGTGCTCCTTCTCCTCCAAGGGGAACCCACTTGCGCTGTGGGTTCAAAAGGAAAGATATGCATTCTGTTGTGCTCAATGCACTGAGGACTTACATGGCATTGTTCCTGGGCCAGCAGAGCAGTTAGGCAGGATGAGGAGCAAGGCTTTCTCACTCTCTTTTATGTTTTACTTTTTTTTTTTAACGAGAGAGAGAGAGAGAGAGAGAGAGAGAGAGAGAGAGAGAGAGAGAGAGAGAGAGAGAGAGAGAGAGAGTTAAAGGTGGAATTTGCAATGGAAAGGGCACTATATTTGGAGTGCTGAGCTAGGGCCTGATTTCAGCCCTGCCAGTCATGTTGTGTGATCTTGGGTAAATAACTTGATGTCTTTGAAATTCAGTTTTCCCATCTGTGGGTTGAGTGAGTTAAATTTGATGACTTCTATGAAAGGCACCAGTGATGCTTTTAGAACAGGGGTCATACTCCCTCTGTGCCAAATCCAGTCTGCCATCTGCTTGGTAAATAAAGTTTTATCAGAACACAGCCATGCTCACTTATGTATGTATTGTTTATGGTAGCAAAATCAAAATATTTACTATAATGGCCCTTTACAGAAAACAAGATTGCCTGCTCCTCTTTTCAAACATGATTCTGATTGGATCATTGTTCAAAACTTTCTATTGACTTTCTATATTACTTAGAAAGTATATATATATATATATATATATATATATATATATATCTGTGTGTGTGTGCGTGTGTGTGTGTGTGTGTGTGTATATAGTGTGTGTACATACATGAATATAATTCTATAACTAATGTATATAATTTAATATAATTCAATAAATTTCAGGGACAATCTGATGAGGAAAGAATGTTTTCTTCAGAAATAGCTGATGATTCTTATTGCTTTCTATTTTTACTCTCACCCAAGGATATGTGTTTTGTGTTTTTTTAATTAAAATTATGTAGAGAGAAGTGACCATATTGTGTAATGTAATCATGAAAGTAACATTCACTCCCCTTCCTATTCTATTCTTTAGAAGCAAGCTACTGGGTCCACTTGTACCCACACTCATTGGGAAGAGATTACATGGGGTGTGAACACCAGGGGTCTAGGGTCATTGGGATTCATCTCCAAGCCACTTACCACACCTGTGGAATTCCTCATCACCAGCTCTCATATCTCCTACCCTTCCACATATCTGGTCACCCCATTTGCCCCATTTTGTCAACATTTTCACCCCCTTCTTCCTGCATCTACTTGTTCAGCCCTTCCCATAAGCGTTATGTATCTCCCCTCTCACTCACTGTGCTCCTGCCCTTTCCTCCACATGCATAACTATGGGTGTTTCCTTGTGTCTCAGTCCCATTGGAACTTCAAAACAATAGTTCAGGTGTGATCTCTATGGAGCACCCTCGGGAGACCTGAGACTTCTGGGTTACTTCGTCTGAATTCTGTAGTCCTTGATTTTCAATAAATTGAAATTTTCTCTTCCCTGCCAGACTGTGAGCTTTTTCAGTTCCTGGGACCATGACGTGCCCATCCCCCTTTGTAGACATGATCCTCTGTGCCCTTCAAGGGTTCACTGAGTGCAGCGGATTGATTTAATAAGTACCCATGTCTATGATACTGAGCTCACTTTATTTAGCATTTGAACTATGCTGTGAATTATGGACAGAGATTCCTTCCTTAAGCAGACCTAGGCTCTAGCTCCGAGGCTTGGAAACATATTCTGATGTGAAAGCTTTCTTCACACCCAGTCGCCTCTGCGTCAGGGATCAGAAGCCACCACTGAATTACCTGGGCATGTCCAGCAGATTCCCACAATCTTCTGCCTCTTCTTGCTCCCTGCCCCATCCTTCATTTGTCTCTCCCATCCTGGGCAGGAGAGAGAGACCTTTTCATTAAACTCCAGTTCCCATCATTTATCTATGCTGACCTTACACTCCTCTTGGTTGGTCTGTTTTTCTCAAGGGACCTAGAGCTTATAACTCAGGCAGGTTGGAGAGCTGATTATTCCTGGATAACTTGGTCTTTGGTAAGAACAGAGGTCATTACTAAAGCAAAGGGCACCTGAACCAAGGTCCCTTAAGTTCCTATGGGATTCAGTGTGCATGCTCCTTGTCCATCATCTGGGAACCTTTAATGATTTAGGTGTCTGGGAATTTGTGAGGAAATAATGCTATGAAGCAATCTTTCACACTGAATTAGGACCTGTCAGTTTACAGAAGCATTTTTATACTCTATGCTTCATGGAACCTGTGCTTCGTAGGAGAGAGATACTATTAGTTGGATTTTATAGATGAGGAAAGGTAGGCTCAGAGAAGTGACATGCTCTGTCCAAGATTGCATCACAGTTGACAAGAGGCAGAGTGAAAGCCTGCTGAGTTGGACTCCCATGTTCAGTGCTCTCTGGTCTTGCTCTATCTTACCATTAGTGAAGGAAAGATAAAACTCCCCTCTCCTCCCCAGTCCTGAGAACCCAGCTTAATTTCTTCCAGATTATAGTTGCTCAATGCACTCATATTGAATTTTTAAATTAAACTGAGCTCTGGGCTTATTTGATTTTGTAATTGTCTTAGAACAGGTCTCAATTGGTGCTGTAGATCTTGCCCATTGTTACACAGCCTGCCTTCCCCTCTGTCCCTCCCTTCTTCCCTTTCATTCATTCATTTGTTGATTTATTCATCCAGCTAGCATTCTCATTAGCCCTACCATGTAACATGTACCTAGGACTATCGTTCACAGTCTAGTGAGAGAGGTGGATACGGATGGAGACAACAGTGGTACGTTTGTATCCCTGCTACTCTGTAAGCGACATGAGAACACGACTGTGTCTCTCTGGTTCACCGAAGTCTCTCAGGGATGAGAAATGTGTTCAATAAATATTTGTTGGCTGAAGAGGGCTCAGGCACTAAGTATTACTTGACAACTATGAAGACTTGTAGTCACTCTCTCCCATAAGAGGGGTGTCTGGATGGTGGGTAGGCGTTGGCTTGGGGCAGAGGGGGTAAGTTGCAGAGTCTCACTCATCTCTCCTGCCCAGGGAGTTTGCCCGTTGGAAGGTGAGGAACACAGCCATCGAGAGGAGAGACCTGGTCCGTCACCCAGTGCCCCTCATGCCGGAGTTTCAAAGGAGCATCCGCCTACTGGGCAGGAGACCCACCACTCAGCAGTTCATCGACACCATCATCAAGAAATACGGCACCCACCTCCTCATCTCTGCCACCTTGGGAGGTAGGTCAACAGCTATGGGGCCAGAGCCTCATCACGGTTTTGGATCTGGGAAGGAGGGGGAGGGTGGGCTGCCCTGAGATCCAAGCTGAACTGACATTTTGCCATGGCCCATCTCCCCAAAGTGGATATGGCCACCTCAGTCAGGTTGTCTCGGTTCTTGTGGTCATCTCAGAACAGTTGATTCTGTTGGCTGGGGCTGTCTCCCTTGACACTTACTAACGTCTGTGGAAGCATGGCTTTGTCTTGGAATGAGCTCAGTTTGTTGTTGGGAATGCTTCATTTGATTGTTGTATTAGTTCCTTCGGCAATGTAGTCTTATCTGGGGAAATAATTACAATGCAGGTGTTGCTTGGAGAATTGCCTTTGTTAATTTAAGTCTGCTTGAGAGACTCATAGCTTGAGGTTCAGTTTCACAAAGGGGATATCATTGGTGTCTTCTATGGGCTGCTCCACCCTGCTCAGCCTTGCCCATCCCTCCCAAGTCCAATAAGTCTTTAGGATATAAGGAGAAGAAGGGAGGATAAAAGGCAGCAAAGAAATGCAAAAAAGGGAGATGGTAGAGACCACTGCATTAAGATGCTCATGGGTCTTGCCTGCATCATTTTATGTTCTACACTGCCATCCCTTGGTCATAGGTTTTCTTCCACCACAGTGTCTGTATCCACTGAAGTCTGAGAAAACCCTTTGGTGGGAAGTGACCATGCCCACTTCTCAGAGCTGCTCAGTGGCCTTTGGATAGGGCGTATGGCAGCTACTCAGGATCCTAGATGTCTTCTCCTTCAGCGGAGGGGTGGGCACCATGGGCCACTGTGGTTCATACACAGGCAGGGAGCAAAGTGGCTGTCAGGTGGACAGGAGCTGACCAGGTGGAGGGGAGGAGGGAAACTTTCTAGGCTGAGCAGGCAGTTGCATTTTGAGGAAGATCAAATTAGAAAGTTGGTGATGTGAGGAACGTGGATTGGTTTGGCAAATTCATTCATTCTTACAGTAATATTGAATAGCTACTAATATTGAGTATATGTCCATACCACACATTGTATATTATCTTTCGTCCTCCAAAACTGCACGTTAAGTCAAATTATCTGTATTTTATAGGTTAAGAGGCTGAGATTTAGAAGAATCTGGCTAGTGACAAAGCTGTTTCTTTCTTTTTTTTTCTTCTTCTTCTTTTAATTCAATACATTTAAACAGAACCAGAAAATTAACCCTTAGCTTTTAATTTAGGGCTTTCAGTCCACAAAGCCTGCACTAGTTTTTGGCCCAACACCAGTCATGCATTGATAATTCATCCACCAGCCCACCCACTCCCCAAAACAACCTAGTGGCATAGATTTGTTTCTTGTTGCTAGTCAGGGATCAGGTGAAGTCTGACTATGAATGTTAAATCATGGAGTATAAATTCTATTCTCTTGTAAAGTGAAAATGAAATCACTTCTCCACTGAGTGTTGCATTAACCTGCAGCCCTCTTTTTTTTTTTTTTTAAATTTCCCCTACTTCCCATTTTACCTGAAAAATAAAATTTTTGCTACCAATTCAGTTCTTCCATTAGGGGCTGTGTTCTGTCTGAGTCTCTGGAAACCCAATGACAGACCTTTCTTTTGTGGTGAAATATATTTTTAATTTTCCAAGGCGAGGAGGTGAATTATTCACAGAGCCTTGCTCCTCTTCTGTTTCTATAACACAACATTTTAAAATATGCAAAGCTTTGGAGTGAGTTTGGGTGTTGGACAGCGGGCCCTAGATGTTCCTTCCACGGGGAGGAGTGGGCAGGGGGAAGGGAAAGATTGACTGTTGATTGAACACAAGGCACTAGGAATCCTGTGGAGTCTTTCTCACACCATCACTTCATTCATTCATTCATGGGAAAATATCTCTTAAGGGCCTCCTCATGAGGAGGGAGGAAAAGGAGGTGGTAAGTTGTAATGAATGAAAGTGCAAGCTCTGGGGTGTGATTGCCTGGTTCCCACCCTGCCACTTGCTCCTCACCAGGTCTGTGTCCCCTTGGCAAGTTACTCTCCCTCTAACTAGTCTTCCCCTTGTATAACTAGAGATAGCTATAGGACTCGCTTAATTTAGATTGTGAGGATTAAAGAAAAGGATGCCTCGGAAGTGCACTTAATACATTTTTTTTGTACATAACCAATTGTTGCTATTGTTGTTGGTATAGTTATTGTTGATATTATACTTGTTATCATTTAGTGGGCTAAGGTACCAATCACTCGGTGAATGGGAGACATTGAACAAGTCATTTTTCTGTCCAGATATGAGTTTTCCTGTCTAAATATAGGAGTTGTAGAAAATTTTATTCACTGTAATTTTTCCTGAGCATAACTCTCTATCCGTTTAGGAGAAATGCTTTGATAAGCTGTTTGAGGTGTCAGTTCCTTAGGGCATACTCTGACAATAGCTGTGATCCGTAAACTGTCACGTGTGGGACAAGGAATGCATGTGTATGGCTCTGAGGGAGGGGAGAATGGAAGGAAGGGAGTGAGAAAGAAGAAGTGGAGGCTCTGGGAGGGCTGACAACTAAGACATATCCATGGTATCCTCAGTTTTTTGCTGAGATCTATTAAACTCCCCAAATGCTTGGCATGAGTGATTTTCTTACAGAAGGTGGTGAAGGGAAGTTTTGGGGGTGTAGGGTGACTCATAGGAATACCGGTTTCCCTTAGTTCTTCAAAAGATCAGATTTTGGCCCAAAGGAAGCCTCTTGGAGCCTGGGTAACTGTGTGATGCCCACGATAAGCTTGCAGCACACATAGACAGATGTGTGCACATGCCTACCTGCGTTTGGATATAAGTCAGCCCGTATGTGGACCTACCTGCACACAAGCTCATTATTGGACTTGTGGATGCAATGTCCACATGTAGGTATATGTGAGTTTGCACATGCACACGTGCAATGTACACACAAGTGCATGATTTTTTTTAATGTGCCAGGGTTCACGTTTTTGTACTTGTGTGTATGTTTGTGTGTCTACTCATTTCACACCTTGCATTGTGGGACATCTCTCCTTGGCTAAGAGGAAGGCTGAGAATAAAGTCACAGGGGTTCTGAAGGGAAGGATGAGGGGTGCCCAGAGGCTGCTAGTATAGTTCAGACCTCACCCTCCTATTGAAGTTGTAGCCCCTATTGACTGAAAAGGCTAGATGGTCAGCTCCCACCTCAGCTCCCCCTACCCATGTGGCTGAGTCCACTTTGTTCCCCTCAGCAAGTCGACAAATTGGGCTGCAGAGAGGGAGGCAGGGCCCCCCTGAGGACAGACGCCTAGGAAAGGCTTCTGTGAGGTGAAGAGGCAATTTGCAGCAATGCCCTAATGGGAAAGCAACTCCAAACAGGACAGTCTCTTAATAAACAAGGAATTAAGTCTTAATAATGTAGTGAGAAGCCCATTAACCCCTCTTGATCTAGAGTTTGCTGCTGCCAGTCTTCAGTCCAGAGGGACCAGGCTGATTTCACCTCCTCTCTCACAGGCCCTTAGAACCTGAGCTGACCCTTGGAATACTTATTTCCTCTGCCGCTTGCCTCTACCTTCCAGCATATTCCCTTAATTTAATCACTTACCTTTACACCCATCTATCTGTTCTTCTACTCAGCCAATCATCTACCCACCCATCCATATACCCATCCATTTAGCCTTCAGATGATAACAGAGCATCTGCTCTTCTTCTGACCAGGAGAAGCACCGAGTCTGTCTCCCCCCCCCCCCCCCGCCCCCCCCCCCCAGGCCGCCATCTACCATCCTGAACTCTAAGTCTATTGCATCTAAAGTAATTTTTAAACCAAACCTATTCAGGTTGCAATGCTTTTCAAAGGATGCAAGATCATGTCCTCTTTGATAACCAGGAGGGCTTCATGGGAAACTGCAGACAGGAATGTCCTATTCTGAACTTAAGTCGAGGCCTGGGAAACCCTGAGAGGAATTTTGATGTGGGTGAACCTTCTTACTGGGATGTAGCCTCTTCCCCACTGCACTGAGAATTACAGTGCCTGGTATGTGTAGGTAGTTAAGGAAAAAATATTAATCATTTACTACTATCTACTATATGCTGAGCACTGGGCTTTGTACAGGGATAAAGAAGTGGCTAATATAGACAGTGTCTGACTTCACAGAGCTCACAGTTTAGATTTTTCTCTATAACAAGCACATTTTTTTCTATCCCGTTCATATCTATCTATCATCTATCTATCTATCTATCTGTCTTCCAACTATTATATATCTATCTCTTTGGCTATCCACTCTTCCAGCCATCCAGCCATCTGTCCATCTAGGAAGGGGTAGCAGAAAGAGAAAGAGAGAAAGGGAAGGAGGGAAGAGGTGAGGGGAGAGAAGAGAAAAGGAAAAGGAGGGACTGGATGATGATGAGGAAGACAGAATGAGGAGAAAGGAATGGAAAGGGGACATCTATGGAAAATTCATCAATTTACAGAAGAGACTGAACCTCAGAGAGAGAAAGTGAGTCATGAGATGCTGCTGCTGAGAAATACGAAGTGGATTAGTAGGGGTTGGACTTGATGACTAAGAATTTTTCTGTGATCTTTGTCTTAATGGAGCTTGGTGCTCAAAGCCACCTTGGTCTATTTCTCTTTCTTTGTGCTCTTGATTTTCATTGGCAGAAGGAAATTTGGGCAAAACCAGTGGGAGGCTTGAGGGTCTTTTCAGCCTTCACACCCCAGAGCTGTGCCTCCCACCCCAAGGCTAGAAGGGCTGCCTGAGCTTCTTTCCTTTCTGTGCAGGGGAGGAGGCCTTGACCATGTACATGGACAAAAGTCGCCTCGACAGGAAGTCAGGGAATGCTACTCAAAGTGTTGAAGCTCTGCACCAGCTTGCATCGTCATACTTTGTGGACCGTGATGGCACCATGAGGAGGCTCCATGAGATCCAGATATCAACTGGCGCAATCAAGGTACAGCCTGAGGTGGGCTGGGTGGCAGGTTCCTTAGACAATAGCACTGCAGCCAAGGTGTTCTGAGAGTTGATGGGCAGATTCAATTTCTGGATTCACCCTCATTGATGTGGTCAAGTGCATGAGGATTGTCATTAGGGTGACCATCCATACTAATTCACTGGGGCAGCCCTGGCTATGGCCATAGCATAATTAGCAACAATATTGTCATTCATTCTCAAAGTTCTCCTGTATGGATGATTTTCAGGCTCTGTCTTAAAGAGGAAACTGAGGCAACAATGGGTAGATTATTTTCTAAGGACTCAGAGCTACTGAATTACAGTAATTTCTTCAACACTTATCTTTTTTATTCCTCACCCCTATATTAGAGATGGAAAAGTTGTGATTCAAGGGTTAAAGACATTTGCTCATGGATTCACAGATAGAGAGCACCTTAACAGGGACTAGAACTCTAGTCTCTAGACCAGGAGTTACTGACTATTTTCTATAAAGGGCCAGCCAGCTAATAAATATGGAAAGTTTTGCTGGTCATATGGTCTCAGTTACTGCAATTCAATTCTGCTGCTATTACACAAAAATTAGCCATAGACAATATGTGAATAAATGGGTGTGGCTGCTTGCCAATAAAACTTTATTTTCAAAGACAGGCAATCTGTCAGGCTCATCTACATGATGCTCATCTACACCAGCATTAGCCAATAGAACTTTCCAAGATGATGGGAATTCCCAGTGTCTGTGGTGGCCAAGACAATAGCCTCTAGTCATCAGGGGTCAGGGAGCCCTTGAAATGTAGCTACAGAGGAACTAAATGTGTACGTTTATTTCATTTTAATTAATTTTAATGGCCACACTAAATAGAGCAGCTGTAGACTTTAAATTCAGTGCCTTACTACACAGGAATGTAAAATAAAAATAAAAATAAAAACAGATTCCATTTTAAGTGCAATAAATTCAGGGTTTTCCTTTACGAAGAGAATAAGGGAGGACCTTTTTAATATAATTAATCAATTCTGAGAGTTTCAATGCAGATTTTTTTGCCTTTCAAATTTTTAAAATCAGATTATACCTGCCTTGTACTTCTCAATCTTCAGTCTAACTTTTCCCCTGAATAAAATGCAGACATAGTCTGATATTAAGACTTTCTATGATGTCCCTAGGAAAAAAGTGTATGTGTGTGTAGGAGGACAGGGAACAGTATAGGGGAGACCCAGGCAGAGGAATCAGAAATTGTGAAAGGCGAGAGAAAATGTGGCGGGAGAGAGTTACTGAAGAGGAGAAGCTAGGAAGGAGAGAAATAAATCAGTTCAACAAACAAAGAGCCAGTTATCCAAGAATCTCCTGTACTGGGGGGATTATGTGGTTTGGGAACTTGGCACAGAGAGGCGGATCTTGATGAAGCCTTCAGAGTCAGAGTGAAGCAAAGGCCTGGTTTTTATTATCATCAGATGGTTCTCTCCCCACTGGAAGGGGCCGAATTGAGAAATCAAAGCACTGTCACAGGCTAATCCTCTGCTGTGCATCCAGGAAGTGCAGCCGGAGCACTTTCTCAGAGAAATCTCAGCCCACTCCAAGAGCCCTTCCTGCAGAGGCCCTGTCTTCCCACTCACCTGGGGTCTTGACTTTTCCTGACATTCTTTCGAGACCCCGCCAGCTGAAAGACACATGGCCGACCTGGGTGGGGAAGTTTTCCCCATGGTTTCCTTTCCCTGGGCATCTCTAGCAAAACGAATTGATAGTTTTGACTCTCACTAGATAACAGCTATGTTCTAATAACTATATTATAAAAAAAAAAAAAAGAATTCATGATTTGTCAAAATCCCAAAGCGAATGGTCCTCCATTTATTTATTGTTTCCTAAGTGTTAGGCACTTCAAAAATATGATCCCGCCGAAACCGGTTTGGTTCAGTGGATAGAGTGTTGGCTTGGGGACTGAGAGGTCCCGGGTTCAATTCCGGTCAAGGGCATGTACCTTGGTTGCGGGCATATCCCCGGTAGGGGTGTGCAAGAGGCAGCTGATCGATGACTCTCTCTCATCGATGTTTCTAGCTCTCTATCTCTTTCCCTTCCTCTCTGTACAAAAATCAATAAAAATATATTTTTAAAAAAATATGATCCCTTCACCTACTGAGGTGGGTGAGAGTGTTAGTGACATTTTGTATAATAGATGGGGATGCCGGGGGTTAGGAAAGGAAGTTCCAGATCCAGCTTCCCACAGCTGGCAGGTGCAGAGCTGGCATTGGGAGGTCCCTGAGGATGTTTCCCCAGTCATCACTTCCTGCAGCAGCCAAGGTTGGCTTTATAGTTGGGTGCAAATCGCAAAGCATTTCTACAAATGCCCGTGTTACATGATGGGAAGTGAAGGCTAAAGGATGACAAAGCCTCTTTTATCCTCTAAATCGTTCCTATTCCAAGGTTATCTTTCTGAGTAGCTGGTCCCCCATGGTCCACCACTCAGCTATTCTAGGACAGTGTTTTGGAATTGCACCACCAAAGCACCGGGCATTTGGTTTTGCTGTGGTGTTGATGGTGCTCCTTGCTGAGTTTATTTTTAAGTGGGGATAATTTGTTCTCACCTGATAATAATGCATATGCATGTATTACAATTCCTAGAGACTTTTGGCAATTAGATGCCCATATTTGAATGCATGCCCTATTACTAGGCACTTGCATCCATCACATCTGATCTTGCCACCTTCCTGGGAAGGATTGACAGGTTAGAGAAGTCAGGTCATAAGTGGACCAGCCAGGATCTAACACTGGTGCTCCTGATTCTAAAGGCCATGCTTTTGAAATGTACAGCTTTCACTTAATAGCTCCTATATTACTTAGAGGGACTCTGTGGCGAACCACGGACAGAGCCTGTGCATTCTGCCTCAGCCTGTCTGCTGGACTGGCCTGCCTTCTTGTCCTCCACTTGGTGACAGCAGGCATGACCCTTGGCACAGGCAAGGTGCTCAGGAAGCAGCCATGGGCTTGTGGCCCGGGATTTTCTCTGTCGGCTTTGCTCTGCGGGGGCCTGACCTTGCATACAAGGGGATATGTCTCACGTCTGTCACCCTTGATGTCCACTCCAGGTCACAGAGACACGCACTGGGCCCCTGGGCTGTAACAGCTATGACAATCTGGACTCTGTGAGTTCTGTCCTTCTGCAAAGCACCGAGAGCAAACTTCACCTTCAAGGTAGGTGCTGGTGGCCATGGTGGGACCAGAGGGTGGAGGGAGAGGATGCCTGGGGAAGGCAGGCTGTGTGGGGAGAGTGAAGAAGATGAAAGACAGGAAAACAATAAAAACTGAGGCTTTGTGATGTAAAGTCCTTTAAAAATTTAACATGGACAGGACATTAAACTCGTGGTTATTAATTAATTTTCAGATACCAAGTATGGAAATTCGAGCTTTATCTGATTATTTTGATGAAAACGTCTAAACAGTGTTATTTATAGATGCTCTAGATATAATATATATTAAACTTTCATATCATATCGGCTGTATTTCATATGTTATGGTGTTTGATTTTTCAATGTATTTTGGCAGGCATTATTTGAATTCTAAGAGCTATAGGACAGTTTGAGTTTTTGGTTCTAGTAATTTTTTTCATTGTTTGTTCATCAATGCTGGTCTTAAGTATATTCCTGCACACATGTATCTGTGCATGTGTATGTGCTTGTAGCGGAGCTGACAAATGCGATCACTCAGTACTGCCTGGGATATAGAGACAGTGCTCTTTGGCATTGCAGTGAGAATGGAAAAATCCTAGGGATTAATTTGTTGCTATTTGTATTCATTTAATATATATTCTATATCAGGTTTGTTAGATGTTTCCATGTATACTCATGACTTTATAATAATATAGTCTTTAAAATAGTAATTTCACCCTTATTAATTCATCATAAAGAGGAGAGGAGATTGTAGGGGAAACTGACAAGTTTTTAAATACAGATGGTTCTGTTTTATACAACATTATATGAGGCAGGTGCTAAAACATTGTTTATAAGGTATTTCCAAGTGTATGTGACAATGATTGGACATAATATTAATTTAAAAATGGATGGTTTCCGATTAAATGTATGGCATGATAATGTAAAAGAATAAGGGGAAAAAACAATATTGTTAGAAAATACTCTGAGATATTAAAAGAAGTTACCACTGGATGATTAGGTTATATATTATCTATTTTGGGCTTCCAGCTCCTTTTCTAACTTTTCTAAGGTGATTATGTATTAACTTTATAGTCAGGAAAAGAAGTGACATGCTTTAACTTTGAGCAGACTCAAAATATGACCTTCTTAGTAAGGTGATTCTGAATGTCAGTGGGAGGAAAGTTGAGTTGAGATTGGCAGATTGAGCTAAGCAGGGCTTGGTATGACTTTTATATTCTGGTTCCTTGGCAACTCTTTGATGCATGCTCTTGTTAGAGAAGATGGTTGGAAAATGGTTCAGGGAGGGCTTGGGAGTGTCACTGAGATGCAATGAATGAAAAGTTTCAGGGAAATTTAGGCCAAGAAAGTAGTTGAGTGTTAGAACAAAACATATCCTCAAATAAAGAGGAATAACCCTACCTCCTTCAGTAAAGAGTAGACAGATGGGTTTGGCAATGCCTGATAAGAAGGTCAGAACTCACCTAGGTGTGCCTGCGATGTCAGTTCCTGTGATAGCTACAGCGACCTTGAAGTGCCAGCAGAGTTTGAACCCAGGGAGTTTGGCTTCAGTCTGCATTGATCACCCTGCTGTGCACATGAGAGGCGGAGCGACCTGTGAGTTAGCATTGGGATAAATTTAGGAGGTATTCACAGGATGTTACTAGGAAGTTATTAGGTCATATGGACATTTCAAGGCTGATTTAACATAAATCTAATGAAGCTTGAAGTCCAGGGTTCCCTCACCTTCTAAATCATCATCTTTTCTCTTTCTAAATATTCACTTTCATATCTAATTTTGAATTATGTTTATCTATAAGTTTCAGTCCCCCAAAACCCAGGTCTGCCATTGGTTACATTATTAGAAATATATTATCCACAAAAAAGGAGGTGACAGTTTTGTCCTATTCTTGATTGATGGAAACACACCTGAAGCATTGGATTCAAGTCTGCACTTCACACTTCAAGGGGGATATAAGAAACCACAGTGTGCCAGAAGGAGGGTGTCTTATGATAAATAGCTGAAGAAGGTTGACTTTGAACAAAAGGTCTTGTCTGTAGATACCTAAAGGTTTTTCTTAAAGAAAAGATGGTCAAATTCATTAACATGGATAAAATGGACTAAGCCCAATCTACTGACCGGAAAGTCCAAGGACCCAAGCTTTTAACAGAGATAAAATAGATCTCAGTTCAAATTCAGTTTAAAATAGATCTTCTAATGCACATTCATGCTGAACCTAGAGTGGCCTGCTCAAGTGTGTGTTGGCTCCGAGTTATAAGTAAAAGATATTTGGTAGGAACATTATAGAGATTATTTAATCAGCATTCCATTGGGTTGGAGGTCTGAAGCGAGTGGTCTTTAAGGCCTTTTCAATACTGACTAGGGTTTCATGAAGACTTTTCTTTAAACTGGCTATGTGCCACATTTAATGTTAGACCATGGGCATCTGAGAACAAATCGGTTCATTTCAATTGTACTGTATAGAGGGTGGAGGAAAAGTAAGTTTAAAGTTATGAGGATGTGAAACAGTTTATTCTTGCACTATTTATTATCATATTTATTTTTCATACCAACAACTATACAACTACTTTTGCCCTACCATATATATATATATGTGTGTGTGTGTGTGTGTGTGTGTGTGTGTGTGTGTGTATGAACTATATTGGCATTGAGCTAGGCACAAGGATACAGGAGTAACAAGACACAATTTCTACCCCAAGGAAATATACTCTCCATCAGAAAAGATGGACTTAAACAGAATTAGGCATAATGCTTTACAATGGGGGGAAATATGAGTGCTTTATGGTAGCAGTTTGTATGGGGACTTAACTTATGTGGGTGTCAGGAACGTTTTCTTGCTAAAAGAGATGCGGGAGGAGGAGATCTCAAAGAGGAAAGGAGGACAAGGTCGTGGATATGGAGCAGACGGAGGAGTCTTTATGAAGGTTATTCCAGGAACTAGAAAAGTCCTAGAGAGTAAAGCTGAGACCCAAGCGCTGAGAAAGACAAAGGGATCCTTCAAATCCGGGAAGGCCTCAGCAGCACATGAATGAGGTGAACACTGTTGAAAGCACCGGGCACCATGGCAGGGTTTTTGCAAAGAAAGCAGCATGAGAGGCTGATATTCTGGAAATCCACGCTAGCTTTTGAGTGGCCTGTTAATTAGAGAAGGTGGGATACAGGTCGGGGACTGGTTAGAGGCTGGTGCAGTGTTTTTGATGAGAGGTCACCCATTTAGATATGAAGGGAGCAGTTGGGGTGGAGGAAAAGAGACCAATTTTAGAGTTACTTAGAAGGCGTCATGGCCAGGATTCAGTAAAAAAGACCGTGAAGAATTCAGATAATTTGAGGGAATGGAGTGTGGGGATGAGAGAGGGAGGACGGACAGGAAAATATATATGATTCAAGGTGAAATATAATAGAGATAATAAAAGTAATGCATACCATTATGGAGACCCAGAAAGGAGAGTAATTCATTCTGTCTGTCTAAATAGAGGAATCATAGGGGAAAAGTGGTATCTGAGGGAGAATAATCTTCTGGCGCTGGAAGGTGAAAGGAAAAAGCTTCTTAAATATAAGACAGAAGACTCTCATCTCAGGACTCCTCGGCAGTCTGACACTTACTCGGCAGAGTATTAAAAGCACTAGGTAGAAGAGAAAGGTTGATAGATCGGACTACATTGAAATTAAGAATTTCTGTTCACCCAAAGCTGCTATTCATAGAATGAAAATGCAAGCTACCGAGTGGAAGGAAATGTCTGTGATATATGTGTCTGCGGGAGAACTCTTGTGCAAAACATATAAATAACTCCTAAAACCAATAAGAAAAAGACAGACAATCCAGCAAGACAAGAAAATGAGTAAAAGATCTGAACAGGCACTTCACAAACAAGAATATCAAAGTGGCAAGTAAACATTCGCAAAGGTAATTAACTTTCCTAGTCCTCAGAAAATGTGAATTAGCACCACAATTAAATGTCATAACCCAGCAGTCAGTCTAGCTCAAATGAAGAAATATGACAATACCGAGGAGCCACAGTGCGGATCCGGGAACTTACAAGCATTGCCGGGAGTGGGGTGGGAGGGTGATGGTGATAAGTGAGTTCAACAACTTTGGAAAACTCTTTCGTGGTGTTTACTAAAAACTCAGCCTGCCCTCAGCATCTGACCCAGCAGTTACAACTTCTAAGAATTTGCTCAGTAGAAAGGTTACCTATGTTCACCAAAAGACATGAATATTCATTGCCACTTTATTCAGAATTTCCAAATGGAATACCCCCAGACGCCCACATTAAAAAAACGGATACATAGGTTGTCACACATTCACATGAGGGGCTACACCACAGAAATGAGAACTGAATAAATATCCTTTTGAGCAATAATAGGGATGAATCTCATGGAGATCACGTTGATAAAAGAAGCCAGACACAAATGAGCATGTGCAGTACGATTCCATTCCCATACAGGACAAAGCCAGGGAAAACAAATACATTGTTTTAGAATCCAGAGAACATTACCCTTTGGGGGGGATAAATGGGGAAGTGACTGATGGGAGATCATGGATGTTTCTGGAATTATTGGTGATGTTCTGTTTCTTGAGCTAGGTGGCAGCACATGGTGTGTTTACTTTGAGAAGATACATGTTGCTATACACACATGAAGTACTTGTATACGTTTCTGTGAATGTGATATGCAGTTAGTAAACACTTATTGAATGATGTGCTCCATCTTGACATCCTCTGGAAAGAGAAAACACGTGTGCAGCAGGAGGTGGTCAGCCCAGCGAGAAGACCAGCGGCATGGCCCAAGGCCGCGGAGCCAGAAACCACAGCAGATGCTGTGTATTCAGCTCTTCCTTATGAGAGGGACTGTGCTCACTTAGTTTAGTATATTTATATCTATTTTAACTTAGACTTATTTGTATTATATAATTGTATTTATTACTTTTTTTGTGTTAATTCTCACCCAAGGATATATTTCCACTGATTTTTAGGGAGAGTGGAAGACAGGGACACAGCTGGGGGAGAGAGACAGAGAGAGAAACATCAACATGAGGGAGACACATCTATTGGCTGCCTCCTGCACGAGCCCCATCTGAGCCTGGAAATCGAACCTGCAACCCAGGTACCTGTCCTTGATCAGAAATTGATCCCTCAACCCTTTGGTACACAAGTCAGTGCTCTAACTGCTGAGTGACAATGGCTGTATGTATTACATTTTTAATCCTCACAGCATTGCTACAAGAAAGGCATAAATGACATCCCCATTTTATCAGTGAGGAACGGAGCTGAGAGGTTACTCACTAGGGGACTGAACCAGAATTGTAAGCCCAGCAGCCTGAGTCCAGAGCTTCTCCTTTTCAGAAGGGTGTTACTCTCAGTTTCTCTCCTAATCCCTCCAAGTGGGGCTGGGAGGGGAGATTCTGCAGAGGTTTGTTGTGGTGGATAGGGATGACAATGAATGACATTTTCCTTGTGATGTTTCATAACATGTCCACAAAACAGGGCAAAGGGGAGGGATTAGAGAAAAAAACTAGAAATGAGGAAAAGAGGATCATAGCAACAACCAGAAGCTTTGTCGTCAAAGAAGCAACAGCTTCGAGTAGTAATAATGCTAATAGCATACGAACTTCTTATTTGTATATTCTCTCTCCAAGAAGCCCACGGAGTGTTTTCCTGACACTGTCACGTAATTGAGTCTAGTGTCCATCTGATGGGGGGCAGAGAAAGCAGAGCTCTGCCTCAGTAACTCACTGACATGGAAAGGGATGCAGAGATAATATTCTGCTGAAACCTAGGGATGATTGGGGATTTTTTTCATTCTCATATTCACTCATATATTTAGCAAGATTTATTGAACATTGCCAATGCATCAGGCATTGTTTTAAGAGCTGGCTATACAGCAGTGAATAAGCTAAGTCTCCATGATTTGGGGGCTTACAGTCAGTATGTAAGGGGAGCAGGCAGTAAACAAGTAAACAAAAATGTATTTCTTTACAATCTGAGGTAGTAAGGGAATAGGTCACGTAGAAATTTATAGACAATGGAAAGACTTTAGGTATTACTCAGGATGAAATGAGAAGCCATTGCAAATGCAGACAGTGGAGTAATGGGACGTGACTTACATTTTAAATGAATCACTATGACTGTGGATGAGAAAAGACTATTGAGGGAGAGAACACATACAAGGAACCCAGTTTGGAGGGTGTTGTGTTTATCACGGTGAGGGAAACGGTGGGCTGGACCACAATAGTGGAAATGAGGGTTGTGAGAAGGGATGGGATTGTGATATATTTTATAAGTAGCGCTGACATTACTCAGTGATGGGCTGAGACACTTGTGAGAGAAAGAGACCAGAAGATGGTCCCCAAGTTTTGCCTGAGTAAATGCAATGAAGGAATTGAATTAAGGGACCTCTGTCCTCTCTTTTATTGATTCAGTTCATCTTTCAATGCCCAAAACAAAGGTCCATCCCTGTCAGGCATCCTTCCTTCTGCACCTGGCCTTGGTTCAGCTTCTCCTCCCTCATCCCCCTCTTCCACCGGACCCCTGCAGTGATTGCCATGCCAGCCTCCTGGATTCTGATCACCTGCTTTCCATCCCCATCACACGTGTCTTTTTAAAGTGAAATCCAGTACAGTCACTCTCTTGCTTAAAACTATCACTTCCTCTGTAGAGTTTGGGTAAAAGGTTTAGACTTTTTAACTTGGCACCAGACAACATAACCAAATCCTTGCCTAACTTACTTCTTTCTTGTCTTTTTCTTATTCCGCCATCCAGCACATACCCATATTTTTACCCGAGGCCCATGGGATTTCTTACATTTCACTACAGGCATGTTTTTAAATTTTTATTACTTTGCATCTTTGCACATCATCTCTTAAATTCATGGACTTTCACTTCTCCCAAGAGAGCTTCGCCTGTAGTCCCTGCCCAGGTTATTAGGCATCCTACCCACCTTCTTCCCTAGGACACACTCTCTCTCTCTCTCTCTCTCTCTCTCTCTCTCTCTCTCTCTCTCTCTCTCTCTCTCTCTCTCTCTCACACACACACACACACACACACACACACACACATACACACAATCATTCTATTAAGAATCTGACCCTCCCATGAAAGTCTAAATTCCTCCATGGTAGGGACCATCTCTATCTCTAGCATAATATATAGGACCTGCTATACAAACAGTGCTCAGAATATATTTGTTACATTTATTTATGAATGAATGCATGAATAATTAACTGAATGAATTGCCTAGGATATAGCGAGCTCTGCTTTTTCTGAACTCTTATATGTCTCACCCCATTCTTGATTCAGTTCAACCTAATGACCATATCCTAAGTGCCTACTGTGAGGGAGAGAAGCAGCGCCGACAATCTCCTTCCTCCATAGCTAGGCAAAATAAGTGGAGTTCACATGATTCTTTACAAAACCATCTTGCAATGAGAGTTAGGAAGAAAAGGACAGACTGTAGAATTTTCAGAAATAACACTGGTTTGAGCTGCTGCTCCTTCTCAGGCATGTGCTTATATCCACTAGCTCTATGGTCAGCAAACTGTGGCTCCTGAGCCACATGCAGCTCTTTGGCCCCTAGAGTGTGGCTCTTCCACAAAATCCACGGCCTGGGCGAGTCTATTTTGAAGAAGTGGCATTAGAAGAAGTTTAAGTTTAAAAAAGTTGGCCCTCAAAAGGAATTTCAATCGTTGTGCTGTTGATATTTGGCTCTGTTGACTAATGAGTTTGCCGACCACTGCTCTAGCTAATTTGTCCCTCCCATCAACTAAGAGATAGGGATTATTCTCCCTATTATACAGATGATGAAACTGAGGCTTAAAAGGGTAAAATCTCTTTCCTAAGTTTCCCTGGCTCTTGGTTCTTAGTCACCTGGGCTCCTCAGGCTACTTTACTTCTCTGGGGGAGCTGGGTGTCAGCACAACCCATTCTAGATGTGGGTGGAATAGGAATCTGTCCCTGCCTGACTGTGGTAGTAGAGGAAGAGGGCTGGGCATGAGCAGATCTCTGGTTCATAAGCTCCCTACTCTCCCACACCCCTGTCACCTCGTGTGGCCCTGTGACTCCATGGTGGACCACTGAGTGACTATGGCCAGTGTATCCATGGGACGAGACCCCATTAGAATCAGCCTCATTAGAATCTGTCACTGCTTATAACTAAGGTCCTTCTGGCCCCATTAGCAGGGCCTGGGAGATCCCAATGGGAGTCCTGTTTCCGCCTTTGCATGGCTCTGTCTATGAGGCCTGTTGAGTAAAAGAACAACACGTGAGGCCAAATGGGGTTGCCAACCTTCACCTGGCTGCTGACCTTTAAGAACTGGTTTTCCTTTATGAGCCATGGAGTTCCCTGTCCTCTTCTTTGCCAGAGGAAAAGTGGCGCTCCTCTGAGAAGTGAGCTGAAATGCCAGTTAAAGACTCAACCAGAGCACAAAGGAATGGGGAGGGTCAGCAGAGCACATCTGCTGGTGAGGAGATCTTGGGGTAGTTAATCAAGTCTCTGAGCTGCTTCAGGACTTCTAATCTGCCAAAGGGGAGTAAAAACACCTCTGCCATGGAGCTTTTATTTGCACTTATTAGGAAAATATGTAGAAACCACATTGCCTTAAAACCAAAGATGCTGAAATAAAATAATGATAGCTACAATTTACTGGATAATTCTCACGTGCCAGGTACAGAGCTCATATTTTAATGTCCATGTCTCATGCACACCTCAACACAGATCCATTTTCCAGATTTGAAAATTGAGGCTCCCAGGACTTGTAAACTATGTTGTAGGTGACAGAGCAAGAATTTGAAGCCAGGTCCACTCAATGCCAGTGCTCTTACACTGTACACCATATTGTTTATTAACCTGGAGCATATAAATCATAACCGTGCTTTTTATTAGAGAATGTGGTTATCTAGTCCTTTCTCTGTGGTTATAGGCTCTGCTAGTTACTTTAGAAAGGCTGTGATTTTTCTAAAATTACTTGGCAACTTGTGTATGTGGGTAGGTATGTCCTTTCCATAGCTGTTCTCACACTGTCTAATTATCCAGGCCAAGAAAGATCACATGCCTGTAGGACAGTGACTGAAGCCTTGCAACATTCTGCTGACTGGATTAGA
This sequence comes from Pipistrellus kuhlii, assembly GCF_014108245.1. Lineage (NCBI taxonomy): Eukaryota > Metazoa > Chordata > Mammalia > Chiroptera > Vespertilionidae > Pipistrellus > Pipistrellus kuhlii. The sequence goes on along the minus strand of NW_023425427.1, from coordinate 3,500,374 downwards.
AAATGCTGCCTCTAACCTGGGAAATCTGGAATCATCTGGTGACTCAAGACTTAGACATGCACAAAGAGGCAGGAATTAGGATGGAAGAAGGGGTATCAGAGCACTTACTCTTAAAAAATATATATATGATTTAAGAGAGGAAGGGATAGAGATAGAGACGAAAGAATCATTGATTGGCTGCCTCCTGCATGCCCCTTACTAATAATAAGGCTTGCAAGCTGGGAATGTGCCCTGACCGGAAATGGAATCATGACCTCCTGGTTTGTAGGTTGCTGTTCAACCACTGAGCTACGCCGGCCAGGCAGAGCACTTACCTCCTGGTTCATAGTCATATGGGGTTATACCTGTCAGTGAACTCTCTGCCAAGTGTACACGTGAGATCCTATGGGATGGATGGTCAGTGTGGTGAAATGCTCTCCGTTAACAACCAGGTCCTCATTCAGTTCCTTGTTGAGCTCACCGTGCAGAAGCCAGGCATCAAGATGGGAAAAACGGAAATAAGTCACTTGGGAAAGTTCATTCATTGACTCCGATAGATATGGTACCCGTTTATTTTTTACGATGACTAAGTCAATCCTTTATATATATATATATATAGATATAGATATAGATATAGATATATAGATATATAGATATATAGATATATATATTTTATTGATTTTATACAGAGAGGAAGGGAGAGAGATAGAGAGTTAGAAACATTGATGAGAGAGAGTCATCAATCAGCTGCCTCTTGCACACCCTCCACTGGGGATATGCCCGCAACCAAGGTACATGCCCTTGACCGGAATCGAACCCGGGACCCCTCAGTCCCCAAGCCGACGCTCTATCCATTGAGCCAAACCGGTCCTGGCTAAGTCAATCCTTATTCCTACTCCCCCACGTCATCTCAGTGAGAATTAAACTGTCCTTTGGCTCTGCAAACAGAGCAGTTTGGATGTGCCGGTATTCTGTTCCAGATAGATTTATCACATCTTACGTGCACAGTTGTACATATTGGCTACTAAATTGTAATTAAGATTCCTGAGAGAAGAAACCACATCCCTTTTTATTTATCATCTGCTTCTCCTTACTTCAGTGTTTCACTCTTAGTAGGTACTCACCACATATGTACTGATTTAAATTTATCCAGACTGCCAAATCAGTTTTGGTTTGAATCTTAGTTTTTATTGTGGTAAAATATACATAACATAAAGGTTATGTAACCATTTTAAGATGCACACTTCAGTGGCATTAAGTATATTCGCACTGTTGTGCAACTGTCATCACTATTTAATTCCACCCCACATGTGAAATTCGGATCCATTCAGCAGTCATTCCCCATTCCCTCTCCATTCAGCCCCTGGCAAGTATTAATCTGCTTTCTGTCTCCGTAGATTTTCTTAGTCTGCATATTTCACGTCAATGAAATAATACAATATGTGTTTTTTGTATATCTGGCTTGCTAAGTATTTTCAAGGTTCTTCCATGTGGCAACATGTCTCGGTACTTCATTTTTCCAATACTAACTTACATTCCATTGTTATGATTGTACTACATTTTGTGTGCAGAGTCATAGGTTGATGGACAGTTAGGTTGCCTCCACTTTTCAACCACTGTGCATTTTGCTGCTGTGGACATCGACAATGCTCTACAATTCTTTTGGGTATATACCTTAAGAGTAGAATTGCTGAATGATATGATGATTAAAAATTTTTTAAAGGTTTGCTACAAAGATAAGTGTACTTGGTGGTCGATTACAGGATTGCGTTGTTCACTTCCTCTTGGAGGATTGCCAGGGCATTGCTGTGTGACCGGTGGTACTGTCCAGTGGGAGGTGCACACTTCTTACCTAGTTGACATTGGACTTGGCCATGTGATTTGCTTTGGCCAATGGGCTGTAAGAGGACAAAATGCATGCCTCATCTCAGGAGACATTGGCCTGGCTTTTGCTATTTTCCTTCTGACAGATGAATGACATATACCTGACAGGCTGTCCTTCAGCCCGATCCACAATGAAGGAGACTTCTGGGGAAGAATCAAAGCCCTGCCACCATGAAACAAGCAATAAGAAAACTGTTGTGGTTAGAAGTCACTGAGACTTTGAGGTTATTTATTTCCACACGGTAACTTAACGAAACTCAATAATGCTGAAGCACTGGATTAAATGACATAAACCGCACTTACTTTACTTACGTACTTACTGCAGTCCTTCTCAGTGCTTTAAATGTGCAAATGTGCATTATGAGTCTCAAGAGGTGGATTAAATACACAGAGTGTCCTGAGGGTATATGATTCCGGGTACATTCGCAGATTTATGATTCTGTGGCATACAGCTTGGCAAATGCTGGACCACTTGGGTTCAATCCTATCTCCTTGCCTCTTGAGGTCAGAAATCATGTCTTATTCATTTTCCATATCTCCAGCATCTAGGACAACACCTGACTTAATAAAGTGATGAGGAAAAGGACTTTCTGAGTAGTTGCTTAATTGAGCAGATTTATTTTTGCACATCAACTGTGACCTAGCACTGGAAATAATGCAAAGAAATATTTAAAATACACACAAACACACACACACACACATACACACACACACACACACACACAGCAGTCATATTCCTCAAGAATCATAATTTATAGCTATGGATCCAGAACGAAATACCTGCTGAAATTAGTAGCCAGCTTCTTTCGTATCATTTGAGCACCTGACTCTCCACTGAGTTGAAGTTAAAATAGCGTCAGGTTGCAAGCTGTGCTGTTGGGAAAAATGATGCAGATCCTGCTCATGAGGGATGGCTCCAGAGAGGTGGGCATGCTAGGCACAGAGCAGAGAAGCACAGCCCTCTCTGAAGCACATTCCATCTAGACTCACCTTCCTTCAAACACATTGACCGGTGCCCATTTATGTGCCAGGCGACAGGGAAATGGGAGATGAACGAGGCATTGCCTTTTCCATTCAAGGAGCTCACAGGTGGGAAGGAACACGGACAGAAACACACATTATGCAATGTGATCAGTGTTCTATTAAAATCTGAGTTATGTGCAAGTTGCTTTTGCGTGCCATCAGGGGGATGCCAGAGATTGCCAGAGGCCTCCAGAGAAAGCAACAGAAAGCAGGCGTGGCCAGGAAATGACATTAGTTGAACAATTGTCATGTCCTAAAACTATAATGTGTCATATTATTGATTTTGTTTTCCAATTCATGAGGTATAATTTACATCCAGCAACATTTACCCTTTGGAGGTAAACAGGTGCTATGATTTGACAAACACATCCAATCATGAAGTCAAGGTACTACCATAATCAAAACGTGAAATGTTCATTTAATGTTGACACCAGCCCTACAAGGGAAGCGTTAATGAGGAAACTGAGAATCAGAGAGGTTAAGCCTCAGCCTCAATGTCCCAAGGTCATGCAGTTAATGACAGCTGGGCCAAACTTGGAGCAGACAAGAACTCGGCACTCAGGGGCAGAGGCCGAGGGAGCTGCAGGTATAGGAGGAAAGGCCATAGGTTAGGGAAGAACCAGGAGACATCTGCTGATGAGGCATCATGGAGGCTTACAGATATCAAATTTGTTTGTTTTTAAATCATGAATTCTATGAAGAAGCATTAATTTAAATGGAATCAGCTTCTTAAAGCTAAAGGGTAGCTTCATGTTGACATTTTATGAAATTTAATTTTAAAAGCCTTGGTGATTTCCATAGTGTAGAGCATATTCATTTTTTTTTTTTTTTTAAATTACAATTGTCATTTAGATGTCTCCCTGCTCCTAACACCTTTTGTCAGGACCAATCTCCTCTGTTTTTATTTATTTGTTTATTTGTGTATCTCCCTCACTGAAAGGTAAGGTCAATGAGAGCCAGGACTTTGTTTCTACTTCCCCATCTTTTCTCCTGGGCCTGGAGTGTCTGACACGTGAAGATCACTCATTGATCTTATCTTGCTACATGAGTGAATGGAAGCACAGAGTAGACTCTTAGAAAATCAAGGTTGAGTTGAAACTGGTTTGGCTCAGTGGATAGAGCGTCGGCCTGCGGACTGAAGGATCCCAGGTTCGATTCCGGTCAGAGGCACGTGCCATGGTTGTGGGCGCATCCCCGGTGGGGGGTGTGCAGGAGGCAGCTGATCGATGATTCTCTCTTATCGATGTTTTTAACTCTCCCTCTCTCTTCTTCTCTGTAAAAAATCAATAAAATATATTTAAAAAAGAAAATCAAGGTTGAAAGAATATCAATGAGCAGTTTGTCCAGGGCTGGCAGAGTTTTTCAGGAAAGAGCCAGAATGGTCTTAGGATTTGTAGGCCACCCTTGGTCTCTGTTGCAAGTACTCAACTCTTTCATTGCACTGTGAACGTAACTGTAGGCAATAGTTCAATCTGAGTGACTGTGCTCCAGTGCAGCCAATTTATAAAAATAGGTGGTGGGTTAATTTCACTCCTGGGTCATAGTTTTCCAGCTTCTGTGTTTGTCAGTGTAGGCCAGGTTATGCTGTGCTAACAAACAATACCTGAATCTCAGTGGTTGGCAAGAGGATGGGTTCCTTTTTTATGTGGTCATAGTTGTCAGTGACTCTGCTTGTCTGTTGGCCTCCATATGGACCATGGCTATTCCTGTGGGAATGGGCAAAGAAAACCTGATGGACCCACATGTTGGTCTTTTTAAAAACATATATATATATATATATATATATATATATATATATATATATATATATTCTCTTTCATCTTCATGTTAGATCACTGACAGTCAATATTTGAAATATATTTATTAAATATTGTCTGATGCTATATGGACCAGGCATGATGCTATGTTTTATGTTATATATATATATATATATATATATATATATATATATATATTTCAGAAAGGAAGGGAGAGTAAGAGTGAGATAGAAACATCAGTGATGAGAGAAAATCATTGATTGGCTGCCTTGTGGAGACCCCCACACTGGGGATCAAGTATGCAACCTGGCCATATGCCCTGACTTGGAATTGCATGTTGGTTCTTATAACTTCCTTTTGGAAGTTGCACACATCACTTCCATCCCATTGCATTGGCCCAAACATATCATGTGAACACACCTGAGTTCAGAAGGTGGGGGTGGGTAATGTTTTCAAAAGGGGGATACTTCAAGGAGGGGCACTGAGTATGAGTTAATGATAATCCAATCTACCATGAGCCATTTGTAACTTGGGTTCTTTAGAGCAGTGTTTTTCAACCTTTTTTGGGCAAAGGCACACTTGTTTCATGAAAAAAATCACGAGGCACACCACCATTAGAAAATGTTAAAAAATTTAACTCTGTGCCTATATTGACTATATATAAAGTAATTCTCTTGAATAGGAATCAAATAAACACAAAGAAAGTATTTTATAATTACTTTATTATGAAATATTAAGTAAACAAAATAGTGAAAAATTATAAAATTCTCGTCTTGTCTGCACCTACGGCACACCAGGCAACATCTCACGGCACACTAGTGTGCCCCGGAACAGCGTTTGAAAAACGCTGCTTTAGAGCATTCTTCCTGTGTCAATTTTCAATTCTGTTTGCACACTTTCAATGATGAGAAAGGAGTCCTCTATCTACTAAAGTGACCTGTTTCATCAAACCTCAGAACTCTGATAGTTAAAAAGGCATTGGTGCTATCCTGCTGAATTTCACTTCCCTGCATTTTTCACCCAGTGGTTCCAAGTCTACTCCATGATTCCACAGAAGAGGTGAGGATATGTAGGAACACAAAAGGTTACTCTCTCCAGAAGGGGGCACCAAAACCCACCCATTCTTCCCCCAGGTAGCAGCTGCCTTTATTTCCCAGAGAGCAAATGACCCATCAGGGAGACAGGGCTGAACTTCTGAATGAGATCATAGCCTTTTTGCCCTTTCTGCACAGTTTCACCCGGTGAATTATTGTCTTATTTTCATTCCACTCCAATGAGCTGTCAGCAATGGATACCGTAATTCATAGCAATAGAAACACAAACAGATGGGTAATTGACCTGCATGCTTTCATTACGCTCGAGTTCAGAATGGCTGTTGGAGCCATAAAGTCCTCTATCTGCCAGTCTGAAATCCCTGGGCTTTCACAAGGAAGGGGATCAGGATGACTTTGTGCACAAGGTGCAGTCCTTGTTATTCTTCCCACCTCCTGCTTTTCAGAGATAGACAGAATTTGACAAGCAGAACTTAGCAGATACAAGATAACAGCTGGAACTTGTATAGGGCTCAGAAATATCTACAGGGGGCCATAGTCTGATGCAAGAACAGGATAGGAAACTGTTTATATTCAACCAAAATAGAACCTAACTTGTATGTTATCTCTTCCTCTTAGCACTGTATGAGATCATGCATTTATATTTAATAAAATAGGTCAGAAAAAGAGTGAATCCATCAAAAACAGTACTATGTTCAGCAATTAAGGTATAAATTAAAATAAAACAAAGATGAGGGGGGAAACACAGGAAGATATAGGTTCTTTGCTTTAAACAAGGCTTAGATTGATCCAAAGTATTCACCTACTAATCTTTGCTTATGGCAACCCCTCTGCATGGAACACAGTGGCTGCCCTTTATCTATTCAAGGCCATCCTCATAGACTCTACCCACATCCTACACACATCACAAAGTCTTCCATAATTATTGTCTCCAGGTGTATTCTCTTTCATCTTCATATTAGATCACTGACAGTCAATATTTGAAATATGTTTATTAAATATGGTCTGATGCTATATGGACCAGGCCTGATGCTATGTTTTATGTTTTAATTATCAATTACATTTTTATCTGTTATTTTTGGATTTTGTACTTTAGTTTTGAACCTCCAAATAGCCCCACTATGTCCTTAGAAGGTAGGAAGCATCTCCTCCAACAGTTCCCTGTGTACTACCATAGAAGGAGGGAAGAAGAGGCTAACAATTCCTTATTGACAAAAGAGCAGGATCTGGGTCAGAGAGGAAGGTAGGACTACAATCGCAAGTCTTAGGGGCACTTTTAGCTTTTGTTGATTGGGTCTTCTTTTCCAAACCTTAATGAAATGCTCCCCAGCCTCACTGAGTACAGTCTCCTAAATCAGGGGCTTTCTTTAGACAATAATAGTGTTGACAACATTATGGAAGGTCTCCAGGAATCCAAGGTAGGGTTTCCCTGAAAGTTCTTTTTACTTTAGCGGCCCCCCAACCCCAGTGGTCAAAACTCAACAGCACAGTGAGCCCTTCTCTTTTTCCCCCTCCTGAATTTCAGATATATTCCCTGTCTGTAAGGAACAAGGATTCTTGACTTTTGTTGCTATAAGAAGTGCTGTTCCCCTAATGAGTGACAGATATCTCCTCTGTTTCATTCTTCCCTTTAGAGTTGTGATGTTCTCTGAGGCATCAGAACTCTTTCTTCTTTTCTCTAGGGAACTTGGAAACAAGCAAGGAAAAAAAAAAGGTGAACCGTATTCAGAGAAAATTGCTAAGTTGGGTCTTAATTGGAAGTTCTACCACCTGAGACCTTTGTCCATGTTGTTTTCATTTTCTAGATGACTCTACACATGGATCTTTCATTCCCTAATTTCTGTTAATCCATTAGGTCTCCGGCTACATGTCTCTTCTTCTAGGAGAGCCTCTTTGAGTACCCCTATTCACCCTGGGTTACTTGTTCTTTCTCTTATTTCCCAAGCAACCTTGCACTTCTGGTACAGCACTGGTCTCACTGCATGCAGGCTGCTTGGTTACACACCTGTCTCTCTTCCTATACTGTGAGATCTGCAAAGGCAGGGAGTTGCTTGCCTTCTTCACCCTTGTAATCATGGCAGGGTACCTGGCACATAGTATGGGTTAAGCAATATGCATGGAAATAAGGGAAGGGAGAAGAAGAAGGAAAAAAAGAAGAAAAAAATGGAAGGAAGGAAAGAAGGGGCGAAAGGAGGGAGGGAGGAAGGAAGGAATAAAGGAAGGAAGGAAGGAAAAATGAAATGAGGCAGTGAGGGAGAGAGCTTTCTTGTGTTTTCCTCTTCTTATATGGGCACTAATCCTATGATGGAGGCCTCACCCACATGACCTAATAACCTCTCAAATTCCTCACCCCCTAATTCTATCATATGGGGAGGTGAGGGTTTCAACATAGGAGTACTGGGGAAATGCATACATTCAGCTCAAGATAGCCATGTTCTTATTGAAGTGGTGTTTTTGCCTTTCTCCCCTCATTTACTCTCATAACTGCCCTGGAAGTGATTCTTTAGATTTTTACGACTCAGGCAAGAAACTTTAGAGAGGCTATAACCTTCCAGAGGCCACTCTGCGCCAGAGCTGCCATGGGAACATGAGGCCAGGATTTTGTCTCCATTTTCCCACTGGGATGTGGAAGGACCCTCCCCTGTTTCAGAACTCAGTAGGAATTCCTGGATTTGAGTCCCAAGTTTGTTACTTTAGCTGTGAAACTTTTGAATGCTAGCATCTTCTAAATTAGATGAGGCAACATGTTTTTTTTCCATTGGGATCAAAAAGAGGATTGTTGGTGGTGTTTTTTTCCATTTAACAAATGAGTTCATGGAGCTCACACTGGGCTTGGCCATGATTTATACTCAGGTCTGTAGTGGATGGGCAAGGCCTGCCCCTTAAAGCCCACTTTTTAATGTGGGGGAGGAGGTGGGAGATGCGAAAATAAACATGAGAACAAACAAGTAGGATAATTTCAGTAAGTAACTAATGCTATGAAGAAAACAGAAGAGGCATTTTAACTTGGGTGGTCTGGGAAGGTCAGAATGCCTGCAAAACAAGGCATTCATGCAGAGATCCGGGAAAGAATATTCTAGGCTCAGGATGGGTAAGTGCACAGACTATATAAATGACATGACTGGCACATGGAGGGACTGCAAAAGGGCAGGATGCCTGGTGTGTTCCGAATAAAGAAGATACTACTAAGAGATCAGAGGAAGGAGAAAGGCAAGGAGATAGAGCTATTGTACCATGTGCCAGAGAGAAGGAGAAATCCTATTTCAGTCTGTATGGAAAATGCAAGAAATGCTGCGAGATGTACATGCTGGACGTGAGGTGGGAGGGAGGTCTGAAGAAAATGGGCAAAAAAGCAGGAAGTGAGAAGATGACGTGGGTGTTTTCACATCTACATTGCCCATTCTCTCTGGGGAATACTGAAACATTCCATTTTAAAGTCTAACAAGATTTTTTTTTTTTCAAAGTATAATGTGATTGAGGGACAGGGGGAATTCCATATGTTCAGTGTGGGCGAAATGGTATTCAAATGAAACCTTCAACTATTGCCTTCCTGGGTTTTGTGAAGCAAAATTTATATGCTTAGCAATAATGATGGCCTTTATCTCCCTCTCCCATTTCCTCTGTTTTTCTTTCCGTGTGTGTGTGTGTGTGTGTGTGTGTGTGTGTGTGTGTGGCTTTGGGAACTGTGGGGACAGAATATTCCAACCCAGCCAGCAGCTGTATATCTTTCACACAGTCCTTCTAGAGGCCAAATCCCCCTCCAAGTTATTTACGACGCCCATTGAAGCCCGTAGGACTCAGGCGCCCGTCTTGGAGGTCAGCAATGGGCCTCTTTGTTGGGCCCAGGTCACTGGGAGAGGCGCTGGCGGTGACTGCTGTGTGAACCTCCGCTGCTGGAGAAACGGTTATGTAACTTTAAACAGTAATGACATTTTGCAGAAAAGTGCTTTTTAATTGCTATGTCTTCATTATTCTCTTTCAAATTTGCCCAGGAGGTTCTGCCTCAGAGACAGCTCACGTGTCCTGAGTTTCCATTTTTAAAGAGTAACCAGTTTTGTGTTTCAGTTGCTCCCCGAAACCCCCCACTCCCAAACTTTATCTGCCTTCGGTGCATTAAGTGGGGTAGGTAATATTGCCTTTTGTATTGTTGCCAAAAGGAGAAACGATTTGACGCAGTTTTCTAAAAATGCTCTCCCCAAATTCCTTTTGGGCTAGGACCAAGAATAGAATATGTTATCCCCTACAAAAGGGAAAAAGAAAGTGATGAGCAAGCTAGAAAAATAGGGCTGTGAGTATAGTCTATAGAGTTCCTTTAAGCAACAGAAAGTTAACCCCAATCCATAGATGCAGCAGCCTATAGGGGATTGGGATCAGCTAAAAATAAATTTTGCTTTGGAAGTGAAAATTGTGAGACAGATAAAATGGCTCAAGAATGCATACTCAGAAAGAATTGTAGATGTGGCTTAGAAGGGACTTTTCTGGTGAGTTTGATTTGTCTTGCCCACCTTTTGGTGTTCGTATTGTATCCCTGTAAAGTAAGTTCTTCAGAGCAGTCACTCGAATTCACAAGGACCCCTTGCTCATTGGTGTGGACCTCACCTAGGCTTGCTGAAGCTCAGTGCCCAAGCTGTACCACCCTATCTGCCAGCATGCCTTCCAGACATACTCATGGAGGATCCACCCTCCTGAATAGTCTCCCTCCATCGCCGGCTAAACAGGCATAGATTTCTAAACCCTACTTCTTTTGAAATATCTAAAGTGTCTATTTCATTTTTAAATTTGTCTTTAATTTTGAAAGTATTATAGATGTCCTCCTTTTTTCCCTATTGACCCCTCCCCGCCCCTCAGGCACACCCTCCAGGCCTTAACCACACTATTGTCTGTGTCCATGGGCTATGCATATCCTATATAATAAAAGGATAATATGCAAATAGACCAAAGGGCAGAACAACTGAACAACCAATCAAAGTGTAATATGCTAATGAGCAGCTAAGGCTGCTCAACTGCTTGCTATGATGTACACTGACCAACAGGGGGCAGACAGTCAACTGGCCAACAAGTTTCTATGACATATACTGACCACCAGGGGGGAGACGCTCTGACTGGTAGGTTAGCTTGCTGGTGGGGTCCGGCCAATCAGGACTGTGCAAGAAGGGCTGGACACACCCTGGAGCCCTCCAGTGATCTCTTCCCCGGCCCAATCATGCACTGGTGGGGTCCCTCAGCCTGGCCTGCGCCTCTTGCAATCTGGGACCTCTCAGGGGATGTTGGAGAGCTGGTTTCTGCCCAATCCTGCAGGCCACTCTCGTTGGGAGGGCACCAGATTCAGGGCTCACGGCTGGTGAGCATTGCTGCTACAGTGCGAGTCTCTCCCAATTGGGTCTGATTGGGCACAAGCCCACAGTAGGCACAGTGGGGTTGGGATGAGCAGGAGCAGAAGGTAGGAGCTGTAGGCAGCATTGGACTGTGGTTTCGGCCCATTCCTGCAGGCTACCCAGAGGACCCCACCTGCACACGAATTTGTGCGCCAGACTTCTAGTTCTCAGGTTAATCTCTCCTCACCAACCCACTCCCATCTTTCCTCTGAGATTCATCAGTCTGTTCCATGTCTCTGTGTCTCTGGATCTATTTTGTTCATCAGTTTATTTTCTTCATTAGATTCCACAGAACTGTCTATTTCTGATTAAATACTGACAGCTATTCATTTATTCTGTAGGTTCTGCTGAAACTTTAAAAGACTTTAATCAAAGGAGGAACATCATCACCATCATCATCAAAAATAGGAGCCATTAACATTTACTGTTTGCTTGTTATGTGCCAGGAACTGGTCTAGAAATTTTACAGGAATTCTTTCACTTAGTCCTCCTTTCTGATGTAGGTACTCAAAATATTCCCATTTTATAGAGGAGAGAGTGGAGCCTTCCAGAGGTGGAATAACTTGTTTGAGATGATTAAGGCAGGAAGAAGAGGAGGCTGACTCCAGTGGTGCCCAGCTTTTACCGACCTTATTATGGTTTCCCACCATATGGCATGCTCCAGGCAATAGCTTCCTTCCCACAATGCCCCTCTCAGATAGTCTTTTGAGAAGTCATCTGAAGACAAGTCAAAATGATGGGGCTTCATTTTTAAAAAATAATTTGAAGGTGAGAGAGGAGAAGATAAAAATCTAGACACATGACTGGGAAGTAGAGAATGAGAGAAACGCTGACATCCCCAACTAGCAGGGTAGGGGGTGTCCCTGAAGCATGAGTGATAAAACTTTAATCCGAATGACAGCTCTCTTTTACACAGTGGGTAGTAAAACCATTAGGCTAACATGCATTGGTGGCTGAAACTGTTAGCAGCTCCAAACGAGGTGCAGAAGAAGGTCCCCGGTGAAAGTACGTTAATGAACAAATTTAGCCCCAAGTTGTCCTCCTATCTGGGCAGTAATAGTCTGCTATGCTGACATTTCAGGATTAAAGGAGTAGGAGTAGTGCTCATGCAAAGATCAACCACTCTCCACCATTGGCTCTGAGGAATAAGACTGATTAGCAATTATAGAGAAAAAATCATGAGCTGTGGTCAACAATGCTATTCCTATAACCAACCACAGGTCAGTCACATTGGTGGGCCCTGGCTTCTTCATTTTTAGAACAATAAACTATTCTATATATATATATATATATATATATATATATATATATATATATATATATATAGAATAGTTTATTGATTTGTAGAGAAGAAAGAAGAGGGAGAGAGAAACATCGATGTGAGAGCACAACATCGATTGGATGGGCTGCCTCCTGCATGCCGCCTCCCCGAGCAGGGGTTGAGCCCACAACTGACCATGCGCCGTGACCTAGAATCCAACTGGCAACCTCCTGGTATATGGGATGATGCCTAACCAACCGAGCCACACTGGCCAGGAGTAATACTAGTATTTTATTTTTTAATGATACAGTGGTCTTATGAAACTATATCTCTCTTCAAATATCAGTCTTACCTTGAAATTCACCAAAGTATCTGCAGAATGAAGTTAAAATTCCTTAGCATATGATTAAGATCTCTGCACTCTGGCATCTGCTCTTCTCTAAAACCTGTTCTCCTACTGCAGGCCTCTCACCCCTCCTCCTCCCCCTCCCCCCCAGCCAAACTCATTTCATTCGCATTCTGTCTTTGTTCTTGCTGTTCCCCTCCTCAGAATGTGCTTCCTGTTCTCTGTACATGATGATCTCTGATTCGCTTTTCAACCAGCCCAGTACCATCTCCTCTACAAAGATTCCCCTGCTCTCGGGGCAGGGTTATTTGCAGTCCTCTCTGCCCGACGCCTCCCCCGGCCCTCCCTGTTTCAGGTCTATAAAGCTGTGATAGGATGATGTGTGTCTGTGTCTTTCTCCGCTGATTATACTGTAAACTCCCCAGAGACTGGGATCGCGTCTTCTTTATCTTTCTAGACCTAGTGCCTAGCTCAGGACCTGTGCTTCATAAATAGGGCTCATAAATTTTTGAAGAAAGGAAAAGGAAATGAAAAAAATAAGAAAAAAAAAACACAACGCAACAGTAATCTTCTGCTTTCTGTTTTCTCCTCCCCAAATGGAAAAGGTTTATCCCAGATCTCAGTCCTAATAAAATGGAATAGAACCTGCCTTTCAGAGATGGCCAAGGTCATGACCTGAGAGGTTTTAAGTAGAAGCAATGCAGCCAGGGGCCTTGCCGATTATGCCCTGTCTGGATGGAGGCAGGCTCCGAGATATTTTGGTTACGACACACTGGGAGGAAGCTAACAGCTTCAGATTCCTCCCGTCACCTTTGGAAGCTGTTAATGAAACACCTTTTCTAACCTTTCCATCTCCCCGTCTTGCTCCTCTCAAACAGGCCTGCAGATTATCTTCCCTCCATATCTGCAAGAGAAGTTTGTCCAGTCGGCCCTGAGCTACATCATGTGCAATGGCGAGGGCGAGTACGTGTGCCAGAACAGCCAGTGCCGATGCCAGTGTGCCGAGGAGTTCCCGCAGTGCAACTGCCCCATCACCGACATCCAGATCATGGAGTACACGCTGGCCAACATGGCCAAGTCCTGGGCGGAGGCTTACAAGGACCTGGAGAATTCAGGTAGAGAGCTGGCTTAGTTCTGCTGCACGAATGTCCCTGAGCTAAGCCTAGAAAAGGCAGCTGTCTCACTGGGGTGAGGGTGGCCAGGAAAGAACACTCACTGAGGCCCTTCCTTCCCCCCTTCTCTTTGGAGAGTCCAGGGCAGGGTCTTGTAGCTGTCAGGGGGTAGGCACTCAATAGCTCCACTGGATGGAATAATGAACAGTGCAGTCAGGTTTGTGGGCCTGTGATGGATGTCTCTGATGTACCCGGAAGACAGAGAGAGAAGCAACGTAGCACATAAAATGCCTCTGCAGAATGGAGAGTTCAATGTATTTGTATGAATTCCTTGAGTCTGTGAGTATATCTAAATCAAGAAACACACATACATGTGCATATATGTCTATGTCTTTGCACATCTATATGTAGATATTGATGTAGATATCCAAATAACTCACCAACTGTCAAAGCTGGAAGTCACTGCTTCCCATGGTCCCAAGGAGGAAAGTCAGTCACCTAAGAACACAACTTGGCTGAGGTGCCAAGTTGAATCTTGGTCCTCACACAGCTTCTGGTTAATGGGAAAGCCAAGCATTATTCATATCACCATGCCAGGCATTGACATTTTAATCACATCTGTGTGGAGAATGAGAAGCTAGAGAGCTGGAGGTTGGCATGGTCAGGAGTCCGGGAGGTCACTGGGGGAGAGCAGGGTCCATGTGTCTGCCTGGGGCCAGAGGTCAGAGGGTGGGCACCCAACCAATGGGAGGCCACCCCAGGCACCTAGGGGATGTGCCTGTGATGTAGGCTAGGACCATGGCACAGGGAGCAACAGTGGGAAGTATGCAGAGATGCTGAGCTGTTTACAAGGGACAATTAGCAGTACTTCAGAAAGGAAGGGCGGGAGGAGATCCCCAGAACTCTTTTTGGGCATATTCGTCAGGCACTTTGATGGATGTGGGTGCCATTCGCCGAGCTAGAACACCCTGCAAGCTTTGGAAAGAAAACTGAGGATTCTGTTTCGGACACGAAAGCTTGGGAATCCTCGAGACTTCCACGAAGAGATGCCAAATAACGGCCTATAATTTGTACTCAGATATCTGTTAAGTAAATGGACATATAGAGAGAGCATTACTGTTTTAAAACAACTTTATATTCCTTAAATCTATTACGAGAACTGCATTAAAGTAAGTAATGGTGTTCTTATATTGTAGAGCAGGGAGGGTGCCAAGACCCAGTGCCTTCCCCAGGGTTACATAGCAAATGGCAGAGTCGGTAATGGAATCCCCAGTTCCAAACCCAGTGCTCACAGCAGCTCTTGTACCTTATTAATTCCACTCCCTCCCCCAGTCCTCCGTTCCCTCATCTAATAAATGAGAGGACATGTTTATGTGTTTAATTTTTTAATTTATTTAAATATGTAGCCAAGAAACCCTTTGATCAAACAGAATCATACCTCGGAGCACTGTGTACCGCTGATAGAAGCCGAGCTCCATGGAGCTGTGTTTGGAAACCACTGGTTACCATGAACTCTGAGTTCCCAGCCAACCCTGAGCGCTCACAACGCATTAGTGACTCTGCTCTTAGAAGGTCACTCAACTCCGGGGAGCTGTGGGTGCCTTAGGAACCTGCACCCATTAGTCCATTTAAAGTCCTGGGAATGCAGCAAAGGGAGGGGATCAGGATGGAAAAGGATGGCGATGACTATTTGGCCTCAAACAAAAGAAGCAATTGATTAAATGCTTTTGCAAAGAGATTCTCCCCATTGCTAATCAGCAGAGGGGAACAGCAGCCATGTGCACGAGCAAGAAGGGTCTTTAGAGTAGAATCTTTATACCCAAGGAAAAGCAGCTGCTATGAGAGGGCGGCTGGGTGAGGGAACAAGAGAGGTGAGATGCTGCAGAGTGAGCTGGGGGGTCCATGGGAGTCATTGGTGCATGCTCTTCCCCACTGTAGCATGTATTCACTCTAGGTACTGCGTGCTTAGCCATTTGAAAAAGGCTTTTCCCCGTTGAGTCAGATGCATCCACCCACCCATGTACGTGTGGCTTCTGTCTGCCTTTTCCTCCTCATGTTGAGCTTGTAGCCTTAATGAGCCTGTACCAGGTAATGCCAAGGATTCTCAACCAGCCAAAGGTAAACGCCATCGATGCCTTGATGGACAGGGAGTGTTGGTGGTCAAACAGGGCCAACTTCACACACAGAGATGGGGGTCTGCCTGTCCTTGCTGGGAGGGAATCTTCCACTTTTAGTCAAGAAAGTAAATCATCTTAACGTTTAAATTACTTTTTCTTATCTGACCCAAATTCAGGTTCATTGAAAGGACTGTTACCTCCCTACAGGTCAGCAGAACCATCTGTAGGATGAGCTGTATCTATAGGATGAGCTGTTATCTATAGGATGAGCTGTGTCTATAGGATGAACTGAGTCTATAGGATGAGCTGTATCTATAGGATGAGTTGTGTCTATAGGATGAACTGAATCTATAGGATGAGCTGTGCCTGTAGGATGAGCTGTGTCCGTAGGATAAGCTAGTCTATAGGATGAGCTGTATCTATAGGATGAGCTGAGTCTGTAGGATGAGCTGTGTCTATAGGATGAGCTGTATCTATAGGATGAGCTGTGTCTATAGGATGAACTGAATCTATAGGATGAGCTGTGCCTGTAGGATGAGCTGTGTCCGTAGGATAAGCTAGTCTATAGGATGAGCTGTATCTATAGGATGAGCTGAGTCTGTAGGATGAGCTGTGTCTATAGGATGAGCTGTGTCTGTAGGATGAGCTATGTCTATAGGATAACTGTGTCTATAGGATGAGCTGAGTCTGTAGGATGAGCTGTGTCTATAGATTGAGCTGTGTCTGTAGGATGAGCTGTGTTGTAGGATGAGCTGTGTCTGTAGGATGAGCTGTGCTTATAGGATACCGTATTTTTCGGACCATAAGACGCACCAGTTTTTAGAGAAGGGAAATGAAGAAAATAAGATTCTGAAACAAATAGTGTCCTAAAATATTTTATGTGCATTAAAACCCAACATCACAGTCATAAACACATGTAATCAACCCTGTAAAGTAAACAGCAGCATTTAGAACCATTTTAGAGCCGGGCAAGCACACAGAGACCACACAGAGCTGGGCAAGTAAAAAAACTTTTTTTTTAAAGTATATGTGTAGGCTATATTTGGACCATAAGACGCAGGGACTTTTCCCCCCCACTTCTGGGGGGGAAAAAAGTGCGCCTTATGGTCCGAAAAATACGGTAAGCTGTGTGTCTTCCATGGGAGGAGCACTGGGCTGGCAAGAGCAGCAGAGGGGAGCCCAGTGCCCTGCCTGCAGCCTGTGCACTGAACACATCAATCCGTGCAGGCCTGTTTTATCCTTTCCATGTCCCGCAACCATCCCAGGAGCACTTTTTGGATTTGGGAGCTATTTAGGCTGATACTGTTCCCTGTCACCCTCTCAACATTTAAATTACATGCATTATACCTGCTTGACAGATGGAGACACTGAAGCGTTGAGAGAATAAGGTCACACAGCTGTGGGTGGGCGAGATGCAGTTTGCAGGCACACATGTCTGGCTGCCCGGAACGAGGAGCCCGAGTCCTGGAATCAGAAATGGGTTTCCTGTACGCGTGTTTTTAGCACCTTTTATTTCATTGTTTCTCCCAGGATCCTCTTTTTGCATAGAGAGTATGTGTTATATGTTAACTTAGAGCATCGGATTTGGAGACAGTCTAGAGCTCTGAATCTGTTATTACTGGCTGTGTGACGTTGACAAGTTAATGAACTTCTCTGTGCCTCAGTTTCTTATGAAAGGGCGCACTGAAAGCATCCACTTCACAAGTTTGCTATAAAATCACTTATATGTGTTAGGTGTTTAAGACTGAGCCTGATGCTTACAGAGAGCTATGTAAGCATTTTTTAAAAATAAAATGAATGCCTATTATACCTGAAATTTTCTTATGGGTTTTGTAGCACAAAGTGAAAATATTAGGCTTAGGATGGAGATATATATATATATGTATATATATATATCTCCATCCTAATCACTTTACCTTTTTTCCTGTAAAAAAAATTAACCTCTTAATTCTTTATTTTTTTCCAAAAGTTGAAGGGGGCATCGCCGCGGCAGGCCAGTAGGAATTGGATGGGAAAACAGCAGCTATGCTTTTATTCCTGCCTGTGGCCCTCACGGGCTGTTCTACCTCCAGAAAGTCCTTCCCTCACTGTGCACTGCAGTGCCCCTGTGTGCAGAGCGAGAGAGCTGACCCAGATAATTTCTGAGTCTGTGTCAAGTCGTAGCTCTTGCTGACACTGGGAAACTTAGCATCACGCAGGCACAGACCTTCCCCTGGAGGCTCTGGAGTTGGTTCACATCTCTTAAGCTGGAGTACCCCAATGGGACTTGACATAAGATGGCATGCACACACGACTTCCCGTTAGACTAGGTTCCACAGTGGGGAGGCAGATCCTTTCAGCTCTCCGTCACACCTGAAGACCACATCGGAGAGAAGGTGGTGCAAATGTGCTTTTAACACCTATCGACCCTTTGCTCCTTCTCTGTATTTCAGAATGAGAGCAGGTACAGGGGTTTGGTCTTGCAGCAGGGCACTATATCTGGCTAGAACTTATTTGTTTTTTTTTAAATATATTTTATTGATTTTTTTTTTTTTTTTTTTTTTTTTTTTTTTTTTTTTTTTTTTGCAGAGTGGAAGAGAGAGGGATAGAGAGCTAGAAACATCGATGAGAGAGAAACATTGACCAGCTGCCTCCTGCACACCTCCTACTGGGGATGTGCCTGCAACCAAGGTACATGCCCTTGACCAGACTGGGACCCTTCAGTCTGCAGGCTGATGCTCTTATCCACTGAGCCAAACCGGTTAGGGCTGGCTAGGATTTATTAACATTGCTTCCATCATACTTATTTTTACAGCCCCCATCCTACTGGAGGCACGTGGTTTCCTATGTAGAATTGGACAAAAATTGGGTGTAATGGGTTCTGAGTAAATAAAAACACATGTGATATGTGGGTATTGCTATCCAGGTGGCACTCAGATGACACAAGTTTGTCGTCAGCAGGATGCAGGGCCCCTCCTGGAGCAGCAAAGCCAAAGAGCCTTCCTATTGACACAGGGCCTCTGCACCCCTCCTGGGCGCCGAGCAGGCGAGCGCCCTGCTCCCCGGGCCTCTGGCCAGTCAGTGTTACTTGCAGGCCCACTTTCTTGGTGAGCGACCTCAGCTGGGGCTTGCAGGCTCAGCCTTCTCTCCTGGCCTTTGTCTCCCACCAGATGAGTTTAAATCGTTTATGAAGCGTCTGCCCAGCAACCACTTCCTGACCATCGGGAGCATCCATCAGCACTGGGGCAACGACTGGGACCTGCAGAACCGCTACAAGCTCCTGCAGAGCTCCATGGAGGCCCAGCGGCAGAAGATCCAGCGCACCGCCCGCAAGCTCTTTGGCCTCAGCGTCCGCTGCCGCCACAATCCCAACCACCAGCTGCCTAGAGAGAGGTGAGTGCTGCCTCCGCCTTCCGCCTCCGCAGGCCTGGACTCGGTGTGAGCGTGCATTGGCTTGCTTCAGGGGCAAATGCGATGCAGGTGATGCCTTTGGAGGTGGCATTGTAAGGTCCGTATCATCCCCTACGGTTCCGGCTGTCCTGAAACAATGAGTTTCTCATTGTGGCCTGAATATGCCCTGAACTTTCAACCTCTGTGTCTGTCTGATCCGTATTAGCTTGCTGGGGCTGCTGAAGCCAAGTACCGCAGACGGAGTGGTCTAACAACATTCATTGCTCACAGGTGCGGGGGGCTAGGAGTCTGGGCTGGGGGTGTGGCAGGGTTGATTTCTCCAGAGCCCTCTCTTCTGCTTGTAGATGGCCATCTCTCCCTGTGTGTTCACATGACTGCCCCTCTGTGTGTGTCTGTGTCCTAATAGCTTCTTCTTTTAAGGACACCGGTCCTATTGGGTCAGGGCTCACTTCAGTGGCTTCCTTTTAATTTCATTCCATCTTTAAAGACCCCATCTCTAAATAGAGTGGTATTCTGAGGTACTTGGGGTGAGGACTTAAGCATGTGTTTGTGGGGGATGTCATTTGGCATAAACACCATCTGTCTTTTGATAAGATCTTTGGGTTAAGAACTGTGCACCCCAGGACCGACCAGGCCGGATCCAAACTTAGTGGGAGAGGGTAACAGTTTCCAGGCTGAGAACAGAACTGGCTTCAGTTTCGCTGGCTGTCACCTTGGAGAATGAAGAGGAGGGTCCAGAGGCCCTCAGACATGGGGAAGGCATTTGCTAAAATGAGAAGAATGTGCAGGCACAGGGCACAGGGCACCCAGGGTGTGGCAGGTCTAGGGAGGGCCTGGGCAGCTCCAGGGCAGTAGCTAGACAGGCAATGGGAGGGAGGAAGGAGAGGCAGGCCCAGGTGATGGAAAGGGCATTGGAAATCACCTGGGGCTGATGTGCGAGATGCCGCCCACACCTGAGAATGCTTTGCTCTTCCTATGCAAGCCGACAGCAAGAGATATCCCCCCGCTCCAGGACCTTCCAAGAACACTTTGCAGTGTTGCCTTCTCTGTTTCTGAGATGAGAAAGCACTAGGGAATCATAGCATCCCTCCTTCACTTATCCGACTCGACTCCAGGCAGGTCACTCCATCACATCCAATAGCATCCCTCCTCCACTCACCCAGAGAGGAAGGACTTCCACCTGCAGGCCACTCCATTACATCCAATAGCATCCCTTCTCCACTCACCCGACTCCCATCTGGGCAGGCCACTCCATTACATCCAATAGCATCCCTCCTCCACTCACCCAGAGAGGAGGGACTTCCACCTGCAGGTCATTCCATTACATCCAATAGCATCCCTCCTCCACTCATCCAGAGAGGAGGGACTTCCACCTGCAGGTCATTCCATTACATCCAATAGCATCCCGCCTCCACTCACCCAGAGAGGAAGGACTCCCATTTGCAGGCCACTTGGCTGCCTTCACGTAAGGGCTGTTGAGTGCTAGTTCTGGGAGGTGAGAGGCGCAGAAACGCAGCCTGAGCTGGTCCCTGGAGGCTGACCCTGCTCGCTGCTGTGGACTGCTTCCTGACATCCAGTTGGAGGCTTTGAAGAGTGCTGCTCACACCAGCAGGTAGGACAGCTCCCTGCCAAGGAGCAGTGTCAGACAGGGGTGCTAGCCCTGGGATCTAGGGCCACCTGCACCGAGGGAGCGGGGTTTGTAAGTGAACTGATTGCTGGGCTGCACTGTGTGCTGGGCTCTGGGGGAGATGAGGCCACCAAGCGGATGCTGCCACTACCACGTGTGCCCCAGGTATTTCTGCTGGGGTCCCAGAGGGGTGGCGTGGTGGAGTCAGGGATGAGCTGTGGCCTCACAGGGACTGGGTCAGTTCCCGACTCCTTCATTTCTCAGCCAGGAGGCTTGGTGTGCCTCGCCTCGCCTCACCTCATTTGTTGTGCGGCATAATAATGCTTACCTTCAGGTTAAGTGTGAAGATTAAGATTTTAAAATGTAGAAAGCATAGTACAGTGCCTGACTCAGTTAAAAGAAAATGGAAGCAATGCCAAGAGGGTGGGGGTTGGAGAGAGAGGGAAAGAAAGAGCAAGGGAGTTGCGTTCTGAATGCCCGGCACTGTTTTACACATCTTATCTGAATTAACTAATTTCCTCCTCACTGCAGCCTTGAACTAGGTAGTTGTCTTACTCTCTTAGCATTCTTGTTTTATAGATAAAGGAACTGAGACACAGAGAGTTAAATAATGTGCCTTAGGTCCACAAATAGTAATTATTGTTCCTTGAAAGAGGTGTTTACCTTTAAACTTAGTGAGAAGTCAAATACAGGTAATTAGAACTCTGTTTCAAGGTGTGCTGGGACCTGGGTATTGGGCTGGAAGACACAGCAAGTGTTCTGCTTATAGGTTGATGCTAAGCAGTTCGCCCTAAGAGCATGGTCAGCAAACTTCCGCTCGCGAGCCACATGCGGTTCTTTGGCCCCTTGAGCGTGGCTCTTCCACAAAATACCATAGCCTGGGCAAGTCTATTTTGAAGAAGTGGCATTAGAAGAAGTTTAAGTTTTAAAATTTGGCTCTCAAAAGAAATTTCAATGGTTGTACTGTTGATATTTGGCTCTGTTGACTAATGAGTTTGCCGACCACTTTCCTAAGACTTAGTGGCTCAAAACAAAGCTTTGTTGTCATCTTGCATGGTCCTGTATGTGGGCTGGACACAAGTCAGGGTCAGGGGGTGGTGGTGGTGGTGGTGGTGTCTGTCAAGTTGGTTGGTACTAGAGTCATCTGGGGGCTTGACTGAATTTGACATCCAAGGTGGTTCACTCCCAGAGTGGGCAGGTGATCTGGCTGTCACCTGGTATCTCAGGTGGGCCTGCCAATGAATACCTACACCTGCTCTGACTAGGCAGCCTGGAGTTCTCACAGCATGATGGCATCTTGAGACTAAAATGAAGCTGTAAGAGTCCTTACAACTTGGCTTTGGAAGTCAGAGAGCATCACTTCTTCCATGTTCTGTTGGCCAAAAGCCAAGCCCAGGATCCAAGAAGTGAATACTGGAAGGTGTGGGTCACTGGGAACAGAGGGAGTCTTCTTTGGAGTTATGTACCGCAGGATAAATTGAGTGTTACTGGAGCTAGTGATGACTATGCTATATGTAGAACAAATAAGATTAATGATGGTAATGGTAACAAACACAAAGCAATAACAATTGCTATTGAGTAGCTAGTATAAAAGGCAACAGATCTGGCAAATTGTAAAGATTCAGGAGTGAAACAACCTGGGCTCAAATTCCAGCATTGCCACCTGATTATATTGGAGCCTTGGTGAATTTACTACCATCTTTGTGCCTCAATTTTCTTTCTTTTTTTTTTTTTTTAAAGGTATTAAATGTGTACATACCTTACAATATCATGTCATCTGCAAATAAGGATAACTTTACTTCTTCTTTTCTAATTTGGATGCCTTTTATTTCCTCTTCTTATCTAATTGCAATGGCTAGTACTTCCAGTACTATGTCAAATAGGAGTGGTGAGAGTTGACATTCCTATCTTGTTCCTGTTCTTAGAGGGAATGGTTTTAGTTTTTGCCCATTGAGTATATATTAGCTGTGGGTTTATCATATATAGCTTTTATTATGTTGAGGTATGATCCTTGTACTCCCACCTTGTTGAGAGTTTTTATCAGGAAAGGATATTGGATTTTATCAAATGCTTTTTCTGCATCAATTGATATGACTATATGATTTTTATCTCTCAATTTGTTTATGTGATGTATTACGTTTAATGATTTGCAGATATTGTACCATCCTTGCATTCCCAGAATAAATCCTACTTGGTCAAGGTGTATGATCTTTCTGATGTACTGCTGGAGCCAATTTGCTAGAATTTTGTTGAGGATTTTGGCATCTAAGTTCATGAGGGATATTGGCCTGTAATTCTCTTTCATTGAGTTGTCTTTATTTGGTTTTGGTATTAGGGTGATGCTGGCTTCATAGAAGGAGTTTGGAAGTGTTCCTTCCTCTTGAATTTTTTGGATTAGTCTGAGGAGGATAGGTTTTAGTTCTTCCTTGAATGTTTGGTAAAACTCTCCTGTGAAGCCATCTGGCCCGGCGCCTCAATTTTCTTATCTGTAAAATGGGACTAATAATAGTGTCATCCTCATAAAGGTATTTTGGAGGTTTAATGCTATAACCCACATGAAGTGCTTACAAGATTGCCTGGCAAGTGGAAAACAATACATGTTAGCTACTTTTCTAATTGCTATTTTTAAAATTGGGCATTGATATTTTGCATATGAATTGTTTAGCCCACTGTAATGCTCATTAATTCTGAGTGTTGATGATGATGGCATAGTTTTTCATCCTGTCTTCATACTGTCTCTGTGAAGGTGATGCTATTGGGTTTGTCTCATAGATGAGGGAACTGATGAGTCGGAGATGGAATTAACTTGTCCAAGGTCGCAGGGCAGGGGAGTGGCAGGATTGGAATTGTCTTGCTGACTCCATTGGCAGGCATGGTGGGCCAGAGCCCTATGCAGGCTTTACGCAGTGAGCAGCAGCAAGCAGAGGCAGCTGTGCTTGGTTGAGTTCTTTGGTTTGATTGTATGTTGATGCCAAAGGCAGGGTTAATTCATCAAGGTCATGGGAGGGAGAGCAGGATTGGAGTTCTGTAGTCTCCAGTGTGGTGTGCTGGGATTCCATTGCTAAGCCCTGTACCAGTTCTGAAGACCAGGCAGGCCCATCAGGCCCATCCCCCGTAGTTAGAGAGAAGAGGTCAGGGTCAGGGCAGGGCAACACAGCAAGCCTCTCCTGCAAGCTTACTCTGTGCTGGGCTCTGCAAGCACTAAGATAAGTCAGATCATCTACCTCAGAGCTCAGTGCTTATTGGGATGTGGGCAGTGAGACTCTAGAACAGTGGTTGCAAACTGCGGCTCCAGAGCCACATGTGGCTCTTTGGCCCCTTGGATTTTTAGCAAAGGCCAGCTTAGGAGTACCCTAATTATGTTTATAACAATGTACCTACCTATATAGTTTAAGTTTTAAAAAATTGGCTCTCAAAAAGAAATTTCAATTGTTGTACTGTTGATATTTGGCTCTGTTGACTAATGAATTTGCTGACCACTGCTCTAGACCATACCTGCCAATGGGTGTCCAACACCCAACCAAATGTTCATTGGGTACCCCCATCATGTACAAGGATTTTGGTGGGACCCCAGGGGAACTGTGATAGATTTAGCCTTTGCAGGAAGCAGGCCCTAGTGTCAGGCTGTGGCACCATAGTTGGAGAGGTCACGGGGAAGCAGGGTCCCACAAGGGAGGTTTCTGAGGATGGTTTGCTACTAGGAGATCCTTACATTGTCCAGTTAAAAAGCGAGAAAGATTGTTTTTGTTCGTTTTGTTTTGATTTTTTACTTTTATTGACACTGTGACTTCCTGAACTTGGTTTTCTCATCTGTAAAATGTGCATAATAATCTTTTTCTGCTGCCTTGGAGGGTCTGTGTCTGTGTCACCTGGGATGGTGTATTGGGAAGTACTCTGTAAACTCTGAGTGCTCTGGGAAAAGGGGTTATGCATGCAGGGTGAGCTGGAAACCAGATTCATCAGGAAGAGACTGAGGCTGACTTTAGGTCCAAGGCCACACTGAGCAGTTGACACTTTTCACAGCATTTACCATGGGCCAGGCCCCGTGCCATGTGCTTTCACCTCTTTCATCAGGTAGCTCTGGCACAGCCCATCTCTGAATGGGAAGTGAAGAAACAGAGATGTTCCGTGACTCAGTGAAAGTCGTACAGCAGGTACTAGGCAGCTTCCTTTCCTGTCACCTCTGTGCCGTTCGTTCTACCTGTCCGAGGTGAGATGATCCAAGTGATGGGTGACCTGCCCAGAATAAACACTGTCTTAAGGTGGAGAAGGAAAGAGGGGGAGAGAGAGGAAAAACAGAAGTTGGGGAGAGAAGGAAAAAGCCCCAGTCAGCACTGGCGATGCAGAATTAGCTGACTTCTGTGCATTCCTTAAATATCTCCTGACCACCTGGTCTCCCAGGCCTGCCAAGAGGCATTCCATGAGCAACAGGGCCTTTGTCCTCCAAACCTCAGTTTCTAGGTGCGGGGCATGCTGGAGAGGACACTGGTATGAACCAGGGGTCTGAGTTCAGGTCCCGGCTCTGCCCTGCGTGGGCCGGACTAAATCCTCAGGGTCCTGGGGCAGGTGCTCCCTGGAACCCTGGCCGCAATAACCACGCCCTGTGCCCTGCAGGGGCGAGGTGCAGCTTCAGTAGGGAACAATTGTTTCTCACCTTTAGTGCCACCTTTTACTCATTTTCTTTATGAAATTGTGAATTAAAACTCATTTGGGGAATTAAGGTGACACTTGATTATTTTCTTTAAAACAATTTGGAAACAACTGGGCTCATTTTCTCCGAGGTCCTTCCCAGCTCTAGGAGAAATGTCACAGAAAATGAGAGAGCAACAGCTCAACTCCAAAATATTGGTACAAGGTCAGTAATTGGATCTGTGAGCGGTATTGCTTTCAGATGATGCTAATTAGTCCATTTTAATGAGAAGCGGAGAGTTCAAACTACAATCTTTCTTCCTCCAAAACACAATGAATGGCCTTTTAACTAAGTCTCCAGATCTAATCACTTTCCAATTTATGTTCCAGGAGGTAGTCAGAATTATGATTTACGAATCAAATTCTATCTTGTCACCTGCTTAAACCTTTGGGTGATTGATCACCGCTCTTAGGAGAAAGAGTAAAAACTTAAGATGACCTACAGGGCTGCCGGAACCTACCTCTTAAGGCCTGCTTTCATGCCTTTTATTGGCCATCTCAGCTGCACCTCACTAACCGCCTTTCTGTTTTTTAAAAATTAAATGTATAGGGGTGATATCCTATCTAATAAAGATGAAATATGCTAATTTACCATCACTCCATCACAAGTTCCCATGAGCCTTAAGGAGCAATCAGCAGGGATCTGAGGCTACACCCTCCCCTGCCCCAGTGAGGCTTGACAGGGGACTTCAGGCCATGCCCCCCAACTTCACGCTGCATGTCCCACCTGGAAAGGCTTGACAGGGGACCTCTGTCTGCAACCCCTACCTAGCAGGGCTTGAGAGAGGACCTCAGGTAGTGCCCCCCACCCAGCAGGGCTTGACAGGGGACCTCGGGCCATGCCCCCACCCTG
The DNA here is from genome assembly GCF_014108245.1 of Pipistrellus kuhlii. Taxonomy (NCBI): domain Eukaryota; kingdom Metazoa; phylum Chordata; class Mammalia; order Chiroptera; family Vespertilionidae; genus Pipistrellus; species Pipistrellus kuhlii. Next base: position 3,473,909 of record NW_023425427.1, on the reverse strand, counting down.
TGGGGCTTGACAGGGAACCTTAGGCCGCAACTTCTGCCCTGGCACCAGGCTGGAGGACCTCAGGCTATGACCTCTGCCCCAGCCTCCCCCCCTACCCCCCCAACCCTCCACACACACACACACACACACACACACACACACACACACCCCCGCCTGGCAAGGCTTGACAGCGGACCTCAGGTCATGTCCCCCACCTGGCGGGGCTTGATGGGGGACTTCAAGGCACCTCCCCCAACCCTGGTCTGGGCTGGGGGACATCAGGCCATGCCCCCATCCTGGCACCAGACCAGGGGACCTGAGGTTACATCCCCTGCTCAGTGGGGCTTGACAAGGGTGGACTGGCCAGGTCTGGATCTAGCCCAGTAGGTGCAGGGGCCAGCCAGGTCTGGGTCTCACGCGATTTTGAGGCGCATGTGGGTGGGCGAGGACCTTGTGGTGCACCCCCGACTCTGACAGGAGGAAGGTTTTCATATACATTTTCTTTCATCTCTGACACTTCTATTATAGAGAAAGTGCAAATAGCAATATTAAATTATTTTCTCTAATTAATCCCCTTTTAATGTGCATGAATTTTGTGCACTGGGTCACTAGTTGGTTAATAATTTGTAATATATCACCAGTATATATCCTTTTAGATCCCCTGGTGTTCACATCTCCCTCCCTTCCACAGGCTGTTCCTTCCACCTGGAACCAGCCTTCCTTGTTCCTTTCTGCAGTAGCTTCCATGTGTCCTTCAGATCTCAGTGCATTAGGCTGTGATCCTTGTACTGAAAGGCTGTGTTGGGACTGGTTTGATATGCTTTCTTAGCACTCTGACTTCCCAAATGAAGCCCACATCTCAGTTTACCATTCCTTTTCTACCTACTTAATAATGTCTGTGTCTCCTATGAGACCATATGCTCTGGGCATATACTGGCACCCATGTTCTCCACTGAACATCACCACCACTGCTAGCATCTTCATTGACTCACAGGAGCTGTTCAAAATCTTTGCTCAATGGGTGGATACATCATTCATTTTCTACTTGGAATGGGGTCCCAAAGACATGTTGACATTATCCTTTAAAATAATGCCCCCTTGTCATGTAAAGAATCTCTAGATTTTTCACCTATATAGTATGCTTCTCCCATAGTTCTCATTCACAAAGGAAGAAACTAAGGCTAAAGGGCATTAAGGGACTAGCTCGGGGTCACTCGGGAGATTTGTGAATTGACCATGACTGAAGGTCTGTCATGGTCCAGGCAGCAGGGTAGAATGGAAACTGTAAGAGGAAATGGCCTTCAATTGACCTGGATACAAATCCTGAAAGTAATTCTTTCTAACTCTGTGACTTTGGGAAATATACCCTCCTGGGGGGGGAGGGGGAGGGAGGAAAGAAAGAGGACAAAAATAGATATGTCTCAGAGTCTATTAAATTCAATGAATGAAGAAAGACTCCTAGCACCAAGTAGGAGCTTGATGTGAGAGAGTGACTTGATGTTTCCCCCCTCCATCCCTCACCTGGTTTTTGTAGAGGCAAAGCAGATGCACGGAAACTCAACGGGAAGGCAAGCAATATAATTATTGGCATTTTCCAATGACTCTCGGTCTTTGGTTTATTTTTACTTCCCATATTCACATGGCCTTGACCCTGCAGTCCAGGCCCTTGCCAGCCACATTGTAATTATGCATTGTTGAGATGAAAATCTCTTGGGGGCACTCTCGTCATCTCCAATCCTAGGGCTATAGCTTCTGAACTCATGTCAGCCTCTAACACGTTTCCTATTCCATGCAGTGTTTAATTGGTGTCTGTGGCAAGTTTCTGCCTACCAAGATAATCATTATCTCTCTTGCGATGACCCTCAATATCCACGCTGATTTTGATTCTTCTTTCTGAACCCCATACTTAGTTGCCTCAGGATTTTATCTCCGTAGACACATGCAGGGGGCCAGACAGAGGTGACTTCTTATATTTTATTGAACTAAAGTCAGGTTTGGTTTATTAGACTGAGAAAGCTATGCCACTTATTAGATGCATGACCTCCCGAAGTCTCTCAACCTATCGGAGCTTTCTGTTTCCTCATCTGTATGATCGGGATAATAAGAGGAGCTGCCCCGTGGAGTTTCATGCCCCAGTCAATTGTATGATGTATGTGAAAACTCTTCATAACCTGTAAAGAAATGAACAGATATAATGTTAGCATAATCAAGAACACAGCAGTAGCAGACCCTAGGTGTTTGATGAAGACGCCTTCATCCAAGAAATGAGAATATCAAGTAGGAGCCCAACAGAATGTAGTAACACAGCAGAGAGGCTTTGGAACTTCAGGTACTTAAGAGTTCAGATGCTGAAGTCTGACAGGCCAAGATGTGTGACTGCCATCATTGTCATGGTAACCTTGGCACTGCATTAAGGTGTCTGAGCTTCAGTTTTCTAACTGGTATGGTGCAGATAAACATAATACTTAACTTTTGAAAATCAATAAAAAAAAAAAAAACATATAGGCCACTTGTAGCATACAGTAAGAACTCAAAGCACAGACTCCTTATCAGACAAATTGGAGGCCAATGATTTGTTGGTTAATTGAAAAAAGGTATATTAAAGTGGAATCCTAAAATGTATAAATGCTGCACATACATAAATACATTTTACTTTAACATAAAATATATAAATGCATATCCCTCAGCCAGCCTTCTCAAATAGGGCTAAAATATTTTGGATGATGTGCATATGTTTTATTTGACATTATGCATGTATGTATCTTTGCATACATCTGACCAATAACTATATTTCCAACTTCGATTTATTCAAAGTGGATCAGTGGTTTAAAGACTCTTAAGAAATGATCTACATGTTTGTAGAATTTTATAAATCCTTCCAGTCTTTCTCAGATACTCCCCCTTTATTTAAATGGATGGGAGTTTGTTTTTTTCAGGACTTTGTAGAATATTTTCATAGAATTCAAATTAGTTTCCACGGGGGGGGGGGGGAACAAACCTCATATCTCATCGATTTATTTGCTTTTAATTCCTTGATAAAATGATAGTAAGTAGAACTGACATAAACAGGTTTAGTAACTCACAAAACAGACTCTCCAGTTGTAGAAGTGCAGACATCCAGCCATGAGTATTGATTTTCCTGTGATGGTCATGTACCTGATGGAAGGGAGTGTGTCAAGTCACTTACACAGTGGTCAGTTATGAGTTCGTCCTGAGACAGAAGCTCCTATGCCTAGTAACTTGCCACTATTACTGGAGCAACTTTCTCAAGGTCATATAGTGACAGAAAAAAAGATGTAATAATAGTTAAAATGGATTGACCATTTATTATGTACCAGACAGTTTTCAGTGCTTACATATATTTTCTCATTTAATCTTTACAATGTCCCTATAACCCAGACTCTATTATGCTTTCCATTTGATGAGCATAGACTTTGAATAGCAACCAAGGAAGGAGGAGAGAACTGCATTCCTGCTGGGAGGACTGGGTTCCTCAGTACACAGCCATGGAAAAGAGTGACTTACCCCCAGATTAAGAGGCAGTGACCCAAATGATCCGGTGTGGTACCTCCGGTGATGACTTCCCTTCCTGCCACTAAAGATGCTCATCCTCAGCTGGTCTCAAGCAGATAGATGCTGATGGCTTTGTATCCCAGCAGGTGCCACTCCTGCTGAGAGGTGGTGTGACTGCTAACCAGCAGCAGCCAAGGGAACAGCAGGGAGGCCCTCCTTTCCTGCTGTAATTAGGGAACAGATTTACACCATTTGGCTTAGGGAAATAAACTATTACTAAGACAAATACCTCATGCACAGGTTATTTTAAAGTTTGCAAAGGGTTTTCATACCAGTGAGCTTATCTGATCCTTATAATTCCTCCTGAGGGAGCTAGAGCAAGGGTTAGTCTCCCCATTTACAGGTGAGAAGACTAAGGCCCACAGAAATTAATGACCGGCCCACGGCTGCCATCCTACACAGGCCCCGCTCTTTGTTCTTGTCAAAGAATAGTCACGGGCATATTTATACAGAATCTTCATTCAGTCATCCATTCAACAAATATTTAGTGTCAGCTAAGTTCCAGGCATTATGCAAGGGGGGGGGGGGGGGGAGAGGGAACAAGACAAAGGGCATCTCTGTTCGCAGGGAGGTTGAAATGTAGTAGGTAAGATAAAATTGGCACTGAATGGGCCCTGCATCCATACTTTGCCTTAGGAAGCTGAGGCTCAGGAGGGTTAAACCTACAATTACAAAATCGTAAAATGCCATGGCTGTCAGGGAACCTAAAATATCATCTAACCTATTTCTGTCATTTCATTAAAGAGTAAAATGAAACAGTGGGAAAGTGTTTGGCCAGAGACACTATATGAGTTTTGTATTGCTTTGTAACAAACCGCCAGACCTTTAGAGGCTTAAAGAAACACACCCACTCATTTTCTCACTGTTTCCATGGGTCAGGAGTCTGGGCAGGTGTAGCTGGACCTTCTGCCCCCATCTCACAGGCAGAAATGAAGGCATTAAGGTTCTGGGGAAGAACCCACATCCACGCTCATTCAGGATGTTGTCAGAAGTCACTTCTTTGTGGTTGTAGGACTAGGGTCACCTTTTCCTTGCTGGTGAAATGGCCCCCCCTAGGGGCCATTCTCGGGTCCCTGGCCAAGTACCCCTCCACCTTCAAAGGAACAAAGATGCAGCAAGTCCTCCTCAGGCTTGATCTCTGAGTGCTCCTGCAACAGCCAGAGAAAACTCTGGCTTACCTGTTTAACTGGACACCTCTGCTGACATTAGATCCCCTTAGCTAGTGACCCCAGTATTTAGGTCAGCTGTGCCATGCTAGGGGCCGCAGGCCTGGAAGGGATTTTGTATTCACAGAGCCTGGAATCTTGGGGGAGGAGGGCCCATGTTAGAATTGGGCCCAGTAGCGTCACTTAGCTTGATAGGAACACAATGGGGAAGAGAGATCCTGAGTTTTCTCTGGGGCTTGTTGTATGTAGTAGTTTGAATATCTATTTCTGTATAACACATCGACCCAAACTTAGAGGTTTCAAACAACGGTCATTATATTGTGTTCATGATTGATGGGCCTGGTGTTTGTGCCAGGTTTGGCCAGGCAGTTCTTTGCCACGTGGAGTTGATGGAAGGTGCTCATTGTCTTCAGCTGGCAGAGGGGCTGGGCTGGGCTGGAGGTTCCGAGAAAGCGACACTCACCTGTCCGCTGCCTTCATAGACAAGGTAGAAGACGGGGCTCCGCTGGGCAGACCCTTCTCTCCAGGGCCTTCCCAAGTGATCACTCCAGCAAGGTGGTCAGATTGCTTATCAGTGTCTCTGCACTCTAAGAGGGAGTCTTCCAAGAGACAGGAGGTGGGAACTGCTAGTATCTGGAGATTTGCATCACAAACTGGATGAAGTGTGTCTGCCTTCTTGTGTTGGTCTAAGCCAGTGGTCAGCAAACTCATTAGTCAACAGAGCCAAATATCAACAGTACAACGATTGAAATTTCTTTTGAGAGCCACATTTTTTAAACTTAGACTTTTTAAAAAAAATATATTTTATTGATTTTTTACAGAGAGGAAGGGAAAGAGAGAGCAAGCCAGAAACGTCGATGAGAGAGAAACATCGACCAGCTGCCTCTTGCACACCCCCTACTGGGGATGTGCCCACAACCAATGTACATGCCCATGACTGGAATTGAACCTGGGACCTTTCAGTCTGCAGACCAACGCTCTACCACTGAGCCAAACTGGTTTCGGCTAAACTTAGACTTCTAACGCCACTTCTTCAAAATAGACCCACCCAGGCTGTGGTATTTTGTGGAAGAGCCACACTCAAAGGGCCAAAGAACCGCATGTGGCTTGAGAGCCGTTTTTTGCCGACCACGGGTCTTAGCTGTGGTAGAATCTGCCCAGACTCAAGGGGTGGGAATACAGACCTGGGCCTAAGGGAGGAGTGTCGAAGGCTCCATGCCCACCTGCCACACACAGTGGGTTTTCCTTTCCTGTGTTTTCCATTATCATACACTTAGGACAGAGTGGGCACTCTTCAGAGACCTACGAGGAAGCATTTTGTAATATCACATTGGCCTTTAGACCTGTGCCAACCAAGATTGTGGTTTAGTGGATTTATCTTTAAGTGTATGCCCCCTGCCACATGCCTCAACCTAAGGGCATGCTTTGTTGTTTTATTCTCTTGGAAGCTGGTTAAGGGGAGAGAATGTTCCACAGTGTTCCTTTATTATTTGGTGGCTACGTGTAGAGTGTGGATACCAAAAGTGTGAAGGGCGAAGGTTTTGCCAGTTTCTAAGGATTCCGATTATGGAATGATTCCAAGTGTGCATTCTGGAAGCAGGGAGCTAACTACAGGAAATAAGTCCTGCACCCACTGTGAGAGGACTTGCGCTAACACTCATTGATCACCTGGCCTCGCTGAGCGCCTTTTCTGACAGGTGCCACAGGGATATTATGTTTCCTGGAACTAGTTTAGAGCCAGTGTCCAGCAATCCTGGAAAGTGTGACTATTTCCTTTGCTCCAGTGCCCTTCACCCGGTAAAATGCTGCAGTCCCGTTTGGAGAGGCTGAGGGGAAATGAGGTGTACATCGGTGGCCTTCCCCAGGGGAAGATTCTGGTTCTGGGCTTCCAGGTACTACTTGTGTGACCCCAAGCAAGTCACAGAACCTCTCTGGGCTTTTCCCCTTGGACCAGGCTTTGTCTAAGCATCATTCAGCTCCAGTGTTCTAGAAATTGCCATCTTAGATCCATAGACAGTTTCCCCAGGAGTAATTTGCTGCTTTGAGAATCCCTGATGTACTGATGTTTGGGGGGTGAGGAGGATAGGAGAGAGGGTGGCCATTTGGTGACGAAGACACATTTTAAGTGAGTATTAACTTGTCCTATTGAGGAAGAGGTCCAAGCCCACAAGATGACCCAGGCTGCCTGCCTGTCATAGCTTTCTAGTGTCCTAACCCTGGGGCAGTGACACATCCACCTAAGAATGGCTTTGACGTTGCTTTACTATCTATGGGGTTAAAAAGACAGCAGCCAGGTAAAAAGACAGGCCGAACCCAGCGGCCACCCAAGGATGTATGACCTGGGCCAGGGCAGGATTCGCTGAGACGTGTAGGGTTTGTGCAACACACCAGGCCTGACTCTGTTCCCATCCCTGGCTCTTATTCTGCACATGTAGCAAGGAGGACGGTGGGCACATCTGCTGACACCGGGCAAGAAAATCAGCATCTCCAAACTTTTTGTTGTTTTTAGGTTGTGTGTGTGTGTGTGTGTGTGTGTGTGTGTGTGTGTGTGTGTTTTCTTCCCTTGGGCCTGGAATGGCTTCCATTCAAAATAAAATCTGGAGGCTGAGCACCTAGTCAGAAATAGAATTGGGTCCTAGCACTAGCCAGTTATCTCAGTGGTTAGAGCATTGGCCTGGCCTGCAGACTGAAAGGTCATGGATTCCACTCCTGGTCAAGGGCATGTACTTCAGCTTCAGGGTTGATCCCTGGTCCCGGTCCTATCATGTACAACCATGGATGTGTCTCTCTCAGATGTGATGTCTGTCTCTCCACCTTCCTTCCACTATCTCTCAAAATCAATGGGAAAAATATCCTCGGGTGAGGATTAACAAAAATAATAGTGATAATAAAAAGTAAATAAAGCTGGGTCCTTACAGCATCTGTGGATAGGTCCTTCATATCCTCCTACAGAACCACCTTCCAGCCTGCACACCTCAGACCTCAACAGGGCCCCAGCAAACCCTCATGTGGGTGAGTTATAGTCTTAGTGATGCCACAAGTCACCAGTGACCTTCAGTAAGTCAAGCTGCTCTCTGAGCCTTGTTTTCAATATCGTTCAAATGAGATCCAGGTTACCCTCTCCACCATCCCTTGACACAGGAAAGTGGTGAAGATCAAAATTATGGAACCACACCGAAGAGCTTTAGGAAGTTTAAAAGTGACATAAAAATATAGAGTTTAACAGTGGCATAAAAATGTAAGGTATTACATCTTAGTAGTAGTATTCTGCTTGTCTTAAAGGATGATTTAGGGTAGGGGTGTCGAACTCAATCAGAGAAGGGGCCAAAATCTAAAATCCAGCCTAAATCGCGGGCCAAATGGTTTACTGAACAGTCATAAACTGTCATTGTGATGGAAACGCAGCGGAGTGCAGTGATGACAGCGCGGTGCGGGCCACATTGCAAGGCCTGGCGGGACGGATTTGGCCCGCGGGCCTTGTGTTTGACACATGTGATTTAGGGGGTAAATGTTTTATGGGAGTATCACAGTTAGAGTGTGAAAACCTCCTAAGTGTACAGCAACATAAATGTGCACAAAAGGAATTCACACGTGTGGCCCTGCAGAAACCCCGCTCAGGTTTGCCTCTTTCTAGACAGAATGGACTCTTGTGTCCTGTTGCTTTCACGTTTTCCTTCTGTGAAATCCCTTCATGTAGTTTTGTGTAGTTTGGGCTCATTTATTCTCAAGAATACTGTTTTCTTTGTGGAAGTCTGTTGCACTGCCGATGGCCACTCTCACAGATTCCAGTTTGTAGTTATGATGAGTAGTGTTGCGGTCTTATAGGAGTTTTTGGGTGACCCTCTATATGCATTTTGTTGGGTACATGCTAGGAGCGGAATTGCTGGGATCAAAAAGTATTTGTAGTTTTAACTTTGTAGATTCCTTAGTAGATACTTCCAGTTTCTCTCAATTTGCTGAACCAATTTCCCCTCCCACCGGTAGCATCCTTGCCAGTACTCAGTCTTTCCCAGCTTTTCTGTTTTTATTGGCACAGTCTTGGTGACTAAGCAAGTGGAGTTTTGTGTGCTTATTGGCCTTTCCAATATCCTCTTTGAGGAAGTGCCTATTCATATCATTCACCTATTTTCCCTTTTGATTATCTAACTTTGTCTTACTGACTTGTAGGCCTGTGGTTTTTTTTGGGGGGAAAGCAGCATTAAATAATTCAGTGAGAACCTTCTCAAGATAAATATAGATTGTGATATTTGCATATACTGTGGTTTAAAGAGACCCTGAAAGAGGTGGCAAACCTAGGCAGCATAAAATGCCTTTGATTAGCCCCAGCAGCCAATCAGTGCAGGAGTTATCTACTAGGAATAGTCTTTGATTGGGTAGAGGTATTGAAAATACATTCTCTAAGGGTTTTTTTCACTCTTTGAATAGTATCTTTGATATGTTTTAAACTTAATATATCCCTATTATTTTTTCCCTTTATAGTGTGCCATTATGATATTGACTCCTCCAATATCATAATGATGCTCCCCTATGTTTTCTTCTAAACCCTATCTTGTTGATGTTGGTACTAGTTTTACTTTTCTCATTTAGATCTGTAATTCATCCGCTAATAATTTGGGGGTACATAAGAGATGAAGTGACAAGAAGAGGTGTTGTTCTTGTTGCTGCTTTAATATCAGTAATCAATGGATTCACTAACATTTATTGAACTATTTCCTTGGATTTTTAAAGCTACAATTACCTGTTTCAAAGGAACAGTTTTCTATGTGAGCTCAAGAGAAACACAATAGCTTTTATGGGGGACACTGTAGGAAGCTTTAATACATTATCTTAGCCTCAAAACAACCCTGTAAGTACCATATTGTTCTTCTGTTCTGTGGTTGAGAAAAATGAAGCTTAGGAAGGACAGGCAATTAGCTGGAGGTTAAGTAATGAAGAGCGGAGCTATGATTCAAGACCCCCTGACTCCAAAGCCCACGTCGCTAGCTCTTTCTTCAAGCATCACTGAGTAGCATTCATTATACACTGTAGTGGATGAGAAACCAGTGAGACTAGGATATTAGTCTGTCATCAGCTGGCCTTTCTGGTTAGGGAAAGGGATATTTTTACCTGGAACACTGATAAAACAAAGCCTTTTTTGCCCGCAGTAACAATAATGGTTAATGGCCAATCAGAACCTCCTTTCATCCCAGCAGCTCTGCCCATTCAGTTCTAGTTCTTAAGACAGAAGTGTAAGATGGCATTGCCTTCCCCAAGAGACAGATAAGGAAACTGAGGATCAAAGAGGTGAAGTGACTTATCCAAGGCCAAATCATGGACGGGCTGAGTGCCACATGTCCTTAACTGACTCCTGCATCTACGCTCACCCTTCTTCCTGCCCAGATCATGGACCTAGAAGACCATTCTTGTGGTTCGGGGTTAGCTCCTTCTCACTGAGTCCCTGGTTCTGCCTGAGCACTGCCTGGAGCAACCTGCTACTTTTAGCCTTGCTGCCAGGCTGTCCTTCCCTTTCTCCCGCACACCCATGCCCCAAAGCAAAAGGCTGCATTTAAATAAAAAAGCTGATGCTGCCTGTCACCTTCCTGCAGACACAGACTGTGTGATTGCAAAATTGTCTCATAATCCTCCCCAATGAAGCTCCTGACAACCTAATTGGAATTATACATGCTCTTCTCCCCATTCCTCCCTCTACCCTTCTCCTCTGTCCCTGCAGACACGACCCGTTGCTTCTGCAAAACCAAACTAGAGGGCTGTCCTGGCAGGGAACTGCAGAATTCTCCTTTTGCTCTCTCCTTTTGACTACTTGAGCCGTTCACGGAGGCTCTGACATCCTGTGAAGAACAGAGAAGAGGGAAAGCAGGTTATTAGGCAGTGATAGAAACCCGAGAGGGGGATTATTAATAGGCTAGATACTTATCTGGGGGAAATGATGAACACAGAGAGGGTCTGATGGCCAGTTATAATTCACACAGCATATCCATAAACCCAAGCTGCTTTCCGTTGAACCCCAAGCATTCTGTCATCATTGATGTTTGCATCTCTTATTAGCACTATATTTTACACATGCACATACACACGTTTGCGTATGTACACACATGCACTCACACAACCAAAAAATAGTACATCACTAGAAACCTTAAAACAACTGTTTTGTCTTCCCAGTGTAGTCAAAGGTCTACAGAGTGTGTGTGTGTGTGTGTGTGTATATTCACATACACACATTTTGTGAGCCTCACAGAATCACTGAGACACCCATTACAATGTCAGAGACACGCCAAGGATGAAGCACAAGGCATAAATAATGGAGTAAATCAGAAACTCATTTTATTTCCTCTCCATTTAAACACTTCTGGTAGGCAAATGGGGATTATGGATTATAGGCTTCTATTTTAGCCTAGTCTGTCTCTTTCCTCCCCTCCTCCCCTCCTTGGCACCCGATTGTATGATCTTCCCTAAAATGCCACTGGCCCACACGGTATTGCTGTCTTAGGCAAAACCTCCAATTAAAATCAGCAGGGAGTTTGCTTGAATTAGGAGTCCCAGCGAGGCTCCCACCCAGGTGCCTCCGGGAGGGAGATGTGCCTTTGAAAGCTCTGATGGGAAGCCCTGGGTGGCACAGCCTCCGGCCTCCAATGATGAGCAACTCCACGCTGTGTCCCTGGGAGACCTGTCCTGTCGCCAGGAAATCCTGGCTGAGGCAGCGCCAGGGCCTGTAGGCAAGCAGCGGTGTCTCCGTGGCCCGGAGCCTAGCTGCTCCTCAGGGCTGGGGTGTAGAGGGTGGGAAGGGAACAGCAGGCAAAGTGAGGGAGCACTGCCTTTGGATCCCAAAATCCTGAGCTCTGGTGTTCCACATCCATGCTGTGTGACCTTGGCAAGTCACAGCCCCTCTCTGGCCTTCAGAGCCACTTTAATGAAGTGGAAATCACTGGTGAGTCCTACCTCAGGGCCAGACGGGGGGAGAAGGGGGTAGCTGCCCTGATGTGGAAAGCACTCAAGAAATGTGGGTCCACTCAGATTTCGGGGGGCTCAGTCTGAGCAGGAGGGAGATGGCCAGATATTTCCAGAGCAGCATCTCGGGCTTCCGCTTCTGCGGTCCAGGCTGTGTCCTGTGAGCCTCAGAGGGTCCATGCCTGTGGGCTTTAGAAATAAAAGCACCTCTTCCTGTCCTCCCTCCCTCCCTCCTTCCGCCCTCCCCGCAGGGCCCCGTCAGAATGAACTGAAATCCCAGCCAACAGAAAGATGCTGATTTAGACATATTGGAGTTCAGCCTTGTCTGCGAGCTGAAATGCTTTGGATCCCCAGGGACAGAGAAAAGCATTTTAAAACTTGGTCCTTACTGCCTTCAACTGACTTCCTTGCCCTGGGGCTGTGTCAGGTCCTAGTGAGCTCCTCCCTCCAGCCGGCCTATTAAGCCATCCTCTGTTGCCAGGGTTGAGGCAGGCTGTCACCAACTAGCCTGGGAAGTGGTATTTATAGATCGTAGCCCCTCCTACCCCTGGTTCCCAGCCTCTCCCTCTGCACTAGTCCTGAGCCCCAATTATCTGTGAATGGAGGAGAAGGATCCCTGGCAGGTCCAGAGGAAGCCAGAGATGTGATAATGGGCCCTTCACATGCTCAAACTTTCCATTGTTTCAATGTATTTCTCTTCCTGTGGCCTGCTTGCTTCTTGCCTGCCTCTTTGTCATAATTTTACACTGTGGTAGGCTGTAGAAAGTGCGCCCATGCTGGAGTTAGGGAGGGACCCCAGTGTCTGACTATGAAGTCACTTTGTGACTGGAGACAAGTTATTTCCCTTCTGCTGGCCCCGTTGCCTTCATGCAGCTGGTTGGCTGCGCTGCTCCATCACAATGCCCAGTACACAGTGAGTGCTCAGCAGTTGTAAGCCCCTGATTGCCTTGGCCCACGTAGGGTGCTGCCCTCTGTTAAGCATGGCAGGGTTTCTGACCATCAGTAATTACTACCTAGAGTCCTGGCTGCAGACGGAGAAGGAGAGGAGGTTGATCTGATTCCGGTGGTGTCCTCATGGTTGGAAGTTGCTTGTTAAGAACAAACACACAAATTGGAATGAGCTTGTATCTCTGGTTTTGCTCTTCTCAAGGTTACTAAAAAGCAAAGGAAAGGTCACTGACCTTGGGAATCAGGACTCAGTAATAACACGGCCTTCCACCTGCCCCCTCCCTCTTGCCAAAAAGGACCACTCGGCCTCACAAGGCCTAGCCAGAGCCCACATTTCATGAGTTATGTATGACAGTACAAGTTGTGGCTGCATTTCTCTCTCCTCCCCACTCTAGTTTCCTCCCATCACCTTTCCCCTCTCCAGGTGCCTCCTGCGCTGCCCTGTCTGCTCATCCAGCTCCTTCGTTCCCATCAGCTCCAACACCGCATCCTTTTCCCCTCCCTGATCACCCTTCCCCGCCTCCATCTCTCTCTACTCTGCCCCTTCCCTGCACGCTGCCTCTTTCTAAGTGCTCTTGCTGGAGCATTAATGCCTTCATTGATACAGCCCACAACCTCCTGATTATTCTGAGGTCAGGAGCTGCAGGTGCCATGCCGCTCGCTCATGTGCCTCAGAGGGCCTCTGTCCCCAGTCCCTCCTGCCGGACTGGGCTGGAATCCTAATGCGCCACTGGCCCCTGTGCCTGCTGCAGCATGACCAGGAACTTTCATCTTTTCGTCCCCACCCCTGAGGATTCCGAGAGTTCAGCCACAATCAAGCATTGATTCAAGGAGTGGGGGCTGTGGCCCCGACAAAGGACCCCAATGATGAGACACGAGAAAGGGGGTGCTCTGCGGGGTTACAGAGTGCCTTGCAGATGGGAACAGAGGAGCTCTAAATGGGGTACTGTCCTGTCACTTGGAGAGGGAGTGACAGGGGCAAGTGTGGGCCATCAGAAAGGGACGTTTTGAAATTAGGCTCTCGTCAGATGGAACTGTGCAATGGGAGACATGTAGCGTCCCCCGCAGCTCACCAAATGATCAGATGACTCACAGCCAATATTCAGTCAATGTTCTGGCCTGGGAGGCCGGAGCCGCAGAGCTCATTAGCATTCCAGCTGCGTGGCCTGCAGGCCAGGCCTGCTGCTGTTCTCCAGGCTGGGATGGCCTTGGTCTCATGCACCCGAGACAGGGGCTGAGCTGTGTGGGTGGATGGTATTGAAAACTAATACCGCAGTCCGGAGGGCAGAAGGGAAGGTGGGTCTTCTTAATGCAAAACAAGAACAAAAATATTAATTTTGTTTGTTCACTCAGCAAACACTAATATGGAGCCAGTCTCTGGGCTAGATGCTCAGGGAAGGAGGGGACCCCTCCAGCCCCCAAGTCTTAGAGCCTGGGTGGGAGAACTGACAAGAAAACCCATGTTCTGAGTGTGGTGGGGGTTTATTGCCAGGGCCGGGTGGTTCTATGTATTGAAAAGGCAGAGCAATTTCAAGGGGCTCGCTAATTATGCCTCCATCCCTCTCAGCTGATAAGCAACTCATTCAAAGCACAGCATCCTGGGAAGCTGGTTCAATAGTATCCATTTTCAAATGTCCCATATGAAAAACTGTTTTTCCTCCCACTCCAGAGAGAGAGTGAAATCCCCGAATGCCTCAATACCTTCAAAGAAACAGCTCTTCCCTGGGATAAGAGTATTTATTATTATTACCTCTCCAATAATTGTTCTATGCCGGGCTTCGGCCTTTAAATATATTATCTCACTCAGTCCTCTCACCCACTGCAGAAGATGGGCTTTATCTTTCCCACCAGAGATACAGACACTGAGGCTCACAGACATGAAGTTCCTGGTTACAGAACTGAGCTCAGAACTCGCTTCTACTTAGGCCCCCACACACTTTTTACCTTGGGCTCTACTGCCCAACAGGAGGTTCCTGGGCGTGGTGGATGTGATCCAATAGATGATGGCTGACCGTCCCTCCCACAGGCAGTACAATGCAAAAGGGCTTCTGCTTTCAGCATTCTAAAGTGGGATCATGCATCACCTTCATCATCAACACCATCACCACAGCCCACTGTAGCCTCAGGAAGGGCTTTCTTAACTCTTGCTTGACATTTAATGGAGGGGGGAAATACACTCTGAGCCAGAAGACTTCTCTCCTAGCTCCCTGGGTGATTTAGTCTGTTCTTTCACCTCTGAGCTGTGATTGCCATGTCTATAAAATGGAGCAGGCAGTCCTCTTGCAGGAATCATAAGAGCTAACTTTTATCTAGCCTAAGGTGACCAGACGTTCTGCTTTTGGCGGGACAGTCCTGATTTTTAACAATTTGTCCCACGGCATTTTAAAAAGTCCCAATTTTTGGAAAGAATGCACGACAAGCTAGGGAACTGTGGGAGATGGAAAGGGAATATACGGTTTTTGGCGGCCATGTGGCTATTTAGCCAGGATATGAGTTTTATATCATTTTTGTTAATTTTATAATGTTAAACTTTAATAAATAACAAATAGTTGTTGAGAAGTGATTATCAAGAATTGCTTATCAAAGTTCACATTGTTGATCAGTTGTTAGAATTCCACCACCATTGTTTGGACTTAATGAACAATGGCATTTTTTGGGATTGGCAACGACGAAAACATTTTGTAACTGTTTCTCAGATGATACTCATCATACTGCATGCTAGTAAGCTAGTTAAACAAGTGATGCCATTACAAATCAGCTATTCAGATAATTTAGGTAAGTAATTTATTTCATAAATTTTCTTGAACTTAGCAGACAGTACTCATATTGTTTATATTTTATAGTGGCGGGCAAAAAGTCTAGCGCCGGCCTTGAAAGTGACACGACTATACATAATTTTTTATTATATTTGTAAATTATACTATGCTAAAATTTAAAAAAAAATATATATTACAATACTATTTTTGCATTCAATGAAAATTTTTGTTGCTCCATATAGACCAAACTTTTAATCAAGAACCTCACCCCTTCCTCAACCCCAGGTCAATGGTGTCCCACTTTACTAATGTTAAAATCTGGTCACCTTATCTAGCCCTTAGTACCTATCAGGTCTGGAGCTAAGCATAAAAATGCATGTAATCCTCCCTGCAGCCCCATGTGGTCAGCATGATTAGGAAGGAGAGGGAAAGGCCCAGCACCACCTCAGCTCCTGTGTGCACGAGCCAGGGTGTGGAGAAAATGGGAGTGAATGCACCCAGTGCAGGGTAAGAAAAACAAGACACTATAAGGAATTGTTTGTAGCTTGAAAGACAGCCAGGAGGTGACTGGCACAGGAATGCGGAAAGGTGAGAGGCGCTAAGCTGACTGCCTTGCGTATTTTTACCTATTCTGTTGCGTTCCATCTGGTGGAGTATCTATCTTACCTGGAAAGTTTCCATGGCAGGAGTTTGGTGACAGGTTGGCTGTCTTTACACACTGTTGAGCGGCTGTGGGGAGGGAGATCCAGACATACAGGCTGTGATGGAAACTCCACTGAGTTGAGAGTTTGGAACTCTGGGAAAATGGGGGTAATGACATCCTTCTTACCTGTTTGAGAAGCCGCTGTCAGGGTCAGATCAGGTCATTGGTATGGTAGCACTTCGTCATCTCTAGAGTGATATAAAATAGAACGTGCTTTTGTTGAGGCTGAATGTTATATAACCGCCTGAGAGAATCTGTGAGGAAACATCTGATGCAGGTTAAAGCTACTTTCTAGTGCTGATTTTCCCCTTTTTTCAATCTGTTGTCATCCAGCAGGGGTGTTTGAATTCATACATTTTAATTTCCTGAATCAAACTTAAATGGGACGCGTGTATAATGGAAACATAGAGTTAGAAGGAGCCTCAAGAAGCGCACTTCAACACCTAAGCTTTACGGATTGGACAGTGAACATACAGGGGGGAGTCCAGCGTCCTGCTAGTAGAGCTGGCCTGTGGGTTACAGGGACTGGCACTGCCCTTCTCCTAACTTCCATTCAGAGCCCTTCCTGTCCTAACTGATGCCCAGCCCTTTTATTCTTGGGGCATCTCCATGACCAGTTGGACACTCATCACTCAGTGCCTGCCCCTGGTGGTTAACCTTCTCCGTTCTCCCTCTGTCCCCAGGACGATTCAGCAGTGGCTGGCCAGGGTGCAGTCACTTCTCTACTGCAACGAGAACGGGTTCTGGGGCACCTTCCTGGAGAGCCAGCGGAGCTGCGTGTGCCATGGCAGCACCACGCTGTGCCAGCGCCCCATCCCCTGCGTCATCGGCGGCAACAACAGCTGTGCCATGTGCAGCCTGGCCAACATCTCGCTCTGCGGCTCCTGCAACAAGGGCTACAAGCTGTACCGCGGCCGCTGCGAGCCCCAGAACGTGGACTCGGAGCGCAGCGAGCAGTTCATCAGCTTCGAGACCGACCTGGACTTCCAGGATCTGGAGCTCAAGTACCTGCTGCAGAAGATGGACTCGCGCCTCTACGTGCACACCACTTTCGTCAGCAACGAGATCCGCCTGGACACCTTCTTCGACCCGCGGTGGCGCAAGCGCATGTCCCTCACGCTCAAGAGCAACAAGAACCGCATGGACTTCATCCACATGGTGATCGGCATGTCCATGCGCATCTGCCAGATGCGCAACAGCAGCCTGGACCCCATGTTCTTCGTCTACGTCAACCCGTTCAGCGGCAGCCACTCGGAGGGCTGGAACATGCCCTTCGGCGAGTTCGGCTACCCGCGCTGGGAGAAGGTCCGCCTGCAGAACAGCCAGTGCTACAACTGGACCCTCCTGCTGGGCAACCGGTGGAAGACGTTCTTCGAGACGGTGCACATCTACCTGCGCAGTCGGACTCGGCTGGCCACCGTCCTGCGCAACGAGACCGGCCAGGGCCCCGTGGACCTGTCCGACCCGAGCAAGCGCCAGTTCTACATCAAGATCTCGGACGTGCAGGTGTTCGGCTACAGCCTGCGCTTCAATGCCGACCTGCTCCGCAGCGCCGTGCAGCAGGTCAACCAGTCCTACACGCAGGGCGGCCAGTTCTACTCGTCCTCGTCCGTGATGCTCCTCTTGCTGGACATCCGGGACCGAATCAACCGCCTGGCCCCGCCCGTGGCTCCTGGGAAGCCGCAGCTGGACCTATTCTCCTGTATGCTGAAGCACCGCCTGAAGCTCACCAACAGCGAGATCATCAGGGTGAACCACGCCCTGGACCTCTACAACACGGAGATCCTCAAACAGTCCGACCAGATGACGGCCAAGCTCTGCTAACCGGCCACTCCCCGGGCCGCGGGACGTTTCCCTTTTGTTGTAACAAAACAAACAGTAACAGGACGAAAGAAAAACCATGAGACGTCAATAAGATATTTGTCAAGTGTAATTACCTATTCGAAGAGACGGAGGGAAAACATCTTCATCCGTTGGACACTGAACGCGTTCGAGCGAGCAACTGTGTGAAACCGTGGGGCATGTTTGTTATGTCTATACTGTCACAGGGAGGAGCTCGGAGGGAGCTGGAGTGGCTTCTTAGGCCTCAGGTGCTGGGCGGAGGGGGAGGCGGGGAGAGCCTACGCCATGGATTGTAAAGGTCTCTGCTGTGCAGGTGCTAAGGGGACACGCGAGAAGGAGAGAGCTATATGTAATGTACAACCGACACTGCCATTTTTCCTTGTGGGAGGAAATGGACATAGATAAAGAAGATATTTCTTCGGTTACGATTTCTTCCCTCTCTCTGCTTGCTTCTTTGTGGTTCTTTGGACTCATTGTCACACCAGGGTGGTGGATGCAGTCACAGGGCTATCTTACCCACCTCACTGCCTTCGTGGTGAGTACACTGAAGCTCATGGAAGCTGGACAACAGATGGGAGGTATTCCCGTCATCACATGGGGCCAAGCAGGAACAACCTTAGCTGTCAGCAGTCCAGGGCCTCTATTTCTCTGGGAATAGACTCGGAGAGAAAGGCATGCCCGTGGCTACACACAGTTACCGCCTGCATGAGGCCCCGGTTCCTGGGCAGGCCCTACTAAATCACTGCCACGCTCCTGCGTTCTCCAGGCTAACCGCCAAGGGACAGAGTATAATTCAGCCTCCGGCTGTTTTTCTTTTTCCTTTAGTCATGAAACCCCTTTCGCCTACTTTCTCCAAAAACAGAAATTATGTCAGATTTCCTAGAAATACCACACATATTAAAATTTAATTTGAATAAAAATCAATAACCTAAATAAAAAATAAAATAGGGTAGGCTTAAATAGTGCCTTGGTCTGCCAAGCTGACTTCCCCAAGGAAGTCTCTAAAAAAATTATTATTTTTTATTAACTCGGAATACACACACATCCATAAAATAACACTGCCATTTCTTTGGCATCTGTGAAAGCCGAGAAGCCTCACGCAGGGCTTGGGGATCGAGCTGTGGGGAGAGACGCAAGAAGGAAAGTGACTTCAAAGCTCACCTCTAGAGAATGTGGGCAGGTGCCACTCTGTCACCAGAAACACTGTGTGCGTCCTTTTGCTGAGGAACTTGCTGGACGTGCTTCTGAGCATCTGGATCTTCGCTTCTGGACTGGCAGAGAAACAGAATCACACACTTTCAGGCTGGAACAGAGCAGGACACCTGTGGTCTCAACATCTGTCCGGTGCAAATACCCCTTTACTATCTTAGGGAGATGCCTGCTGTTGGCTGGCTGGGCCATTTCAGGGACAGGAAGCTAATTAATGCCATCTTCCACTCTCCGTGATTGCTCTTTCCAGGCTGTGTTACAAAAATATATATTAGGCAGATCTCTCATACCCTGACCAGGATTTGCATTACCCCCCTCACACACACTGGTTCTGGTTCAGGAATGTGTATTTCTCTCACAGTAATGCTATCTGAGATAAAACACAAAGTCCTATCTCACAGGTCATTGGGGTCTATGACAATGTGTCTCAAGGAGAACACCATTCCCAATACAGTTTATTTTAAGGTGAAAGAAGCTGAGGCCTGCCATGCGTAAGAAGTAGAGAATTACCTAGTTTGTGTGTCTAGCGGGCATTTTTTCCATAGTGGTAAACTCTGATTTTAATATTCTCCAATTAAATATGTTAGTACACATTAACGTATTTCTAAACCAGTTTTAACACTTGACATGCACTTCCCATTCATATAGTTTTTTGGACCTCATATGCTGAGAGGATTCGGTGTTCATTTAAGTTGGAAGTTCTTCATTCTAAAGGGCACATAGCAGTTGTTGACCAAGAACAAGATTTTGCAGGTCAGTAAATCATGAGACAGGTTTACAACACCTAGTCCATGAATGAAGCATGTCAGAAAAATGAAGATTTGTAAGAAACGGTCCATGCTTTTGTATCACTCACAGACTAATGAAAAAAGACAGACATATGCACCGATTAAAAATAAACAGTAATTAATTACAGTTCACCATGATGAGTGCCATGGTGGGGCCGGGCTCACAGAGGAGCCCGGAAGAAGATATTGATTCTGTTCATAGGGCTAGGCAAGTGCATTCTGAGTGTTGAGAATGAATGGACTTGGGCAAATCACAAGGCGCAAAGGGCCAAGGAGCAGAGAATGCACAGCACAGAGGTATATGTATGCATGGGGCACTGCTGGTCAGTTACAATAACAATTTTAGAAAGGTGTCATTTTAAATGGTAAGTTACCAAGGAGAGTTGAGGAGTTCAACTCATTATCAGAAATTGAAATAATCATTCATAATCCTCATGAGATAAAGAATGAATTTAAGGCTGATCATCCCTCAGCTGCTTCTCTTCCTTTCATTTCTGCCTTCCAAGGACCCAAGATATAATAATCCCTCTATTTGCACAGCACTTTACAGATTTCTAGGCAATTTTCATATGAACTGTGCTACCTAATCCTTATCACAATTCAGTTAGAGCCTTCCAACTTTACCAGCTCTATGTGTGTGTGTGTGTGTGTGTGTGTGTGTGTGTGTGTGTGAGAGAGAGAGAGAGAGAGAGAGAGAGAGAGAGAGAGAGAAAGAAAGCATCTTCACCTTGAAAATACTCCACATTACAAAGAGAATACATTGAAAAGGTCAGGACAATATAGAAATTTTCAAGGAGAGAGATTCAGACATCAAAATATTTATTCAAAGGCGAAAGGAAAATACTTTGCTATAAAAGGACACAAAGTTTGGTGGATTTCAATATATCTCCTGTTTGATTCTGGCCCTCTCAGCTAACCAAGTTCCCCCCAAGCTGGGAGGAAAAATAAGCCTGATGCCTTCAAGTGAGATTTTAATTCAATTAGTGTCTTACCAATTTGATGCAGCAACCAAGGACCTGTGATGTCTGATTAATATGCTGATGCTAAGGCAAAAGAGTGAACAGAATGCCCATTTGGATAAGGCCTGGCAGCAAAGCATGGCATTGCCATGGAAACTACAGAAGGTCATTAATTAGCTATCAAATAAAATCATTGGAAAATTCTGGACCCTGGCTTATCTGCTCCCTTCAAAGAAGAGGCCAAGAAGAGGTCACACTAGCAGCAAGGCTTCCTTAGGTGATTAATATCATAGTGGCACAGAGACTGCGTGTCACCAAGTGGGAGAACAATTGGTAAGTGAAACAAATGGACACAACAGGCTTTGGGTTATCCAAGTACAAGAATATAATTTTAAATATGAAGTATCTTGTTAGGTTGTCTATGCTAATGAAATTATCTCCATGACAAACATTTTCTCCTGTTCTCTTTTCTGGGGAAAGAAGGAAGAATATGGAACCACTAGATGGTGATAAATGATTGGAGAAAGAGATCCCAGAGTCAAAGGGTGAGAAGTGATTAACCTCTACAAGCGATAGCCTGTATGACTTAAGTTAATAGGGGGGCATTTTACAAATGAAAGCAGGAAATTATTAAAATAGCTGGACACATAGACATAGCAAAACTTACCACCCCGATAATCACAATAAATGTAATTGGACAAAACTGGTCATTAAAAAGACAGGTAGTCAGCCTACAAATTATAAATTAAAAATAAAGGGAAAGAAAGGTTGAAAATGAAAGGATGAATAAAGACAGACTAGACAGAAAAAAGGAAGTTGATGTAGCATTGTTAATATCAGTAAAAATAGACTTTGAGGTCGAATACATTAGTAGGTTTAAAGATGGCGAATTTATCAGGGAAAATGTAGAGGGAGTGGCCATATAGAACCACAGACATGTAGGGCTACAGGGGACATTAAAGATCTGTCAATCTTCAATTTTCAGAGAGGAGGAGTTATACCCAAAGTCATTCTACAAGTTTGAACACTGAGCCTGAATTGAGTTCCTGTTTCACTATCTCAAGCATTTTTTTGTCTAAATTATATATCAAGTTAATATAGTTCATAGAGTAGAATCCTGCCCTCAGGGAATGCAGTTTTTATCATAAGGATGAATGTCTTATGGTAGTTGTGGTCACTTTAATAAAATCTAACATACATAAAATCCCAACTATATCAAGTATATTCTTTGTAAGTACTAATAAAAAGAAAGAAGCCTCTAAACTGGAAAGTGACATGCTTGGTTCAAGGATGGGCAGGGATGCATTGATACACACTGCATCACCAGTACTTACAGAACCTAGTTGACTAGTATTAATATATGGACGGAAGGACAGAGTACCTGTCTTAGTCAATACAGTATACTATAACAAAAATACCACAGACAATAATAAACATTTATTTCTCACCTTTCTGGAGGCTGGAAAGTCCAAAATCAATGTTGTGGCAGATTTGATGTCTGGTGAGAATCCATTTCCTGGTTCACAGAAGGCCATCTCCCCACTGTGTCCTCATATTGCAGACTGGGCAAGAGAATGCTCTTGGGTAGGTTCTATAAAAGAACAAATCCCATTCACGAGGACTCCACCCTCATGACTTAATCAATTTGCATCTTCTAATACCATTATCACCTTGGAGGTTAGGATATCAACATATGAATGGGTCGGGGGTGGGGGAGACACACAAACATTCAGATTAAATTAGTAAAGGAAAAGCCCCCACTAAGTATCTTGGGAAAAACAAATCAGCTACATGAATCACAAGTTGAGTTGCTCTCTGAGTTGATGTATGACCTCTATTCCCAAACTACCTTGCTTGGTAGGTAACCACAAAAACTGTATTGGTTCCACCCAAGGGCCAATATTTCCCTAAGAATGAGTGAAGCAGGGAGCATCTTCACAGTCAGGAATACTCACATCTCAATAAAACTTCTAAATGGCGTCATTTACCCCAAGAAGAAGATGGCTTTGATGAAAAATAAATGTAACTAAAAGCTTCAGGAGAAAGAGGAGATACCAAAGATGCGGGTGCAAATTGTCATATTGTGGACGATTGTGTTTTCCTGTCAAGTGATCTCTATAAGCCTTAACCAGGGACCAAAGGTCGGTCTGACTTTGCCACAGGCTTGCATGAATGAGGAATGTTCTTATACATTAGAGGCTGATTATAAACACTGAAAAAGAATTGTTAATTATATGGTATTAATTATAGAACACATAATTATAAGGTAATAATTACATCACCTAATATTTTGTTGGTGTGCAAAATGATGCTGAGCTTAAAGCCTAGCCCTGGAGTTGGGTTTTTCTGAATTAGCAGGCATATGCAGAACCAGGATTAGGACTCAAATTTCCCAGTTCCCAGGTTAGTGCTTAAGCATTATATTCAACATGATTCCTGACATGAACAATACTGACAGCATAGTGCTCTGGCTAAGAGTTCATCCCTGGAACCAGGAGCTCATTCATATTCTGCCTGTGCAATGGCTGAGATAGTTAACCTCTCTGGGCTCCATGTCCTTCTTCCGTAGAAATGAGGCTCTTAATAGGTCCTGTCTAGTATGGTTGTTATGAGAATTAAGTGCATTTAATGAGCCTAGAACAGTGACTAGTATATTGAAAGTTTATCTGTTTGTTAAATAAATGACATAAATAAAAATATGCTTTAGATAATATGCAAATTAATAATCTTTATAATAGTAGCTAAAAATCAATTGACCTCATGTTACACGCCAAACAATGAGGTAAGAACTTAATGTGTTATTCATTTAATTTCCTGGCAACCCAATGGGGTGGGTCTAATTATCACTCCAGGAAGTTTTACACAGGAAGGCACTGAGTCTTAGGAAGATGAAATTACATGTCTGTGGCCACACAGCTAATGACTGAATTTTGATTTATTAAGTCTCCCTAATCAGATCTCCTAACTATGCCACACAATTTTGTCAATAACAACAAACAAGCTACCTAAAAAAGCTATCATAAAAATAACTCAGACCTTAAAAGTCACCTGGCACCACTTCTCATATATAACCATAAAATTCTTCTATGAACTAGAGTCAAGGGTATCCAAATAGCATTACATACTTCACAGAATGGGCAGTCTAAGAAAGGTTTTTCATCTGTAAGAGCCAGATGAGGCTCAGGGCCCAGATGCACTTTATACATGTATACAACACTTTCTCAAACCTCAGGGGAGCCCACTGGCTCCAGGGAAGGAGAAGCACTAAGTGGGTGAAATGGGCAGGTGAGGAGCAGGAGATGAAAGCCTTAGTCCAGTCCTCACAGCTGTCTCATAAAGAGGAAACTTTCTATCTCCAGTCTGACAATCCCCAAGTTTCAACAGAAGGGTGGAACTGGAACCAATCTGATCCAAGGCTCCTGAAAGCCCATCCCAGGCCCCTCCTGTGTAGACTGACACCCCCCCCCCCCAGCCGCTGGAGGGGGTCTTTAGAATGAAGGGGAGGTGACTTCTATTGTACAAACAGCGGGACTCTGTGAAGACATGGCCACCATTCCTTGTTCATTGTCCTGCTATCACTGCACTTTCTCACACTATTTGCATCTCCCTCATCTCCAAAGTCCCAGAATCCTCAAGTCCAGAATTCTCATCCGGGACATACAAAGCTATTTGCTTTCTCTTACAGTGACAGGAAGACAGAAAGACAGAATGAATGAACTACATTGTGATGAAGGGATTTTAAGTATTTGCATACATTACTTCTATATACATTTTCTCACGGGGGGCATGTCTATGGCAGGGGGGGACTATATATAAATGCCCATCTCACCTTCTGACCTTGTAAGGCCACCCAGGTCTTAGGAAATAGGACACAGCACATGATGTTTCCAGAAGGGAAAAGAATGTCTGAAGTGTATACTTTGTCTCTATTTGTTTGGGTTCTTAGCATGTATCTAAATAAATCCTCATAAATCCCTAAGAAAAAGTTACTCTCTATATCAGACAGGGGAGGAAACTAGGTCACCAAAAAGGTCAGGTAACCGTGGGCCAGCTTCACAATTTCCTTATTTAGCACAAAATTAAGTGGTAAGATGGAGTGGTGAGCAGCATGAGGTCCACGACCAGGAGATCTCAAGTCTTGGTTCCTCTTTACAACCTTCGTGACCTTGGGAAGTTACCTAACCTCTGTGTACCTCACATGCTTCACTGTCACACGGGGAGAATAATTACTCCCACTTCTCTGGGTTGCCATGAGGATGTTTCTTCTGGAGCATTTCCACCCTTTACATGAGTTAGTGCAGGCAAGGGCCCGCCCACAACTCGCTGCCACACAGTGAGTCTCAGTAGAGGTGAGGTTTCATTCTTCCCTGGGCCAGGTGTGGCTCCTGACCCGGGCCTGGCTTCCCCTGAGGCACATGGGGCTCCTCTGAAATCAACAGCATAGGAACTGAATGGAAGAGTTAGGCAAATCTTTGTCTTCCGGAAGCTCTAAGATGATTAATAACAATGCATACATTTAAAACCCGAAATAGGGGGCCAGGATACAATCCAAGAAAATGTTTCTAAATGACCAAAATGGAATTAGGGAGGAGGAGAGTGAAAGGCTGAGTTTGTAAGAGAAGTAACGGCTGGAAGCAGCTCCCAGGGACTGTGCCCTGTGCCCTCCCTCACAAAGCCTGGTACAGCCTCACCCCATTTCCAGGCAAGCAGGGATGTTGCTTAGCAACCCAGCCCTCAACAGCAGAGCAAGCTGAGCGCACCCTGTGCAGTAAGGGCTGCTGCTGGTGTCCAGAAAGGACCAAACTTTCACTGAAAACCCTGCCTACAGCACATGGGACACCTGCAAAGGGGAAGCATCTGGGAGGAGAGTCTCTCTGCAAAGGCAGGCTGAGCAGACAGCAGACAAAGTGAGGGAAACTCACTCTAAATTAGTGGGAAAATATGGAGAGTATTTTTTTTTTTTTTCATTTCTTTCAGCACTGCAGACAGTTGCTGTGCTAAGAACAATTTGCCAAGCTAAGGACTTGGTGAGTGCGCTTCATTGAATGTTGATGTGGCAATTAAGGCCAGCAGGACATGCCTAGTTTCCAATTCATGCGGCCCACCTCTCCCAACAGCTGCAGTCACTTCAGTGCTACCCACAAGTTCTCTCTCAACGGTCAGATCTGGAGAGAATATTGTTCTCAGTCAGTGGAGATTGAAGGTGTTAGAGCCCAAGTCTATATTCATTCATTCCACAAATATTTTTTTTTTGAAGTTGGCAGTTTAAAAGGGCGTTCACTTTTAAGTGTGATGCATATTAAGGAAGGGGGAGTATAAGGTGCTATGGGAGTACAAAGCTTGGGCCCCTAACTGGATTGGACAAGAAAGGAGTAAGTCCATAGGAAGCAGCTGGAGATCTGATGTTTCAGAAAAGTCTTGAATCATAAGTCATTGTTGAACAAAGAGAAGAAGGAAACATTGTTCCATGTACAGTGGTCCAGTTCAGCTAGAGGAGAGAAAGAGAGAGGTGGAGGGAGAATCAGGGATAAGGATGTGGAGGAGGAGGAGGAACATAAGGTAGTCATATGATGAAGGGTCTTGCAACTCATATGAAGATTCTAAACTTCATTCCAAGAGCAAGTGGCAGCCATCACAGAGTTTGAAGCATAACATGTGATCAAATGTACTAGTAGCCAATCATTGCTTTTGCTACCCCACTCTGTGCTGGGATCCCTATACTTGGGTCCCTGGTCTAGTCTCTCCTTAGCTTGGTCTTTGGCTTCTTTCCCTGAAGAATGAAAGTTTTCCTTTTGAACCTGAGCACACAGTTCATTCATTTACCTGCCTTCCCTTCAGAGGCCTGAATACTCTCAGCCACAGGGCATCCCCTCTCATGTATCGTTATGACTTCCCCTGATGCCATGGGCTTAGACTACCTCTCTACCACTCAACTCTCTCTTTCTTCATCCTGCTGATACCCAATAAAGCCCACTAAGTGCTCATCTTCCCACAGTCTTCCCAGCTGAGTCTGAACCCATCACGTGTCCAGGAACAGATCTACTTCAACGGATTTATCTCACACCAAGTTTTAGTCAGCCTAGTGATGAAACAAGAAATCCATCCAGTCCACCACCTCTTTAGAATAGGGATTAAGGGCACAGACTCTGGAGTCAACTCCCCCTCAGCATGAATCCTGGCCTATACCCAGCCTTAGCTGGTGACCTTTGGCAAGTTAGTTTACCTAAGGGGCTGGTTTCTCACTCTTATGTGAAAATACTAACACCCACCTCATGGGAGCTATTAAGATTTAAAACACACACACACACACACACACATACACACAAAAACGTATGCAGAGAAAATGCCTAGAGTAGCACCTTTCACAGAGTAGGAGTAAAATAAATATTTATTCCTCTCCATCCTGCCTCGAAAAGTGCATTTTCTGCTTACATTTCTGATTTGGATCCTTACAATGACTTCCTAAGATTGGAGGATTAAAAGAGATTATGTATATAAGGCAACAGGTACATAGTAAACACAGGCTATTATTATTAATTATCATCACTAATGAAGCAAAATATCCTGATTGACATTTAACAGTGTCTTATTTTCTTGAATACAGGCTCATCACAAATGCACAGGAACCACCCACCATGACTTTTTTCTGTGCATTCATAAATACCACCCACAAAGTACGGCCTTTGTTCTCTAAAGGCACAAGGTCACCTGCATTCTAAACCAGGGAAGATTCTGGTGATTAAGCAGTAGAAAATTTAAATGTTATCTATCACACTGATAAAGGAAAGGCTGGAGGATATAGTTTAGGTGTGCACCAGAATTATAGATATAGAATGGCACTGGGCAGGCCTCTCTCCTTAAAGACAAAGCTTCCACCCCAAATTTTTCAGATACAACAACAAAGTTTTTTCCTCAAAGGATTTACTTTTGGTTTTAGCAAGTTGGGTATACTTTCAAATCATGCAAATAAGTACACAGAGATTGCATCAAAAGTCTTTGCAGGAAGAAGTCAATGTAGAGATGAGAGAATGGTCCAATCCATGCATTACAAAAACATCTACTCTTTTTCTGCCCTCTCCACCTGTTTGCCTCCTCAATTATTTCCAATATCCACTCGTGATGTGGCCAGTGTCCTCAGTATCTACAACCCTCACCAACCCTAACCAACTGCTCCACTGAACACCAGCCCAATGCTCAATCTGTATCAAATTCAAGTGCCATTCAAATTTTGGCTGGGCCTGCCTTATCATCTTTTGCTACATGATTCTTGCTGACAGAGCCCAAATGGTACCTCCGGAGACCTAGTGCCTGTAGGGCACTTTCCATGGCAAGCCTGTGCCCTGGAATTGCTTATCCAAGCTGAAACACAATCCACTCATCTCCTGGTTGTGGGGCAAGATTTAAAATCTTAATGGTGTCTCATTGATTTCTTAAGGCACGCAGCAAGCTGGCACTCTGCTGGTGCATATTTTAATCCTTAGTGTTTTGTTCTTGCATCCAAGGTGATTTTATCAAGAGGAACACATGCTTAAAGAAGCTAAATCCAATACAGGCAAACCTCATTAATTCAGACCCCACTAATTCCGGCTGGATGAAAACATAACTTTGTGTAATCTAAAAGTGAAAAGCTTTTCCAAATAAATTATTGATGGAAATAAGACTACAGGAGGAAGAGAAGGGTTCACCCATGTTAAAGGTAGTGTCCACGAACACCTTCAGGGGTTCCAGAAGGGCCATCAACACATAAAGAATTTCCTCTCTATTCATTAAAGCCAAAGACTTGTTCTTCCAAGAATAATTTCCTATTCCACAATGTTTTCTTTGTTAATCTGTAGAGTTAAAAAACAATAAGGTGATATGTCTTTTAAAATCCACTCCCCTCCACAATGATAAATATGTTATAGACATATATACCCACACATAAATGTGTGTCTGCATTAAAATTACAATGCAAACATCTTAAAATGACGTCGACTATTTATGGTTGTTAGAATTAAAGGTGATTTTTATTCTCTATTTCAGATTTGTAAGAGTTTCTCTATTGAAACTCTTATTTTTATCAGTATAAAAGTGTAAAAATCATTAACATTTTCTAATATTTAACAGGCTTCTCCCCCAAATAGTTTATATGGAATTGTTGGGTTTTTGAGTTTTGATGGCTGGGCAAGTCATAACATCGACACAAAAACAGATTACCAGGAGAAAAATTAATTTCATATGTGCACCTAGGAGATCATAAGTGATCATCAGAGAAATTATCAAAGTAGGAAGCTTTTTATACTTTTTAGACAAGGGAGCACTGAATTTGTGAAGAATTGACAGGACAAAGAAGTTCAGATTTGGGTGTGGATTAGTAGAAAATCTGAACAGAAGGATGGCTCAGGGTAGTACATCAGTAAAGAAGTAATACATTTTGTTATGAAGGCTCTTTGCCTCTGAATTCCTTCATCTAGCAATCCAGGTATCACTTCCAGTCCCGCTCCTCTCCCCCCTGCCAACAGGGCACCTTTCACAAAGGAGATGTATTTCCTGCATTCAAGGAAACAAAGGAGGGTCAACACACCCATCTAGTACAGGTTACTTTTCAAGTAAATTTAACTCACAATGATCAATGTGCCATTGTGGGAATATTTGGGGGTGACCTTTCCAGGGTCCCAGCAGAATAAAGTGGAATCCTATTCACCATTTATGAATAAAAAGACTTGGTGGGTAGAATGAGAAGCTGGCTTACCACAAAGCCACAATTTACCATCCTTGTGAGGGGCAACTGGATCCTGAAATCTGTCTAGAATACAAAGTGGTCCAAGACTACTTCTTAGTTTGTATCAGCAATCATCGATTATTCTGTGGTCAGGAGTGTGTAAGGTGAGGAAGACAAGTGGGTGCTGCCTTAATGCGATCTCCAGGAGCTCCTAGGTGTCAGTCACAGAAACGCTCACATACAAAGCAGCAGACCACGTGGTTACTTGCCGCCTTTCTTGTGAGCCATAAGGAGCCCTTAACCATCTCTAACAGATCTGTGCCAGTGTCTACAGGTTACCATTATAATTATTGCAGCTGTATGGCAAATCTTACTTGTGCTGAGTAAATTTCCATGCATTTTTCCAGAGTCCACTTCCCCCTCTCCCCCCGCCCCCCCAACAAATAACAACAGTTGGATGTCCAGGGATATCAAATAAGTTGCCCAGGTTCCCACAGCTGATACGTAACAGAGGTTATATTCCAACCCAGTCAGCCCACCCACAGGCCCTGCCATGGTCACCATGACTCACATTGGTCACAAGCCTAAAAGCCAGATGGCATTCTGTTGGTCCTTCTTACATTTTAGTGTTTGACTCTTGAGATGAACTTGGGTTTGGATTAACCAGATAACTCCACTTTTGACTGGCACACAATTTTAGGCTCAGAGAAAAAAACAAACACAAAAACCAACATCATTTAAAAAGAGCACTGGACTAGAGGTCAGAGACTTTGGCTTTTGAGTGCCCAGTGCATTATAAATTAAATGTGTGACCTTTGAGTGTTGTGCTTAATCTCTTTAAACCTCAATTTTCTATAAAATGGTCAACATATACAGCTGAGGTGGAGCACCAGTGAGATAAAGTATTTAAAATACCCAATACCTTTCTTTTTATTACTATAATTTCTAATGAATAACCTCTTCATTTTCATGATCATCCTCCCCCTCCTAGGACTAACATGCATTGCTGAATCCTCTGTACACACACGCCCTCGTGGAAAACTTGATCTACCAGAGCACAGTGAGCGCGAACAGTTTCCTTGTCTTTGTCTTATAGGCTCTGCTCATTTTCCAATTAAGTCAGTGGTTTCTCTCCCACCACCAGGAGGTTTCACTGAGGAGGTTTCATACATTTGTAATATAGTTTAATTCTCTTGTCACAGTGTGCATTCTTTCCTGGAATGACCACGCTTCTAAATTATTTTTTAATTTGCATATATTAAGGTCGGCTCTTTGCCTGTAAAGTTCCATGGGTTTGACTAACGCATAATGTCATGTAGCCACCACTGCCCTCTTAAGACAGAAGAGACTCACAGTCCTAAAAATTCCCTCGTTAACCCTCTCTCTTCCGTCTCCCCTGGAAACAACTTAGACTTTTATTGTCTCTCTTGTCCTGCCTTTCCTAGGATGGTGTCAAGTTGAGCTCATACAGTACGCAGCCTTTTAAGACTGGATTCTTCACTGAACAGTATGTGTTTATGGTTCATCCATGCCCTCCGTGGTTCGATAGCTCACTTATTACCTTGAATTGCTCCATTTTATGATGTTATCGAAATTTGTTTACCCATTCACCTATTGAAGGGTATCTGAAAAGTTCCCAGTTTGGGGCAATTATAATACAGCTGCTGCAAACATTCACAATGCAGATTTTCTATGGGCATACGTTTTCAAATCACTGAGGAACAGCCTAGATGCACAAATGTTCTCTGGCATGGTGAGACTCTATTTGATTTTCTAAGAAGCTGCCAAACTATCTTTCAAAGTGGCATTTGCATTCATAGCGGCAGCAACAGAGAGTTCCCGCTGTTCTGTATACTTACTAGCATTTGGGATTGCCTGCTTTTTGTATCAGCCCTTCTAATAGCTGTGAGGTGGCTGGGCATCTTTTTAAGCTTTAACGATTCTGGGGTCACTGTGGGAAAAGGCTGACAGTGTTTTAGCTGATGCACTGACTATATTTGCTCTAGGCATGAATAGGGGTAACTGGTGAGGTGATGATATGAAGGAAGAGATGATTTCACTTGTGACGATTAGGGGAGTTACTGCACAGAGGTATGTTACATAAGATGCTCACTCATCATAAGTCTGGAAAATCAGATGGCAAAAACTCTGACCCAACCCATCTCTTAGACCGGCAGCCATGCCCTTCAGCGGTCTCTGAGTTCACTGCATACCCCTCTGGAACACAGGTGTGCAGCTGGATCACCTCTGTAATTTTTTCCACACGGTATAATTAGCTGAATGAAGAGAACTGGATCTAAGTCATCACCTAGACAACCATGACCGTATAGGGATTGAAGGGAAGCAAAAGAGAGATTCTTACAGAAATGGAGAAATGGATCACTAAGGCGAGGAATAAAGCCAGGGAAGAGGACCTGCCAATGAGTAGAGGATAATAAACTAATAATGAAAATTCCATTATAAAAATTATGAGAAGTTTTTAAAAACTAGAGATAGACTTCACTGAACACCAAAAACCAGGTTTAGAAAAATAATATAAAATAACATGAAAAAAATAAAAAGAGTAAAAGTGGTTGTAAGGAAAATAGAGCTGTGAAATATAGAAGAGGGAAAACTAAAGATTAATGTTCCTGAAAAGGAGGACAAATTAGACTATATATATATATATATATATATATATATATATATATATATATATATATATATATATATATAACGTAACAGAAAAAATGTTGAGTGGAAGAAACACCTCCTCCAGGCATTCTCACACACACACAGGCCCCTACAGAGAGGGCCTAAGAAACAGGCTGCTGCTTTCGTCCGGGCAACACTCTGAGCAAGCAGACAGTAAAGCCCAATGGGTAGCCATGTCCACCTGGTCCAAGGGAAAGAAAGGTAGCGCAAGAATTTTATTCCATAAAGACAACTGAAAGGCATTTTTCCTGGTCTGTGTGGCAGAAATCAGGAAGTATCACCCACGAGCCTTTCTTGAAAAGAGACATGCTCATCAAATCCAGTTGACTAAGAAAGGAAGCCAACTAAAATGCACAGAAAGGAAGAATGACGGAAACAAATGCTTTCGCACTGACCTTATTCTGTATCTAGAAGTAAAGTTAAAGAATTGTGAGCATTTAACTGTTATTACCCATGAAGATACATATGCCAATCAAACTAACAAAAATGGGAAATATGAATATGGGAGGTTGAAGGAAGAGTGTGTATGACTGAGTGTACGTACGTGTGTGCTAATTTTTCTTATTTTCACTGTGGTGGGAGGATTCTATAAGTATTATTTATGCTTGTTATATTGAGAAAAGTATAATATTAGTACTAACTATAATTGTAAAAATAGGTTATTATTTTTTTCTGTTTAACTTATCAGGAAGAAATCAGAAATACAAAATTAATAAAAGAAGCACATATCCAAAGCAAATAATGGGAACTATAATGGGAACAAAAATAAGATATTAACATAAGATAACATGATAGTACAAAAACAAAATTGAGACACAGTATTTAATTACAATGAAATTAGCCCATAAATAATCTAAAGAGACCATCATATTGATTCAGTTGAAAATGCAGTTTAAAAAAAATGCAGATTAAGCAGTTAAAATATGTGCCTTTGAAAGGTTTTAAAATACTGAATAAAGGCATATTATTCAAAATAAACCAGGGATTAAGTTGCAAGCACAAATCAAAATCAGGAGAAAAAGAACTAAATAAGGCAAATAAAGGTACTTTCTAATGATACAATGATAGAGATCTCATTGCCATTGATATTTATGTTCCTAATATCACAGCATTTATATTTTTAATATAATCTTAGTTTATATACACTGGGAACTCAGCCATTGTAACTCAGTGGTTGAGTGTCTACCTATGAACCAGGAGGTCATGGTTTGATTCCTAGTCAGGGCACATGCCCAGGTTGTGGGCTCGATCCCCAGTGTGGGACATGCAGGAGGCAGCTGATCAATGATTCTTTCTCATCACTAATGTTTCTGTCTCTCTCCTCTTTCTTTTCCTCTCTTAAATAAATAAAATTGTATTTTTTTAAATGTAGAAAATGTTAAAATTAGTACATAAACACAACATTGGTGAGGGTTCTTAATTAAACTTTCAGACACTTTTCTCCTAGCAAGTAGAAAAAAAAATAGATGCTATACTGCCAAAATAGTATAACCAATGAAGCAGGAATTATTACCTTTATCAGTGTACAGCAATTAGCCATTGCTTACAAGTGCCCAAGGATCATTTACATATCTCAAACTTGAATTTGTTACTATTAGAAACTTAGTAACTGATCAAAATTAAAATAGGAAGATTATATTTGCTGGTCACAAAAAATCATAGTGGGTTTGCAAGGACAGGGCAAATTGGAAATCCCACCAACCCCATCTTCTTTTTTGAATGGCCCCAGAACAACGAGAAAAGCATAGTTAAAATTGCTGAAAATAAGAATAATGGAAATGCCAGGGGTAGGGCCTCATATAACCTACTAGAGGCCCAGTGTATGAAAATTTATGCACTGGAGGGGGAGGGGAGTCCCTCAGCTTGGCCTACCCCCCTCACAGTCTGGGAGCCTTCAGGGGTGGGAGGCAACCTAGCGGTCAGAGGAAGGCGACACACGCACCACAAATCTGCTGCTGCCACTGCTGGCAGCACAAGCCTCAGCCAGCCCTGGTTACCTGAGCCTCAGCTGGCCCTGGGTGGCTGTGCAGCCGCCATCCATGGCTTGTCTGTGCCTTGGGCTAGCCCTGCGCTGCTGGGGGGCTGAGGGGACTGGGGGACTTCAGAGGCAGGCACCTGTCACACTGGTAGGCTGAGGGGACTGGACACCGCCATCTTGTGTCTGTGGGCACTGCCATCTTTGAGGGAGTGAGAGTCAATTAGCATATTCCCTCCTTATTGGCTATGGGTGCCACAATCTTTGTGAGGGTGTGACAGTCAATTAAAACATTCCCTCTTTATTAGATAGAATACTAAGAAAAGGATAATATGCAAATTGGTCAGGACGCCTTCACAGTAATAACTGAACAACAGTCTGTTTGGGCAACAAGGCCAGCAGGGGGGTTAGTGAGGGTCAATCAAACAATTGAACAGCAGACTGTGTGGGGCTACCAGGCTAGAAGGGGGCCAGTGAGGGCAATCTGGCCAGCAGGGGCAAGCAGTTGGGGGTGACTAGGAAGGCATTGGGGGGGGGGCGTGAGGGGTGACCAGGCTGACAGGGGACATAGTCTGGAGTGACCAAGTCAGGAGAAGGGGGCAGTGAGGGGCAACCAGGATGGCAGGGGGAGCAGTTAGGGCAATCAGACAGGTGAGCAGTTAGAAGCCAACAGTCCTGGATTGGAGAGGGTGCAGGCTGGGCTGAGGGGACCCCCCACCCCACTCTATGCATGAATTTTGTGCACTGGGCCTCTAGTAGAGTTATAATTATGCTTAGAGACCAATTCATAGCTTTATACACACCACTATATAAAAAATAAAAATAAATGAATTAATTATCCAACTTAAAGGTTAGAAATAAACTAAGATGAAGGCAAGAAATGAAAATGTATAAGTAAAAAACAAAATTAATGATTCTGAAAACAGAAACACAGTTAGACTTAATAAATAAAATGAAAGGTTGGTTGTTGTTGTTTTTTTTGTTTTTTTTTGAGGAAAAAAATAGCCTATTCTACTTAAAAGAAGTGTATGTGTGTTTGTGTGTTGAGAAAAGGAATAGGTGACTAGAAATAAAGACAATATCAATACCAAAACCAGA
Organism: Pipistrellus kuhlii; assembly: GCF_014108245.1. Lineage (NCBI taxonomy): Eukaryota > Metazoa > Chordata > Mammalia > Chiroptera > Vespertilionidae > Pipistrellus > Pipistrellus kuhlii. Next base: position 3,438,573 of record NW_023425427.1, on the reverse strand, counting down.
TAATTAGGACAAAATAGAAAAATGCAGATAAATATCATTTCTGAATATTGACATAAAAATTCTAAATTTTTAACAAATATAATTTTTTACCTGAATTTATATATAACAACAGATAACCAACTAGGAAGGAAACTATTCAAGATTAAGTATAAAATTAATATTATTCAATATCTTAATATATCAAAGCAAAAAGAGGCTCAGTATGAGTTATCTCAATATTGAAACAGGTAAATGTTTACATTTATCTATACCTCACTTTTATGATGCTTAATAAAATATAAAGTAGATGGATACTTCCTTAATCCTGTGTCAAGCAAAAGGTTGTTAATTTTGTAACAATAGAAGCATGTTCATTAAAATAAAGAACAAAGCAAGGAAAATACTGTGTTATTATTTAACATGCTCTGGAAGTATTAGCCATTGAGCATAGAGAAGAGAAATATATAAAAATGAAAGACTGAAAATTATTATCAACACATAAAATAACTATATATCATTAAAAACTCAGAGCAAAGACTTAAATTATAAGAAGTAAGATAATTTATAAGATACATAATTGGTTAAATTTTTAATAAGAATTCAGGAACACATAATTGTTAATATAAATTTAATGTGAGAACACACCTCATCTATAAAAGTAATAATAAAAATTAATTGCCTAGATCAACTTAACAAGATATGTACAAGGCCTAAATGAAAAACACCTTTATAACTCTACTGATAAACATGAAAGAAGACTTTAGTAAGTGTATAGACATATCTTATTCTTATATAAGAAGATATAAATGGTTTAGAAAATCAATTATATTCATCTAAATATTCAATGTAATCATAACAAATACATTAATATAACATTTCATCTGGAAAATAAGCATGAGGAAACTGCCAGAACCATTTGGAACAAGAAGAGAAATGAGAGGTGCCTCTAATGCACTACAAAGATACAGCAATAAACTATGTGTTACCGTAGCAAGAATCATCTAACTACTTGATAGAACTTAATAATTTCCCCAAATAGGCCCAAATGTACCTTAAAAATTTGAGGGGAAAAAATGATCTATTGAACAGAATTTCTTTGGACTACATTTGGTGTGAGGAGAGAATAAAAACTAAATTATTATCTTATTTCTTTCATACCAAAATAACTTCTAGCTGGAGCAAAGATTTGAGATAAAGTGTGCAACTGTGAACATAAAGAAAAACCATCCTTAAAAGAAATTCTGAGGCAGGAAGGCTTACTATATTTAACCTAAAACCACAAAGTACTCAAATATATATTATTAGGTATACCTGCATAAATCCTTCTGTGAGATATTGAAAACTATATCCAAAATAAAATTTAAAAAAATGATGAAAACTTACTTTGCAACACACAGGAAATATAGCTAATTCCTTAATCTATAAGGAACTCCTGCCAATCACTAAGAAAAAGCACCTACTGGCCCTAACCAGTTTGGCTCAGTGGATAGAGCGTTGGCCTGCGAACTGAAGGGTCCCAGGTTCAATTCTGATCCAGTGGGGAGTGTGCAAGAGGCAGCTGATCAATGTTTCTCTCTCATCAATGTTTCTAACTCTCTATCCCTCTCCTTTCCTCTCTGTAGAAAATCAATAAAATATATAAAAACACACACACACAAAAAAAACACGTACAGCTATTGCTCAATGGGAAACCGGAAAGGACATAAAAGAACAGTTCATAGAAAAATTCACTCATGTAGATACATACACATAGCTAGGCAATATGTATAAGAGAAATATTTCCAAAATGTCTCATTATTTAAGAAAAGCAAATTAAAATAACATCTAGATACTATTTTTATTATTGTTTTGCCACAGATCAAACAGTGTTAACAAGTATATAGGAAATCAGGCATTCTCATGTACTGCTAATGAATGCATGTATTACAGCCAATTTCGCTATCTCAATTAAAATTAAACACATACAGATTATTTTACCCAGCAATTTAACCTTGAAGAATTTGTCCTGTAGTTACTGTAGGTCACATGAATGTACCAATTTTCTTAGTATGTCCATACATGACAAATCAAACCAATAACGGTATAGAAGGTATATTCATACAATGGATATTTTATAGCCATTCAAAAGACTAAGAAATTTCTTAGGCACCATGATAGAAGGATCTTTTATCCACATTTAGGGAAAAATAACGTAGTCAATGTCCAAAACAAAAGATAGTATGATCTCTCCTGTTTTTAACAAATTACTTAAAAGATACATACACTGTGCTTGTTTGTGCTTTCAACGTTTCTGGAAAGATTCACACACACACACACACACACACACACACAGTTGGCAATAGTATTCTTTGGGGGTGGATTTGAGGCTGACGTTTCACTGAGACTTTTTTCTAATCATCTCACCACGTAAACCATTTAACTTTTTACTGTATGTATGCATTTATTTCATAATAAAAGTTTAAAAAAAACAAAATGGCCTTTTATTTCTATGAACAGTGAGAGTTATATGGCAATATCATTTGTAAAAATTATTTCATAGGTTATGTTAATCAATTTGCAGACATATAAAATACATCTTATCTTAAATAAAAGGAACTAACAGACATGTTATAAAATACTGCATGGTGGTTATAGGATTAATCCATGGAGGCATGCAGGAATTGGTTGGAGTACTGGCCCTGTCACAAAACACACATGATCTGTATTCATCTACTCAATGAAGAAACCATGCTCTAGGCAGCATGCTTACTTTCCATAAACCTTGATTTCACATTAAGAGGGGGATACCAGTAACAGTATTAATTATATATTTTACTTTAGTACCTATCTCATAAATCTGTTAAAAATTAAATAAGCAAATGACCATAAGTTCTTAGCACAGTTCCTGACACAGAAATTACTTATATTAACTATAATAAAAAAGAATGAAAAAAAATGACAGCCATCAGCCCACTCCAGGATTACATATGAATACAGAGTAAGAGAGAGTGAGACAGAAAGAGAGACAGATAGACCCATGTAATTTATCTTCTAAACACAAAGTGGGAGTGGTATTATTGGGAAACCTACTTTCATGCCTTAGCCTACATTGCCAATATCTTCTATAAGTACAATTCCATTCCACTGTCAAGCTAATATATTAGTTCAAGCTAATATATTCTCTACCTAAATCTTTGTAACAACTCTCAACTCATTCCCCTGACTTCATTCTTTCCCATGTTCATGTTTCTTAACCTCACAAAATTCTCCAAGCATCCCCTATTTCCCAAAGGCTCCAAAGCCGTTGCGTTTGACACTAGGCTTTGCATAATTGAATCTGTGTGGCTTTGGCTCCATTGCACTCCTCCATGAACTTGATGCTCCTGCTCACCTCACACAGCAGAGAGCAGTGCTCTAGCACACATCTCTCCAGCAGGCAGTGTGGTGAACACATGCGTGAAGAGCACATAAACTTTGGGTTCAGATTGACCTACATTCTTTTAATTTGATAAATGTAACATGTTAGTTACACTTTCTAAATCTAATGTGTACAATATTACATTCATACATTTATATATTAGGCCCGGTGCATGGATTGGGCCAAAATCAGCTCTCTGATATCACCCAAGGTGTCCCGAATTGCGAGAGGGCATAGGCTAAACCAATGGGCCTCACCAGTGCACAATCTGGGCCGAGGAGTGACATGGGAAGTTGACCAGCTAGGGAACCTGTCTTGCTCAGTCCCAATTGGCCAGACCCCAGCAGCAAGCTAACCTACTGGTTGGAGCGTCTGTCACCTGCTGGTCAGTGCACATTATAGCAAATGGTTGAGCAGCCTTAGCAAATCATTAGCATATTATGCTTTGATTGGTTCAACGGCCAACTGGACAATCAGACACTTAGCATATTTGTCTTTTATTATATAGGATAATATTATTTCCATTGAAGTACTATTTATTACATTACATGATTACAGCACAGTATTATTGTGTATGTTCATTATACTGTGTGTTAGATTTCTATGGCTATTTATACCTATCACTAGTTTGTACTCTTAAGCATTATCAATCTTATGCCCCCATCTCCCCATCCTCTGGTAACTACCATTTTATTCTCTGTTATGTTTTTGTTTTAACAGGCTTGATGTTTTAGATTCCTTATATAAGTGATATACAATTCTTGCCTTTCTCTGACTTATTCATTTAGCATAATGTGCTCAAGGTCCATCACGTTGTTGAAAATGGCAGGATACCCTCTTTTCTCATGGCTGAGTAATAACATTCCATTGTATATGTACCATATCCTTGTCTATCCATTCGTCTTTTGAAGGGCATTTGGGTTGTTTCCATGTCTTGGCTATTGTAAATAATGCTGCAATAAGCATGGGTGTGCATAAATCTCATTGAAATCCTGTTTTCATTTTCTTTGGGGATATACCCAGAAGCAGAATTGCTGAGTCACATGGCAGATCTATTTTTAAATTTTTGAGGAACCTCCATCCTGTTTTCTACAGACCAACCTGCATTCTCATCTTGGTTCCAATGTCTCCTGTAGTGAGACCATAGAAATTCACTGGACCTTATTCACCAATCAAATTTGTTTTTCATGAGTCAAACTTTTCTAGTTTCAACATCAAGGTCATTATTGGATTTATATGCCAGAACACGGTGATAATTAACAAATTGTACTCTTTTCCCCACTTAGTAATAACTGGCTAAATGTTTTTTCTCTTACAACAGCTGCAGTCTGTTTCACATCTGGACTTCCTTTTTATCTCTACTATCAGCACCGTAGTTTCCTTGTTAACCTAGCTAGACTATTACAACAGCCTTCTAACTGATCTCCCAATCTTCACCTGGTAACCTCCTATACTTTATTTTGGACTCATTTTTCTAAGCCTGTTCCTCACTAGGTCACTCTGTAGTTCAAAAGACTTCACTATCTCCATCACCTCCAGATTAAGCTTCCATCTCTTGCCAACTGATGCTTCCAGGCCTGTGGCATTCCATTTTCCTCCCTTTACCTGGGCTCCAGAATCTCCACACCTTTCCTGTGCCTGTGTTCAAATTGTCATCTGTTTCCAGAATGTCCTTACTCTAACCACTACCTGCTTGGGACATCATTCCTCCTTCATGCTCAACTCACCAATACTCCCATGAAACTTTCTTTGCTGCCACTGTTTGCACATTTTTATGTCTGAAGAACATTGGTTGAGTGTTTCCCACATGCCCATTTCCTGTTCTATTTTGAAAATCATCACTTGTTATATACAGAGATATAACATTCACCTCTATCACCTGGAGCCATAGTTGGCCCACAATGATAACTTAAAAGAATACTCATTAAAAAAGAGAGAGAGAGAGAGAGAATGACCCACAAGCATGAATTCAACTCTCACTACCAACACTATAGTTAAATGCCGCTTTAGTGCTGTTTTATTGTACAGAGGGCATAAGAGTAATAATATCTAACATTTTGGGGGGCATGGTACTGGACATGTTACATCTATTTTCACATTTCTCCTAACACCCAGTGAGGCCTTTTTCATGATATCTATTTTACAGATGAGAAAACTGAGATGTTTCAACCTGCCTGCCTTGCCATTAATATGCTATATCAATATCTTATATAACACTAGGGGCCTAGTGCACAAAATTTGTACAATGGGGAAGGGTCCCCTCTCACAGACTGGAAGCCCTCAGGGGATGTCCTACTGATGGCTTATGCCCACTCCCCATGGGGAGCAGACCTAAACCATAGCCTGGCATCCCTTTGTGGGAGATGACCAGGCTGATCAGGGAAGGTGCAAGCCCCATCACCCTGCTGCTACAGCCACTGCCAGTCACCACAGCCACCAAGGTATTTTCATCAACACAGACCCCAGTCCCTTCACCATGAAAAACGACTTTCTTTAGGCATTTTCAAGATATGTCTTTCATAGGATATGACATTTCTTTCTTTATTTTTCTTTTTAGCCTCACCTGAGGATATGTTTCCATTGTTTTTTTTCCTTCTTCCCTCTGATCATCGCCAGCTCGGCCCCTTCCCAAGCCTAAAGCCTCCTCCCCAGGATTTAGGCTTGGGAAGAGGGCCCCTAACCCTTCCAATGGCCAGCTGGGAGTGATCTGGGTGCCAAGGAAATTCCCTGGACACAAGTATATATGCAAATTAGCCATCTTGTTGGGTTAATTTGCATATTCACTCTGATTGGCTGTGGGTGTAGCAGAGGTATGGTCAATTTACATGTTTCTCTATTATTAGGTAAGATAGGGAAATAAAGTGCCTTTCTATGGAATAATGGTATACCAGCTACCATGGCCCCTCACATCTGTTTGTTCTTATTATTATGCTTATTTTAGGACACAGAATTTCAGAGATTCAATGATTTTTCTCAAGGTCATTCACTAAGTGAGGAAATAAAAAAAATTAAAACTGATATGTCTGGCTATAAAACTTCTAGGCCTTAGGTTAGACTGGACAGCTGCCTTGAATGACACATGGTAAACTATTTTATTCTACCAATTGAGATATGATATGATGGTCCATGTGTTAGGCTGGTTCATGAGGTCCATGTGGGAACAAGTTAAGAGACAAAGTATATAAGAATGAGATGCTACAGGCTCAGCCTGCAAATGGTGCCATTTGGATTCACTCCCTGAAGCAACAGAGGCACTAAATCATTTTAGGAGGGGTACCCACAACTAGGAGAGAGACCCATTGGGGCAGTTTCAATAGTGACAACCTAAGGAGAAGGAGAAGGTGGCAAAGACAGGGATGGTAGAGAAGAAATGACCCAGTCGAGAGATATTTAGAAGGTTGTCTATTTAACAAGTTCAGCGATTACCTCTTGAGCAAACTTCCTGTCACAACATGAAGTTCATTACAGCCTCTGATGTAACTGTTAAAACCCAGGTGACATTTGTGGTGACTGTTTCCTATAGGCCTAAAGTTTATTCTGTCACCATTAGCTGGGATAAGAGGCCTTCTAACAAGGAAAATGGCCCTTTTATTTCACCACGTTATCACCTCCCTTTAATAGATGCCAAGATACGGCGCTCACGTGGGTGGACCAGTCGGTCTCCCCTTTGTTAAGGAATCGATAGTGGTGCTCTGAGCAACGGCTACAGAGCACCTTTTAAAACTAATAACGGTGGAAGGGCTGAATCTTTCGTCATAAAATCTTTAAAACCTTTATAAAATTCCTCTGTAAAGCCATTTTCCTGGGGAGACCTATAATTATTGAACATCAGCCCATTTGACATAAACATGGATGGTAGAGTCCCAGCCAGGAAACCAGAGGCTAGAGAAATAAAACCTAGATGAGAAACTAAACCAGGATCAATGTTTCTTCCCAATGTATTTTATTGTATTCAAACGATACAGCATAAACAGCTTCTATTTCCCATCAGACTCTGACATTTTTTTTTTTTCTAAAAAGGCTTTGGCTCACACTGAATCCTATCATTTAAGTATACAGGCCACGTTCACCCCCCACACATTCCGCTGCTGTTAACCCTATTCTCCTGGGGGATCGCTTCTCATATTTCTTGAAATTTAAATTCAGACATTTAGTTAGCATTCAGAATCTTATTTTCTCTTTGATCTTTTAAAAATCCTAGTGGCAGGGGGTGATTATACCCCTGCAATTTCTGCTCAATATATGTTGTTTGTTCAAAAAGCAAAGAAAACAGACTATGGTTCAACACAAGCTCACTCCAACCACCCTTGTAAGCCATGCTCCACCTTTCAGCAAGCTTTCCAAGGCTATACTTCAAAAACAAAAACAAAAACAAGTCTCAAAGGACTTGGGCAGAAGCAAAAAATAAGAGGCCAGAAAGCTAAAATTATGTGGGACCTGGGCAATCCATTCCATCAACTGGGTCTCAGTTTCTTTATCTCTAGAATAAAGGAGCTGGACCAGAACTTGGAGACCAAACCATGTTAATATCCTGTTACAATCCCGGTCTATCAACAGTGACTGACAGCATTGCCTAGATTCTGAATGGACTCTGGGTTTAGGAGGAAAGAGCATTGTGATTGGTGAGTGATGGCTACAAAGCTGCAGGATGTGGTAACATCAGCATGAGTGGCAATATTTTGACATTCCTAGGATATGGTACTTTTAGCTCCTATATGATTTCTATTTCCTGTTAGAAAACAGGAAAATAACTGCATGCCAGACTAAACATGATGACTCCAGTGTTGTGGGAAGGTGAACTCAATGTTCTAGAACAAGATGACTACACAGGGATTAAAAATAGAAGATAATCCAGAGGTAATTTATTGATCCTGAGATAAGAAAACCAGGCAAATGAAAGTAGAGATAAATATTCTGTGCAGGCACATAAGTGGCAAGATCTGTTGTCTGCAGTTTGCTACCTAGTGTAATGCTTGAAGGATGGCTGTGTATAAAGGATAAGGGGGGGAGGGGAAAACAGATTACTGATGCCTTTAAATTAAAAATTCTATCACTTTACCACTTGAGCAAATAGGATATATTTCATGACATTCAGAAGATAATAAAGTAATATTAAATTAAACCAGGAGTTATTCCTCTCTCCTACCTCATGCAGAACATATGGAAGTATTTGAGGACATTTGATTGACATGATGGGATAGGGGGAGTGCTATGTAGAAGGCAGAGGCCAGGAATGCTAGAAAACAACCTACAGTGCACAGGATAGCCCTGTATAACAAAGAACTGTCCAGCCCAAAATGTCAACAGCCTCAAGGTTGAGAAATCCTGTATTAAAGGACCGTGTGAAAGAACAAACCGGAAAGGCCTGTCCTACAACCACTCTACTGTGCTAAGGACTCCAGTGTTCACCTACCTGACCCAACATGATCTGCTCCTCAGCTTCAACCTACATCCAGGCCGTGCTTCCTCACCACCCTTTACAGTCAGGCATGGCCACATGACCAAGTTTGGTTCAATGAGATGTAGATGGAACCTACTTGTGACACTTCAAGGACCAGCCCTTTGATAAACCGACCTCCCAGGCTCTCTTTTGTCCTTTTGCAATAGTTGAATGGAGAGTTCTCCGCTGTCCGGGAGGAGGGAGAAGACACAGCATGATGGAAATGATGGGAGTGCTGGTCCCTGAATGGCTGTGCAGAGCAGAGCATATATCCTCCACTCCTGGTTTCTCCACATGGAATTGGGTTGCAAACGTTTTTTTACTGACTACTTAAAGAACTTTAAATGTTTATCTCATTAAATCATTGAAAGTTGAGAGTTGTAGGTTGCAGGATTTAGACTACATGGAGTACTCCATCTAAAAGCTAACCAGTTGACTTGTGCTGCTCTCTAGCAGGAGGAGGATATCAACTTTGTCCAACCTCCGTTTGTCTGTCTGTCTCTGTCTCTCTCTCCACTGTCTTGTACATGGATACATGTTTTATTAACTTCTCTTTTATGGCCTCTATCCCAAGTTTAAGCTTCCCTATGCTTAGGAACTTATTTTTCATCTATTCCTGCCCCTTCCCCCCCATCCAAAGCTGTTGACAGTCTACATTAGTAGCTACACTACTGCAAAAGCAAACACAAGAAGATGAATGTCTCCCTTTTGTATATCCGAGTTTAAGGGATTCCTGAAGCATCGTGATTCCATAACCAACTATAGACTCTTTAAATTATTTTAAATTCAGAAGAAAATATACATATATAGCACTATGCTAGGATCCAAGGTCATAAAATGTGTTACATATATGATGCTTGCCTTCATAGAATTTATATCCTGATAAAATAAATGGAAAAAAAATACAGAGAACACTAAGAGAAATATATCATAAAAATAAATTCCTCTAGAAGTTCACATGCAGTTAGAGATGTCAGAAAAGGATGAGTTGAAGCAATGTTCTTTCAGGTGGATTTCAGGGTTTTTGACAGATGAGCATGGGGTAAGACATGAGGCATTCAGATGCCAGCTACTCTAGGGGCAGCAGGAAGTCTCCTTGAATAGCACCATCTAGAATAGCACCATCCAAAAGAAATATAATGAGCCCCAAATGAAAGCCAATTGCATTTTTTAAAGTAGCCACATTAGAAAAGTAAAAAGAAACATATGAAATTAATGTTAATAATATATTTAACTCAACATGTCCAAAATATGATTAGTTCAACATCTAATAAAATATATATCTCACATCTTTAAATTCAGAATCTTAAATCCCAGAGTGTATTACACATTTAGAGTGCATCTCAATTTGGATTAGTCACATTTTAAGTGCTCACCAGCCCCATGTGCCTAAGTGGTTATTATACTGGACAGTGTAAAACTAGAGACAATGTAGACTAAAGGGCGTGGAGCTTGATCTTAACATCCCTCATCCTGCCCAGAGTATAGTCATTCCTGCAATGGTGTTCAATGAAGTCAATTGGGAAGAATTATTTCAATAACTGTTTCCGTGGAAGACGTGGGTTTGTGATGCTTCGAAGGCAGACTTTTCTCCCATGATGCAGAAGCAGCTGAGGCACTATGGAAGGAAGTCTTCAGTGGTCAATCCATCACCTTTTCTAAATGCCAGTCTCTGATATTCGATGTTGACATTTTAAAGCTTATTGTTGTTATTTTCTGCCTTCTTAGCTACATGATGCATATTGGAGCACAGTCACCAGCATCGCCTGGGAGAGAGGTCTTCACATTCTCAGGCTCTTGTCAGCGACATCACCAACTCTAGGCCCCGGATGTCAACGGGGTCTTCTGGAGCAAACCCAGGTGCCCCAAGTTTGGCTTTGGACAAGTTTAGAACCTTTGGAAATTTGGGGTTATTTTTTATGATAGACACTGTTTTCTCATTTTCAGTTTTGGTTCTGCCTTATTTTTTTCTTTGACCCCAGTGCTGGTCCAATCACCCTTGTCTTATTGGATTCTCTGTAATGCCTTTTGTTCGGTGCTTGTGGCTCACTTGATTTCAATAACATTCAAAAGGACCTCCTGACTTAAGTCCCAGCTATCACCACCCATTCTCCCCACTGCTGCTTGAATGATAGCTCCAAAAATAAATTGGAATGATTGTTTTGTTTCAAAAGATCACTGCTGTTTCTACTGACGTCTCATATTAATTGCCAGAGGACTGCTTTTGACTCTTAATAGGACTTTGTTTTATTTAGCTATGAACTGTGTATAATAATAATCATAAACATAAAAATACTTTGAGGTTGCCTATTTATTCACCTCAAAAACTACAACTTATTCTTGCCTACTATACTCATCCACTGTAGATGAGTTTAACACCTCTGGTGTAGGGAAAAGTCCAAACTTGTCACTCTCTCCAATCTGGGAAATTCCTCTCACAATCCATCCCAACCGCTCACCTGCCTGCCTGCCTGCCTGATTGCCCCTAATCACTTTTGCCTGCCAGTCAGATCACCCCCCAACCATTCCCCTGCCACCCTGATCGACACCTAACTGCTCCCCTGCTGGCCCAATTGTCCCTAGCTGCCCTTCCCTGCTGGCCTGGTCACCCCTAACTGCCCTCCCCTGCTGACATGGATACCCCCAATTGTCCTCCCCTGTAGGCCTGGTTGCCCCCAACTGTCCTCCCTTGCTGGCCCAGTCACCCCTAACTGCCCTTCCTTGCTGGCCTGGTTACCCCTAACTGCCCTCCCCTACAGGCCTAGTTGCCCCTAACCGTCTTCCCCTGTAGGCCTGGTCCTCCTCAACTGCCCTCCCCTGCATGCCTAGTCCTCCCCAACTGCCCTCCCCTGTATGCCTGGTCACCCCCAACTGCCCTCCCTTATAGGCCTGGTCCCTCCCAACTGCCCTCCCCTGCTGGCCCTCTTGTAGCAGTCATATTGTGTCCATATGGAGGTGGCCATCTTGTGTGTTGGAGTGATGGTCAACTTGCATATTATCTCTTTATTAGATAAGAAATTCAGCCTATGACCTTGATCTCAGGGTCATTGAGTTAGTATTAGGTCTAGTAATAATTAATGTCGTTTTCTAATACTTTTTTAAATCGAATTTATTTAAACAATACAACAAAATTTAATCAAAAATATAGTTGCCCTTGTTTTCTACTACTTGTGCCCAACGCTCAGGAAGCATTTTAATCCCTCTGTTGTAAAATTCTTGTGATTTTGATGCAAAAAATTCGGTCAATGCATTTTTGAGGCATTCTTCATTATTAAATTTTTTTCCAAGAAGAAAGTTTTGCAAAGAACGAAACAAATGGTAATCGGAAGGGGCAATATCAGGAGAATATGCAGGTTGAGGGAGAACTTCCCATTCCAACTGGTGCAGTTTTTCAGCAGTGATTCTTGCAGTATGCAGTTGTGCATTATCGTGAAGAATTACGCCCTTCCGATTAATCAGCGCGGGTTCTTTTTCTCTTAAAGCTTGGGCTAACCTTTTCAATTGGGCACTATACACTGCACTTGTAATGGTTTGGTTAGAATTCACATGTGTCAAACACAAGGCCCGCGGGCCAAATCCGTCCCACCAGGCCTTGCAATGTGGCCCGCACCGCGCTGTCATCACTGCACTCTGCTGCGTTTCCATCACAATGACAGTTTATGACTGTTCAGTAAACCATTCGGCCCGCGATTTAGGCTGGATTTTAGATTTTGGCCCCTTCTCTGATTGAGTTTGGCACCGCTAGTTAGATGGTAAAAGCTCATAATGAAGAATTCCTTTAAAATTCCACCAAACACACAACATCACTTTTTTCGCATGCAAGTCAGATTTTGGCGTGGGCTGCAGAGCCTCATTTTTGTCCAACCATTGAGGCCGCCTTTTCAAATTAACATACAGCACCCAGTTTTCATCTCTGGTAACAATTTGCTCTAAAAACGGCAAACGGTTTTGACGAGAGAGGAGCGAACTGCAAATTGTGACTCTTTGATTACGGTTGTTGTAGGTCAACTCATGAGGAACCCATTTTCCAAACTTTTGGACTTTGCCAAGTGCACGCAATTGATTGGAAATTATTTTTTGTGAACAATTTAAAGTTGTCGCAAGCTCTTGTTGGGTAATTTGAGGATTTTGCACCAAAAGAGCTTGAAGAGCTTCTTGATCAAAATTGGACACACGGCCTCAACCACTCTTGTCATCTAATGAAAAAATTCCCTCGCGAAATTTCTCAAACCAACGCTGGCATTTTCTGGCGCTAACTGCATCTTGACCAAGAGCACTACAGATGTTTTTTGCAGCCTCACTTGCTTTTCTTCCTAATTGGAATTCGTAAAGCATGCAGTGCCGAATATGCTCTTCATCCGCCATCTTCTTAGCCCTAGTTTTGCAACAAAAACCAAACCAAACACAAACTTTTTCAAGCAAAACTTGTTAATTGCACTTCACACGTTCTGTAGATACCACGTGTTTGAAGGTTATGTCAATACAAGTCAACGCCAAGCAAGATTTTAAACGAATGTTTAAAAACGACATTAATTATTACTAGACCCGATACATATGGGAATGGGATTTAAACTCTGAACTCAGATTCTAGAGATCAAGCAGTTAAGCATCAACTATGTTTTGACATCTCTGTAGTGTTGCTCAGAGCCATGGTCATCCTGAAGAGACCACCCCCTTAGCCTTAAGGTTCCAAGGCTCTCCTCATCCCTCCAGACACAGACCAAAGGCCACCTGCCTCATCCTGCAGCCTTCTCTGGCATCCTGGTAGATCATTGCTATCCTCCAACCCTACAGAGGGATTAGGGAAATGCTTTAGCAACTGGTTGTTTTTTCAGTGTGTGTGTTTTTTTACATTGGTAGCTGTTTGTAAGTATTTCTCCTACTGGATCTTGGTGAGTCACTCCATTTCTTTGTGTCACAATTTTCTTTGCTAAAAATGGAGACTCTAACAGTACTTATCGTGTTGTCCTGAAAAAGAAATGCCAGGGGATAATACACGTTGAGTCCTTAGAATAGGGCCTGCACACAGGAAATGATCAGTATTGGCCAGCACTTTAGCTATTATTATTCTCACCATTTTTAGCACTCGACTGAATTCAAAGGAGTCTGCCTTAGATGTTTCTATACCCCAGTTCCTAGGATCCCATTTTTGACCCAGTAAGTTTCCACCAGCATTTGGTGAGCTGAACATGGTACCACCGCTTCTCCCCTCTCTCTTGGACTTCCACTCTGCCAGCTTCCCATGCCTCGCAGTGTTCCGCTTTGCCTTCACGAGTCTTTAAATTCTTGTTTCAAAATATCTTTGTCTACTCAGCGTGAACCTGCTAATTTCTCAGTTTATTCTTTTCCACACTCCCTCTGCTAGGCTTCTGTTCTAAGGGCTGGAAAACAAATTAAGGAATAAGGGAGGTTAGTTTCCATTTATTGTATATGTGGCTCACTTTCTAGTGGATGAGAAAGCTAATCACAGAGCTTCCCAGAAAGGCAAAGTTCCCAGAAATTTACATGCACTGGAAAAACAAACAGTGTAAGATAAGAGAGAATATTGATTAATTAAGGGAGATGGAGGTTTTAATAAGGTGGAAGGCTTCTCCGATGAGAACTGTGTGATGGGAGAAATCAATCAAAGTGCCAGGCAAGAGTGTGTCCAGGTAATTGGACAGCCAGTGAGGGGTCCTAAGTTTGGAACTATTTTGGGGTTTACCAAGGAAAGGCTGCTGCAGAGAGAGTAAGAAAACGAAGCCCGTGAACTTGGTGAGGCCAGTGCCTTTAGGGCCATTTTATACACTAAAGTGTGGACTTTTTTAAAAAAAGACACTTGGTTCTCTACTAGAGATTTTAATACAAAAATGGACATAATTCAATCTACCTTGTAAAAGGACCACTTGCTTAAGTAGAGTGAAGAGAGGATGCTGGAAGAACAGAGAGGGGGGAGGGGGTGAGCAGATAAACAAGTAGAAGGGATTAGCTGGAGAACATATATGCATATCCCTTAGACACAGCCAATGGTATGGTGAAGGCCAAAAGAGAGGGAGGCGGGGGGAGGTGGAGGTGGGCAAAGGGTGGGGGAATAGGAGAAGTCTGCAGGTACTCCTTTGTTTGGCCAATCCCCAATTGCATTTGAGGGCTCAATACAGTCCTCCTCTCTACAGAGCAGCCTTCTGTATCTTCCCCAACCCCCCTCCCGCTGAACTGTGTGTGCTCCCCTGGCCTCTCAGTCACCTCCACCTCAGCATTTCTAGCCCTGCCTTGTGACTAGTGTGACTGATTCCCTCCTCTGCATGGAGACCTCCCTCGGGGCTTGGTCAGTGCCTATACATTTTTGAAAATCAAGAACCTAGTGTTTTCTTTGGAATGGAGAGGCACTCAATAAATAATGATGGAAGGAGGGAAAGAAGAAATAACAAGTGAAAGGACTGGAAAAAAAGGCAGGAAGAAAGAGAGGATGGGAGGGCAGGAGGGAGGGACGAAAGAAGAGTTGGATATGCAAATCTTTCTTGTTTTTTGGAGTTTCTTAAGACTAGGAGCATTTTCTTATTCAATTCTGTATCTCCAGCCCTTACCACAGAATAATAATCTATAATAATAAAAACATAATATACTAATTAGACCGGATATCATTCTGGACAAACCTGTGGCAGCAGGGGCCCAGCCCCTTGCACGAATTTCATGCATCAGGCCTCTAGTAACCATAATAGTAACAATAATTATACAAATTATAAAAGTAAAACAAAACACCCAAACCTAAATTACAATATATAACCATTATTGGTAGTCAGTATTTTATTTAACTTTACACACTACTATTTATAGAATCTTTTTTAAATTGGTTAATTCTTCTACACAGACTTTACTCAGACGACTAAAATGAGGCCCCCAGCGGCGACAGCGCATGCTCCTGCTCACCAGTTGCGCGTGCCAGAACTAAAACTTCCTTCCTGCAAGTTTCCAAAATGCTGTCTTTGGGTCAACACTGGAAAATGTTTGTTGAACGACCAACCGACAGAAGTTACACATTAAGTGACTTGAACATAGTAACTGCTCCACAAACCTTAGCTGGTCTAATCAATCCATTTACTGGGCATTCCTGAGGGAGGCCTCCCACATCACCCACCTAGGGTACCCTTGCAGGTTTCATACTCGTATCTTACAAAGTAGCTTGCACATTTCTGTTTTCTTTTCCACTCAAGGGTAAACACCTTGTGTCCCGAGACAGCACCCAAACACTGGGGCACCTATCACTGCTTCAACGGTAGTGCCAGCTACAAAGTTGGTGCCCCATGTACTCTGAATGGACTGGTTGTTTTTTTTTATCCACAGGCAGTTTTGTGCAGAAGAGGGAACATTAAATTGATTGGAGAAGGTTCTAGTCCTGCTTCAATGGCCACAAGAAAGCCACTTATACCTTCCATGCTTTCACTTCTAATCTATACAATTGGGATAAGAGTCTCTGCCCCCACAATCCTCAGGGGTACAATGGTTCAAATAGGATAATGCAGACCATAAGTTGTACTGCAAATACAATATTTTTATTGTCCCAGGGCTATTCCAGCCCTCTCTGCTTCTTGCCGCATATTACCACATTCTCATTTAAATGAACACTCAATACTCAACCAAATGATTTCCCCTAAATCAATAACATAAACAAAGAAAACAAGAAGATCTAGTAAAAGAGGCTCAGGAAATTGACTCTCAGGATGTGTGAACGGTTCTCTTAGAAAGGTGGGCTGATGTAATATGCCACGGACTCCTTAAGTCAGAGAAGAATTTACCAGAACGCTTGCAAGCAAATGCATTTTCTACAATTCACCGCAGCACAGCAATTCTCAGGAGATAACACCATTCATACTCCATTTCAAATTAAAAAACATATGCTTTTTCCTCTCTTAAAAAAAAAGGGCAAGGGAACATGGCCCATTTTCTTTCCTTTACAAAAACAAAAGCTTTTAAAATGATAAAAATTGCCTCTGCTTGATACAACAGCTATCTGCATCTGATTTAGTTAAGTGTTATTCTTATATCTTTCCATATTATTATTATTGCTGGTTGAAGGGAAAAAATGTGTAAATACAAATAGAGTTCTTTGGAAAGGTCACACAATTTTGACTTTAATTATCCCTGAAACTTTGCCTCCCCTTCAAGTTGACCCTAAAGTTGAAGCTTAACCCTTAATGGAAAGATTTGAAACAAAACTTGAAGAAATATTTCTGATTATTTATGAGAAATATTTTGTTTTGCCCCTCCTCCACTTTTCTGCTGTTGGTGGAGAAAAGATATTAAGAAACTTTAGAATGAAGAATAGCGATAGTATTTGGCATTTATATGACCCTTGATTATGGTAATCATTTTTATTAGTTATTTCTCCTGTCTGTTGTGGAAGAGGAATTGGGTAAGCTTAGCATTCAGAGTGGGTGAGCTTCCGTATGCTGTAAACTCTCAGATGATGGTCATAAACACCAAATGGCATGCCATATGAATCAGGCACAGGGTGGGTTTTCCAAATATGCAATTAAGATAAGGGAAGATGGCATCACCTATACAAATGCCAAGGCAGCTTCAGAATTAAACTTAAAGAGATAGTTCCTTTGAGTTCAGGACAAAGGAAGTGGAAAGAAGCTTTGTGGATAATGCTCTTAAGTGGGCTGTGTTAATATTACCAGCTGAAGTGTGAAAATAACATGGCATGAGAATGGGGCTGGATGCAGTTTTAACTATACAGCTGACCTTGAATAACATAGGTCTGAACTGTGCTGGTGTAGGCATAAGCACATTTTTTCCCAAGAAGTACTGTGAATGTATTTTTCTTCCTTATAATTTTCTTAATAACATGTTGTTTTCCCTAGCTTAATTTATTGTGAGAATATAATAAAAATCATATAACATGCAAAATATGTGTTAACTGTTTATGTTATCTGTAAGGCTTTCAATCTACAGTAGGATACAGGTATTAGTTTTTGGGGAGTCAAATGGTATAATCATGGGAGGTTGGCACTTTGAACCCCTGTGTTGTTTGAGTCAACAGTACATATTAATGCTGGAATTGTGTGGTGAAAAATGAGGACTATTACTACCTCAGATAAAAAATTAGAAGATCAAAAGATAAGGATTTCAGTCCCCTGCCCTACAACCTAAAAATTGCATGATTGGATCTTGTATCATATAACTTTGGACCCCTTTTTGGGCTAAAATGAGTACAATGACTCTAGCCTTTCAGGGTAATAGTGGGGAAGAAAGTAGGATGGCCAAAGCAGAGCACCTGGACACAGAGACAGTAATCAGAGAGCATCCTAAGCAGAAGGAGTAGCATGGACAAGGACAGTGGAGACAGTCTGGTGTGAAGGATGCGGAAGCTCAGTGTGGTGGGATCTGGCAGCCTGAAGGAAGGCAGCGAGGTTGAAGCTGGGACCAGATCACAGAGGGATGGAAACGCTGTGCCAGGCGCTTTGTGACAATGCAGTGAGAAGCCATGGCTTAGTTTCTTTCTACTCTAGTTGCTTATTGATTTGGTTCTTCAGTTTTGGTAACATAGAAAATGAAATGTTAAGTGGCCTGGGGGAAGGGAAGGGGAGATTAATCTAATGAAGTAAAATGGATTGGAGAGGAAAAAGAAATAGCAGGAAGACTAGGGGGAAGACTTGAAAAAAAAATGTGGTCCAATCCAGTACAATGGGAGAGGTGGGGGTGGGAAGGAAGGTGGGGGAGAAATACAAGGGATGGAGTTAGAATTCTGCATGCAGCACCTGTCGGCATGATGGACACATACAGGCAGTATGTGTTATCTGTTCTAATTTCCTCTGCTGGGCAGTCCTTTGCAATTTGGAGATGACCCCGCTGATGGTGATTACTGTGTTGTGTGCAGCTGTGGCTGAAGAAAGTGACTTGAGGGAGCAGGATTTATCACGTGTCAGAAGGCAGCCTTGTGAAGATGAGAACGTAAGGCGGATTCAGGCTTTCATTGAATAGCCCCCAACCAGCCTCCTCTTGCTCCCTGTGTCCAGTATACCTGCGCTCATGAATGGAAGGATCCTAGAGGGTTAGAGCTCCAAGGGATGAGCTCATCAAAGTAGAGCAACATAGAGACTGGCAGATATTAGACTAAAAAATAGTGTTTATAGCGGCGGCGGTTTGGGTTCAAACAGTGTTTCTGTCATATTTGCCTCAAGAATGCAATAGTTCTAACCTTAGTCGAGAATAAAACATATCTTGGCTTCAGTTTCCTCCCTTGTAAAATGGATATACAAATTCAGAAAATACATGCTTTATTGTGGATTAAATAAAGTAGCACACATTAAGCATTTGGCACAAAGCTTGTTCACAGAATGGAAGCCAAGCAAATGGTAACTATTCTAATAAGTATGAAGAACTTTGCTTGTTTCCACACCTCACATTTTCCCTCCTCTCATTTCTCTCACTCTCTCATAGTAAAATCAACTACTCTGAAACAGGTTGCCCTCCTTAGATAGCATCTTTCTAATTTGGATGCTAAAGAGGTACCATGCTAGAGAGTAGCATAGCTAGTATGAGCTAAAACTAGGCAGACAGGTAGGTGATGTGTAACCATTGCAGACTACCTTCTGATTTCAGGAAGCAAATATCTGAGAGTAAGTTCGACAACAGACTGGGCGTACAATAAAAAAGACCTTGCAAATATAAACCATCCATTTTTAAATAAAAGTTACAACTTCAAAGGTGTATTTCTCAAAGGGGAAACTTTGTGAAGAGAGAGGTAGTTGATTAGGGCTGGCACTGAAGTGGATTCTGAAATACTCAAATCACTTGGTCTCAACTTGGGGGCGACTTTATCCTCCAGGGCAGTGGTCACCAACCAGTGGTCTGAGAACCCCTGGTGGTCTGTGAGGTCTGAAAGGTTGGCAACTGCTGCTCCAGGGGATTCATGACAATCTGTGGAGATATTTTTATTTGTCAACACTGGGAGGGATGCTACTGACATCTAGCGAGTAAGAGATACTGCTGCTTCAATACACAGGATAGTGTTTCCAGGACAAAAATTATCTGGCCCTCAAATGTCAATAGTGTGATGGTTTAGAAACCTTTGTCTAAGCCTGTGGTCAGCAAACTGCAGCTCGTGAGCCACATGCAGCTCTTTGCCCCCTTGAGTGTGGCTCTTCCACAAAATACCACAGCCTGGGTGAGTCTATTTTGAAGAAGTGGTGTTAAAAGAAGTTTTAAAAATTTGGCTCTCAAAAGAAATTTCAATCATTGTACTGTTGAATGTGGCTCTGTTGACTAATAAGTTTGCTGACCACTGGTCTAAGCTAATCATAGTAACTTCCCTAGTTGCCACAGATGGCTTTAGAAATCCAGTGAAATCCACACAAACCAATCATATTCTGTTCCTGTTGATTACTCATCTTGGGGTCAGCATAGAATCTCATTTCCCCACTTAATGTGAATAAGAAAACACAATGCCCATTTGCTATTGGCTATCATCCCGTGAATTTGCGAAGGATGAGTCTGAGGATCAAGTATATATTCCAAAGAAAGCAGAGAAGAGAGATAGAAAAAACTCAGGTTCATTAAATCTATTCAGGCTCGAATCTACCCCAGTTTTGGATATTTTATAATGGGAAATAATCAATACCATTTTTGCATATGTCAGTTTACATCAGTTTTCATTTTTACTTACAAACATAATCCTAGCAATTAAAACCCTGAACAAGTGACCGCCTATTTTTTCAAGAGTTTTACCTTGAAACTTTTCTTGTTTGGAATGCAATGGTAACCTGGTAATATTTCCCTTCAGTCAACACCATAATATCCAGGTATAAATACTATAAACAATAATATTAATATTGCTGACATGATTACAGATATCCCATTTTCCCTAAGTGGACCATACCATCTTACAATTCACCTCACAGAATTATCTCCAAGTCACTTGGATCCCTCCATGATCAAGAGCACAAAAAATAAATTATTTATCATCAAGCTTCCTTCCATAGCTCATTCATTTGGTTGCTTTCTGGTTTGAGACACACAGAAGACAATGACACCTCCATGACTGTACTTTTTAGGGAAGAACACCAACCCAACACCCTCATGGGTGAAGAGTGATAGTCAGTGGGACCATGCTTTACTTTCATTAAAATTCAATGCAAAACAACTGAATTTTATGCAGTGTGAGAAAATGTGATTGAGATAGCAAGGATTATATAAACAGATGCAGGAGAATCACCCCCTCCTAGATCCACACTAAGAACACACAATAGAAGTGCAGAGAGAGGTGAACAAAATCCATATTTCTAAGGACGAATCTATAGAATTTAATGACATGCCAAGTGAAAAAGAGGGTGGAGTAACAAGGACTCCAGCATTTGGATAGAAGATAACTTGGAGAGTGATTGTGTCACTAAGAAAGATGGGCTGGAGAGAGAGAGAGGCTAGGAGGAGCCAGTTTAAGAGATTAATGACAAATTTGTTCTTGGTCATATGCCTTCAAAAATTTAGGATTGCAGCCTACTTTAGAAATGCTGTCATGTTCCAGGACTAATTGAGGGAGGAACAGGAGAGAATAGACATAAGGAGGGAAACTTAAGAAGAAAGAAAAAGCAAGTTTTCTAAACTCTACCTACCAGTGTTCCAAGATATCATGAGTTAATGTGTCTCTCCTGTTTCCCACCCCTATCATTTCTGTCAAGCATAAAAAATAGACCAATTTGTCATTGTGTCTGCATAATATCAGGATAAGAGTGCACCATTCCCTTCCCCTAGCAGAGAGGTCACTGAGAAGAGTGTCTTCAAAATTGTCTGAAGGAAAACAAATGAGCAAGCCCTGAAATTGGAGGCGGGGTGCTCCACTGTGGCGGGGAAAGTGCCGAGCTGATGACTTTTGGAAAATTGCATCGGTTTTATCCAACACATAACCGTTTTTAATCACTGCACCAGGGGACCTGCTTCAAGGACGGAAAGATAATGCATGTTTCCTAGAGGCTGATGGAGAGATAGTGTGGACCCCTTAAACCTCCTGAGCAGGGTTTTAAGTGAGCAAATGTCCTTGCACATCTGCTTGGGGCTATGGGATATAAATTTCAAAGGGAACTTAAGGTTCTAGATCACATGTGTCAAACACAAGGCCCGCGGGCCAAATCCGTCCCGCCAGGCCTTGCGATGTGGCCCACACCGCGCTGTCATCACTGCACTCCGCTGCGTTTCCATCACAATGACAGTTTATGACTGTTCAGTAAACCATTCAGCCCGCGATTTAGGCTGGATTTTAGATTTTGGCCCCTTCTCTGATTGAGTTCGACACCCCTATTCTAGATGGACCCAGAGGAGCACTTGAGGAGGTAGACTATAGCAGGAGAGAGGGAGGAAGCATATGTATTTTGCAAAGTCTAAAACCAGGGTTTAACATCCCCCTTCCATGCCTCATCCACTGGGGATAACTGGAAGACAAATGATTGGTAGGTTGATGAACAGACACCCTGACAGATACATTGACCTTGCAACATTCTCATGTCCAAATTTTCCAAACCTTGGTTACGGAACTGACTCAGGTGCCAAGAATTCAAGGAGCCATTGGGAGCTTGGGGTTGGATGATGGCTTATATTTACTCAAATCCTGTGAATTTAATGTACTAGGGAGAGGCTTTGGCATTAAATTATCCTGGTGAACTTGAGCTTTACTCAGAATTACTTATGCAAACTTGGGCAATTTAGTTAAACTCTCCAAATCTGGTTCTTCTCTTGCAAAGAGAGAGTAAGTGTTCCTAGCTGGTGACACATGCAAAGCTGAAATGTTATAGAATACAAGAGCCCAGTGCACAAATTCATGCAACTTGAAAGGAACTATGGGCTGCAAGGCTGTGGTAAGCACAGGGGCAGGTCTCAGCCTAACTTCCATATTCATGCCCAGCCCCTTCCGCAGTGGCCCCTGGTCCCATCTGCCAGCAGGCAGCCCCACTCCCACCTCCGCTGTTACTCCCACACACTGAAGGCACCAGCCCCCCTCACATAGCACCATCAGTGGGTGCTTTTGGTGGCTGCTGCCCCGATTGCCCTTCAGGAGCAGAGGAAGGTGGAGAAGCCCTCAGGGGCAATCAGGGCCAGCAGCCATTGCTCACACCTACTGATGGTGCTGAGTGATAGGCTCAGCACCAGGCATCAGTAGCAGGTGTGAGAGATGACTCCAGCACTGGCTGCAGGTGCTAGAGGGGCTGGTGCTGGCAGTGGGTGGGAGTGGCAGCAGGTGCAAGTGCCAGGCAGGACTGTGGCACCTGGGAGCAAAGGATTTTCAGTAACCACCAGAGGCTCGCCATGATGACAGTGACTGGCACCCCACCATGGCCTGGCGCCCCACGCTCACCTGCTCCACAATCCTGCCACAGTCAAGAAAACAGCATGTAAATAAAACAAAACTTCTGAGGAGGGGGCCAGAGACCCACAGATCATATCAAAGATGTGAGAGATCAGAGAGCTCATCCAGGTGGTCTCTCAGTTTCTGATGCCCAAGTTCACACAGTGAGAAAGTGGAAAATAGGGATTGGACCCTGATGGCTCTTAGGCCAGTGTTCCCTGTCTTCCTTTAACTGCTCAGTATTGAAATCTGACCTTGGTACAACATGCAGACAACCCTGCTCTCACTTCTCATGTGCATGGAACTGAAACTCATTGATCAAAATACTAATGCGTGTTTACTTACAGATTGGAAAAACTGACTTTGCATAAGGTGGAGCACCTCTATTGAAGCAAAAGCCTGCTTAATTGTTTAGTCCAAGGTTGGGTACACAGCAGGTATCTGATCAATATTTCTTACATTAGCTGGAACCTCCTGACAGCAGATATGATTTTTTCATTCATCTCCTAATTGTTCCTTCCATCTCAAGTCCTTAACTGAGTCTGTGCTTTTAAGGACAGAATTTATTGTTTCCATTATTTGTGAATCAGCAAATGGATCATACTCTATTTGAGGAGCAACTCGGAATCACAAAAACTATATTAAGCTCCCACTACCCTGCCATTGAAAGGACGCTCTAGCACAATTCCTGGCTCATAACAACCTTCCATAAACATTAGCTATTAGTGCTGCTGCCAAGAGAGCTCATAATGGTCTCTGGGGACAAATGAAGACTAGTGCTGAACCCCCATCTTCTTCAAGAAGCCTTCAAATAGAAGGGAGATTATCTCATTAACAACTAATTATAACAATTATTCATAGCAAAACTCATAGAGATTTGTGGATGCTAAAGAGGAGTAGTTAATTATTCATTGCTACTGAGGATAAGTTCAACACAGGGCCTCAGAGAGAGGAATGCTGAATAGGGTTTTGATGGGTGAGTAAGAGCAAGGAAAGCTACTTCAGTCAGAGCAAACTGGAAAGAGAAAGCATGGGATTGTTCAGGACATTCACGGAACTGTAAGTATGCCATCAGTCTTTGGACAGGTGAATTGGGAGAGCAGCATGGTCAGATCTGCATTTCAGGAAGATGACTTTGCCAGCAGCTCAGGTACTAGGAAGAGAAAAGTTGCAAAGGAAAGGAGAGTATTAGGAGGCTATTGAAATAAAAGAGACATGATCCACAACCCCACTTCTGTGTACAGATCAAAAGGAAATGGAAACAGGATATCAAGATAACTTTACTCCTAGAGTCATTGCAGCAGTATCATTATTTGCTATACCCAAGATCTAAAAACAACCAAAGTGTCTTGTCATCAGGCGACTAGATAAAGAAAAAGTGGAACATTATTCACACATTATTACTCACATGTAAAGGATATGGGGAATATTATCCAGCCACAAGAAAGAAAGAAGTCCTGCTATTTGCAACAACCTGAACAGACCTAGAGGGTATTATGCTAAGTAAAATAAGCCAGACAGAAAAAGACAAAAATTTTATATATGGACTCTTTAAAAAAAAAAATCAAATTCATGGAAACAGTAGAAAATAATAGAAAGTGTTTGCCAGGAGCTGTGGGTTGGGGGTAGGGGGGTGTAAAGAGTAAAAATTAATTATAAGATGGATAAGGTCTGGGAGTCATTGTATAACACTGTGAATATAGTTGATAACACTGTTTTGTGTCATTTAAATTTGTTAAGAGAGCAGAGCTAAAATGTTCTCACTAAAACCCTGGTAAATATGTGAGGTGATAGACGTGTTAATTAACCAATTAGATGGAGGGAAATCATTTTGCAATGTATAAGTATATCAAATTATTACAATGTACAATTTTATTTGTCAATTATAATCCAATAGGCTGAAAGAAAGGATTGTCTTTAGAACAGACTTAGGCCCAGATAAAATTTGGGTTTCATAGTTTATTTTGTGCTCATTTGAGTTGGGGGGAATCCTATCTTGAACATTTAATTACTGAAATTAAAAGATCAATGGGGAAAATAAAAATTTAGAGAAAAGAAATAACATAGACAAGAGATAAGAGAAGTCTGTATAACCTGGTAGGAGAGGAGAGAGACAGACAGAGGTTTAAGAATCAAACTTGATGGGACTTGGTGAGAGATTGGATGTGGACTTTGAGGGGGCATGAATGGAATCTACCAGCCAGGATGAACTTATCCTTGAGGACTCCTCAGCTCTCACATTCCTTCCACCACAGGTACTCAAGTGCCCCCCCCCCCACCTGTGAAAGCAGGTTGTTCTCTTTCCAGTGCCAGCTATGAATGGGGATCCTGGCGAATCCTTCCTCCTGCCCCTCTCCACCCTGTTGTGTTTACCACCTGAACTATTTGTCTTTGCTGAGTGAACGTGGCCATCTGTTACTGTAACCCAACTCTGAAAAAGGGATGCTTTCATTTTCCCCCATGCCACTTTGTACTGCTTGGGTGACACCTCAAGGAAGAAAAAGGACAGAAAGCAACAACAAACAGCATCGGTGATGAAAAGGGAGAGACTAAGCTCCCATTCCTCACACATTTTCGCAAGAGCCGCATAAAAGGCCCCACAAGACGTGTGGTGATATCAGTGCCACACTCATCAGGCTACTGCACCCTGTGTCCCTCCCGGAGCCCGTTTCTTCTGCTGAAGGGTATGTTTCTTTTTTTTTCCTTTTTAAAAATGTTTTTTTTTTTTTTATTTTTCTTAAATCTTTCACCTGGCAAGAAATGTAAGATTACATAAAAGCATGCCAAGAGGCCTGTGAGTTTCCAGACGCTCTCTGTAACACATGGCGCCTAAGCCTACCCACATTTACTTAAACTGTCAAGGAAACCGCTCTGTAACACCGCTTCAACCTACTTTTCCCTGGAAAACTTCTTCCCTTACTGGGGTTTGAAAGTCTGCACCACATGCAATTACCTGTAATTCTCAGGACAAGCTACATGCTCTCCCACACCTGTTCTCTTAGCCCAGAATTTCCTTTTCCCATGGCCCCTCCTGACTCTGAGCACTAGCCTCAATGACCTCCTTTTTCCATCCCAAGAGGATGCCATTTTCCCTGCCTCTTCAAGACCTTTTCTCTACCTCACTCTCCACCTCCCTTAACCCAGGGCCTGTCAGCTATCAGTACCCCACTCACTTTAAAAAAAAAAAAATGTTTTATTATTATTTTTTTTTTTTACAGAGAGGAAGCAAGAGGGATAGAGAGTTAGAAACATCGATGAGAGAGAAACATCGATCAGCTGCCTCTTGCACACTCCCTACTGGGGATGTGCCCACAACCAAAGTACATGTCCTTGACTGGAATCGAACATGGGACCCTATATTCCATAGGCCAATGCTCTATCCACTGATCATGGCCCCACTCACTTCTTAAAGGAGGTTGGCTCTCCCTGAAGACCCTTCATACCCTCCCTGGATGAAATCAAGTCACACTGTAGTTTTCTTATTGTGTAATAGTCATAGACATCTGCTATGATACTTATTATATAGGTCTAGTAATAATTAATGTCGTTTTTAAATACTTTTTTAAAATCGAATTTATTTAAACAATACAACAAAATTTAATCAACAATATAGTTGCCGTTGTTTTCTACTACTTGTGCCCAATGCTCAAGAAGCATTTTAATCCCTCTTTTGTAAAATTCTTGTGATTTTTGATGCAAAAAATTCGGTCAATGCATTTTTGAGGCATTCTTCATTATTAAATTTTTTTCCAAGAAGAAAGTTTTGCAAAGAATGAAACAAATGGTAATCGGAAGGGGCGATATCAGGAGAATATGCAGGTTGAGGGAGAACTTCCCATTCCAACTGGCACAGTTTTTCAGCAGTGATTCTTGCAGTATGCGGTCGTGCTTTATCGTGGTGAAGAATTACGCCCTTCCGATTAATCAGCGCGGGTTCTTTTTCTCTTAAAGCTTGGGCTAACCTTTCCAATTGGGCACTATACACTGCACTTGTAATGGTTTGGTTAGATGGTAAAAGTTCATAATGAAGAATTCCTTTAAAATTCCACCAAACACACAACATCACTTTTTTCGCATGCAAGTCAGGTTTTGGCGTGGGCTGCGGAGCCTCATTTTTGTCCAACCATTGAGGCCACCTTTTCAAATTAACATACAGCACCCATTCTTCATCTCCGGTAACAATTTGCTCTAAAATCAGCAAACAGTTTTGACGAGAGAGGAGCGAACTGCAAATTGTGACTGATTACGGTTGTAGTCGGTCAACTCATGAGGAACCCATTTTCCAAACTTTTGGACTTTGCCAAGTGCACGCAATTGATTGGAAATTGTTTTTTGTGAACAATTTAAAGTTGTCGCAAGCTCTTGTTGGGTAATTTGAGGATTTTGCACCAAAAGAGCTTGAAGAGCTTCTTGATCAAAATTGGACACACGGCCTCGACCACTCTTGTCATCTAATGAAAAATTTCCCTCGCGAAATTTCTCAAACCAACGCTGGCATTTTCTGGTGCTAACTGCATCTTGACCAAGAGCACTACAGATGTTTTTTGCAGCCTCACTTGCTTTTCTTCCTAATTGGAATTCGTAAAGCATGCAGTGCCGAATATGCTCTTCATCCGCCATCTTCTTAGCCCTAGTTTTGCAACAAAAAACAAACCAAACCAAACACAAACTTTTCAAGCAAAACTTGTTAATTGCACTTCACATGTTCTGTAGATACCACGTGTTTGAAGGTTATGTCAATACAAGTCAACGCCAAGCAAGATTTTAAACGAATGTTAAAAAACGACATTAATTAGTACTAGACCCGTACATGTGATTACTAGATTAATGTCTATCTCCTCTGTAGACCATAAACTCTATGATGCTCACCACTGTTTTCTCCACAACTAGCATAGTTCCCAGTACATCGTAGGATCTCAACAATCACATACTGAATGAATGAATCACTAGGTCAGGGATGGGAAACCCTTACTCTGCCGAGGGCCATTTAGATATTTATTCATTCCTGGGATTTACAAAATTATCAACTTAAAAATTAGCCTGCTACATTTGGTCTAACATTTAATTAACTTAGCCCTAATGTCTTGACAGGGCCAGACCAAATGATTTCTTGGTCCTTATACAGCCTGTGGGCCAGATGTTGCCCACCTCTGCACTAGAGGAATGGATGGATTCATCAATGAATGTGAAAACGGTATTCACTCCTCAAGGACTATCTCTAATGCCACCTCTTATATAAAGCCTTGTCGTAAGCTTCCTCTCACCCCAATCTCTCAGTCATTTGAATATGTAAGACGCATTTCCTATATTTCCCTTGTGAAATATTTGGAGAAAGCCTTCTATTGCAACAAGGGTGCTATTTTTTGACCTCCTGCTTAATGGAAGAATCTAAAGGAAAAGCTTCTCTAAAAAAACTGGGCTTCCCTTTTATATTCCGAGGTTAGACAGAGATAAGGCTTCTGAAAGCTTTTCTGGCCTCATCCATTCACTAGAGCCCTCTAAAGCATGGCCGCGGTATGCTCAGACTCTGCCTATTTAAATGCTTCCATTTAAAGGTAAGGAGTCTTCCATCTCTAGAAGGGAAATAAGTCATCAGCAACTTAATGGCAGACTTTTGTCCAGAACCCAGGGCTCCTGACGTTCTGCCTGATCCCTCCTCCAATATTCTGTGTTTGTTGTCATAGCAAAACAAATAGATATGGCTGAGAAAAAAGAGACAGCTTATATATTTCCCTCCATTGGAACACATCCCTAAGATGGGACCGACAGAGACATTATTTATCGTCTATGGAGGATTCCAAGTTTAATAAAGCAAACCTTCTTGCCAAAAACTGGCAGGGTGATTCTCTACAAAGTTGTGAAGAATCACTAAATTAGCCACATCCATCACAGATTGACATGTTCCTGGGATGACACAACATTAAGAACAAGAGGCTCCGAGTGTAGGTGTCATTAATAACCAAAAATGATTTTACAAAGCAGTATATTAATTGAAAGCTTTTCAACATTTTAGAGCTTGAAATTGCTTTGGAATCAGTACATATTTTACTTGAATATGTATGTGTGGAAGCGGTGGTAATCCAGGCTGCCTTAGATTCCATCTATTTTAGCGAGACAGTGCGGTTTGTTCCAGAGAAGTCCCTGCTCTACCACAGACTTACTGTGTTACCTTATGCAAGTCACCTCTCCTCTCTGTTTCACAATGTGTAAAATGAAACTCTTGGGTCAGTTTAATAGGCCAATAGGCCGTTCGCTTCTCCATAAATAGTTTCCCCAGTTTTTTTAGTTCATTTGAACACAGAGTTCATAAAAATTGACCATGTGAAAGGCATCGAGCTAAATGTTTTAGACACAGAGCAGAATTCCTGTGTCAGATATTCAGAGTGTAAAGGACAGGACTGCTATATACACAGACAACTGAAATGCAATAGAAAATAAGAGAAAACTCAAGGAGGCTGTGTTAGAAAAGTGAAATAACATATAACAACGAATAGAGAGGAATTTCTTAAATGGATCAAAGATTATAATATGCAACCTTTAAAAAATATGTTTGCTAATTTCAGAGAGGAAGGTAGAGGAAAAAAGAGATAGAAACAGCAATGATGAGCAAGTATCATTGCCTCCTGCATGCCCTCTTTTGGGATCAAGCTCACAACCCAGGCATGTGCCCTGACCGGGAATCAAACCGTGACCTCCTGATTCATAGGTCAGCATTCAACCACTGAGCCACGATGACCCAGCCAATATGCAACTTTTTATTGATCAACTTTACAGATCTAGAACAGTATTTCCTAAGTAAATGTGAATGATCAAGAAGGAGGTGAGTATAGGCTGAAAGTCTGAGATGCAGAGACATCATGGATGGGATGTGGAAATCACCCAGGTGATCCAGGACCCTGCAAGGCTAGAGTGCTCAATAGAAAGGTTTATTCATCTGTAGGAAATACAGTTTCTATGCCATTTTGAGAGTTCTTAAGTACATAAAAGGAAGGGGTGTTTTAAAATGTGTCTCATGGCCGGAACCGGTTTGGCTCAGTGGATAGAGCTTCGGCCTGCGGACTGGAAGGTCCTGGGTTCAATTGCTGTCAAGGGCATGTACTTTGGTTGAGGGCACATCCCTGGTGGGGGCTGTGCAGGAGGCAGCTGGTCGATGTTTCTCTCTCATCAATGTTTCTAGCTCTCTATCCCTCTCCTTTCCTCTCTGTAAAAAATCAATAAAATATAAATAAATAAATAAAATTAAAATGTGCCTCATGAATTTGTACTAAACATTATACTTTCCCCAAAATGTGAGAAATACAGCATACAATTTTACCTACCCCTATAAATGGAAACTAGTATGAGGATAATACTACTAAATCAGGACCATGACTTCCAGTAATGGCCACATGATGAGGAGAGGTCATTTCCTACACAGATAATTATGACAAAATTAATTAAAAAGAAAAAAACAGCC
The DNA here is from genome assembly GCF_014108245.1 of Pipistrellus kuhlii. Taxonomy (NCBI): domain Eukaryota; kingdom Metazoa; phylum Chordata; class Mammalia; order Chiroptera; family Vespertilionidae; genus Pipistrellus; species Pipistrellus kuhlii. Next base: position 3,407,984 of record NW_023425427.1, on the reverse strand, counting down.
GAAACCGGTTTGGCTCAATGGATAGAGCATTGGTCTGGGAACTGAAAGGTCCCAGGTTCAATTCCGGTCAAGGGCATGTACGTTGGTTGTGGGCACATCCCTGGTGGGGTGTGTGCAGAAGGCAGCTGGTCGATGTTTTTCTCTCTCATTGATGTTTCTAGCTCTCTATCCCTCTTCCTTCCTCTCTGTGGAAAAGCAATAAAATATATTAAAAAAAAGAAAAAAAGAAAAGAAAGAAAAAACCACCATTGGAAGACATCGCAAAATAAAACAGAGCCGGGCAAAACTGCAGAAGAGCATATACTTCCAAGATGGCTACTGCACCTAAAAAGAGCTAAGGTATTGGTGCTGTCCAACCCTCATGGGATTCCGGCTCCAGAAACAGGGAAGCACTCTTGGTGTAAGGTTTCAGTGGACAGGAACGAGAGGTTAAAGGAGCAGAAAATGAAGGTAGAAACTTGAATTCATGGGAATCACCGAGAAGGGGAGCCTTCCCAAACACTCAGTATAAAGTCTGTCCCAAACTTTGGTTGACCACTAAAATAAGCAGATATGAGGAATACCCAGAAGGTAGGTCTAAAAACAAAACCACAACAGCTGGAGGCCAAAAATCTGAGCAAAGATATCAGTTGCTGCATACCACAGGGAGACACACCTTGGAGTGAGTACAACTGAGCTACCTGCCTCTTAGGATTGGCAATACCCATAAAAACAACAGATTCTAGAGTCTTGTGTTAGGAGGAAGGTAGAGGAAGAAAGAGATAGAAACAGCAATGATGAGCAAGCATCATTGCCTCCTGAATGCCCCCTTTTGGGGATCAAGACATGTTATCTGCAATGTTCAGTTTTACCAAAAATTACAAAGTGTGCGACACTGAGAACAAAAGCCCTTTCATTTTTAAAATCTATAAAAATCGACAAGAATTTAGCTTGACTGATAAAGGGGGGAAAAGAGAGAGAATGGCCTATTTGTCAGTATGAGGAATGAAAGCAGGACATCACTTAGATTCTACAAACATTGAAAAATAACAAGTGAATAAGAAACAATTTCAAGGCAATAAACTTGATGACTGACATGAAATGGACAAATGTCTTGAAAGGCAAATCACATACAAAAAGGAGAATTCCTTTTCAGGCTATAATGCAGTAGCTTGTGTGAGCCCAATCTGCCACTGAGATAAATAGGAAAAAATTTTTTTTTCCCAAAAGACATAAGAGAACTGCTGGGTGAAATGAGACAAGGTTCCCAGAGTCCATAGTGAAGAGAATCAGAGAAGTTAGCTCACACTCACACATTATTCCTCAGGGCATCTGCCAATCATTGGAATGTGGAAGCAATGGCCATGGCTAGGTGGTAAAGAATCCAGCAAAACTTTTGATGAACTAATGAATATGAGAATTTTTAGAAAAAGTTTTTATGACTGCCTTGTCAGAACAAATGTTGTTTTTTTCTGGTGACACCTGATGGATTCTTGAACTGTAGAGATCAGGAGAATAGCAAGCAATACAGAAGACTTTTATGTGTTATACAGAGTTTTCCAAGTCTGTCAGAGCTGACCAGATAAAAATTGGAGATCAGGAATCAGAAAAGGTGAGAGTCCTCAATAAACATTACAAAAATAATAGGACTCAGTATTGATCAATAGATTCATTATAATCCCAATTAAATTCCCAGGAGTTGTTTTTAAAATAAAATAAAAATTGACAACCTGATTCTAAAATGTATGTGGAAATGCAAAGGGCCTAGAACAGTGAAAACAATTTTTGAAAGCCAAGAACTAAGTTACAAACTTTTGCATGACCTGCAAAATATACAGCTTCAAATAATCCAGTGCTTTTATGTTTATAAGACAAGGAACAGAAGAAAGGGTTAAGAAATAAACCCACACTTTGATGTGTGTAATTGATTTATGGAAAGGTTTTAAAGCAATTCAATGAAGACAGTATTTTCAATAAGGGATGCTTGAACAACTGTATTTCTCTGAAGGAAAAAACATAAACCTGGACCAATAACTCATAACAGTCACAAAATTATGCTATGCTATCAAAATGGATCATATGTATGTAAACATAAAAACTAAAAATATAAATGTTTTAGAAGAAACATAAAAATATTATTTAGGATGACAGGGTAAGCATTTACCATAATGAGAAAAATGGATTAGTCAGACATCACCAGAATTAAAAAACCGTTTTCTTTTCAGAAAAAAAGGGTTGTAAAATAGCAAACAAACATGCACATATACATTCACACACAAATATATGTACATATATGAACACACACACACAGACATATATATATATATTAAAAGTTTACTAAAACAATTCAAAGGCTATTTTTATAAAGTTAATAAGTTATTTTAAAGTTTATCTCCAAGAGTAAATCTTCTGAGAATAGGCACAAAATATTGAACATGAACAAAGAAAAATATTTATATAGTTTTGAGTTTGAAAGGTCTGGTGTCAAGTCACCCTGAGTTTTCATCTCAGTTTGATTAGATAGTACATGATATAGGTCTCTGTTTCCTTAGCAGAAACATGCATATAATAGGTGTACCTATTTCACAGAGTTGTTTGAAAAAGCAAATCAGATATATTTTATGAACATATTAAAGCACAAAATAATTAAATACTATATGTTAGCCATGATCAGGAAGTGGAAGCTATTAAAACAATACAGTATTATTATTATTAATAGTAATAATAACAATATGAATAATATTACTATGAATCAGAATAATTTAAAAAGAGAATAGTGTTGGAAGAACTGGCTGATGGATTATTTTTAAACTTTCATAAAGTGACCTAAGTATTTATACACGGCAAGGCAAAAATAGGTTTATGGTTGTTTGGATGGAAAGTATGATAATTAATAAATAATAACACAAGAATAAACTATTTCACGTACTCACAACTATAAACCGACTTTCTCTCTACCCTCTATATGAATCAATATATAATGCTGGTAGCATTTCAAATCAATGGGGATTGAATGAATTGGATCATAAATCATTTTCAGATTCAAAGGCAGACAGCTAAAAGGAGATAAAATTTTTGTGAGGCATGCATGACAGACAAAGGGTGATATATATATAACCAATGGGAAAAGAAGCACCACGGTGGAAAGTGAATCAGAAGACCCAATTAAGAAAATCACAAAAGGAAAAAAAAATTATATATATGAGTTCGATATGCAGAGGAAAATATAACTCACAGAGGGATTATGTTAAATCAGCAAGGTATACATTTTTGCTTATCCAACTGTTATTAAGTAGCATATGTTTATATTACCTTGGTGAGGGAACGGGCACATACTTTGCTTTTGCGGGCACAAATTGATACAATCCTTTGGGGAGAAAATTTAGAAATTTATATCAAAAGGCTTACACTTGTACATCCTCACTGATCCAGAAATTCCTCCAGTCAAAATTTGTCAAACAGAAGTAATCGAAATCACACTCAGAGATTTAGCCATAAAGAGAGTAATTTCTTTCTTGTTTGTCATGTGAAGCATTTGGACATGACTGTAGTTCAAACAATAGGAAATTGTTTCATTCATCTAAGGCTATCCTTTTCAATACTGGCATTAATATTACAAAATAATTTTAGAGGCAGGAGATAATTCTTCCATTTGAAAAAGCCGGTTACAAAACAATATGGACGGTGTGATTTTTCAAACTAAATACTTATTGTGTTTTTTCAAACTAAATACTTATATACATTTGGAGAAAGACTCCAGATAGAGTCTACCAAACTGTTAACAATTTTTGCAACCGAATGCACAAACTTATGAGTAATTTTATTTTTTTAGTCTGCTTATCTACTTTTTGAGAAGGCCTTACAAGGTGCATATGTTACTTTACAATAAAAAGAAAGTTATAATAATATTTGAATGCAATCCATGTAAAGGGAGCAGTACTCATAAGATGCTTAAGTACAAAAAAAGGGGGGGGGTGGAAATTAATAAATGTTCCTTGCAAGAATACAGATTATCTTTGAGTTTGGACAGTTATAAAAAATAAGAGAGAGAGAGACAACAGGCATACAAAACATATGGAAACTCTTCTAGTAGGCAAGGAAACATTATGTACAAAGAACAGGTAGTTTAGTTCATTTTGCAGGCAATGAACACAATGAAATGCCCAGGGATGCCATCTCTCTACCTTTTAATTTTCTGGGTGAGAGGCAAAATTAGGGCAAAAGCAGAAGTCAGGTCATAGTAGGTTAGTCCATCAGACCATGCTCAGACTTAACCCTCTAACAGATGGAAAACATAGTTAGCAGAGCATGATCTGACTTGTGTTTCAGAAAATTCCTTCTGGTGGCACTGTAGGGGATCAGTGGCATTTCTGGGGAGCCAATGCAGATCAAATACTCAATGTGCCATTGCAATGGTCCATGCATATCAAGAGGGCTTGAAGTACCTCAGTGACTAATGTTAGTCTGATAAAGAGATGAGTCTGAGAGAAATTTAGGGTATAGAATTAACAAGACTTGGTGACTCTCAAGATATGGAAAGGGAAGGATTAGAAAAACATCAAAGAATCCCTAATATGTTACATACTAGAGGCCTGGTGTATGAAATTCTGCATGGGGGGGGGGGGGTGTTTGTCCCTCAGCCCAGCCCGCATGCTCTCCAATCTGGGACCCCTCAAGGGATGTCTGACTTCCCGTTTAGGCCCGGTCCCAGTAGGATTCCTAAACGGGAAGTCGGACATCTCTCTCACAATCCAGGACTGCTGGTTCCCAACTGCTCGCCTGTCTGCCTTTCTGATTGCCCCTAATTGCTTCTACCTGCCAGCCTGATCACCCCCTAACCACTCCCCTGTCAACCTGATGGATGCCTAACTGCTCCCTTGACAGCCTGATTGCCCCTAACTGCCCTCCCCTTCAGGCCTGGTCACCCCTAAGTGCCCTCCTGTGCAAGTCTGGTTCCTCCCAACCGCCCTCCCTTGCTGGCTATGTTGTGGCGGCCATCTTGTGTCCACATTGGGCAGCCATCTTGTATGTTGGAGTAATGGTCAATTTGCATATTATTCTTTTATTAGATAGGATATTTAATTTAAATATTTAAAACACTGATGTGTCTTTAAACTTAACTAAGACAAGCCAAAACAAATAACAAAAGACTTAAAAGGTATCAAGTAAGAGAATGAGGAATGAGAAGAACTAAAAAATTCCCAAAGAAAAGAGTAATGAGGCCAAGCTTTGTTTGGTACCAAGTAATACCTTTTGGCCAAGAGAAAATATTACTGAATCTATGTTTCAGACCATTAAGAAAGGGCAGTATTTACTTTTCTGATCTTCATAGAGAATCACTTTATTTTTCTTTCTTAAAAAATAAAAAGTAGTACCTTTTCATGTTAGAGAATGTGACTTTATTTTTCCATTCTTTGTTCCATTTGTATTTAAAGTTCTCTGTGTGCTTGTTGCTGCTTGCTAAGAGCATGACTATAACCTTACATAAGTAAGCCTTTGTTGTGATCGTGACTTTTTTGTTCTGGTGTGGAAGAAATAAGTGTGGGCAGGAGGCACTTGGGGTGGAGTGGAACATACAATTTTGCCAGTCACGTGATCTTTATTTGGAACCTATAGCACCCACTCTTATCACAGCTCTTGAGGAAACATACAGCATGTGGCTGCTTTCATCACTTTCCCCTCCCCATGAGGGCTTGCTATGTAAAATGAGGCAGGGGTTTTATTGGCTAGATGGAGAGAGAGAGGAGACTGACAGAGAGGATATGCTAGAACTAGAGAGGGAACTGAGTAGATAGGTGTGTGAATTAATTCATTCGACAACTTGGCCCAGAGACAAATATGGGCCTTGTCCTAACATAATGGAACGTGCGCACTTTCCAGTCTTTCACATGAGTGCCTAACAAGCTTTGATGATCTGCCGAAGCTCACAAGTCAGTGGTCATCTGCATGTGACCCAGATTTTGGTCTTGATCATTTGTCTCCTAACTCTGTGACCCACACATGTTGCTTCACCACCAAACCCTGTTTTCATAGGCAAAACTCCTGTGTGTTGAAGGCAGATGAAGGGAGTGGGGGTGGCATCAATGCAGATTTCTTCATGAAGTGAATGGAAGTGGGAGGCAGCTAGTCCTCTCTCCAGTCTGATTCTTGCCCAGCCTGCAGCTTTGTCAAGTATGTGCATCCAATAATGACAGAGGGAAGGACCTGGAGGTGGAAGTATTTCTTATTTTGGGGGTGGGGGGAGGAATGCCTGGTGATTATCTCTTTCACAGAGATGGTTTGAAGACTGATTGAGTTTACGTCATGGTATCTGAAATATAGCACACACTCAACAAATGGTAGTTGTTATCTCTGCTTTTTAGAGGAAGAAAGAAGTCATGTAGTTTGACTGAAGATGAATAACTAGTGGGACAGGAACTTTTTTTTCCCTTTTCTTTCTTTTGCCCCATCACCATTTATGCCCCCTATCCCTTTTTGATTGACCAAAAAAGAAAAAGAAATGAAAGAGAAGAACTCATAGGACAAGAGCTTTTAGCACCAGAATTTTGAGATGATTCCATGGTCACTGTTCTTAATCACCAGGCATTCCTTCCCCCATTCCCACACCAAAATAAGAAATACTTCTTTCTTCCTCTGCAAGGCAGAGATAACAACTACCATTTGTTAAGTGTGTGCTATATTTCAGACACCATGAAGTAAACTTAATCAGTCTTCAAACCATCTCTGTGAAAGAGATGATGTCCTAATCTCCAGTTTGTACATAAGGAAACTGAGACTCAGAGTGGCCAAGTAATTTTCCTAAAGCCACACAGTAAGTAAGTAGGCCGATTCCTACATACGTACACCACATTGCATGGCTTCTCTGTACAAATGATACTGGGCAGCCATAGAAGGCTGCGGTATAAATGTGAAAAAGTGCTATGGGAATTATTTAGGTTAAGAGGCAGTAGAAGTGAGTTGCTGGCACAAGAAAAGCATCATTATTATAATGATAACTACCACTTCCTGAGTGTATATAATAGAGTAGGCAGTAAGTTGGGTGCTTTATATATTTCATTTCATTAAATCTTCACATATCCCTTGCCAGGTAGTTATTACTTTTCTTATTTTATGGGCCAAGTAAGTAAGAGATTAAATAACTTATTAATGCCCCACTAGTTAAGAAGTGGCAGAGCCAGAATTCCGCCCTGCCTGCCTGAGGCCCGGGCACTTCCTCCCTGCCACAGCTCCATGAAAGGCCATGAAGGGCCCATTGGGACTGAATCTTAGCCCATGATTACTCAAGATGGTGCTGGTGCATAATAAAGCTGAAGCACAAACTAGATCAGGTGCAAAATGCAAACTAGGAATCTTGGGCTTTACCTTGCAGACAATAGTGAGTCAATCCAACATAAAGAGCCCTGACTGGTGTGCTCAGTGGTTAGAGCATCAGCCCATGCACCATAGGGTCTCAGGTTTGATTTCTGTTCAAGGGCAGGTACCTTGTTGCATGTTCACTCCTGACCCCCAGTTGAGGCAATGAGATGATGTGTTTCTCTCACCTCTCTCTCTCTCTCTCCGCCCCCCCCTGCCCCCCCCCTCCCGCTCCTCCTTCCCCTGCCTCCCTTCTACTCTCTCTATGAAAAGTAATGGAGAAAAATGTCCTCGATGAAGATTAACAAAAATTTTTTAAAGATATAAAGAAGGGTATGAGTAGAAATTGTCCCACAAACACATGTAGAGAACCCCGGTCTTTGTTGTTGCTGGCATTCTAACCCCCTTTCCCCAACTACTCAATGCATTTCTTCAACCCTCTCAAAAAGGTGCTCTCTGAATACGCAGCCTATGGTACTTACATCTTCCCTTGAATTTTTCCGGGATTTACTGACGGCACTTCTCAGCAAACATCAAGTGGTATTTGTATTTTACTGCCCGTTCCTTGCCTTTTCATCTAGGCTGCCAATTCCTAGAAAACTGGCATTGTGTCTGGGTTTCCGTGTGTTAAGTGCCTGTCCTCATGCTTGCATGTAGCTGAAAAATTTAAAATGCTGCCGTTGGGGGTGTGATGGACATGGCGTCCTTTTAAAAGGGCTGCCTCATCTCCCCAGGAGCAAGCCAGGAGAGGGAGAAAATTGCTCCTTGGGCAAGAGTCTGGAGACCTGAACCTACCCAAGGTGACCAATGGCGACCAAACTGGGAGAAATTTCTCCCTACCCTGAGTCCCAATTTCTTCCTCTGAGAACTGTATAATACCACCAACAGTAAAAAATACACATATTAAAAAAAAGGGGGGGGGGGAAGAGGCCTGGTGCTGGCCACACAGCCGAGCCTTAGTAATGGCTAGAAGGCAGAAGCCTGGCGCAGGCTGGAAATCAGAATATCCTATGTTGAAATCTGGACTCCATGTGAGGTTAAGCTTCTTGTTCTAGGTGGAACTGTGTTCCCCCAACATTCAAATGCTGAGCTCCTAACTCCTAGGACCTCAGAACTAGGCTGTATTTGGTGACAGGACCTTCAAAGAGGCCATGAAGGTAAAATGTGTTTATATCCATAGGGTTTATTCCAATATGACCGGTGTCCTTATATAATGAGGAGATTAGACACATGGACACACACAGAGAGAAGGAAACATGAAGACAAAGGGAGAAGACCGCCATTTGCAAGCCAAAGAGGGAGTCCCAGGAGCAACCATCCATGCCCACACCTGTGACTTCCAGCCTCCAGAAATGAGAAAACCTACCTCTGCCACTTAGAGTGTCCTCCTGTTGTTGTATAAAAGGGATGGTCATACGTAACCTCAGGGAAGCTTGTGAGGCTAAGGCATGATTTGTGTAAAGCAGGGGCAGGTGATTTGCCAATGATTCCCGGAAGCTGTCGCTAGGGCAGTAAAGGTAGCAGCAGGGTTAGGGACAGGAAAGGTATCATTGCTTCTAGCCCACAGGGCTCCTGAGGGGATCAATGAGATGATAGTTTGGATGTGGAATTTAAACTTCAATGGAATCAAGATGCCTGATGGTGAACCCTGGCTCCACCTGGGACTCTGTGTGTGATCTTGATCATGCTCAACCTCCCAGGCCTCGCTCTCCAGCCCATTAAACATAGCTCACAGCCTGCCTTCTTGAGTTGTCAGAAGACCAGACATGGTGATCATCATAGAATACTTATTAACATGTGTCAGGCACATTCTTTAACTCATTAAAATGCAGAGAGTTTGGGGATTTGCTTCTACTGTTTCCCCCATTTTCATAAAGTAATGCGTCTATTGCATGGAGTGAGAAATAATTTGCTCTCAGTCACAGAGTTAGTAAAAGGAGGAGCCAGGATTCAAACTTGGACAGAAAACAGAAATGAAAACGTAGGCTGTTAACTCATTATGCATCGTTACACATCACTTTTCTACTTTATTGTCCTTCCCCATGCTTTGCTAGTTTCCTCTGCAATCTTGGGGAGCAATGGTCTCATTCCTACCAGAACTAGACTCTTTTTTTTTGGTAGGTGGAAGAGGGATTTATTAATAAATGTCACCCCGATAAATTTAATAAAAATGTAAGAAGGACTAGGATGTTAATCAGAGTATTTAGAGACCTTTGAGAAAACACTTTAGTGGCATAAGCCCCTGTGAGGAATCTCCTATTCCCAGATCTCCAAGGTAGACATCACTCCCTGACTTCTGAGCATCACTCCCTGACTTGTGGCCCCTTGTGAGGAAGTGGGACCATGGGACCAGGTCATCCCATGACAACACAAACTACGTGTGCCACTGGTGGGTTCAGAGCATTTACTTGTTGGTGTGACAGCCTTCTGAACTCAGTTTCACTTGGATGTGGGGAGCAGCAATGATACTGAGGTGTTTCCCCTTCGCCTGCATTGAAGAATGACCCTCTCCTTCACAAGAGACACAAAACTTAAGTGAGAAATAATCTCTTGATGAATGAAGCCTTGACATTTTAGAGCTGTTTGTTATTACAACATAACTTCGCCCACCCTGTCTGATCCATCCACCTTCTGAGTTAATTTTAATTGTCTGCTTTTTCCTCTTGGGAATCTTCCCTGTTTGATGATCCTCGAAATCCCATAGGCCTTATGTCTCATCCTCTGTGACTTTCTCTCTCTTTCTACCTTTAATTTGATCTTCCTGTCCTACACAACTCCTTTCTGCAGTCCTCCTTAGCTGGAGGTGTCTCCCAGAGGAAACATAAGTATAATTGAATTTAGGGGCAGAATCACTCGTCTGCCCTCCTTCTGTTCAAATGAGGTGGAACCGATCCTAGATCCTGCTCATGACATGCAGCTGCTTCTGCGAACACAGTGAAGACTCAGGCGCAGGCTGGGTCACTCAGGCCACTCGGTGCGTGTCAGACCTCATCTTCCCAGTGATGAGGCTGTGTCCATCCATGACAGCACCGAGTATGTTCATTTAACAAGGACAAGAGTGGCCGCTATGTCCCTAACGGGCCTTGAAAATTCACTCCACCAGTGTGAAATGGGTCAATAAAAAACAAGAAATGCAATTGAGGTCAGAGACTTTCTCTGGAGTAAACAGCATCGAGACGTCCTATGAGCCCATGCTCCTACAGCGCTGCTGACTGAGGAATGGCCAGAGGACATGTCCCTGCTGCCTGCTGCCCCAGGGACCAGGGAGGAAGCAGGGAGCGGAGAGGGAGTCTTGTACGACAGGCTGTGTCCATCGCAGGCAGGAATGCTTCTTCCTTTCCCAATTCTCTATTTGTAGCTAAAATCCCAGGGCTATGCTCACTAATGGTGACTGGGGATTTGGCTAGGGCATACATATTATAAGGGCTGTAGTTAGCTCTTATTTAAGATTACATTTTGGTACCTAGCCCAGTCAATGGCATATAGTAAACATCTTATGATTTCTTATGAACAAGCCAATGTATATATAACCGTCTTAATCCATGTAAACTACTACCGTGTTTCCCCGAAAATAAGACATCCTCCGAAAATAAGACCTAGCACCTGGAAAGATAAGACATCCCCTGAAAATAAGACCTAGCGCAACTTTGGGAGAAAAAAAATAATATAAGACACTGTCTTATTTTCGGGGAAACAGGGTATAACAAAAATGCCACAAACTGGTTATAAATAAAAACCATTTATTCCTCACAGTTCTAGAAAAATCCAGCAGGTTCTATGTCTACAACATCCCATGGCAGAAGGGGAGGGTCAGGGGCCTACTGCATAAGTGCACTAACCCTACTCAAGCCCCTGATCACCTCCCAAAGACCCTATTTCCTAAAGCCACCATATTGGGGACTAGGGTTTCAACATATGAATTGGCACACAAATGGATAAGCTGTGTAAGTTGTTCTCTCTCTCCCCACCCACCCACCCAACCACCCACCACCCACAAATCCCATGCATTTACCACAGTGCCCTTCTCAGTGTTGTCTATGTGACTGTCTCTCTGCTAGGCAACAGGGCTGAGGACACTAATGAGGCAAGACTCTCCCCAGAGAAGAGGGGCAGACAAAGAGATGGCCTCTTGGAGTAGTGTGACCCCTGATCTGAGGGTTGGATGGGTGAACAGGAGTTTGCCATGTGAATCCATCCAAGGAAGAACAGTCCAGGTAGAGATTATATCTGATAATCGTGGGCGTATCAATAGGACAGAAAATGAGGGCCATCAGGGGAGGCACCAGAACTGGATCTTCCTGAATCTTAATAAGATGTACTCTCTGATTGCATTTGCTCCATCCTTGTACCAAGTCACATGCCCTGTGGAAAGCCTTCAGCTTAATCTAGTGAAGATTTCTACCTTGTGGGCTCAGATCTATCAAATATGCCTCACAAAAGCTGCATGATCTCAGGGAAATCACCTTCAATTTTTTAATCTGCTAAATTAGGGTTCTCAGAACACCCTTCCCGTCAAATTGTACTATAATTCATGACAGAGCACCTGGTAGCACATCGGTCTCTCAGCTCCTTGCTTTGTCTCACCTATGAAATGCTATGATAATAAGATGGGTCAACAGAGGTGAAACACTAAGATCAGTGGGTGGCACACAGCAAGCGTACCTGTGTTAACTCTTACAATTCCTACTACATGTCACACCTATTCCTTAATAGCAACTGCTTGATAGTAACAATAAAAATAATGCATAAGAGCCTTTTTCTTACTCTGAACCTCCTTCCCACATGCCTCTCACTTGCTAAAGGAACTGGTGGCCTGAGATCAGGGTCTTCTCTGAAAGGTCTAACTCCTGGCCATGGTCCTTCAGCCATGCACACCAGCCAACACACCCAGGCCCAGGGTTAAGAACAGAGGCTGGTGGCTCTTCCAAGCTGCAGGCACTCTGCTCCTCCGTGCTCCCGGCCCTCCTCCTTGGTTAGAGGACACGTGGGGTCATCTACCTTTTCCCAGCAATCCTGGCAACATCGGCTTTTCTGCTGCTAAAAATATACAGCTCAAGATTCAAGGTGAACCAAATGCATTGATTTTCCACCTGGGCAAAGATGAGAGGGAACACGGTATCCAGGGACTTCTGCCTAGAGTGAAGGGGGTGGGAGGCTTGAGGTCATAAAATGTTTTTCAATCCTTTGGAGTTTCTAACTGGTTTGATCAACTTATTATTAATGTAGGTTTACCAGCAATGCCTTCTTGATAAGAGAGGGTAGAACGTTTCTCAATTTGAGAGACAGTCCCTCTGGCATCAAGGGGTTCATCATCCTTGAACTTGATATTTATCTCTCTGGGGTTCTTCCCTGGAGATTCCTTGTCCTTGAAGATTCAAAAAAATATTGAAAATTATGTCTTCTGGGGAATTCGGTGGGTCATGACTTCTGAACTAATACCATACAGGTAACATTTCTCCAGCAGCAATGCTGGGCAGTGTGCGTGTAGTACTGTGCTCTTCTCCATATGTTCTGTGGCTCATATACTGCTTATTTTTATAATAAAAACTGCAGAGATTTTTTTTAAAGCCACAGAGAGACTATTCTAGTGCCTGGTATACTTAGTAAATAAAAAATAAATGAAGATGAAGCCAGCGCATCATAAAAATAATCTTGATCATTTTCCAAAGTTAAGAACCAACATATATTGAGCATTGTATCCAGACTAGATAGATACTGCCCACCAAATACTTCACATAATCCTCACCAACCGGGTGGTGACAAAGAAAGCAATAGCCCTATTTTACAGAGGAAGAGATGGAGGCCCAAAGGGGATGAGTCAGCTTTCCTAAGACCACAGAGATAGGGAATAAAGAAGGAAGGGTCAGAGCAGGTCTCCAAGTGCATGCTCAGGGCACTACAGCAAGCTCTCTCAGTCCCGAGAGAATCAGTGTCTGGATGCAGCACACACATGGCAGAGCGTGTCCAGGTGGAGGCCTGGATCTGTGGTGCCGGCATCACAGGGGGGCTTATCAGAAATACAAGGAATTAATCGCCCTGGGGTAGGGCCCAGCAGCCGGACTTTAGCAAGCCCTCTAGGTGATTCCAATGGGCCACTGCCATTCAAGAACACTGGGAAGACACAGAGCCTCCAAAAGACTAAGGAAATCACCCCCAGTACCAGAACAGAACAGAACTCCATTTTGAAATGAGGCCTGTCCTGAGGTATTTATTTTCCTCATGCAGAGTAAGTTCTTTTGTATCTGAGATTTTGCATTTCTTTTTCAGCTACCAATTAAAAACAACGATCAAAGAAGACAATCATAGAAATGAAGCACGCCTCTCCTACTTAGGAGCTAAGTGGCTTAGGCCAAGTATTAATCACTTTCTGCTTCTGTTTCCTTATCTGCTAAAGGCGTGCGCCGGCCCTGATGACAATCAATGAGAAACTGCATGTTAACTGCTTTTGCACAGTGCTTGGCACAGACGGATGCTCCATACATGGCCAGCCTGTCGTTGATATGAATAGCCCAGTCTCTCTCTCAGGGTAAAGCAGAGACTATCCCCACCCAATGCCTGGGGCACAGTAGGTGCACAATACATGCTCAGTCCTCTTTATTCTTTCTGATGGAGGCATCTTTTATTCTTCCTGACAGGCTAAGTACCTTCCAAAATGGTGTTTCACCTCCTGGATTTTTCTCTCTGCCGCCAAGCCAACCCCCTTCATGTCAAGCAATGAAAATGGATCCAGGGAAATAAATTCCAAAGCTATAGTAACGGGAAGAGTTAGCTTCAGTCAACATTAGCATTACATTCTTAATAAGAGCTTCTGTACTACAAAGGAGTCACCTTGTAGCCCTTTGTTCTAAGGCTCAGGCTATTAGCTATGACCCCTAGAAATGCCCCTACCCCCCAATACACACACACCCACCCACCTCTGAGCAGCCCTGGCTTTTCCCTGCTGAAGCCCTGGAGAGTAGCCGCATCCCTCTTGGTAAAATAGCAATTTAATAAGATGCTTAATTATTTTTGAACCAACAATATTTTGCTGAATGCTGTAATTGCATTTTCTATTTTGCTGGGAAATTAATGCTGAAAAGCATGTGAACTTGTCACATCCGTGAACAGCCTGGAAAATCAACAGATTCTCCTCTATAGGCTGTGGCTCCTTTTGCAATTAATTGTAATACCCCAAACCCTGAGCAACAGGTCTTGGGGACTCTGTACCCAGCTCAAGCGGAAACACCTCATGTGTGTATAATGGGATTGGCAATGTAGAAGGGGATGGCAGGGATGATGGGCAGGCATGGACACAATACAACAACCCTACAGTTACTGACATGTGGTCTTGTAACAAAATTGTATCACCGCTCTTAGGTCTTAATTCACTTAACTCTGAAATGAGAATAGCAGTGCCTATAGTGTTTAGTGTTTCCCAAAGTGTGGTACCTGTACCCCCAGGGGTACTGGAAGAGTTTGGTGGGGGTACGCGTTGCACCGGAGTTTGGTGGGGTTATGCACTGCACCGTGCTTAGCTGCGCCTAATTCTACGTTCTCATGAGTACGAGGGGTACTCAGCATTATGAAAATTATAGAAGGGATACACATATGTCAAAAGTTTGGGAAACACTGGTGTAGGTCATAGAGGGGCTTCAAAGATACCACAGTTGGTAAGAGCTGACACCTAGTAGGTATGCAATAAACTAAGCTTTCCCTTTGGTCCAAGAAGGTATCTAGAGAAGGTGATTTTAGCACTTGAAAAATAAACCAGAGTAAAACAACCAAAATAGAACATATGCCCTTGGACTTGGCCAGAGCTCTTTATCGTTCATGCTGGTGTTTTGCCCATCTATGCTGATCACTCAGTTCATTGTCAAACTTCTGTGCTGTCCCTCTATGTTTGTCCCCTACCCCTGGCAGACAGCACCCATGACAAACTGCTGTTTCCATGAATCTCGGTATACTAACCCCCACCACCATCTCATTTCGCATGATGCTGTGATTTCCTCACAGATCCTTTAGTTGCCTAGTTACTGGGCCAGGACTGATAATACCTGTAGCATTGCTTACCCATTCATCCCTGCAGCATGAGGGTCCCCAAAGTGATCTTCGGGCATGCTTCTGCCCCCACTGCCATTGTGGCTTGCCTACCTCCAGTTTCTTCTGACCAGGCTGCTATTCCTTCCCTCCCCTTGCGAAGTCCCTGGGAATTTTCCAAAACGTGGGCTCCAGCTTCCTCTGCTCTTGATGCCCCTTCATGTGCCCTTTACAGGTGCCAGAGCAGTTTGAACTCGGTATATGTGTCCCAAATTGGGGACCATTTTTACTATTAGAGTCTCATAGAGTCTTTATTTTTTTTTTTTTAAAGACTCTACTTTTTCACTTTAAAGATAAACTGATCATTAGCTCAGTTGGTTAGAGCATTGCCCTGATACACCAAGGTTGAACGTTCCATCCCCAGTCAGGGCACATAAAAGAATCAACCAATTAATGCATGAATAACTAGAACAACAAATCAATGTTTCTCTCTCACTCTAAAATCAATTTTAAAAAAATCAAAGTAAACACTCAAGTAGTGAGAGCTGAGTGAAGACTGAGAAGTTTTCCAGTTAAAAAAAAAAAAAAAGCTCAACTCTCTGGTCCACTATTTCCTAACTTATTTATCCACTATAATCCTTTTCTATGTAATACCTTTTACTGCAGAACAAAGCCAGGAAGCAGAGTCCATGGTTGATAAGATGGCTGGGAAATCTCTGAGCTTGCTCTCAAGTGGCAAGCTCTATGCTGCCGCTGCTTGAGCTCAGGTAGCCTTGTGACTGCTTCGCACAATAAAATGTGTTGGAATTGGAGATGTTCCCGTTTCTGAGCTCAGGCCTTAAGAAACTGGCAGCTTCTATGTCTTGTCCTTTGAAAACCTCCCTCTTAAAATCCTGAGCTGCCATATATGAAGTCTGCTCTTTGCCACAATGCCTGCTGGAGCCAGCCCCAGCAGAACCAGCCCCAGCAGAACCCAGCTTTGCTGTCATGCCCCTGAAATGCCTTCCTGCCATCTCACATCTCACAGACTCGGGAGAGAAGGTGCTTTGCACTCTCCAGACCAGCCTCCTGACCAACTAGACACCACTGAGTGGCGTCCTTTGACATTTCATGCAAGAGTAAGAATCTGCTACTGAGCCCTGCCCAATCTCTTCCCCCACAAAATCATGGGATGCACTAAAAATGATTCAAGTTTCAAACACACACACACACACACACACACACACACACAGACACACACACACACACACACACACACACACAACTGAAATGGAAATAGTGACATAATCTGTTCTCCTTCATGTTTGTGTGTGTGTGTGTGTGTGTTCAGATGAGAAAACTTAACTCCCAAATTCTCCTAACTAGTTCACAATAGAACAGGGACTAGAACCCATACATTCTGATTCCAGTTTAGTGCTCTCTCTGTGACAAAGAGCTTTAGGAGTTGCTCTGAATCCCTATTACCCCTCTCTCACATGGGCTGTCTCTTTCAGTTTAAAGTGACATTTATTGAATGCATTCTGGGTGTCAAACCACAGACCTGGGAACATTTACATACTTATTTCATTCAGTCCCTCCAACCCAGGGTGTTCTTTGGGAACCCAGGCCATGCAGACCAGCGAAGAGGGATGTCACCAAGGCTATAAAATAGAAGGTAAGTCCAGCCAGAGTGTGTAAATCGACCAGAATATATTTCATTCTCCAGGCTGCAAGGCCTCAAGCTTTTGAATGAATGTGTGCTTAACTATTTATAATTGACCTTTGCACAAAGGAACATGAAAATTTTATAGCTCAAAGCTTCATTTATTAACTTTACTGGAGTGTGAAATATTGCTGTTTGCCATAAATTTGTACCAGGACAAACAATATATATGCTAATTAGTAGTCATGTCGTCGTCTACACGCTGTTGTGTTGGCTGGTCATTTCCAACAGGCAAAATAGCAGAATTCAATCCACCAATGACAACTGAATTGCTTGATACTTGCTGTTCAAACAGTGAAGTCTGAAGTGATGAATTAATGGGGTTCATTATAACAAGTCCATTTCCTTCTCATTTCCTTTATGCATTACTCCAGGTAACATACTGAGTCCCTTCAAGGATGGCCCTGGGGACCTGCAGAGATACACCTGCAAATCTCACAGCTCAGAACACACATACACACACACCCAAGCGCACATCCTGTGGTTTAATGCTCCTTCTGGAGTGTTCAAAACTCACTGGTGCTTCAGGCTTGGACGGGGCCTTACAGATTGTCTGCACTTGCTTTATAGGGAAGGCGACCAAGGCTGAGGTGGTTAAATGCATTGCCCAGGGTCAAACAGAAAACAAGAGGTGGAATCAGGCCTCAAGAGTGGATCTCAGTGAAAAATAAGTCTGGGAAAGTCTTAGCAATCATTGTTTCCTACCCATTTAAAAGATGAGGTAACTGAGAATCAAAAAGGGACAGTTCAAATGCTATACCCTTCATGTAGCCTGACACTCCTACGCAAAACTTGTGGCTTCATTCTAACCATTCCTGTATCCATTCATTCAGTTGATTTTTATTTCATAACTATTATGTGCTATATGATGCAGAAGACAAAAATG
The DNA here is from genome assembly GCF_014108245.1 of Pipistrellus kuhlii. Taxonomy (NCBI): domain Eukaryota; kingdom Metazoa; phylum Chordata; class Mammalia; order Chiroptera; family Vespertilionidae; genus Pipistrellus; species Pipistrellus kuhlii. The sequence goes on along the minus strand of NW_023425427.1, from coordinate 3,390,048 downwards.
GTTATCCAAGCACATAGCTCCTTCCTTCATGTAGTCTAAAGTACATAGTGAAATATATGTATTATCAAATTGTCACACGGTTATGTAGGAGCAAGATGTGATAGCACGGTGAGTGTTATGAGAGTGGCAAAAGGAAACATGACCTCCCCTGAAGGACTAGATATCATATGCGTGCTGAGACCTGAATGAAGACTAGGGGTTAACAGGTGAAGTGTGTTGAGGAGGTGGTTAAAGGAAGAGCAGCACATGCCAAGGCCCTGGAGAGGAAAAACCTTAGCCCACGATAGGAATGAAAGAATGGTAGTCATGGGTGTGTGCACAGAATAATAGAGAAAGTAACAAGATGAGTTTAGTAAGATGGCCCCAGTTTTAATCATATTAAACTTTATGGGTTTTAGTTCAGAAGACATAGAGAGAGCAAATAAACACTTTATGGAACATGAAGATGACATGCATAAATGGAACACTATGTGTCCATTATAGCACTTATTATATTGAATTTAATGTTGCACTCCTGGCTATATTCTTGACTGTAAATGAGGACTTGGAACATGACATTTCTCCCTTATGTCTGCAGCATCTAGTCCAGTGCTTGGGATGTAAGGGAAACCTGAATACTTTCCTGCTGAATGAGACGACTTTCCCATCATCTTTAAACATATGGGCAAAGCAGAGCCTACTGATTTGCTTTTATACAAAGTGGACTATTCCTTCCCTTCTCTATTCTGAAATAAATATAGAGATGCAGAATATACCAAAGCCAGTCTTTCTTAATCTTTGCTGGCACAGTTCACTTTATTTCTGAGAGCAAATTCCCAAGGAAATTCTCCCCCCCTCCCCCTCCGAGATACATAAGCCAAAGCCTGTGGAACTCTCTGGGAAAGCTTTCCTTCCTCAACAAATGGGATGCATGAAGCTGGTAAGTTTCCTCAGCTTTCCTCTTGCTTTGAATTCAAATGCAATGTCTGCAGCTGGAGCAGCCACCTTGTGGCCATGAGCTGACAAATGTTACAAAACAGCAAAGAGAACCATTCACATACAGAGATCAATCTCTGTAGTGTCAGAACAACCCCTCGCACTAGAGGCTTGACAGACACAACTGAACAAACTTCTACAAGTTCTAGCCCCGCTGGTCAGGTTTGTCATTATTTGTAGCCACTCACAATTCTAACTGGTATAAAGCTCTAACACAGTGTCTGTCACAGAGACAGGAACTCAGGGCATTTTTGCTTTTCCCAATTCAGTCATTTTCCTTTCAACCAAGATATTTTATACCTTTTTCCACTGTTGACTCGCTTCATGTGTTTGATTATGCATATTCAAATACTGGGGGGAGAGAGGGAGAGGAAGGTGAAGAGAAAGGGAGAGGGAGAGGGAGAGAAGGGAAATAATGTTACCTTAGGAAACTTGAGATCCTATTGGAAGTTGAGAGATTCACAAAGACAATGTAATAACTCCATCCATCACCTCGTTGAGAAGCAGGGACAAGGGCTGTGTTCCAACCCAATACTGCCATTAGCAACAGTGGAAACTTGGAAAGTCACTTCACCTTTGCAACTTCAATTTACTCTTTTGAAAAATGAGGGGATTTAGATTTGCTCTTAGAGCTTCTGGAAGGTCTTCTAGGAAACACCAGCATTACATGCCTGATGAGGAGTGTTGGATGCATATTTCTGGGCCTCCCCCATACAAAGTCAGCTTCTGGGGCTGAGAAAGAATGACTGGCATCCTAAGGGTGCTCTTAGAGCTGTTAGGGCACCAGAGTTTGAGAATCACTGTCCTGTTCTCAATTTAGCATTCTCTGATTCACTTGGACTGAGGCTCAAACTAGATGTTTCAGATTGTACAGAGAATGTGGGAACCAGATGGTTTAAAGCATTGCTTAAGTTGACTTTAGATGATTAAGAGCTAAGTCTCCTTCTGAACCAGAACTGGAGTTCAGTGTCAGTCACCAAATTAAATTATAGGCACCTCCACTGTGCTTGCTGCCAAAGCTATTCACAGTGTTGCCAAAATGCCCTCCGTCCATATGTATCTGTGCAGATGTGTGTTTGGACACATGCATGCCTGTTGTGTACATATATATATGGCCACATATGGATGTGTACGTGGGCACCGGCATGTGCTGCAGCATATACTAATGTGTGTGCATGGGATAGAATGTGTACCTCTATACGTGGTACATGTGCTTACAGACACACACATTTCTGCATATCTATGCATATGAATTCACATACTAGTAAACATGCACATACCTATGTATATCTATCCTTTTTCTACACCATTTGTTATTGATTCCATAATCCTCCTCACGTAATTCCTGAGGTGTGGGGAAGAAAAAGCGTTAGAAGAAGTTTAAAAATTTTGGCTCTCAAAAAGAAATTTCAATGGTTGTACTCTTGATATTTGGCTCTGTTGACTAATGAGTTTGCCAACCACTGCTCTAGATTGTCTCCGGCAAGTCAAGTGGCTGCTGAGGGTCTCCATTTTCCCTTCTTTTTCTGTAGTCTCAGAGCTTTTTGTTCAAACCTAAGGGACTTTTATAGTGTGTGTCTATTTTCCTTGGGATACAATTGTCCCTTGACAATAGGAACTATACCTTATTCAGTTACACGTTACCAATGTCGATGAGTGACTCTAGCACATGAGGATGGTGAATGGTGACGATGGAGGTGACAATGATGGTAAGGATAGTGACATGGGAGCTAACATTTATTGGGTCACAGGACTTTTAGGCACTTCACATGGGTCGCGTCATTTCATTTCTGCCATAAATGTGAAGTAATCTCTATGATACTCCCCATTTTCAGAAGAAATGGTTCAAAGAAATCAATTGGCTTGTCAAGTGCTACAAGGCTAGGAATCAGCATAACAAGTTCAAATTCAAATCTGTCTGACTCCACCGGACTATGACAGATAACGGTGCAACTGTGCTCAATAAGGAGTTATAGAGCATTCTAATGATATCCAGTGGGATGCAGTGTTTACCTGGAATCCCCCAAAAGCTTTGCCTACAGGAATAGCATCTGGTTTGGGATCACACCAGAGGGGCACATTTTACAGTTGGAAGGAACTGCAAAGGTTTCCAGACCCAAATGGCCTCATTATACTTTAAGGGAGTTGAGGCCTAGAGAGGTAAAGGGACTTGCTCAAGGTGGTAAGTTGCGGTAGCGGCAATAAAAAGGAACCCCACATATCACATTCCCAGTACAAGCCTCTCCTCTATCCCTAATGGCTTTGTAACCATTTCTTACAAAAAGACAAAGAGCCTTCAAGGTCACCGATGGTAAAACAAAGATCAGTAGAAATGTCCTCTATACAAACCCGAGCTGCAATGCCAGTTATTATTCTGTTTGTGCCTCTGCTCCCCGTTAGATACAGAGTATGTGGACAGACACGAGGCCCAGATAATTAAACACACGCGCCAGTGCCCGTCCCAACTCCACATGAATCCAGGAGACAGAGCTTTCATGGACCAATCACCTCCTTCCCCCAAAGTGCCCCATCTCATAATAAAAAATTAAACCGTTTTCCAATGAAATAATTTGGTTCATTCTTCTTGTTCCCACTCCAGTGCCTGTGGCACCAGCTAAATTTTGAGTTAAATAATTCAACTGCAATACATTGAGGAGAGATCACATTTAGTGCCACACTTCTGATTGGCTGCAAAGCCAGGCCAATTGGGTAAGACTCTGGTGGATGTCAGCCACCGAGGGTGTGCAAGGCATGGGGTTCCATTAACGAGGGCTGGCCCCCTCTCCTTTTCTCCTCCATCCCAGCGAGGGGTAGCACCACGAATCCAAACCCCTTCACCATTGTGTCTCATGTTTCTTTGTTCTTGTTTTCTCCTTTTTAGAAAAACTTGCTTCAGACAACAGAATCATCCATTTTTATTATTTTGATGGGCTGCTCTCAGCTTGCATTCCACAGTCCCGTACCTGCTAAGGTCATAGAGACCCATTATGGCCCTGCTCTGCCCCGTGAGAGGGAGGCAGAAAGCAGGATGGATTAAGTCAAATGCTCTCTGAGTGAAATGCTCTCTTCTCCTGAGATTGTTAGGATCTCAGAACCATTATTTCAATGGACAGGTAATATTGGAACAATAGCCCTGGCCAGTTTGGCTCAGTGGATAGAGCATCAGCCTGTGGACTGAAGGGTCCCAGGTACAATTCTGGCCAAGGGCAGATGCCTGGGTTGAGAGCTCGATCCCCAGTAGGGGGAATGCAGGAAGCAGCTGATCGATGATTCTCTCTCATCATTGATGCTTCTATCTCTCTCCTTCTTTCTTCCTCTCTGAAATCAATAAAGAAATATAGCATATTTTTTAGAAAGAAAGAAAAATATACTGGAACAATAGCCTGCTAATGGCCGGAACCTGGGAACCTCACTAAGTTTCCAAACCTGGGAACCTAGCATGGCAGCACCAACCCCGGATGGGAGGGGCCTGAGGTTGATGTCCAGGCATGTGACCTCGAGGGAGGCACTCAGTCACTCAGTTTTCTCACCTTAACTCTTCCCTGGCTAGACATCGTGGTTTCATCTATTCTCAGGCCCAGAAGTAAGAGGGAAATTTGAGCCACAAATGACTTTCAGGGGAGGTGAGCCAGGACTCTGAGCTAATGAGGACATCTGAACAAAGGCTATCAATTGCTAGAGAGGCAGCCAGGGTGATGATCTTCCCTGCAACTCCAGTGGCCACGAAGGAAGGGGAATTCCTACTTCACTGCCTCAGAGGGGAAGAGACTTGCTGCTGCTCTCTGGTTTCATGCTCCTCTTCCCCAGAGGATGGGCATTCACTTACGTGGTTGCTGAGTTTGGGGGAAGCAGCTGAGCTTAGGTATCGCAGGCCCTTCTAAGCTATCACTGCTCCAGCCAGCCTGTCTACGTGATCCACATGTCTCCACAGCCACAGAGGCAGTCCCTGCCCCCGGGGTGAGGGAGTAGGAGGACAGCCTGCTGCCTGTGAGGGGTGGTGGGTAAGCTGATTCAAGGGTGGCTTAAAAGGACCACTGACTGATCTGCTTTCCAAATAAGCTTTCATCAGGAACCAATCTGGGATGTTTGATTTTCATTGCTATATTTATTGAATCTTACTCCTCAATAAGTTCTGTATCCAAAGGGGTCTTGTTTGTTTACCTTATAAAACTAATTGTTTCTCCCTGCAGAGGCCTGGGAAAGGATACCAAAAGCCACTGGGTAGACGAAGGGATGGATTCACCCTTTGAAGCTTTTTCAGGCCGAGGACCAACAAAGCTGTTACTAGGAAGCACTTCAACCCTAAAATGGTAGGGGAGAGTTCCGCTGAGGGAGTGAGCTCTTCATCTCAGGGAGGTCCAAGCCGGGTACCATTAACCACCACTTCGTACTGCTGGACCTGGGCCAACAGCTTTGACACGGAAATGGAAGACACAACTGTGGAGGGTGTTGGAGCATCCCTGGGTCCTGCCTCATCTGCACCAAGTCCTGTCACTGTTTTCTGCGAGCCCTTTTGCAGTGGTGGATGCCAGGATAGCTGTGCTCCTGAATAGGTAATGATTGCAGTTGTCATTTGCAGAAACGTGTTTATAGAGAAAGAGCACGAGTTTACAATATGGCACTCAGGACCAAGTGAATGTTTTCCCTCCTGTCAATGCACTCAGTGATGGCACATGCACATACGGATACTCACCCATACATGATGTGCACACATAAACACATGTGTATTTACACACGATACACTAATGTATGTATGACACACAAAGTACATACTCAACATGCACAACACATACAGACACACTCACACATACACATGCACATGTATACATAACACACTCACACAATGTACATATGCACACACACGTGCAAATATGAGGCACACACATGCACAATGCACGCTCATGCATGCGAGGCACACACTAGTACATGCTCATACATGACACACATACACGTGCACATGCATGCACGGCACACACTCATATAGCATAAACATACACGTGCACATGCATGCTGCACAAGGCACGCACATGTAAGCATGGACACATGTGCATGCTCACACAAATGTTCAAGGAGGCCATCTGTCTTATTTATGAAATTGTGCCTGAGACTCATAGCCCTCTTGGAGCAGATACAAGGCTAAAAAATGGAAAGCTGTTAAAAATAAAAGCAGAATTTAGATCCAGAGAAACTGCCACAACAATGAAGTCCACCAGCCTGGGGTGGCAGAGGAGATAGAAGATTGGGAACTGCCCTGTGTGGTGTGGCTGCCCAACACGTGGAGGCTCCCATGGTTAGAACTAGGAAGAAGAGCGTTCATCACGCTACTACAAAGGAGCTGGTATTGGTCAGCCTACTTTTGGAGGCTTGTGGTTGATGCTGGGGGCTGCTAGTTGCTGAGTTCCACAAGGACTTCCTCTCCTGCTCATAGCTGGCTCTCACAGGACCAGATTTGGAGACAGGGAGCCTGCCAGCCTCACAGGGAAGGAAAGGCCTGTACTCATGGTGACCACTGAGTAGGACCCTTTCTTTCCTGACTTTATTCTGTTCTTTGACTCCACAATGGCCACCAACATGTCAGTGTTAAGGTCAACCATGTATTCTCCATTATTTGTCCTTATTTTCAGTTCAATATTAATTAGCAATAGAGAGAACACAGGATCTAGTCTGTATGAAGGGTTGAGAGCCAGCAGGTGCCAAACCAACTTAGTCACAGATTCTCCATCTAAGGTGTTGAAACAGTCTGGCTTTTGTATGCAGGCTTCAAGTTGGGTCTTGAGGGGGAAAAAAGCCCAAGTACTTTGGGAAAAGATACATAATGGGAAGCATCCCTTTCCTAAATAAGACTCCTTCCTCATTTCCTGTGAACCTAATGCACAGACTAGTGGGAATGAGCCCCAGCTTTGTTGGCTGAAGACCTGGGTTTGGGAAAGGACTTAGTCACTCATTCAGTCTGTGCTCTGGGTAACTCACTTGACTACCCACACATTAGTTTCCTCATCCATTCACTGGGAAGGGTTATAATCACAAGATAGGGGCTGTCATTGCAGGAACTAATGGATATGAACATTCTAGCATTTTATATGAGTCCCTGTTGTTTCCCCATCTAGACATGCGTGAGATTTCTGTGATCAAATAAACTTTATAATATTCATACTAAAGGCCTGGCTGTAACTAAACAAATGGCCTGGCAGTTTCAGGGTCTAATTTCACCCTTGAACTTAGTCTCCTGGAAGCACCATTTCACATCCCATTTTGCAAGTGTTGAAGGAGGCAAAATCATACACAAAATTCCTATTTTGTCGGACAACTGAGCATAGAATAGGGATGGGATTGACATCCAAGTCAGGGAATGCACTGAAGATCATTAAACAAACCTCCAAATATTTTGATTGACAATTTTGCCAAAGTCTGGTCATGGTTTAGCTTGATGACTCACTAAACGCATTATCGCTACATCCCCAGAAGTCAGCATGCAATGGAGATGTGAATGAATTCTTTTCTTACCAGGACTTGAATTTCCTCATTTGTCCCAGGGGGCACATATCCCAGATCAGTGTGAACCACACACCATCAGCATCAGAAACCACAGATTCCTGAGCCCCAGACCTCAGGCAGAAGCAGAACACCTGCACTGTCAAGGGATTGTCCCTGTGGTAAATTTTATGCACGCCGCAGTTTAAGAAGCAGTGTTCCAGAAAAATCTCAGAGCTACACCAATGCTAACATGCTTGGTATTCTTTAAGTTCAGACACTGGAAGAAAAAAAATAGAGGTCAGGAGCGCAGAACACAAAGCAGCCTCTCTCCACTGGGAAAACCACCTGAGACAAGACTCAACACCTTGGCAATTCTGCAAGCCATGCGTCCAAAGCAAGGCAGAGCTAGCCTGCTTCTCCCTGCCTTCCCACGTGCTTCCTGTATGCTTCACACGATTCAGGCCTCCCTGAATCGGCCAATCGGAAGCCAGGACTGTTAGAGGGAAACATCAAATATCACAATGTTGATTTAATGGCCTTTAAAAGTCCCTCCTGTCTGTCTCCCTTTGAGCTGCCTCGCCTATAAAGCTGTCACCATTCATTAATAGCTGCCCCCATCCTGACAGCATTCAGGTCACATATCAATGGGAGGGATGTGGTTTGAGGGGGTCTGGTATGTGGTCTGGCAACCTTCATCCTAGACCACATCTTCCCAAATTCTCAGCATGGGTGTGGCATTGGGCTTCTATTAGAAACCTTACAGGAAATACTGGCTCCGCCTTTTTTTAATTCAGACTGTTCACCCCCAGTCTGCCCGGAGCCAGACTCTGGGTTTATTCCCAATGTTTCCTGCTTCAGCCTGGACCCCACAGCCACACCTGAGCACTTCTTGCAGTTTGCCTTTGGGCTTCCATTGTGGACCAGCGCTGTCTAGTGGGAACATAATGCAAGCCACAGAGATGAACTACACAGAAAACTTTCTAGGAGCCACATTTACAAAGATTTTAAAAACGGAAATGAACTCTTAAAATAGTCACTAATATGCTTCATTTAACTCAATATATTCAAATTATGATCACTTCAACACGGAGTCCATGTAAAAATTATTAATGGGATGCTGTACCTTTTTTGGATGATGTGATTGAAATCCAATGTGTGTTTTATGTTTATAAGTACATCTTGCTCTGAATTGGCTACATTTCAAGTGCTTCATAACCACGTGTGGCCACCACAGTGGGCAGGGCAGTTCCAGACCAAAGGAGAGAGTATATTTAGCTAACGGTTCCCCTCTCCACTCAATTTAAACATGTTTTGAGCACTGACTATGATCTGGGCACCAACCTGAAGAGATAAAAGTCCTCAGCCATTTCTGCCCTCGTGGAATTGAATCAATTGGGGGTGACAGATGATAAGCAAGGAGAGGCATAAATGGACAAAATAATTTCAGTCTTCAATAAAGAGTATTGAAGAAGCTAAAGAACAAAAAGGCTGATGTGACAGACAGTAACTCAGAGAAGAGTGGAGTGGGTTAGATCGAATTACAAAGGAAGACTCTCAGAACAAAAGCCTGAATGACAAGAATGCATTCATTTACCTTTTCATCATGGAAACAATGAAACATGCACTTCTTAGAACTTAGGTAGTGGAAAGTGCCAGATGGACTATTTAGTGGAACTTCTGGTTTGTGAATAAGTACTGGCCTGCAGTGAATGACTATAATCCCTACACAAGCAAGAAACACATTCCCAGGGACCAGATAGGTGTCTACCTCATATTAACCCAGGCAGGACACATGTAATTGTCGGACACATGAATAAAGAAACAGCAATGCCTCATGAACCTTGGCTTTGAGATGAAGAGATGTAGTGGAAGGCTAAACACTTCAATCCTGTGTTGGTTGGTTGGTTTTGGGGGTTTAAGTTTTACCTGGTCTCAAAACAAGAATGTGCTCTCAATAGGTAGGTACCCCACCCTTGTAGGTGATAGCAGTAGATCTAACCAGCGGTTCAGAAAAGGGAGATCTTTTTATGTTCCTCCTTCCTAAGACAAATGCATGGAAGATCAGACTCAGGAAAAAAATGTCCTCTTAAGTGCCAAGAGAATTTGTGAAAATGCCAGGCCTTTCTCACTCAAGTTGCCAAGATGTGCAGAAATGAAATTTAAAAAATTTGTAAATGTAAGTAAAGCCATTGCATTTCAAATGAGTAAGAAGAGCGAGTGCGAGTTTTTCTTTAAAGAATTATACAGTATTTTATAAAACATTGGGGAAAAACCTGACTCAAGAGATCAATGTTTTCAGAACAATACAAAGTGATCTAAGAGAAGGGTCATCCAACAGAGTGGATTTTTACTGCTGTCAAATCTGGTTCATTACAGAAAAAGGTACTTTTAGGACTTTTATTTATGGTGTTTATTTCATTTTTAGTCCTTTTCTTTTCCTTCCTCTCTCTTCTGTGACTTTGATCTAACCAACTGTAGTTCTGCCAATAATAATAGCTAACACATACTAGCACTCACCATATACCAGGGATGTTCCCATCTACTTTAAAAGAATGATCTCATTTGATACTCAAAACTGCCCTATTATTTGGGGGAAATTGTTATCCTTATTCTATAGGTGTAAAAACTGGGGTTAGTAAAATTTCAAATATATGCCCAAGATCACAGGAAAGCATTCCTTAAATATTTGGTCTCAGGACTCACTTATGTACTTAATAATCAGTGAGAACCCTGTGTTCGTTTTCAATTTCTACCATAACAAATTGCTACAAACTTAGTGGCTTAACGCAACAACTTTGCCAAAAGTCAGTTGAGCATGTTGTGTGGTTCTGTTTCTAGGTTCTCCTTTCTCTTCCATTGGTCCCTATGCCAATGCCACATCATCTTTTTTTTAATTTTTATTTTTTTTATAATTTCTTAATTGATTAAGGTATCACATATTTGCCCTTATCCCCCCATTTCCATTCCAAACCCCTCCCCACATATACCCACACCCCTGTTGTCCATGACCACTGGTTAGGCTCATATGCATGAACACAAGTCCTTTGGTTGATCTCTCCCCCTAACCCCTCCCCTCCCCTACCTTCCCTCTGAGGTCTGACAGTCTTATCTATGATTCCTTGTCTCTGGGTCTGTTCTTGTTCTTCAGTCTATGTTGTTCATCATTTCCCCTAGATGAGTGAGACCATGTGCTACTAAAAATACACTTATTAGAACCGAAAATGAGACAAGCAATAATGGTTATGCTCGGAGACAAATGAATCAGTCTGTAGTAAATTTCATTCTGGGCCAACAGTTCTTTTGAGTCCCAATTTTAATGTCAAACAGTTCCTTATGTGTACATGTCAGCAATGATATTTCAGTTCTGGATGGTGGACAAATGGTGGTAATGCAGGTCCGACCCTCTCTGATTTGCTCCTGGGCAACCTGCAGTGATGCACAGCTGCTGACTGTCACATAGTTTTAATTGATGTAGCTTATCATCATCAGTCTGGAGGTCAGGTAGCCACATTCCTACTACTTAATTTTTCTTTTAAAGAAGTTTAGAATAATATATATATATATATATATATATATATATATATATATATATATATAGTCACCATAATCTTGGTGTGATCTTGATAACAATGAATACTTTTTATCAATTTGAGATTTGTTATTTTCACTATGTTGAGTCCTCCAATTCATGAGACTGATAAGTCTCTCCATTTATTTAGATCTCTCTGATTTCTTTCTTCTGTATTCTGTATTCTGTAGTGTTCTATGCATGTTTTGTTAGATTTACACCTTTTTCAGTGATTTCCTATTTTTCAGTCATTGTAAATGGTATTATATTATTAATTTTAGTGTCTACATATTCATTGTTAGTGTAAAGAAACACCATTTTTTACACTTATATTCCATAACACCTTGTTAAACTCACTTACAAGTTCTATGTTTATTGTTATTTTTAATGTTTCTTGGGATTGTCTATGTGGATAAACATGTCATCTTCAAATACAAAATTTTTTCTTGACTCTTTTCTCATTTGTATGCTTTTTCTTCCAGTTTCTTGCCTTACTGCCCTGGAACTTCCAGGACTCTGTTATGTAAGAGTGGTGAGAATAGATATCTTTGCCTTGCTAAGAATGTTCAGGTAAGAACATTGTCTTTCACTGTTAAGTATAATGTTGGCGAAAGCTTTTTGTTTTCTGTTTTTTGGACAAATACTTCTTATCAAGCTGAGAAAGTTCTCTGTTTCCATTTTTCTGAGAATATTTATCATGAGAGTTGAATCTTATGAAGATTTTTTTATGAGTGCACAAAGATTGATATGATTGTATAATTTTTTTTTAGCATATTAAATGATGGATAACGATCCTGAGATTAACTTTTCTGTTTCAACCTAACTGTTCTAGCACTAACATTGTAATTCTGGCACTAAACCCCTAAGAGTTAGCAATACTAACTCTTAAGATCCAAAGCTAAGATACTATTAACTCTTACCAATGAACAGCCATTAACTTTTAACAATTATTATTAACAATAAATATAGAGTTGCCATTCATTAAAGATAATTCAACAAATGTCCATTTGCTTCTCACTTTCTTACCAGAACAAAACAGCCGTGCCTTACTCATTTAATCACCCACAATAGTAATCATAATAGCTACCATTTATGGATTCCCTCTTATCTGCCGGACTGATGACATATATTTCATCTTCATAAAAGCCCCAGGAGATAGGGAAATGAGGCTCAGAGAGCTGAGGGTACAAACCCCAAAATCACACAACCAAGTATTTAAAACAATGGTCTTTTACCTTTAATGCTATAATTATTTTACTACCTCTTTTCAAATACGCTCTATGTGGCTCCTGCATCCACAGGCCCAGCATAAGTAGCTGGATTGCTCTACATTAAGCTGGATAAGCTAGCAGAACAGGCGTTGGCTTAGGTTCAGAAAAGACCTCTGTAGATAGAGAATCCTCTTTTCTCCCTGAGCCTGTTACACCAGAGGAAGTGGAACATTCTTAGGTGGCGGAGTGATCCCTTATCTTGCCTGTTAATCAGCTTTCCATTTCTGTATCTTGTCTCTCCCAGGGCCATCTCATCCTCCTGAGCCTCATAGGCATTGATCCTTCAGCTTAAGCCCTGGGAGAGAGCTGCCATATCGACAGAATCCCTACTGTTATTTTCCCCTGAGTTATCAAAGGGTATCAAGATGGGAGATAGGATGAAGGCCGGAATCCACAGGACTTGGTGCCTGTGTGGAGGGTAAGGAAAACACTGAAGAAATGGAAGACTGCAATGACTGTGTGTGGCTTTGACTGTATAAGCCTGGCACAAAAGTCAAAGTCATTAATACTAACAATGGTGATGATCATGATAGAAAGATGGACAACCTTTATTGATGTGTATAAATACACATCAGGCCTTATTTGAAAAGCATGCCCGTATTAGCTAATGTAATTCCTTACTGCCCTCATTTGACAGATGTGAAAACAGAAGTAGGGAAGAGAATGAGAAGGGGAAACTGACCAAGAGGTGGGTTTTATGTTTAAACTCCAGGGAGTGGTAAATAGGCAGATGGAGTGCCCTAAGCCGCTTGTGCCCACTCCCTTTCATGTAGTTGAAGAAGGCATGACCTGGTAAACTTGTGTCATTTCCAGTACTGCCCTGAACATCAGCCAGCAGCCTGATTGAGTTTCCTTAACTGCAAAACAGGGTTCATGATTAAGCCACGGCTCCCAGAGTTGTCTAGAGGACTGAATGAGGTGAAGTGTGTAAAGCACTTGGTTTATAGCAAGATGCCTGCCCAACTATACTTGTCCCTCCTGTGTTTTCTCTTCTACACACACACACACACACACACACACACACATACACACACACACACACGGTCACCAAGCAAATTTTCTCTTCTTTAAGCAGTAGCAAAAAAGATAGTCAAAGACAGGGATGAATATGTTCTTTGAGGGAATTTTGGAGGTACACACAAGGTCTCCAAAACCCAGCAGAGGACACAAACACTCAAGTATCTCAGTGGCTGGAAGAGCTGCTCACCTGGCTGGCCTTGGGTGCAGTGCCACCCAGGCTCACTCTAAGGGGAGGACAGGTTTGCCTCCTCAGTGACTGCACCACTTCAGTCTAATCTCCTCCAAAGGGATTATTCTAAAGACTCCAGTGAGACAGCATAATAACACCTCTGCAGTGTGACCACTCCTTTCTCACATGGCAGGATGCATGCAAGAGTCTGTCTCCTCTAGTCCCTAACCCTCTATTAGTTCGCTTTGCAAATGGCTGGGGACAGTTGGAAGGTAGAAGAGTTCAGCTCCCTTTTTCCCTCCCCTTCCTGCTTCTTTCCCTTCTCAAATCTTTCAAGGCAGCCAGGTTGGGAAGCAGCAGTGCCCAGATGTGAGGCACTGCCAGGTGCCCTGGGGCTTCTTGTGGATCCTGGGCCTCTGGCAGATCACCTTCAAACAGCTAATCAGAAACCAACATGGCTTCTGCTAATTGAAGGAGGGGATGGAGACACCAAAGGCCAATGTGACTCCTAGAAACACACCCATTGAATCTAGACTGAAGCTTAACTGCCACAACCAGTCCGCAGAGTTATGAGTGAGAAGAGAGATGCTTGTTGGTGTCAGCCACCAAGACCTGGGGTGGTTTGTTATTAAATCATTGTTATAGCAACAGCTAAGAAATACAGTCTGATCCCTCTTTGCCAAAGTACCTTCTACTAGTCCATTTCATAACTACTTCACATCCATTTTATCTATTTACTTGCTACAGGAAGCATGTCAAAATCAAAGGCCAACAAGGGACAAATAAATGAGGTATGAGGCCCGCAGTCCCTAAGTTTGACATACTTGTGCTACAGCTTCCAAATTTTGCAAGTTGGAAGAGAAATGAGTATCATTTAATAAGCTTTTATGAACCTGTAGCAATTTGGAGGGATGTCAAAAGCAGAGAGCCTGTTTGAAACAACGTCTCCTTTAGAATGTATATAAACTCTCCTAGAGGCCATGGGAAAACAGCAAATGTCCTGTAGGATTTCCAAACATGGAAGACAATAGTTCAGTCTATAGAAGCATGGAAAGTGAGACTTATTCCTTAAAGCCATTCATGTCACAATGCTGGTTGAATACACACTGAATTTCTTAGCGCTCTATATATAATTCTCTCACTATAGTATTTGTGTTTCAGGATGTCTTCCCAGCAAATGAAGGAGGTGAGGGCTTGGATGTATTCCTTCTAATTGAAGGCTAACATTGTGGTGTTAGCTTATGATGTTAGCATCAGAAGTTTAGGAATACCTGATTGCCATTGTGGCAAATTCCATGGATTTCAAGGAGTTCCTAGATAAATAAGTCATAGTAACACAAAAGGACTGAAAATCATCATTAATTGCTCAAAGACCTGATGATACAGTGCAACACTCTAGTCCTAGGGCAAGCATGTTAAACCCGTGGCTTGCAGGCCACATGCCTCATTTATTTGGCCCATGTTAGCTTTTGAATTAGACATACTTGCTATAGGGAAAGACTGGATTGGTGCACATGACTTTGGTTTAAGGTCCAAATAGGGCCTTCTGCTTCTCCTACTGCACAACTGCCCCTCCCTCAATATACATTTTGAAATCTTATGGTTTTCTCTACCTACTAAAAGGAAATGAAATGGGTGACGGGCAACAGCATGGACAGGTCTGAGAAGCAGCACATGGCTCAGTGCATCAATTCCTCATAGGAAATAGAAGGAAAAGCATGGAGAGAAGACTTACCTGCCCCAAGTGGCCCACTTACTCTTTGTCTAAGTAAAAATATGAGAAGTGTGGGACCCTGCAGAGGATATGGCAATCTTGCCTTCTAGGGAAATGTGGCATCTTCTCATTCCTTGTCAAGTGCCCCAGTCATGATGCACATGGAAAGTATTGCTTCTTCTACACAATATATCACCATACCTCATCACTACATTAGGCCCAAGCAGAGTATAAACACTCAAGCCTGTTTGTTGATGAAATAAATACTTGTGCTAGAGACAGTGGAGGCCAGCAAAACCACACAATTACCCACACACTAGAAGAATTAAAAATCTATTGGGAAGGATCAGAAATGCACAGAAATTAGTTGATCAATACCTATTTATTGTGTTATGTGCTAGGACTTGGAGATACAAAGGCAAATGAGACAGATAATCTGTCCTCCATGAACTGATGTTCTGCAGGATGACATAGTCAATTATACTAATACCCCTGGCAAGAGCTATGACAGAGCTGATATGGGACCACAAAGAGAGAGATTAACCTGCAATCAGACAAGGAGGACTTTCTAGAAGAGAGAAATCTGAGAGTTTGGAGAATGAGTTAAGGTGAGAAAGGAAGACAGGTAGGCAAAAATAGCAAGATAAATCATCAAGGCTTGAAGAATTCTGGCACATTTGAGAATGAAAGTAAAATTCTGCTGGTTAGAGTGTAGGTTGTGTATGTGCTGGATGGGGTGTTGGTCTGGGAGGGGACATGATGAAGTTGGGCAGTCGGAAAGTGGCAAATGATGCTTAACTACAGCTCAGTCGAAGATCAGACAAATATGAGCTTGACTTGGAGTTTCAGAGTAGAAAAGAAATTCTTCAAGAATGAGGTAATAATAAAATAATTCTAATAAAGGAACAAAAGCTACTCCTCTGAAACGTTTAACATGTCATAAATGTTTGACACACACCATCTTGTATACTCACACTCTCTGATTATCCATCTTGTATAGATGAAGAAAATGAAGCTCAGAGAAGGTGAGTGTCTTGCCAAACTACACAGTTTGTAAGGGACAGTGCAGCAATTCTAGCTCATGTCTACCTGCTCCCCAAGCAGATGCTCATAATGTTTAACTCACATAATTGTGAAATGCATTTGAAAGGTAGGCAAAATATGGAAATGCAGAGATGAGGTTATATCTTTTTAAAAAAATATATATTTTATTGATTTTGTACAGAGAGGAAGGGAGAGAGATAGTTAGAAACATCGATGAGAGAGAGTCATCGATCAGCTGCCTCTTGCACACCCCCCACTGGGGATATGCCCGCAACCAAGGTATTGTACATGCCCTTGACCGGAATCGAACCCGGGACCTTTCAGTCCCCAAGCCGACGCTCTATCCATTGAGCCAAACCGGTCCAGGCCAGGTTATATCTTTTATATAAATTCCACAGCACTGAGCACCCCCAGAGATCTAAGGAACTGGGCCCCATTAGGGAGGCTGAGCAGCTACCAAGATTATGAAATGGATCCCCAGGGATCTACATTTCCCTCCCTACTGCATTCTCTCAAACACACCTGCTGTCATCTATTGCAGGAGATAGATATTCACCCTGAAGAGCAATTTATAAAAAGTGCACCCAAGAAGGAAAACTTAGAGCTGGCAGCTGATGTTTGGACAAACTGGAGCAGAGAATACTTCATTATTATTTAGTTTTCCAAAAGGAGTGCACAGTTTCATCCTGTTTATAATATAAATTCACTGATATCACAAAAGCATCTCTCTCATCAGCAGTCACTTCTACAAATAGAGCATTGACACTTTAGATATTAACATGTGTTATAAATGTCATTGATATATTAAGACTTTTCTGACTATCTAAAAATAGACAAAAAGCCAGAGTGAGGAAGGAAGAAGACACAGAACTGACTAATTCAATCAGAAAATGAGGAACCTATTCTTGCACAATTAAGTCTTATTTTTGAGCAATGCAAATAAACACCCGAATCTGATTTATGTTGAATTCTAGACACCAGCAGAATGTGATGCAAAGGAGGGAAAGAGAAATGAAAGTATGTGGAATTCAGGAATTTTAATATTATGCTTTACAATCATCTCACATTGCATGTGGGGAAAACAGTCTCAAGGAGGCTATATAAGTCAGTTTTGGTCAGTGTTGTTTGGTGTTAGACAAGAAAAGCTTCAGAAATCAGAGCTGTACATCAGCTATTAAAGGACACACCTGATATTTTTTCTTTCAAAAAGTGGAAAGCTCTGTTGGTGGGGGAAACAGTGCTGGGAAGACTTGGGCATAGAAGGAAGGAAAGAAGAAGGAAGGAAGGAAGGAAGGAAGGAAGGAAGGAAGGAAGGAAGGAAGGAAGGAAGGAAGAAGGGAGGGAGGGAGGGAGGGAGGGAGGGAGGGAGGGAGGGAGGGAGGGGAGGGAGGGAGGGAGGGAGGGAGGGAGGGAGGGAGGGAGGATGAGCAATGTTTGAAGCCTACCATGTGATGGGAGTGTTATAGATGCATGTTTTATCCAACATGATACTCAGGTCGGCCCTGGAAAGGTGGGCAGTTAAACCCAACTCATAGTCACTTGTTTATGAATAAACAACTCAACTGGCTTTACTGATCCTTGTCCCCTGAGGTGCCAAGTCTATTATCAGCTGTGCAGCCCAAGGATGATGTTCCACTCTACACTTCAATGTACACCTTCACCTGGGGCTCTCAGTGTCATGAGTGACAGTGTAATCACTGGGCCCACTGCTTACCACCCAGAGCTCCCGTGAGATGGAGGGACCAGGGATGAGCCCCTTTTCTTTGCCTGGCCTAAACCTTCACACTGGTCTCTTTCCTTCTAATTTTGGGCAAAATTGCAGAGATCAGTGCTGCCCTACATTACACACAAGGTTGCCTACTTCAATTAGAAAAATAAGAGTAACCAGTGATTGTACAATTAAGTCCTGTATTGATGAACTGTACAAATAACTAAAGGTCTAATTTTTGCCTTGAATTTAACTCATCATAACAGATGTTCCAGAACAGGCCACGGAGCCATGCCATGTGAGGTGGCAAAGGGCATGAGGGAGGAGAGAAGGGAAAAGAAGAGATTTGTGGAATTTAAAAATAAATACTATGAAAAAGGAGGTTGTAGTTATGTAGTGCAAACCAGTGCTTTGATGTGGCTGTTACTATTTTTAGGGCCCTCTTAAGCTTCCCTGGAGCCCTATAGGCATAAAGAAAGAAAAGAAGGTTCCTTGCTCCCTCTCTCCCTCCTCCTCTTTACCCTCCTCCTCCTCTTCCTTCACCTTAAGCTTCCCCTTCTTTTTTCACTCATCTGGTCATTGAAATTGTAAATGTTTTCTTTTTATTTCCAGATTAAGACTTAGCTTATAATGACTTATATAACCCCTAATTCATCTTGCACCTGCTTTTTTAATTTTTAACAATACATACTATTGTAAGGCAATACTTGCTTAAAGTAAAACTAAATTACACAACATGGAAGACTGTACAATAGAAAGCTCTTTACTGGTCCCATTCCCAGGTCTTTGTTGGTTCTGACACTGGCTGGGAAATAGCATTGGGGCTGAGCAGTGCTGCTCTGGCTTCCTTTGTGGTCCAGCTCTACCACCTCTAACTTCTGTGACTTTGGGAAAGTGACTCAACTTCTCTGAGTCTCAGTTTCCTCAAGTGAGAAATTCAATGTCATGCCCTGTCTCTCGGGATTGCTTGTGAGGATTAAATGAATTAATGTACGTACATCAGTCCAATGCCTGACCCACAGTGAGAACTTCCACAGGTTAGCTACTCCAGCAAAGCACAACTGGTTAAGTCAAGATATTACATGTAGAGGATGCTTTATTCCCATGAAACTATTATACAGGCCTCTTCTAATGTCTGTTGACATGAACTCATCTTCTCAAATATATATTCCTTTTTTTTTTTTTTGATTTTTTTACCTACTCAGTTCTTCACTGATGGAATTGAGAAGGTATCTTCTATAGTTTTGTTTTTCTTTGTAGGCAGTGCTGAACTAAGTGTCATAACAGACATTTAAAAGGCTCCACAACTGTATCACTCAAGTGGCTCATTTATTATAGGAAGTCCTACTGGGTTGTTATGATCCCCTATGATAAGGTGATAGAAAGAGTTCCAATAGGCATTTTGCTTGGAATTTCTTTCCCTGACTGGTCCCAAGGCAGTTCATTCAGCAAAGGGTGTTCCAAGATGAACCAGCACTGCTGTGGGTGTGAAGATTTGAGTGTGTGATAGAGAAATGAACCGTAGATATGATGGAGACATTGAGGCATTCAGCACAACAGAAACCAATGTGACCTTGTTTCCCAGTTTTGGTAGAAAATCACTGTTGTTTATATTATTGCTACTTTTTAAAGGTCTCTTGGGTTTGGGCTACTCTCCAGATTTTTTCAAGGTAATTTAGTGTCAGGACCCCTGAGGCCTGAGAATGACCTGGGTCTCAGAAGAGCCTAACTGGGATGATCCATTCTTTCCTGTGTCCTGTCCCCTAGACACCCCATTACAACCACAGCCAAAGGGCACTGTTAGAAACCTCTGATTTTTGAGTTCTCAGCTGCTCAACTCCCCTGTGCTTAGGAAAACATATCCCTGCAACTTTTCTATTTCAAAATATCACAGGCAAAACCCACTGAGACTTGGGTTTTTCAGAAGGAAAATCAGAGAAAACAATACACGGGGGGGGGGGGTGCGCTGACATTTTCTTCTGGACTGAACAATGCATTTGAATGTTTCATTTTGCTATAGATGGAAAGAGGTTTAAGGGGGAAAGAGGTGAGAAGGGAAAGAAATGAGAAAGATAGAGGAACGCGTAAGCTTCAAGTGTTGGGCATTGTAATTAGAAAGTTATTTATCACCTGGGCCCAGCTCTAAAGTTCACCATTGAATTATGTGTTGGATGTTTGGAGACTGTCCCTGGTGCACCTGTCACACCTGTAACCGACTGGGCTGGGTGTGAGCTCATTCTTCCAATTTAGGACCTACTGCAACCTGTTCAATTTCCCTCTCGGGTCTTCTTTCTTCTTTTTTATATTTTTAAAATATATGTTTACTGATTTCAGAGAGGAAGAAAGAGGAAAAAAGATATAGAAACATCAATGACGAGAGAGAATCATTGATCACTACCTCCTGCACACCTCACATGGGGGATAGAGGCCCCAACCCAGGCATAAGCCAGGACCGGGAATCAAACCATGACCTCTTGGTTCATAGGTCAATGCAAAAATCACTGGCAGAGCTATTTTATTTTATTTACTTAAGCCCAATTCTCTTTTTCCCCCTCACAGTTATTTTTAAGATACAGAATAAAGGCTTAGTAAATGTTTACATACAACCATGTAAACTTTTCTTTCCCATAACAGAAATTATATTTAAAACCACAAGACTAGACCAAATCCACATTAGGACAATATATGAACTCTGTGAAGCAAAATATGGTTCACTTTATCCTAAACAATTGTCCTTTTAAAGTATGTGAAGAAAGTCTGCCAATACCTACAAGTCTTTCAAATATTATGAAAATATATATTACATGTATTATGAACAAGTTCTTTTGAAAATAATTTTTCTAGATGGATGCAAATTCTAGTTAAGACTTCTGCAACTTTCTTAATTAGCTTCTAGTATTTAAAGAAAAATATGATTTCACCAATTAAATTTTAACAGTACTCAAAATAAGTTGCAAAATTTAAATGCAAAGTAGATGAAAATTTTTATTAACATTTGGCACAATTGCTTAAGAACAAAAACTCCATATCAAGTTCTAGTAAAACTTAGCACATAAAAGATAATCTAAATATATGGAAAGGGGGAAGAGGAGAAAAACAGAAGGAGGAAAGAAGAGACAAGAAAGACAGGGAGAGAATGAGATGAAGGAAAGGAAAAAAAGAAGGCAGAACATCTATATGAAGGGAAATAACTGTATTACTTTCTGATATTACATAGAATGAGCAAGCCTTTCAAAGGAGAAATACTCACTGTGAGTGGGTGCCAGGGAGACTCTCGATGGAGAGTCCAAGGGGAAATTATTTGAAAATTTATTAAGTTGTTGGCCACATCAACTACAGGAAGTGGTTGCTGTGGCCAAGAACTTAAGCTCCTAGTTTAATGAACTGGATTCAGTATCAGACTAGATTAGTTCTTTTATCAGCTTTTCTTTTTTTTAAAATATATATTTTATTGATTTTTTACAGAGAGGAAGGGAGAGAGATAGAGGGCCAGAAACGATGTGAGAGAAACATCGACCAGCTGCCTCCTGCACACCCCCCACCGAGGATGTGCCCGCAACCAAGGTACATGCCCTTGACCAGAATCAAACCCGGGACCCTTCAGTCCACAAACCAACTCTCTACCACTGAGCCAAACCAGTTTTGGCCTTTATCAGCTTTTCTACTCACTAAATAGATGGCCTTGGACCACTTCCTTAACTTCCCTGAGCCTCACTTCCTTCATATGCAAAATGGGAATAACTTGTAGGGCCATAGAGAGCATGAGATGACATAATACCTGCTGAGGGTTTAGCACAGAGTCTGTGCAGATCATGCCTTTTTTTTTTTTTTTTTTCTGCTATTCTTTTTTAAAAAATATGTTATTGATTTTTTATAGAGAGGAAGGGAGAGGGATAGAGAGTTAGAAACATGGATGAAAGAGAAACATTGATCAGCTGCCTCCTGCACACCTCCTACTGGGGATGTGCCCACAACCAAATTATATGCCCTTGTAACATTGGACCTTTCAGTCCACAGGCCAAGGCTCTATCCACTGAGCCAAACCGGTTAGGGCATTTTTCTTCTTAATTACTACTACTATTACTCTTCAGGAAAATAATAGCTCAATATTTAGAAAGAACCCTACATGTATTTATTCTCATTGCCCCATCAATCCCCCTCCTGGAAATGAAATCTCCAGAAAATAATTTAACAAAAGGATAAAGCTAAAGTGCTCATCACTACAGCATTAGCCATAATTGTCAAAAAAAAAATGGAGCAACTTAAATGTCCATCAATAGGGGAATCGTTTACAGTAAATTATGATGTATCAACATAATAGGGTATTATGCAACCATTACAATAATTATGGCAATGTAACATCATGAACAAATGCTTACCATTTAATGTTAAGTGAAAAAAATAGAATGATATATACAGTACAACTGCAGCATTGTAAAAATATGCATGCATATTGGCAAGTCCTGGAATCTTACATGCAGAAATTGAAATAATTATGTATGGATGTGCACTTAAAAGATTTTTTTCCTTTTTACAAATTGTTTTATAATATTGTTTTGAAACCATCTATTCAATAAGGAAAACCAGGCAGCAGGAGATTACTAAGTAGGCATACTTGTTATAAATCATATCAGTGAATTAGTGTTAAAACAGATTTGCCTAGAGACATGCATACAAGGGCTTTGGGACATTTATGTGGCAATATTTATAAATAATAAGCAAGCAGCTAACACTTATAGGACTTTTACTATATGCCAGGTACTATCGCCTGGGCACTTAATTTATTTTATACTTTGAAATTTCTATAACAACACTGTTTTAGAGATAAGAACACTAAAGCACCGCATGTTTGGAATTGTTTGTAAATAGTGGAATGGGATTCAAATCTAGTCAGTCTTATGCAAAAATCCATGCTCCTAGCCTTCAGCCAGTAATAGTTTCCTGGGTGAGTGGCCAGTGCAGTCACCCCCTAAGGAGCCCCCTGCTGGGAGCACTCCACATATGAGGTTTAATGCTCTGTTGCTGTTGTCCTGAAATTCTAAGTAATGATTTCGTCTTTGAATGAAGTAAACTCTGATGGGACAATGGAACTGGTGCTGAAGTCTTGGAGCCACTGCTCTCATGTGGTTTTGCCCCCTGAGATGTGTTCATAGACACCACTCTCTACCCCTGGAGCCCTGGGCCCTGCCCACACTCTACCTCTCTACCCCCACCTCACAGCCACTGCCACCCTTCATCAGGGTGGTGACCAGCTCACACTAGCAGAGCAAAGAATGTGTTTCATCCTCTTCCTCTATCCCCAGTGGGGACCTGCACAGGGTTGGGCCTGTACTTGATGCCATATTTGGGTGGCACAAGGCTCTGAGCGTCTTATCCTGGTTGGTATCACTATAATGCATTCCCTTGATCCAGGTACTAAACCTTGTTGTTGTAATGAGCAATTAGAATCCCTGGGGTGTGGACCCTCTGCTCTGGGTTGGGGCAAGCATCTGTGGGAAGTGGAGACTGGCTTTCCCAAACCTGATCAAGGCCCAACTATCTATTTTTAACTGAACCCCATTTATTACAAAGGTCACCCTACATTCTGATATGGTTTTATATATTCATATAAAAGCATAAATGCAATTAAAATGAAGACTCCTGGTCTTGGCCTACCAAAAATCTGAGGACACATAAGGAAAAATCACAGAAACGTTATTTCTGCTAGTGACCTGAAATCATATGTTCTGTACAAATTTAATCAGAAAAGATGATTTAGCCCATGGGTAGAAGTTATGTAATCTTAGCTGTCTCCAAAACCGGAAGTCATAAGCCAGCTTCTGGAAGACACCGTGTCATCCAGGAGCTGATGGTGCTCCATGGTTAACACACATGCTGGTCACCATTCCCCTGGGATAGGAATCCAGGTGTGCCATAATCCTGTCACCTATGTGGCCTTTCACTAGTCACTTCATTCATTCATAAAAGCTATAAGATCATCTTCTTTCAGGTTGTTTTGAGAAGTAAATTAGGCAACATCATAAAGTAGTTATAAGTATAGTGCCTGGTACAGAATAAGGACTCTGAAAAGTTTATTTGTATGTCAGGATTATTCAGCATCCTACACACTGAAGTGAGAACTTTGTGCCTCAGATACCATATGGGAAAGGGATGCTGAAGGATGACAGTCTGTTGGGAGAGGTTAACAACCAGATATTTTAATCCTCTTATGAGTGAAGCACACCTGCACAGCAGGTACTAACAGCTAGAACCAATCTATATATTTTCTCAGAAACATATATCCAATGTGCTCATATATTCCTGCAAAAGTCTTGGTTGAATTCACAGAATTATGTGAAATGCCACATGGTAAGAGAAAATTTTGGTTTGAAAAAGTCAGAACAGGTGCTCTCAGTTTATTCTTTATCCATAAAAATAACCTGAGCATTTCCAAGTGGAATCTGATAGTCTGAAATTTCAAGTGGATTATTCCATGCATAGAAACTCCCCATTGGAGGTAGCCTTTCATTTATGTATCTCTGCTAATGAATAAGTTAGTGATAAGTTAGCTAGACAGTGAGGAAAGAAACCTATGTTGTTGATAACTTGAGTGTGATAAAAAAAAAATCTTTGTATACACTTCTTAAAAAAATTTGACAAAATTTACAACAATAAGACAGATGTGCCTATTTCAAGCATACAAATCCATGACTTCTAATAAATGTATACATTCCTGTGACCACTGTTTCCATCAAACTATAGAATGCTAGAATGTCCATCATTCCTAAAAGTTCTGCTGTGTCCCTTCCCAGTTAATCCCCCACCCTCTATTCCAGGCAACCACTGACCTGATTTCTATTACAGTAGATTTATCTAGTCCAAACCTTCATGTATATGGAATTTAATACAAAGAATCGTGTGTTGGCTCCCTTTGCTCAGGATTCTTCAGAGAGGGAGAGAGGGGGAGAAGGAAGAGAGATATTGATTTTATTATAAGGTACTTAAAAGGTCTTGGGTCACACCATTATGGATGCTAGGACATCCCTGACCTAATGTCTATAAGCTGGGGACCAGGAAAGCTGGTGGTATAGTTCAAAGGCTTGTTGGCCAGAGAGTCAATGGTATAGACTCTAGTCTGAGTCAGAAGGCCTGAGAACCAGGCATGCTGAGAGCAAGGGAAGGTTGGTGTCCTAGCTCAAGTAGTGAGGCAAAGGAAGAAGAATTCAATCTTTTTCCTCTGGACCTTCAGTGGATTGGATGAGGTCCATCCACACTAGGGGGAGGGGAGAAGGGGCCCTGCTTTACTCAGTTCACCCATTCAAATGCTAAACTCATCCGGAAACACCATCCTAGACATACCTACACATAATGTTTAACCCGTTATCTGGGCACTTGCTGGCCCAGTCAAGTTGATACATAAAATCAACAACCACAGGATGAACTGAAAGTATTGGTAGTTTTTTTGTATTGCTAATTAATATTACATGCTATGGAAATACCACATTTTTTCACCCATTCAACTGGTTTTGCATATTATCCCAGTTTTGGGCTATTTTAAATAAGGCTGCATGAATATTCCTATATAAGACTTTTTTTAGTGAAAGTGTATTTTTATATCTTTCAGGTAAAAAGACATTTTCTTTCCTACTTGGGAATTTGGGAACATGTGCTAGGCATGTATTTTTATCCTTGTAAGATATTGCCAAACATTTTTTTGTTTTTTCCCCAAATGCTTGTGCCATGTTGTGCTTCCATTGGTCACATGTAAGAAGTATTTGTAAATTAATAAATACAGAGGACTTTAAATTTCCAAAAAATAACCCACATCAAATTTCTCTGTGAAAATAGTTCCCTTCTTCATAAAGGGTACCAAGGAGGGTCATGGTATATATTAAATTGATCACAAAACTGCTTTCAGAAATTGAAGTCCTCAGATTTATGACTGTTGTAAAAATAAATTTCAGCACAATGTTATATACATAGAGTTTAAAATATCATAAACTTGACAAAAAAAAGATTCAAAGTGAGCAATAGAGGTAGTAAGCCATCAAGCAAGAAAATCTGCTTATATTCCAGCTCAAATAGTAGACTTGAGGTATATATTGCTTCCCTTTCCTGTAATATGCTAGTAGGGTCATATCTTATGTTATAAAAAAGTAAATAGTCTTGCTATAGGGGCTGCTTTTATCACTATCCTAGTCCATTTGGGCTGCTATAACAAAATATCCCACACTGGGTAGCATATAGACAACAGAAATTGGTTGGGTGAGGGCATTCTCCTAGGTCACAGACTTCTGACTGGATCCTCCTATGGCAAACAGGGCAAGGGAGTTCTGCAGGGTCTCTTTCATAAGGGCACTAATCCCATCCCTGAGAGCTTCACCCTCATGACCTAATCACCTCCCAAAGGCCTACCTCCCTAGCACCATCACTTTGTGGGTTAGGATATCAACTTATGAATCGGGGAGGCAGGGGTTGGAGGGCACATAAACATTCATATTGTAGCAATCTCACATTGTAGTTGCGTTTACACTGTTCATGAAAAGCAAAAAATAGAGAATGATTACAGGACTACAACCAGTGCTGACAAAAATTTCAAGATCTGTCTCCATAGTATCCTGGCATGGACCCAAGGAGGCAGAAAATCTTCAGAAAATGAACTGTATTCCTTTTTGCACCTTCCATGTCCAAACAGTCTGTAGGGATCCCTGGACACTCAACAGGTGTATGGTAAAGGGGGAAGAACTTGTCTTTATGCCCTGTAGGTAACCTGAGCTCGGATAATGCTGACATGCAATTATTAATCTTTGTATAACACCTCCTAGGCTTCAAAAGTTGTTCTTATTTGTGCCCTGCCAAACTGAAAGGCTCTTCTATGAAGCCTGTAAAACAGGATCTATTTCCCATTGAGGGATTGAGGCTGAGGGGGTGTAATTGGCTTTCCCAAGGTCACACTGGTGACATCATTGCCATGAACCTGGTGTCCACTGAAGACCTTCTACCCTCCAACTCTGGTGCTCCATGAGTGACCCTCACACTACCAGTGAATTTTGTACATTAAAAAATATTTCTATTTTTGCTCAATAGTAAGAGTTCTGTGATCTGAATTATAAAGCCACCCTTTTCATCTCTCCTTTCTTTTTTGCCTTTGTGGTGGTAGCCTGAGGTTCATGGTGGAGGTGTGAATTAAACTTACAACTCCTGATGACAAAAGTCCCCGGGCCATGCAAGACACTGTGTTTATACATAATAATCTCATCAGGGGGTTATGAGGCCTAATTAATTACTGTTTGCAAAGCAGCCTGAAATAGAAAGATGAAAGGTTTTACCAGAGTGTACAGTATCGATGGCAGTTTAAGCAGGGTGTGTACAGAACTAGTAGGAATGACAGGCAGTGAGGCAGAGAGTCAGTGGGAGGGCTCAATTAGTGGCACCCCTGCAAAGCCCTGAGGTTCAAATCCAAGCAGATCAACCTGTTTCTCCATTCTTCAGCTGTAGTTAGATGAGTGAACCACAAACATAGACCACCTTAGCAGGAGCTTGGATTTGACCTGGGAAGTAGACCATGTTTATCTTTTCTTTTGAAGAATTATGTTTACAGCAGACAGATCAATGGAGTGATAGTTCCCTGGTCACTTTCCCTTGTAAGACCATACATGGAGCTGTTTACATTTTAATAGAAATTTGCACTCCCTGGAAAGAATATTTAAACTGTTATTTGGTATTGTAATTAAGACAAAGGACGAGGTCTATGGATCAAATAATGGGAAATGTACAAGTTCAATGACTGAAAGGAACCTCACAGGGTGATCTGTCCATAAATTGCTAATTTGGCAGGCCATGGAGGGTAGTCACACCCCAGGCCTATAACTTATCTAGTAAAAGGTATGTCAGCCCTGTCCATTGTTCTTGTGCATCCATTGGAAACAACTGCAGTAATCCTCTTTCCAGACCCCTCAAAAGCATAACCATTCTCAAGCACATAATCTTGTTAACTATCTTGCACCATACTTTCTCCCACCCTCATGCAGTTTTCCTTACATTCCAACATTAATTCCAAATGTACAACATCAACTGCAAAACTTGGGAGCATTTGAGATCTTGCTTCCCACCATTCCATCCATTTGGCTCAAATTATCTCTTGAAAAAATTCTCTACAGTTTTGAATATTCTTACATTGGCAGGTTAGATCTGGGTAGCAGTTCTTGCTACTTGGTAGTTAGAACAATTTAGCATCTTGAGCTCATTTTCATCATCTAAACAAGGGTCTTCTGCCAATGGGAGATTTAGATAAGTGCGGGGTACCTGGTACACTGTGACCACTCCACAAAATAGAGCTTTGATCAGGCAGGACACAGACCTCACATAGCACCTCCTAAGTTCTTCATTTAGGAAATGAGGAGCCGCAGAGAAGGAAGCTTGTTTAATGGAGGCAAAGGCTAGACGATAAACTAAGTGAACATAACTCTCAATCCAAGCTTTAGTTCCCACACTGGATAACCACCAAGATACCTTTAGGGAAACTAAGCCTCCTCTGACTCAAACAGCTTGAATTATTTTATTTTATTATAGTATCATTTTTAAATATATTTGATTGATTTTAGAGAGAGGAAGGGAGAGCGTGAGATTGAAACATCAATGAGAGAGAAACAGTGATCAACTGCCTCCTAGATTTCCTCTACTGAGAATTGAGCCCATCACCCAGGCATGTGCCCTCATCTGGAATTGAATCAGGGACAACTTGGTGCCTGGGTCAATGCTCAACCACTGAGCAACACAGGCTGGGCTATTGTGTGTTTTTTTTGTTGTTGGTTTGTTTTTGTTTTTAGAATAAGCCTTCAAGTATTCCTGGAGTTGAATAAGAGATCAGGATTGAAAAACTCACCCTAATCACTCACTATGTGATCTTGGGCTATGTCAGAGCCTTAGTTTGCCTTCTGTTGAGAAATAGGATTATATATTGTTATGAATGGAATGTTTGTGTTCCCCCCAAAAATCATACTTTGAAGCCCTTACCCAATGTGATGATATTAGGAGGTTGGTCTTTGGGAGGTGATTAGAATTAGATGGGGCCATGAAAGACACTAATGGGATTGGTGTCTTTATAGGAACAGGAAGAGACTAGAACTTGCTCTCCCCCATCTGAGGGACACAGGAAGAAAGCAGCCATCTATAAGCCTAGAAGAGGGCTCTCCCCAACCTGACCATGCTGACACCCCAGTCTCAGACTTCCATCCTCCATAACAGTACAAATTAAGATTCTGTAGGTCAAGCCTCCTAGTACATGGTGTTTTATTATAGTAGCCTGAGCTAAGAAATACCTATATCTCTATCGATATCTTTACATATAGATATATAGATATTGATATAGATATGTAATAATATCATTTTGAGACTCAAAATGTTCAAATCTCTAACCCTGTACAGACATGAAGATGTTCTATAAACACTAGTTCTAATCTCCCCTTTCCTTTTAGTATAGAAAGCAATAGTTGAGCTTCAGTTCCTTGTTGTCTGAATGACCTTGGTTCTTGGACAATAGCATTGGGTGCTTGACAATCATTGCAGAAGTTAAGGTCTTTTTGGAATAAGGAGAGAAACCTTCTGATGAGAAATATATTTGTCTGTGCAGTTTTATTATTATTATTATTATTTACCTGCACTCAGAGCAACTGCTGGGGAGACAAAAGCACCAGCAGGTTAACAGGGCTGTGATTTATCTGTGTCTTCCCTTGGGCAGGAGCTGAGTATGCCCTCAACCACCGCACATTGCCTTTATTCCTTGGAACAAAATTGCAGGAAATTGCAGTTTCCTCCACCAGGCTCTGAAACAGCAGGTGGGGTTAATGCATTTCACAGTGAATTCTGATTTACAAAATATGCTTAGCAACTTATGAATATGGATGTGATTTCTGCAAACAAAAGGTTGCTTGGCTCCCAATTGGGGAAGACGATATTTAAGAATGCAATGTCATGGCAGGACCTAAGGTGAGGAACAAAGAAGTCCAAAGGGTCCAAGAGGAGGCAAAAATAGACGAAGATCAGGAAGAAGTCAGGAAACAGAGGCTGCCCGGATGCCACGGAGAGACTGGCCAAAGGGAATGCAGGAGATAAATCAAGAAGGATGAAAGGAGGTGAGAAAGGTAAAGTGGGAGCCCAAAGTCATTAGGAATGAGAAGACAGAAGAAAAAGGTCAAGGCTACCTTGAACTATTAATGTTTTCACAGAAAACGAAGGGGGAAAAATCTTCATAATGGATTGAGAGAAAAGTTGTGAAAGTCTTTCTTGTGGCATTTCAACCAATAAATATGTATAACTCTATGGGCTGTGTGGTGTGTGGTGTGTGGAAACACAGCTATTTTTGGTATATTCAATTAAAGAATGCTCAGTAGGATACAGTCAGGCTTCCTATAGGACTGATCTTGTGACCAAGGTTAAAGAGTTCCTCAAGTGCTTGGAAGTTTGAGTTAGGTTATACGACTTGATACTTGGACAGATCTTTAGGTATTAATAGCATTCTCCACATGGTTTGATTGCCTCATTCAGACACTAAAATATTGTAGCATGAGTGAGTGAAGAAGGAAAGGAGACTGACATTTCTTGAGGGCTTACCGTGGTTGGGCCTTTTATATAACCATCTAATTCATATTTCGTAAAGAATGTGGTGACTTTATCTCATTTGATTTTTTTTTTTAACTCAGAAGGAGAGGGGCATGACTCTGTAGCCCACATCATGTTATCTCTAATTTATTTGTATCCATTCTGATGCGGGTCAAAATCACTCCTTTCCTACTCTTAATTCACGTGGATAATATGGAAATTACTTCCCCTGAACCCCCAGGGATGGAGAACATTTAATCGGAGAATCACATACATCTGACTATAATCATCATTGGTTAATTCAGAGATGGCTAAAGAACCTAGTACTCAGGGGGAAAAAAAAGCATCATCAACAAAATATTTCAGGAAATTCTCTTAATACTAATGGTGACGATAATTTTTACTGAGCACCTAGCTGCTTTATACAATCCCTGATAGTCACAATGCTCCTGAAATTTTGATGTTATAATCCCATTTTGCAGATGAGTAAACTGAGTTTAAATGTGTTTAAGGAACTTACTCAAGTGCCATGGGTGGGATGTAAACCCAAACAATGCCTCCCACCTCTGCCCCTGTTGGTCAGCCAGCCTGTGCTAGTTCAAAAGGTAATACTGTATTTGTTTCTATTGTTCTTCAGATTCCACACACAAGTGAAATCATATGGTATTTATCTTTCTCCGACTGACTTATTTTACTTAGTATAATACTCTCCAGGTCTATCCATATTGTCACAGATGATAAAATTATGTTTTTTATGGCCAAGTAATATTCCATTGTACGTATATACCACAGTTGTTGTTTTTTTATCCACACATCTATTGATGGACACTTGACTTGCTTACACAGCTTGGTTACTGCACTCTAAAGAATATAAATGAACAAATAAGACAGAAAGACTCACAGATGCACAGAACAGACTGATGGTTGCCAGAAGGGAGGGGGTTGGGAGAGTGGATGAAAAAGGTGAAGGGATTGAGAAGTACATATTGATAGTTACAAAATAGGGGGATGTAAAGTACAGCATAGGAAATAGTCAATAATATTTTAATAACTATGTTTGGTGCCAGTGGAAACATCAGGGGGAACACTTTGCAAAGTATTTGGTTGTCTAACCACTAAGCTGTACACCTGCAACTAATACAAAATAATATTGAATGTAAACTGTAATGGAAAAAAATTAAAGAAAAAAAAAGGTTTAAAACAGATGATGTTTTATTTGCATAGCCCTAATTAGAAGCATTATCTCATTTGTCTTTTCCACATATCTTTTTAAAGTAGATAGAAAAAGTAATATTAGCTCCATTTTGTAGAGAAGGAAGGAGAACAATGTGAAGAGATACAAGAATTGCCCAGATTCATGTTCATTCAGCCAGAAGTATAATACTTTGTGCCATGTATTGTGTGGAAACCTAGGACTACTATGTGGTCAGCAGATGTATGATTCCTGCATTCTGGGAAGTCTGTACCTTGTGAGCCATTAATGATGTCAACACAGAAACACATATGTGATGGCAAGCTGGAAAAACTCCTGCATGGAAAAGATGAAGTGCCATGAGCATGTATAGTACCCGTTCTGAGAAGGACAGGTGGAAGGACCTGTGCACTGGTACTCGCAGGAAGAGGACAGAGTTAACTGGTTGGAAGTGGACAAAGTAAACACGGAAGGGGGGGGGGGGCTTATCAGGATATTCCACAAATAGACTTAAGCAGGGGGAATAGGTTCCCCAAATAGAGGGTTAGTAATCTGGGTGCTCACAGAGCAAAGGGGAGTAGAGCAGAGGCTGACCAGATAGATAGCAGATCCTGGTCATAGGGTGTCCTATGAGCTGTGTGCAGATATTTGTTTGTTACTATAGAGAAGTAGCAAGATCTTGAGGAGTTGTAAGCAGAGGAGTGACTTATGCATTTTAAAAAGGTCCCTCTGGCTGCAGAGTGAGAATCTATTAAATGAGATTTGGCCTGAGGACAGGGAGGCTGGAGGGAGGCTCTTCCAGGAGAGGGGGTGAGTGCAGGGAGGGTGTGGTGGCCTGAACTGGGAAGTGTCAGAGGAATCCATGAGAAGTTGGTGGATTTCAGACATGAAATTAACATAACTCAGACTGATTGACTTAGGGATTGAGGAGAGACTGAAGAAATGCAGAGCCAGTCACCTGGGATCCAAGTCTAGGACTGCAGGCAGTGTGACAAGGACCGCTGGAGCCAGGGACTCGCTCTTAATTTAGATCTTCAGGATATCTGGGCAATGAGCGTGGTGAGCATCGGGACTAAAGATACTCAAACTGGTTAGGAAATGAGGCCACTTCCCAAGTTCTGCAGTGGATGCTGGACTTGTGGGAACCTGTGGGGGAGGTGTGTGTGTGTGTGTGTGTGTGTGTGTGTGTGTGTGTATAAGAGGGGGGAGGGGAGAAGGAGATAGAGAGGAGAGAGAAAGAGGAAGAGAGTTAACTTTTTTCTCCTGCCCCAGTTTCTGTGAGCTGCTCTGTCTTTTGTGTTCTTTGCCAAGAGGAGAGAAAACAGATTGTTCTTGCTCAGAGCATTCAGCTGACTCAACTGATGCCAAACCAAAAAAAAAATTAAAAAACAAAAAATAAAAAAGCCCTAAGAACATAAGAATTGCTCATGTGTACAGAGCGCTTTACAGTTTACAAAGGGCTCTACATTACACTTATAAAACTGTAAACCCTGTGAGGCAAGGCTCCTACTATTAATTTTACTTCAATTTGAAAGACACACACACACAAAAAAGTGTACTGAGAGGTTAAATAAGGGGTGTAAGCCTTACAATATATTCGCATCAACTATATCTGACCTTAGTTCTTCTTTCACTCGTTCTATCAGGCTTGACTTCACCACGAAGGGGCCACCTAGGATAAGCAGGACCTTGTATAGTCCTTCCTCATTCACAAAGTCTTTCACATTAGGCACTCACTTTCATCATCACAACAAGACCCAAGTTGTCAGCCTCCTTTTAGATGAGAAAACAAAGGATCCCGGGTGCCCAAAGTCAAAGAGCCAGAAAGGAGGCCCTCTGCCTCCTCCCAGGATCACTGTTAAGCTAAGAGGAATGGGACCTCAGGTTCAGAGAGAGAGATTCAACTAATTCACATATGATGGGGGTTGAGGATGCTTTCCCCAGTCTCAAGTTAGGTTCACAATCTCATCTGAATGAAGCCTGGTCTGCAGCCCTGAGGAAGGCTGGGTTAAGAGCAGCTATCACTGCAATCTCCTAACTGTAAATCTGTGGGGTTCTATCTCAAGCCACAGAGCCCTGACTTAGCCAACTCAGCCTCAACCAGGAAGTCTCTGCTACCATCTCCAATGGCAACAGCTCATCCCACTTCTAGCACACCACTCTTCCCTGCCAACAGGCAGGCACTGACCACCCAGAGCCTGCTGGCTGCTAGAGCCAGCCCTGAGGCTTCAGAAAGAATCAAGCTAGGTCAAGTTCCCAAGTTAGGATAAGGCAAAGAGATGAAAAGGGGGAAATGTGTAGATCAGTGCTAAAGACATTCTTTTGAGTAATGAAACTATAGTTTCTGAGGATGGACTAGGAGAGGCACACATGCACATTTATTTCATAGCCCAATGAAGGAGGCGATAACGCTATTTTGGCAGAGAAAAAATAGAATCAGAGAGGTTATGCTGCTGGCCCAAGGTCACACAGCTAGAAAAGTGGCAGAGCTAGGATTAAACCTCCTGTCTTCTGGTGCTAAGGCCTTGCTCTTCTCACATTTCCACTCTTCATATTTTATCATCTCTACTAGAGATCCAATGCATGAAGATTCGTTCAAGAAAAGGCCTTCATTCCCCTGGCTGCTGACACCGGCTTCCCTCCAACATCCAGGACCGGGCTGCTTAGCTCCCGCCATCACCGACATCCAGCAGCGGCATGCTTCAAGCTGTGCATAGGTCACTAGGAGCATGTCCCCACCCCTGCTGTGTGTCCACTGGGGCTGGGGTTGGCAAGCAATTCCCTCCTGCCCATCTGCGCATGCAGCTCCTCCTGAGCCAGTTATGATGCAGCCTCCCCCTGAGCTGGTCTTGACGCCTTAAGGTGTCCCAGCTAATTTGCATATTACCTATTTATATATATTGATTGTTTTGAGACTCTCTATTGGGAGTATTCCTGGCCTCGTTTCTATTTCTCTCTCAAGACAAAGATCAAGAACCACCTGCTCTTTAAAGCTCTCCTTTCCACTCAAGTGAAATGATGGGCAGAGAATAGAGTGTCAGAGTGAAGAAAGCCAGGAGGAAACATTGGAAAAGAAACCCACAGCTACTGAGCTGCAAATATTGGTTATTTTTCTATCACCTTGCTCATGGATGCTGGAAGCAGACTTCTGTTGATTATGTTAATGAATCCTCTGTGATTCTCCATTGCTTATGTATAATTAAGATGGCCTTTTAAAAAATACCTCTTTCCAGAGTTTGAGAAACTAAAGTGTTTGTTTGGATTGTAATAACTAATAACAGAAAATATGGTAACTGCTTCCAAAATAACTGCAAGAAATGAGCTGCCTGGTGGCAAAGGGAGATATTCAAAGAAGATCCAAAGCACTGAAGGAGGTGTATTGGGTTCAGGATAGGGAGGGGATGGTCCTATTCTCTTCCAG
Organism: Pipistrellus kuhlii; assembly: GCF_014108245.1. NCBI lineage: Eukaryota > Metazoa > Chordata > Mammalia > Chiroptera > Vespertilionidae > Pipistrellus > Pipistrellus kuhlii. Next base: position 3,354,913 of record NW_023425427.1, on the reverse strand, counting down.
TCTCCCTATTAGGAGGTATCCCTGGTGCCCCATTTTGGGAAGAATGTTGACAACTGGATGGGGTCCAAACGAGAATTCCTAGATAACAAAAGGGCTGGAATGATTCCTTACAGGGCTTGTTAAAATGAAGGAACTCTTCTGGGCCTCGTTTTAAAAATGAACAGATTCAATGCAATTGGTATTTCTCAGCTGTACTTCTTTACTTGTTAGTTGTTGGTTATTTGTTCATTTAAAGAGCATGATGTGGCGTAATCAATCACAGATCACTTTGAGGATTTATGCTTCAGATATGTATCAATCACTCTATATGCATGATGCAATTACAGATGCTTGGATGACCTCCATGAACATGGGTCTTGTTTCACGGAGCTCACAGTCTAGTTGTGTGGTATAAAGTAAGCAAATAAACCAGGAGATGGAGAACACAATTTCAGATTGTGATAGGGGATACCAAGAAAACAGGACAGTGAGAGTAAGGTGATAAACAATGATGGATTAAGTTAACCATTTGGTGACAAGAAGGAGATATTTAAGACCTGGATGACCAGAGGGAACCAGGCCAGCAGCAGATTTACGGCAGGGCATTCCAGGTAGAGGCAATAGCTGGAGCGCATTTTCTGAAGCAAACATGACTGGGGTGTTTTTAGAATAGAAAGAAGGCTGGGGTAGCTATGGTTCAGGGAGTTAGGGGGAGAGTGGTAGAAAATGAGGTCAGGGAATAAGCGGAGGTCAGACCATGTAGGTTATGGTAATGAGGATGGATTTTATTCCAAGAGCCATGGAAGGGAGCCTTTGGAGGGTTTCCTATAAAACAGTGACATGATGGTTGTGTGTGTTGCCTGCCATCAAGTCAGCTCTGACTCCTGGCGACTCTTGTGAATGAGTGACATCCACAGTGTCCTGTCTCCAGCAGCCCTGCTCAGCTCCTGTAGACTCATGTCTATGGTTTCTTTCATGGAGCCAGTCCATCTCGTATTTGTCTTCCTCTTTTCCTGCTGCCTTTTATGTTTCTCAGCATTACTGTCTTTTTTAAAGAACCCTGCCTTCTCATGATGTGCCTGACATAGGACAGCTTCAGGTTTGTCATTTCTGCCTCCAGTGTTGTTTCCAGTTTAATTTTCTCTAAGACTCATTTTTTCATCTTTCTGGAGGATCAGGATATCCATATAACTATCCTCCAACACCTTATTTCAGGCGAATTGAGGGTAGTTGTTTTTTTCCAATCAGTTTCTTCACTGTCCAATTTTTACATCCAGACATAGGAATTGGGAGTAGGAAGGTGTGGATGATCTTTGCCTTAGTTTCTAAGGACACATCTTTGTTCTTGGATCATTCTTTCTAATTCTTCCATTGCTATCCTTCCAAATTTCAGTCTTCTTTTGATCTTTTTGATTAAAACATCAAAGAATGACTCCTATGTAATGAGAAATATGGACCCTATCCTTAATAATTTATGCATACTTATAAAGTTGAACATTGTTTTAAAGGCTCCCAGCTGTCCCTAGATCCCATTCACATTCTTCCTCAATCTCATCAAACTTTGTCTCCTTCCAGTTCTCACAGAAGCGTATTTGAGAGAATTAGGGTAGATTTAGCTCAATGGCAATAATTAACAACAATCTTTGATAATCTATGAGCAAACGAGTTTGCACTTATTAAATAGGATATTGCCACTAGCCTCTAAACATCTCAAAAGTAATGCCTTTGTTTTCTTGTTTATTATATTCAACATAATGCTTGTGCTCTAGACTGGATTCTGTCCAACCCCACAAATTCATATGGAGAAGTCTTAGCTCAGGGTACCTCAATGTTATTGTACTTAGAGATAGGATTTTTAAAGATGTCCTTAAGGTAAAGGGAGGTCATAATCCAATACAACTGATGACTTTATAAGAAAGGATTAGAATACAGACTTGGGTGTGCCCAAGGGAAAGACCAGGTAGTAACAAACGGCAAGGGTGGCCATCTGTAACCCAAGGAGAGAGGCATCTAAGAAACCAACTCTGCTGACACCTGGGTCTTGAATGTCCAGCCTGCAGAACTGTGAGAAAACCGATTTCTGTCATTTGAGCCAACCTGTCTGTGATAATTTTGTTATGGCAGCTCTAGCAACTAACCCAGCCTGCCATAATATCTATGATTCTCGGCCTCCCCTACTACACTGGGAGCACCTCAAGGCCAGCAGCTGTTAAGCTTTGTGCCTAAGGTTCCCAGAACTGGTTCAGCACCAGTGAATAAATCCAAACATTCATAAACATGGCAAATCCAGGGAGCTTGAGTGACTTTCTCAGTTCACTACATACCAGCATAAGAACCTGACTATTCCCTGCATTGTTTTGGGGAAATCTCAGAGATGGTCATGAATATAAGATTCAAGGTAGCAGCACTGATGGTTTAGGACCCACTGAGAACAGCTACCAGGAGAAGCACGAATCCATTCAAGGGGACGACACCTAGAATCACTCATGCTGAAATGCGTATCCTTGGAGATTGCCAGGTCCTGGATATGGCAGATGGGGACTGCCTGCCCCTCTCCCCACACCAGACCTGTCACTCTCCACCCACTTCCTAGCTTTCTCCAAAGGCAGGAAGAGTTCTTCATCGGATTGGTCAAGTCTGAGTCACTAACTGAACTGCCATTAATAGTAGACAGGATAACTGAGCTTTAAGAAAGCAGGGACCAGATATTAGCATCTTTCTTGCACGCCCTTTACCTCTTCAAGAGGCAGCCAGCACAAGCTATGCCAGGCTTCCCCTGGGAACCGGCTACAAATCTCCTCCTGGCAGACTTGAGACAGCCAGCACAAGTCAGATGTAAGGAGCAAGAGGATGTCAACTTAGGCTCTGAAGCTACCCATCAACTCCAACTCAGCCTTTTGCTACGCTATTAGAAATTGGCACGCATTCGCATAAAGTGGGGAATTGAATTCGCGTATGCTCACAGCTCCTTGTTTATCTGCAAAACACAGTGGGTGGGAGAGGGACATGTTTCAGATCCCTGTCTATGTAAACCCTCTCTTTAGCTTCCCTATTACCTTGCAGCCCCAAACCCTCCCACCATCACCGGAGCTCCGTGATGTTCGCACAGAGACAGTTGGGCTGCATGTCTGTGGGCGTTTAAGATCCTGTGAATTACGCAGATCCTGGCTCCTCTACCATCAATTATTCTGGTTCTTCACGTGGGCCTGCGGGGGCTGCCGCGTGTGATTTCTGCTTCTCGCCCTGCAGGGACTCTTAGCAGCCTGACCTTTTGAGTCACTTCGGCATTGAATCCCCTTTCTTAATTTGGAATGCTCCGAGCCCCCAGCTCTCTCTCCTCCACAGCTGTCTGGCTAGCGCGCTGATGCCTAACTTGCATAGCTCCCTCTCAGCTGCCCCTTCTCTCTCTCAAGTGTGAGGTGTGTCACCTAAAAAAACCAAGTCAGGTGTGGCTTGCCTCCCTTCAGTTTCCTAATTCATTTCCTAAAATAATAGGGACAGTGCAATATTCTACAGTAAAAGGGCAATGAAAAAATGAAGTTTCTGTGCTTTGAGCATTGAATTCACTTTAATTTTTACAATTTAAAGAATCTCTGTAGACGTACAGGGTGGGGCCAAGTAGGCATATGGTTGTGAGTACATGAAACTGAGTTTATTTTTATATTATTATTCATTAATTATTGAATAAGAATTATAAACCTACTTTTGCCCCACCCTGTACACACACGCGTGCGCGCGCACACACACATGCAGCTATATATATCTTGTATAAAGCATAGAGCTCATGAAACATTTAGCTGCTGAAGATAAAACAAAAGAAAGTAAACCATACAAAGGTATGTCTAGATGTGGATGCCATTTGATTTCACAGTCTGCTGGCAGGAGCAGCCTCTGAGGTCAGCTGCTCAGAAGCACCCGGTTCCCATCCTAATAAAGATCTGGTGGCATTTGTGCAGGATGCGCTACCAGGTCACGCTGCCATCGCCGTTTCATTTCTGTAGTCCCCCAAAGCGGGGAGAATGTCAGCCTCTCTAAATGCTGGCATCTGGAAAGAGCAGGAGCAAGTCCTCGGAAACACACTGGGGCCCTCCCTCCCTGTGTCTGAGAGATCACTCTGCGTGTGGTCTGGTTCAGGCTTTCCCTCCCTCTCCAATCCAAGTCTTTGCAAAGTCATGGGATCGAACAGCTGTCTCCATATTTAATTACAATTGTCATCCTCTCTTTACCTATAAGTTTCTCTGTTGACATATGCAAATATCAAATAATAATGAAAGATGGCTTTGAAATAGCATTTATCTCCCAAGACCCCCTAAGGGCATTGCACAGTGGAATCTATATTTAGAACTTATCCCAAGGCCATCTTCTTGGCTGGTGCACTCCAGTAGCATTTTACTTTATACATATTCCCCAGCTAGCTTACAGTTATTGATTTCTGATATAACCCCACTTGATTAGAGGCTATATTCTGAAAGATGAGATCTAATTAATGGTACAGCATATGGTCCATCTTGATGAACATTTTACATACATTAGAAAAGTTTGCCTTCTATGTAATTTCTGGGTGTAGTGTGATAAACTTGTCATTTATGTCAATGTGGTTGACAGTGTTTCCAGAGCTATATCCTTACTGGATTTTTGTTATCTAGCAAATAATATTTTTTAATGTTTAATTTTCTTTCTTTTTAAAAATTTAATCCTCACCTGAGTGTATTTTTTTCCATTGACTTTTAGAGAGAGTGAAAGAGAGGAAGGAGAGAGAGAAGAGTAGAGGGGAGGAAAGGAGAGGAGAAGGGAGGGGAGAGAAAAACATACATGAGAGAGACACACTGAGTGGCTGCCACCTGTACACACCCCAACTGGGCCTTAGAATCAAGGTCAATCCAGGTATATGCCCTTGACCAGGATCAAACCCAAGATCCTTTGGTCTGTGCTCTAACCACTGAGCAACCAGCTAGGGCTAATTTTATTTTTCAATTACAGATGACTTTTAATATTTTATATTCATTTCAAGTGTACAACAAAGTGGTTAGATAATCATATAACATACAAAGTGTGCTTATCCATCAATTATTAAAGAGGGGTATTAATATCTTCAATTATGATTGGGGACCTCTTTTTTTGAAATTTCTGTCAGCTTTGCTTCATATATTTAACATTTCCCAGTTGGTTTTGGATTTCTCTCTTTTCCCCTTTAATTCATTCAGTGTTGCTTCATGTATTATGAAGCACTCTCATTGGGCAACTATACCGTTATGATAACTATGTCTTCCTAAGGAGTTGGCCGTTTTCAGTGTTAACTGTTGCTCTTTGTCTCTGGCTATTCTCCCTGCTTTTATTCAGAAGTCACCTTACTAATTGCTTCAGGTAAGGAACAGCAATGGATGCTAAACCAGTAAATGGAAGTTTGAAGACAAATACAATATTTACCTGGTTTCAAGAATTTCTCAACAAGGTACTTATTAATGACAAATACAAAAATAGTAACTTTCTAAGAAGAAACCTGTCAGACACCACCATCATTGATGATTAAAGTTAATTACCAGAAATTGGACAAATAGACACCATGATAATTCTAATATTTTGCAGAGAAAAGGACACAATATCACTCCCAAGATAGTCATGTCCAAAGCGCATAACCTGAGGCCTAATGTGAGGAACATTCTACAGAAAGGACCTGTGATTTTTCCAAAACGTTGAGGTCATGAAGGACAGAGACTAACCATTCCACATTAAAGGTAAGCAAAGGGACATAACTAAGTACAACATTTAATTAAATGTTGAAATAAATTCTGATTCAAAGAAAAAATGGCTTTGCTATAAAAACATCTCAGTGGAACAATTGGGAAAATTAAATAGGACCTCTAGATTAGATAATTCTATGGTAACGATGTTAATTTCCTGCTTTTGAGAATCATATTTGTATTTATGTGAGAGATTGTCTTGGTTTTGGGGAAAACACATAAAATATTTATATATGTAGAAAGAATTAAAGATGCAAGAAAGAAAGATCCTTAGGCTTACTGTATGTACAAGCTTAGCATAGGTAAAGAGAGAAAGGGAGAGGAGAAAGGGAGAAAGAGAAATGGAGAGAGAATGATACTGAGATATGTGATAGAATATTAATATTTGGGGAATCTGGAAATAGAGCATAAAGAGTGTCTTTATTTTATAATTGTCTGTATATCTGAAATAATTTTAAAATTAAAAGAAAAAAAACCTCCATGTCTCGAAATCTATTTTTGCCTGATATTAATAGAGTTACTTTAGTTTTGTTAATCTTAATATTTTCATGACCTTTTCCCATCATTTTACTTTCCAACTATCTGTGGCTTCCTGTTTTAAATACCATATGATTGCATTGTTCTTTTTTATTTAGTATGACAATTTCAGCCTCTTACTTATAATTTTGAGTTCATTTAGATTTAATATTATTATTCATGTAGTTGAATTTAGGGTTACATTTTTTTTTATTACTTTGCTATTTGTCCTTTCCTGCCTTCATTTGAGTTAATCAAATATTTCCTTGCATTTAATTTTAATTCCTCTACTGGCTTTTCAGCTATATCTCTTCAATATTTGTTTTTAATGGTTGCCTTAGGGATTCCAATATGCATCCTTAAGTCATTATAGTCTACTTAGAGTTAATGTCAGTGTTACCCAAAGTGAAAGAACCTTGCAACACTGAGTTATACAATATTTACCGTCCCTTTTTAAAGCGGTGTCACATATCTTATCTTATTATGCCTTCACCTTCACTGATCTCTTTTCTTGCTGTCTCCAATCTGCTATTAAGCCAAATCAGTGAAATTTTATATACAGACAGTCCTCAGGTTACATCAGATTCAAGGTCTGTCGTTTTGTGGTTACATCGCCCTCTCCCATTTATATATATAAAAAAAGGTTCCGTCATTTTGAGATATATATATATATATATATATATATATATATATATATGCTTTTTTATTATTTATTTGCCACAAGTAAAAGCCAGAAATTGTTATCTTTCTTTTAAATTTTTTTTAACTGTTTCACTTCAGTACTACTGTGTATGTGCTCCATGTGAGTGATGTAGGTGCTCATGTAGGTGGGCAAATATCGTGTTAGGTCACGCCGTAGGAACAGATCTCTATAACCCAAGGACCTACTGTATATTTTTTGTTTCTTTAGTTTCTATATTTCTGCTGTAGATTCAGCTTATGATCATTTATTCCCTTAAATCCTTGACTATTTATACTAGCTGCTTTCACATCTTTTTCTTTTTTCTTTTGCTAATTTCAATAGCTGGGTTATCTCAGGCTATAGTTTGCTGGTTTGAAGCCACATTTTCCAGCTTCTTTACATAACTAGTAATATTTTATTATGATTATATACTGGACATTATGGATGCTACACTGCTGAGACTACGGATTATGGTGTCCTCCTTTAGTTATTATTAAGTTGTGTTTTTTATTTTCCTGTAATTTGATTTGTCATGGAAAAATTCTATCTCCATCGTCCTTGTGAATTTGCCAACCAGCATGTGCTTGAGCACCTTTTGCAATGGTTAGCTCACTCTACCTATTAAAAACTGACAGCCATAACTATTAAAAACATCTTTCTTGTATTTAATCAGAACACACCACCTTTGTAATGTCAGCTAAAACCCACAGGGACAGGTCTATTGCCTTTTTAAATAACAGCCAAAATTTTCCCTTTCATCAGATGCTCAGAGGTCTAATATGTTAAGTTCCTCACTCTGTGTCATCATTAGCATCCTCTTGCTTCTCTAGCTCATTGGGGATATTATAAATGGGGCTTAGGAGGAAGATTCTGTCCTGCTTCAAATCCTACCTCTGCTGTCTGACCCGAGACAAATTACTTAACCTCTCTGTGTCTTAGTTTCCTCACCTACGCAATAAGTTATTTGCATAAATCTGTTTAAATATTCCAATCTTCATAACCCCATCACCCCTTCTGTTTGGGAGAATAACTTGTATGCTCTCTCAGTCTAATTGCAGCCCATACCAGAACTTCACCAATGGATTTGAGTACCACACTTCATAGGGCTTCCGTGTCTAAGAGTCCAGAAACTCTTCTTTTCCATCTCCTGACCATTGTTGGACCCATTCTTGTGCAAAGGCTAAATTAGAATCACTGCAGTAGGCCCCCTGGGAACTACTTCTCTGAAAGCTCCCTAACCTAATCCTGCCACCCCCATCCGCCCACCAAGAGGATTCTGAAACATCTGGCAGTGCCAGTCCTGAAGCACCATTGATGAAACCAAGGTCAGATTATCCCTAAGAACCATCCTGCTGTGAAAGTAAGTGATTCTAAGTAAGACAGTCATCAGCATCCCCCTTGCATTACTACTGGTAGGTACATGAAAAAAGGACAAGGAGACACAGCTTATCTCTATCCACCCTGATAAAGGATGGAAAGGTCAAGTCACACGCAAGCCTGCAGACTTTACAGCTGGGCTTTCCTGACATATTTATCGAATGATTGTTTCCTTGACTTAGAGAACTGGGCTTCTATTCTCTGCTTCAAAAACGATGCTGACAAATGATCCATCTAGAATTCTGTGAGAGTCATTATTATCTCAGTTTATCTCTCTCTAAAACTGGTGCAGTCCTGACCTTCAAGAATTAGGATGCTGTGAAGTTTAATTAATGTCCGCTGAGTCCTCCGATGCCTCTGGATAAATGGTACTGGACTGATGCAAAGTATTACTGTTATTACAATTCACCAGTGGTCAGGCTGTGGTCGCCTGCTGGGCTGTGCATACTCTTTGCATTTGAAAGGAAAAGGCCAGAAAGCAAGCCCATCAGCTGCTGCTTGGAAATCCAACCTGACCTCAGGCTGGCCCATTCCTGATACCTGAGCATCAAACCCATCTCACATCCCAGCAGGGATTCTGAGATTCCCACAGCCCTTTGAGAAAGCTCCTAGGGCATAAAGAGGAATGAGCTCCAGCTTCAGAAGTGAAGATGGTGACCTGGGACGCTGGGCTTCCTGCTTACTAACCACAGAACACTGTCACCTCCTCTGGGTATAATAGAGAAATGCCTCTCTTTGACAGAGTTCAGAGGAATAAATGATGTAGCATATGCAAACTCCTTTAGATAGCATGTGATGGTTAGTAAAAGCTGCCTAAGTAGTGGATTCCAAAGAAACTGATGTGATAATCCAGGAGCCAGAATAACATTGTAGGCCATATCCATTGTGTGATGGCTGAGGAGCAACACTGAAGCAATCAAGAAAATCTTGTTTAGCTAATGATATTTTGAGACAAAATAAATACAGGCATGTTAATGAGCGTATTCTGTTTATAGCAACATCCTGATAAGTGAATTCCACGGTCCTTATTTCATAGATGGGCTGAAGCTCACACACACACTTGTGGTCACATGGTCTTCAAGGGTGAAGATGTGCTAAGACCAGTGTTCTCTTTGCCACGTAACAGCTGTCTGTTACGTCCACATGGTGGGCAGAATGTGTGGAATTTGTGGTCACATGTGTTGTTTTGTTTTTAATCCCAAGATATGATAACCAGTTCATTTTGAGAATGTTAAGAAAGTAAACAAAGTGTCAGTGTTCATGTTATTCTTTTACTCTCACAATGACAATATTAAAAAAAGAGTGGCAATTATAATTTCTGATTTACTGACATGGAGACTGATACTAGAAAGCATTAACACCAAGAAAGTAACCAAGTTAACAATATTTATATTGAGGTCAGATGCTTCTTGGGGCTTTACAGACATTTTGCTTTCCTGTGCTTTTCCTAATCCTGTACAATAAAAGCCTAATATGCAAACTGAACCCTCAATCAGGAGTTCGACCATTTGCTATGACGTGCACTGATCACCAGGGGGCAGCATGGAACATGGTGGCCTCAGTGAAGCAGCACTGGCAGTGGAGGTGCTGTCTGCTCTGATGGGCCCTGGCAGGATGGTAGAGCAAGTGAGTGGGCAGCACCTGGCTCCCAGACACTGAGAGAGCTGGGCAGGGCCCAATGACTCAGGCGGAGGGGGCACCCAGGAGCTCAGGTGCTGCCTTGGGTCCAGAGGTCAGCTGGGATCTGCCCTTCCACATCAGACGCTCTCGCCTCCATCACAGGCCATGCCTAGGGACCGCACCCATGCACAAATTTCATGTACCAGGCCTCTAGTCACATCATAATCTTTGGGCAGCATTCCTAAAGGTCCTATACAGGGCAGGACATACATGTAAAAACAAGGGCTCTCCTTCACTGCCCAGGAGTGGGAGCAGTCACCTTCCACCCAAAGTGAAAGAGGCCCTGGTAGATGAATACTGTCTCTCTCAATAATCATGGGAGCTCCCAGGTGGGATACTTTGATCTGGAGATAGTGCACCTTTCATTTCTCTGGTCTCTTGCCCTGTCCTCAGCCACAGGAACATAGCATCTGCTGAGGTTAATAACAGCCTCCCTGCTGGGCCTCTTCAGAGGCAGGACAGGTCCTGAGAGGCTGGGTCCTGCAGGGTAGGCACTGTTGAGTCTGAGACTCGGTGCGTTTAATCTGCTTCCTTCCATCCTGATTTATTTCAGAGCTAATGACTCTTTGGCCTTGGTGATGTACGATGCTCTGTCAGGGACCCAAAAAAAAATGAACTTTGACTAATTAAATAGAACATCTTCATGTGGTGAAAGGTTTTGCAAATGAATGTAACTCACATGGAATTATGTTGGCAGGAGAGTCCCACAGAAAAGCTTCTAGAGATGAGGGAGCAAAGACAGGGAGACTAGTATAGGAGAGAGGGGGGGGGGATTTAAAAGGGCAGAGAACGAAAACAATCACAGGTGTCTAAGTAGAAAGATAAAGAGAGATATACAGAGAAATAGAGACTCCTGGACAAAAGTCTGAAGGGCAGAGATACGGACAAACTCAGACATTTATAAGGGCCTGGTTGGTTATTTTAGTGAGTATATGCATATAGTTATTCGATACTATTCTGGAGACATTTTCAGTGCTTATGGCCAATAAAAATATCTGCTACATATATGTTTGTTCAACACATATATGTACTGAGCACCTTCTCTGTGTAAGGGACTATGCTGGAACCTGGGAACCCAAAACGCAAAACCTGTGGAAATCTAATTAGAAGACATTCATTCTACAGGAAGAACATAAATAAATACCCAATTTCAATGTTGCAGGTACAGTGATGGATAAATCTCTGGTTGATGAAAGGCATGTTTTCAAGTGTGATACGAGTAGCAAGGAATAACAGAAGCACACAAATCTATTTTCCTCTTCGTACAGTTTTCAGGTTCAGAGAAGTGGAGGGGTTTGCCCAAGCTCCCAGAGGAAAATGTATGCTAGAACGGATACCTATTTGGGATTTCAACAAATGACCCATTTTTGTGTAGAAATTAAACAAAGGTGGGATCGTTCAAACATGTAGAAAAGTACAGAAATAGATACAATGGCCGACCAGATGCCCTCTACTGATGGCTGCCATCTTTGGTAAGTCTAAACTTCAACCTCAGAGAAGGAAAAGGGGAAACTGAGGGCTTTCCCCAGCAGGAACCCTACTGGCATTCCCTTTTGATTTTCCCCACAGGTTCCAGATGCAAATTTCACATCCTTTTACAGATTAGATCACTGAGATTCAAAACATGGGGACACTTTTCGCTAGTGTGAAAAGCTTTTAAGTGATATAATAAAACGTTTCAACCCAGGATGATCTAATTCTGTATGCTTTCTGATAGTGCTAAAGTAGCTCAAGGACAAAAGGCAGAGAAAGGATCAAGAATTTTCAACACTCTGATGTTCGGAAATAGGTCACCAGAATACTTCTTCTCTCTCTCTTCTGTCCTCCTCCCTGTCTTCTTGTTATTGGCAAGGTGGTTAGGAGATTTATTTTTGTTCCTCAAGGATTATTTACATGTTCACTCCCACCTCATCTCAGGTCTAAGGAAGGTTGGCAGGAAAAGCAGCACACCTGTTCCACCTTTTCCCCGTCCTCCCTTCCTGTTCGCATTGGCATCTGAGGCTGTCATACTTTGTTAACGCATTGCTGTGATCCCTAACTGAAGGCGATATGCTGCTAAAGCGCAGCTGTTGCTATGGTGACCGTGATGTCATAAGGTGACACTACGTGAGTGTGATGATGAATTCTTTTTAATTTAGGATATTAACTTCACAAAAATATAGAGTGCTAGATGTTAAAGTACACGGGAACCCAATATTAGCGCATATTTTTCTTCTTAGTAATCACATTGGACTCGACAGCCTCCATATGGTCTTTTCCTGCTCTAAGATTTTATAATTATGGGAAAAGATGAATAATTACTTTTCTCAGAAAGCAGCAGCATTGTTGGCCTAAGATTGCATGGATTACAATTTAAATGGGGCACTCAGTTTAAAGGCAGGGTAGTCTTCTCAGAAAACCATTAAGATCTCTCAGTTCACTTTCATTGAGCATCCGTAAGGCCTTCCTTTCTTCCTAGCCTCAGTCACACCATCTGGTAAATAGGAATGAAAGCTTGGAGCTTTCTGTAAGGACTGAATGAGAAAACATGTTCAAAGCACTTGGCACATAGTGGTTCTACTTAAATACTATTTTCTTAGCTTTAAACGCTTGCCTGGATATGTCATTTCACAGCACGAACTCATGCAAGCCAGTCCATTTCTTTTAGGCATAATAATATTATTATCATGGGTAAAAATGAAGATAGATGATATATGGGAGCAGATGAAAAAAAGACAGACATGATCTTATTAAAGTATTTTGAATTCTGGACTCCAGAATCTAGGCCTTAGCACAAATGATTTCACAAAAACAATAGATATGCATGTATGTATTGCTCCTTGAACCATGCAATCAAGTTCAATCATTGCAAAAAATGACAATGGATACATGAAGATACTTAAGTTTTCTTGGTGAGCACTGGTGAGCGGGATTATACCTATGGAAGGTGGCCTGCGATTTCAAACTAACTGGCATGACTTATTGGATTGGAGATATTGGACTTGAAGGCAGAGAAGCTACAGGGAGAAGCATGATAGTCATTTTCAATTCTGTGAAAGGAGGAGACTTGTTTGAGTTGGCCCTAATGTCAGGAAAAGGGACACTGGCTGAAAGTTAAAGTGATGGACGCTAGGTAACATTTTCATATGATCAGACTTTATAGCAGGTGCTTGTGAGACCTTTAAGAGGCTGAATTCTCCTTTCCTGGAAATGTCCTTCCCAAGGATAAAGCACATATTGAAGAGTTTGGGGGCACCAAGGAGTCTAATGCATTAGGTGAAGGTGTACACTAGCAGGAAAAAGGATTTGGAAACAGTGGGCTAGATGTTTCCAAGATCAGTAGTCAGTTCGCTGATCATAGAAGGATATTCTGCTCTAGACAGACAGTTTGTACTTGTTCCAGATAACAAAGTTTAAAATTGATATACACACCTACTGCCTGCAGTGAACATTTCTGTGTAAATGCAAAATTTTCTTTTTCCCCTCCAAGTTTAATCCAGCTGCTAAGGTTTTTACAATCTTCGGGCATCTCGAGAAATGTGATATCTGGCTCTGACTATGAGAGACATTTATAAATAATGTAGGAGAGAGTCAGCGTAGCAGCTGGATATTGCAAAAATGAAAAATAGTTTATCTTTGATTAAAAGTAGTTCCACATCAATTCATTAACTAGCCATGATCAAATAAAACCTGGCTGATACTCCCAAGTCCCATGGTAATATTGGAGGCCAAAGTGGAGACCTAGCAAGAAAATGAAATTATTCTAAAAATAATTATCACAAGTATCTGACTCTAATACGACGGGACTTAAAAACAGGGATCAGGGTAGAGAATAATATTGGCCAAATATGGTTGAATGGGAATTTCATGCCTCATCAGTCACAGACTTTCTCATCTACGAGGTACTCTAATGTATTTTTTAAAATTTAATGGGTAGTCATTTAAAAAAAAAAAGCACACCATTAAGCTGATAGAACCATAAGCCAAGAAGATGCCAATGGACAAATAAAGGTAAACACTGCAAGTATCAGAAGCTGCATTGTGATCATCTAGTTTGGGAGCGGGTGATGCAAACATTTTGGCCCATGCCTCTATTATAGCACACATCATTTATAATCTGAACTTTAGTCAACCTGATAGCAACCCAGTGCACCAGGTATATGACCTTGGGCAAACTATTACCTTCTCTAGGCCTCAGTTTCCCCTTCTGGATATGGCCATTGACATCTAGCAGGGAGCCCAGAACAGGGTTACAAGATACTAATCTTAGCTTTAGGACCAAAGCTCACAATTCTCTAGTCAGTGACCACTCTGGCTGGTTCTCTGATGTCTTTGAATCTGCCAAGGTTTCCAATCCCTGCTTCGGTCCATCTGCCTTTGCTAAAGCCTGCAAGGCACTAAGGCCAGATTCTGACTATTTCTAGTCAGTTTTCATTCATTCAACAAAGAGGTCCCAAGCATTGAGTTAGAGTGGCAACATTTTCTGGAGAAAGCCAGATAGCAGACATTGAGGGTCATAGGGTATCAGTTACCAACTACTCAGCTCTACCACTATAGTGCAAAAGCAACCACAGATAATAATACATAAGCCAATGACACTGGCCGTGTTGAAATAAAAATCTTATTTTCAGAAACAGCTAGATGGCCAGATGTGATCCATGAGCTTTAGTCTGAAGACACCTGAACTAGAAGCTGGGGATTACAGAATGAATAAAGTCTGGCATTTGATATAGAGTTCAAAACCCTCTAGCCCATGCATTTTTTTCTATAGTATGTACTGTTGATGGCCTGCTACAATGGCAGAGCTCACCATGACCTTATGGCCCACAAAGCCTAGAGCACTTACTATTCTCTCCCTTTTAAAAAGTGTGCAGATCCCTGTTTTATAATAATAAAGGGATTTTTATTGGATAATTAAGAAAAAGGAATTAGGAATGAGGCAGATACAGTTTAAAACCCAGTAAAAATCCTATTAATAACAAAAATATTCAAATATCAACAGTATGATAAGCATGCTACTAATTTTTAAAAAATCATATTCAATGGACTGATCACAGCAATCATATAACATAACTATTGTTGTACTCCATTTACAAACTCAGAGGTAGTTTACCTAAGCCATGTACCTATTAGAATATAAGGCTCCAAACCCAGCCCTATGCATCTCCAAAGCTCAGGCTTAATTAACCTGGATTGTGAAGGATGAATAGGGAATTTGCTAAGTTGGGGGAGGAGCAGAGAAAACAGCTTCTGCAGATGCAGAGATGCAGGAAACATGTGCAAGGAACAGGGAGAAGCAGTGGGAAGCTGGACCAGGAGGGCAACAGGGTGGGCTTATGTAGAGGTTTGAAAGCCAGGGGAGCTCGTCGAGTTGTTAGCCAGGGCTAGTCAGCGTGGATAAACTACTTAGCTATGCTAGAGACTATTAAACCCCTGGGACATAGGTTCCTCTCATTTATTAAACTTCTCAGTGGCAGTATAGTGCCCTCCAAAATATCAGCAATGACTTGTTATGGCACAAGCAGCCCTAGCTTATTGTTCTGATTCTTGATTGGAGGGAAGAGTACCCCATCCTACTTAGGATGCTGCTCTTATGCAGTTGCTCACCTCTGATATTTATTCAGAGAAATTAAACAGCCAAAATACGAGCCTTTAGGGGTTACTATGGAATTGCAGGGCTGGCTCATTTTAGAGGTGCCAGGAGATGATATTTTAAAGCAAGGAACGCAGTAGGATGTTCACTTCAAGAGCAATGCCAAGTGTTTCTCAATGTCTCAACTCTGAGTTTCTTCTGCTCATGAGCTACAGTAGCAACCTGAGACATGACCTGTGTCCATCTGTCATGCTGTCCAGGAGAAAAGATGGACACCCAAGAAGATAATTATCTTCCGTGGGTCCCAGAACTGGTTGAATCCAGGTTCAGTGGCAGGAAAGCTGTGTGATGTGGATTCCAAATGGATCTGACTGGTCACATAATCTGGCTAGAGTTTATGAACCATTTGACAGCGTAGATAAAAATGGCACTGAGATTCTGGGAGAGAGGATGTGTCTCTTTTGAAATTCCTGCTTAGTAAAAAGATTGGCCACTTCTACAGAGGAAGTTCAACACTTAGAGCTGCAAGGGAAGGGAATTCAAAATGTGCAAATACCTTCTGTGAATTAGGAATGACAGTGGAATGATCTGAGATATATGGTCACTGCTCAATATATATTTTTTTAAGTTTCTTGTTTTATGGCAAAATTGCATACACACTTTTCATTAAATTTAACAATAAGTCCCCCCTTTTATAAGATAGGCTTTGCAATGCTTACTATCCTGCAAACTTGATCCTTGGCATATCCTTGGACATTCTAATCTGAGAAGCAGCAACAGATTTTATATATCAGCTAGAGGCCTGGTAAATGAAATTCATGCACTGGAGGGGGGAAGGTGTCCCTCAGCCCAGCCTGAACCCTCTCCAATCTGGGACCCCTCCGGGGATGTCCAACTGCCAGTTTAGGCCTGATTGAGGATCGGACCTAAACCAGAAGGGATCGAGCCTAAATCAGCAGTCAGACATCCCTCTCACAATCTGAGACTAACTGTTTGCCTGCCGGCCTGCCTGCCTAATTGCCTCTAACAATTTCTGCCTGCCAGCCTAATCACCCCCTAACCATTCCCCTGCCAGCCTGATCAATACCTAACTGCTCCCCTGCTGGCCTAATTGCCCCCAACTGCCCTCCCCTGCTGGTCATCCTGTGGTCAATTTGCATATTGCCTCTTTATTATATAGGATGACAGTCAAAACATCTCAAATTTGAAACAGCTTCCTGGAATAACCCTTTCTGATTCCTATTGCTACAGGGTCATGTAAAGGCCATCTGATATTTCTTCTAATTCTGAGAGTCTATGATCTGAGGCTTCAGTGAAATTAAACATCAATACCTTCCCAGTGAGCTATTGCTTTCATCTTTGTTCCACTAATTATAGTGTAATTCAAATATTTTATATTATTACACACACTCATTTCATAAGAGATAAAGCTTTAGATTATAGGCTTTGGAGTCAAGGAGACCTAGTTTCAAATTCTAGCTCTTCACAGCTGGTTAGCTCTGTGGCCTTAGATATGTTTCCTAAGCCTCTTGGCCTCAATTTTCTTATTATAGAACGGAAATTAAAGGACCTTCCTGCCAGAATTGGTACAAGTTAAGGGACATAAATCTCTTAAGGCAATAACTGGATGAAACAAGATGTATAGAACATGCTAGCTGGTGCGTATGTACATGTGTGTGCACACATGCACGCATGACTCTCATAGTAACTCATTAAACAAGAAGCTTAATGAAAAAGTGGGACCCGAGCAGAATTGAGTCACATGCTGGGAATTGAGGGGTTTACAGATTCCAAGACTGAGCTTCAAACCAAAAGAACAGTCCCCTGACAACATTTGTTCCTTTACTTCTTGGCTTCAGGAAGCTCCTGAGACAGAAGATTCTGGAACTCAGTTCGGAAAAGTTGAGTCTGTTTCTCCTCACCCCACACAGCAGATGGCCAGCTCTCTGTGCACAAACCAGCCCTGTAGACCAGCAGGGGGCAGAGCGGGGAGAGAGTACATCCCCACAGTGACTCCCCCTGAACTGAAGCAGGGGCTCCTCTTTCTTCATGGTATTGACAACAAGAAATCAACTGGATGCGATGCCCTCGACACCCAGACTTACCAGTCAGTAGCTGGTGTGGTTCAACATTTCTTCCTGAAAGGGTCCGCTCACCAACACCACAAGAAAGCTGCAGATTAAAGAGACAGAGCTAATCATTTATTTTTCCCAGGGAGAGGAATGGTGCCTGGGAGGGGCTGAATTTCCAGAGTCTTTCATCCACTGCAGGCTGTGGGAACATCAAGACTCCCCAGAAAGCCAACGTCACAGTGTGTCCTAAGTCATCCAAGTACTGGAGAAAATCTGTACTGCCCATAAACTTGGGGAAATAGATTAGCAGCAGCGCAGTCCCTATGCCGAAGGGACATATAAATTACAACTATTTTTATAAAATCGTTTTCCTGCTTCTTTGCCTAAGATGTTCTACTTCTCCAATGGAGCAGATGGGTCTCTAGTTTCCCCCTGGCAGCTTTGGAATCCTGGGGAATCTGTGGGATATGTGAGATCCTAGTTACATGAGTGCTCATTATACTTGAATTCGGAGAGTCATAGCTGTCCAAAAACAGTCTCCCCTACACAGAAAACATTCGTTAAAAGACCAGCAGTAATAACATCAGTCTCCATCAAGGCATTCATGCTATTTCTTCCCATCTTGCTGAAATGGTTTGTGGCATTGTTTAGGCTATCACTGATTTTAGAAACTATCTTGAGCACCCGTGTCATAATGAGAACATGATGCTTGTCACCTGCAAAGGAAACCTTAGTCCTGTGAAAGCTGCACAGCATCATGAGGTGGATGCAAATGATGCCAAGGTCCTCTGGAATCACGTTCAGAGCCATTGGCAAGTGAGCATGAGACTGAGTTAGACCAATTAACAGCAGGAAAAAAAGAGAAAATCAACAAGGATGGTCATTAGAAACTTCAAAAGGGAAATATTTGAATATCAAAGGACTAGGAGAAGCCTTGGAGGGGAGAAAAAGAAAAAGATGAATCTATCAAATATTTTTACAAAAATTACCTTCCTCCCAATCATGATAGGAAAGTTAAACGCCAAGTGAAGGATTTCATTTCATTTGATCATACAATTTTGTCAGGGGAAAAAAACAAAAAGTCTGTTAAAAAATTAAGACCTGGCTCGTTTTCTGATCATTTTACGAATTAGCATGCAGTTAAAATTATCAAATAAATCCTGACTATCTAAGCTAAAATAATCTTATGTTCAGGCATTTTGGTTTCATCTGCCAAACTTCTTTCTTGCATGCTTTTCTCTCAAACTGTGTTTCTATTTGAGGTTAGATTCACTTTTGAGCGGATCTGATTTCCAAGAAGTCTACTGTATGGTACTTAAGGTAGTTAACATATTGTGGGCTGATCACCAGAATTCTCGCTTCATAATACACAGCGTTTTACAAAATATCATATTTTAAAAAGATATGACGTTGTAAGAGCATGTCATAAATAACTTCAAAATGCAATGGGTATTTAATTTTAAAGCGTGCCTTTAACATTTATATAAAACAATTTTTGTACTCCTTCAATAGAAACTTATCTGGCCACTAAGTAAAGCTAGCAATTAAACTATTGGTCCCCAATGTGTTAAGACAGTGGTTGGCAAACTCATTAGTCAACAGAGCCAATTATCAACAGTACAACTATTGAAGTTTCTTTTGAGAGCCAAATTTGTTAAACTTTAAACTTCTTCTAACACCACTTCTTCAAAATAGACTCACCCAGGATGTGGTTTTTGGAAGAGCCACACTCCAGGGGCCAAAGAGCCGCATGTGGCTCGAGAGCCACAGTTTGCCGACCACAGTGTTAAGACTGTGTGCAGAATCGGGAGCCAGGATGTCTGGTTTTGAATCCAATTTCTGGCATTCCTTGCATAACATGGGGAGGTCATTTGACTTGCCATGGTAAAGGTTCTTCATCTGGAAAAGAGAATGATCGGGAGTCCTGTTTGAACAGAGGATTGGGAGCAAGGCAGTGGGCATTGTATTGAGAGGCATCTTCCCCATCTTTGTGATTGATTGTGACCCCCTTCTCCCCCGAGTGTGGGCTCTATGCTTTCTAAACAGGGATAGCCAATTTCATTTTTTTCTCAGACTCCCTTCTGGAAAAGGTGACCTTCTCTCTCCATGTTACCTCCTTCTCTCTCTGCTCACCCATTAGCTATTTCTAGATGCCGCCTCGGAGCATTTTTCATGCACACCCAGGTCAAGCAACCCTTTTACTAAGATCCCTATAAACTTAGCAAATATCTCTGTAGATTCTCTGGTCCAATCCTTTCTTTTTCTTCCCAGTCTGCTTCAGAGATACATGTCTTGCTAAGCTAAGCAGAGAAAAACTACACTCATCTCTGTATCTCTAGTACCTGGCACAGACCACCCCTAATCATTAGCAATGAATGAGTGGCAGCCTCAGAGAGGCAGCCTTGGCAGCAGGAAAGTACTTTGGCATGAGAGGCACCAGCCACATTGGCCACGGACTGGCCTTAGGACTTTGAACAGCTTGTTTGCCTCTGAGCCTACTTTTCCATGAATTCTGGAGTGGAGCCTTTGAATTTGTTAAAACTCATTGGGCTCTTACAGCTATAATGCTCTGCACTGTGATGATCCCCATAAAGCTGAAGTGCCAAATCCGAAGGAGGCTATGCTAACTTTTTATTTTCCTCAAGTTATAAAACGAAGTTGTCCTAAAGTTTCCACAGGGGCTGATTTTGATGCTCCATTGTTGCCCATTGATGAATATTGGGGGCTGGCGGTCTCTCAATTTAGATCAACCTGATTCTCTTCTCTCCACTGGTAGAGCCTCAACTAAGGTTTCTGGGATCATGAGTCCTGGTTTGAAGGCTTGTTCCTCTGGCTGTGCCTTCCAGTCTTCACCATCACCATCCCTGATACCCTTTGTGGGGAGCTACCACATGTCAGACAATACACTCAAAAACATTTGTCATATCTTGTTGTGTAATCCTTGCACAAACTCGGTGGGAGAGGAATTAGTGTCTCTGTTTTAAGGTTGAGACCACAGAGGCTAAGAGGAATGAGAAAATGCCCTGAAACTATCTTTGACAATAAATTGCAGACACCCAAACTCTCTTCTTTCTGGCTTCAGAACCCATGGTCTTCATCACCGTTTTCCACAACCTCCCAAGTTGTATCTACACTTATTTCATTGTGCCCATTGTCTGGCAACACCATATGGTGTGAGCACCTATTTTTCCTGGTCATAAACTGTTCACTCCCTACATTTGTGTGTATTGTGATGGAGCTGGGTGCATGTTGAGTTACTTTCAAAGTCTTCTAAAGGTCTATAAATATCTAAGACAGCAGATCTAAGAGAGGCAGAATGGTGTAGCCATTGAAAGTATGTGCTCAGACTCCTTTTAGGAGGCAGGCACTGTCCTAATTCCAAAACCAGATAAAAACACTATAAAGAAAGAAAAGTATCAGTATAGGCCATATCCCTGATGAGCATAGATGCAAAAATCCTCAACAAAATATTAGCAAACCAAATTCAGCAATGCATTAAAAAGACCATACACTATAATAAAGTGGGATTTATTCCTGGGATGCAAGGCTACTACACTATCGGGTCGGCAACTAAGTAGTTGCGGATTTTTAAAAGAACATCAAAGACAATTTTTTCATGGAACTAAATAACTTTATTCTGTAATGTATTGCCCATTTTGATCAATGACCTTTTGCCATCTTTCAGGCAGCATCATAATCCCACGTTCAAAAAACTTCTGGTTTTTATTAGCAAAAAACTGAATCAAGTACGATTTGACATCATCATCATTATTGAAATTTTTACCATTCAAGGAGTTTTGTAAAGATCGAAACAAAAAGTAATCAGATGGTGCAAGGTCAGGACTATATGGTGGATGTGGCAAAACATCCCAACCAAGCTCCATTAATTTTTGCCAAGTGACCAAAGATGTGTGTGGCCTTGCATTGTCATGATGGAATACAACATCTTTTCGATTTGTCAATTCGGGCCGCTTTTCTTCAACTGCATTGTTTAATTTCGTTAGTTGTTCAATGTAGACATCAGAATTGATCGTTCGGTTGGGTGGTAAGAGTTCAAAGTAGACAATTCCTTTGTAATCCCACCAAACTGATAACAAAACCTTCTTTTGATGAATATCAGCTTTTGATGTTGTTTGAGTTGGTTCACCTGGCCTGCTCCACGATCTTTTCCGCTTGATATTGTTGTAAACAACCCATTTTTCATCGCCAGTTATCAGTCGTTTTAAAAATGGATCATTTTCATTACGTTTCTTTAGCAAATCGCAGCTGCTAATGCGTTGCGTTAACTGTGATTCTTTCAGTTCGTGAGGAACCCATGTATCGAGTTTTTGAACATAGCCAAGTTGTTTTAAGTGATTTTCAATGCATGTATGTGATATATGAAGCTTCTCTGCAATCTCACGTGTTGTACTGTGACAGTCCGAATTGATTATTGCTTTGATTAGGGCGTCATCAACTTCAACTGGACGACCAGAGCGTTTTTCATCTTTGAGTGAAAAATCACCAGGACGAAATTTGGCAAACCAATTTTGACACTGCCATTCTTTTAAGACTTCGTCACCATAAACAGCACATAACTTTTTATGAGCTTGCGATGCGTTTTTCCCTTTGCGGAAATAAAAAAGCAAAATATGACGAAAATGTTCCTTTTGATTTTCCATTTTTCAACGAACGCCAAACGAAAACTACAAAACAGATCAAAAAACTTTTTTTTACTGATTAACAGCTGAATAGCCAACTACCAAATAACAAAATGTGTTTTATATTTGTACTACGTCTGCAAACCTAAAAATTCAACTGAAGCCATGTATGTGTGAAACCAGCAATTACTTAGTTGCCGACCCAATATAAATAATGTGATATACCACATAAACAAAATAAAGGATAAAAATCATTTGATCATATCAACAGATGCAGGAAAACCTTTTGACAAAATACAGCACCCTTTTATAATAAAAATTTCCAGCAAAGTGGGAATAGAGGGAACATACTTCAACATGATAAAAGCCACATATGACAAACCCACAGCTAACATCATACTCAATGGGGAAAAACCAAAATCTTTTAAGATCAGGAACAAGGCAGAGATGTCCATTTTTACCACTCTCATTCAACATAGTGCTGGAAGTCCTAGCCACAGCAATTAGACAAGCAGAAAAAGGCATCTGAATTGGAAAGGTAGAGGTCAAACTCAGTATTTGCAGAGGACATGATATTGTATATAGAGAACCAAAAGATTCCATCAAAAAACTACTAGAACTGATAGGTAAATTTAATAAAGTAGCAGAATAAAAAATTAATATTCAGAAATTGATTGCATTTTAATACACCAAAAATAAACTTTCAGAAAGGGAAACTAAGAAAACAATCTCATTTATAGTTGCATTAAAAAAGTGAAAGACTTAGAAAGAATTTAACCAAGGAGGTAACATATCTGTACGTGAAAAATAATAAGACACTGAAGAAAAAAAATTGAAAAAGATACAAATAAATGGAAGCATATATAGCATGCTTATGGATGAAGTTATTGAAATGTCCACAAAAGCAATATATAGATTCAATGCAATTCTTATCAAAATACCAAAGGCATATTTCACAGAACTAGATGAAATAATCCAAAAATTTATATGAAACCCTAAAGACCCTGAATAGCCACAGCAATCTTGAGAAAGAAGAGCAAAGCTGGATGTTATCATGCTACCTGCAATCCAACTATACTACAAGGCCACAGTAATAGAACAGCATGATACTTGCATAAAAGCAGATCAATGGAACATAACAGAGAGCCCAGAAATAAGCTCACAGTTACAGGTTTCAGTGGGTCAACTAATATTTTACAAAGGAGGCCAGAAGATACAATGGGGTGAAGACAGTCTTTTTAATAAATGCTGTTGGGAAGTTGGACAAATATATGCAAAAAGTGCTTTGAACTACCAGCTTTGAAACCTGGTTCTTGTGCTTACTGGCTGTGTGGCCTCAGGCAAGTTATTTAATTCCTTGTGGCCTCAGTTTTCTCATCTGTGACATGGGAAATAATAATATCCCCTACCTCATATGCTTGTTGTAAGAATTAATACGTTAATAAATGTGAAATATATAGGATGATGTCTTGTACATATTAAATACTGTATGTGTTAAATATCATTATCCTATACACGTTTGTGAATACAATTCCAATGACATTTCCCTACAAATTTTCCCCAAAAATTCTCCCTTTGGATTCTTATTCTCTTGTATCACAAATTAAAATAAAATTAAATTAAAAACACCATCACTACCACATAAAATGATAAGAAATACCTTTACCTCATTTAGTTTCTGATATTAAAAACATATATTAATTAAACACAGCATTCATTTCCATGTGGACTCAGGCCAAAGTGATATAGATTTCATTTTTGTAGGCTGTTCACTGATGTGAAAGTCAATATTCTTTTGACTTTTTTTCTCCCTTGTCCTGGCTGCTAGGAAACTCATATTTTGAATCAGTTTTACTAATTGATAAGATAATTGGATCTGAATAACTTAAAATCTCCCTGATTTTGAATTTCCATATAATATTTAGATTTCCTGATTTTATTTTTAATCATTTTATGCCCCATGTTTCATTGTTATTCTTTTGATTAGTCTCTTCACATTCTCTATCAAATAGAATTTCAATGAGTTAATATAGCAAGAACTATATTCATCCTTGAAGTCCCATTATTTCTAGTACTATTTAGAGATTTAGATGGAACCATTGTTAAAACCAGAGGTGTACAGCAGTTAAAGCAATAAAACATATATTAATAAGGGATTTTTATGGTGGTGGAAAAGAGACCTCAGTGTAGTTTGGAATGTAAGGAAAAGTGGGAATTTACATCTAAGATGTAATTTGAGGGGTAGGGAGTTTGTGGATGGAAAATACTAAAAAGATAGTATTTGCTAAACTGATCTAAAAGGATTCTTGATAAGGGCAGGCCAGGGTGAGTAGACACCATCTGGGGTTACTGACAAATGAGGAGGGTGATCCAATATTGAAGGTGGGGGATTGGGCGAAACCAATCTGACTTGTTAGGATTCTTGCTAAACTTGGGATCTTGGAGGACATGCCCAAGGAGGGAACCTAACTGATGAAGAATCCAAAGGAGCCTGATTAGAGTTAGGTCAAGGAGAGAACCTTTGTCATCAGATAAACATGTCAACATCCAGCTGCTTTCTACCTATGTAAACAATAGGTTCAATGGAATATTGTCTCAATAGGTGCTTTTTCTAAACAACCTAAATTCCAAACTATTACTCATAAAAGACAAAATATATTACTTCTTTGACCATTTAAATTACATTTTTGAGGATCTGTCCCCTTTTCAGCTTGTCAATAGTGGCAATTGATTCAATAAATATTATATCCGTCTGCCTGAACTCTAACATAACATGTAATTGATACCTGGAAGGGCTGTTACTTCCGACTACATTTCATATTTAATTTATTACATAGTTCTCCATAACTGATGTTTTTATGAACCGCACAGTGTAAAATTATTACTTGTTCAAGATTTCACAGTACTTTTTAAAACTTTATAGCTACCAAAAAAAAGAGAGTCCATTTTTCTACAAAGGCATTTGAGAGAATAAATCCCAGATAAAGAACTTCACAGGATTAAGGATCTGTTCTGCTTGCTGTCTCCGTCCCCCGTTTCACATAAACACTGGCTGTATTTTTCAAATAGGCTTTCATTTAGGAAACAGATAAGAGATTCAATTTAGTTCCACTCGTATCAAGACTCCTCCATTGGTTAGGCTGAGGATAAAATGTTAAAAAATCATATTTCTTACCATGGAAGAACAGCCCACGGGTGGGAGCTGGAGAAACATACAGGTTTCTGTGGGCTATAATATGTGCTCAGTTTCTACTTTAAGTTAAGTGCATGCTTCTTTTTGATAACTAAACATCTTTCACTATCCTTTGCCATTATTTGTCATTTGAATAGATACACGGAATGTGCTAACTATACACAAAACCAATGGTACTTTGATTAAAATGCTCTTTTAAACTAGCCGTGCCAGGGTCTGTGGGGAGCATCTGTGAGAGGATCTGCCCCCCTCCCCGTGCCCTTTAACAATCACTGTAAGAAAACACAGGAGGCTACAGAGGCCCTTCTGGATGTCAGAAAATGTACAAGCCCTAGCTGGTTTGTCTCAATGGATAGAGCATCAGCCTGTGAACTGAAAGGTCCCAGGTTCAATTCCAGCCAAGGGCACATGCCTGGGTTGTGGGCTCGATCCTCAGTGGGGGGCATGAAGGAGGCAGCCAATCAATGATTCTCTCTCATCATTGATGTTTCTATCTCTCTCTCCCTCTCCCTTCCTCTCTAAAAATCAATAAAAATATATTTTAAAAAGAAAAATGTACAAAATGTCATATTAAAAATGGCGAAGAAAGGGTATACTCCAGAGGAACTGGTACAACTGTTATTAGAATCCAATGGGTGACCTCTGCCTCCACTCACCTGTGGACAGAGTCATGGGGTTTTTCACTTGTATAAGATCATGGGGACCACCTTCAGCTGAAGTTCAAGTTTACAGATGAAGGAAACAGATGAGGTTCAAAGAGCATCAGAGTCTCATCCAAGATTAGGACCCAGGCCTTGGCTACAAATGCTCTTCCCCTGGTCTCAGATGTATTCACTGACAACCTCCATAATTGCCCTGTTGTGACTTTCTTGTCTGTATCCTACTCTAGTTTTATTTCCTACAAAATAACTGTATGCATTTTTAAAAAGGAATTCTCCTTTCTATATCACAGTTTGGTTCCCATTAGCTTGTCACTGTGAAATAACATGTGTTAAATATAATTATCCTACCCACGTTTTTAAAGAAATGGGTGCTTTTGTCTGCGTTTGTATGTGTGTGTCTGTTTCTTCCATTATCACCATCTCCCCTGCTTCTCTACTCCCTGGAATGGTAGGCCATTGATGGCATGTGACAAAGAAGGAGGGATACCTCACGCTTCTTTCAGGGAAGAGCATAACAGACTGAATGTTTGTCTGTAGAGCTGAAGGCCATGTCTGGAATTGAACAACAAGAATTCAATACATATGTCTCAAAAAATGTGTACACGATTTGAATAATTATTCATTCTGATGGGTTAAACCTGAAAAGAAAGAAACATCAATAGAACTATCAGCTGTTAAGTGTGTATATTGTACATCTTGGGAAACACCCTATCATTGTGAGCATTTGGGGCCTTTCAGTGAACCGACCAAGGTGTAGAGATCACCTGTGTGTAGAAGACAACCTGGGTGCAAAAGACCTCCCTGGACAGGTGTGCTGGCCAGGGAACTTCCTGAACATTCATGAGTGCTAGTCCAAGAACAACTCTTGAGGACACTGCCTAGACTCTGTTTACAGAGTGAGACCATGAGTTAAGGGCAAGGATCAAGTTGGGGATGAGAAAGAGGCCACAGAGGAAGAAGATTCTTTCTCACACACGTCACCTCACAATTCATAGTAGCATTTCACTGCCACTGTCTTTACTGCAGATAACCATAGTCTAGGAGAGTAAAATTATCGGTACCAAAGAGCCAAACACAGGCATTCCCTCCATGTGGAGGTTGCTTACTGGTCTCTGGATGTTGGGTGATAAAAATAGCATCTGAAGGTCTGATCTTTCAAACCCAGGCTTATAATTATGCAAACATCTCCTTAGGGCATTAGTTCACTGAAAAAAGATATTTTAAATATATCCTTTGACTTCTGAAATGGCTTAAGGTAAATCAGCAGTTAAAACAATCAGGAGAAGTAACATTTAAGGTTATTTGAAAAGTCATCTGAAAAAGAAAAAGTATTGGCACTTGCAGGCACTAGAGTTGAAAAGATTAGAGTACAGGGACAATTTGTTTATTTTCTGGCAGCTGAGCTATAAAGAAAAACATGCTGAATTATATAATAGTAGAAATCATACAAATTCATCTATAGAGAACATTCTTTCTGGACCTTAACTCAAGAAAAAATTTGGCGTGCACAACAGTATTTAGAGCACTTTATCCACAAGGGGAGTTCTACAAAAGATACAGAAATGCTGTTCTCCTGAGTGATTCAGTCTGGCTCTCCGTAAAGGCAGAGGGTGTGACATTAAATCATCACTCAGGGCAGGCAATCTTGTGTGAGGCTGATATAATGGTGCCCAAGCATTTACTCGGCTATCTGAGGCCCTCACTTAATGCTTGAATAGAAAGCGAAGACTTGGGTTGAATGACCAGTAAGTGTGTCTTTTAAGCTTCCTTTCTCAGATGAAAGCTGTTTCAAGTGAGCTTTGGGAAAGGACTACCTCTTTCAATTCTTTCTTTAAACTTGTCAGCGTTAGGGCCACATATTTAATATACACAGAGTTGCACAAACTTAATATATCCATTTTGACAGGTTTAGACATATGCACACATCCCTAATTCCATCATGATAATAAACCTTACACTACCGAGGTAATAAATGTGTCTGTCACCTCCTAAAGTTTCCTTTTGTCACCTTGCTATTTTTATGTGTAATAAAAACATTTAACCTTAGATCTATCCTCTTAAGTAGTTAAGCACACATAGCATATTGCTAACTATAGACATTGTGTGTATAGAACCTCGAGAGCTTACTTATCTTGGATAACTGCAATGCCATACTCACTGGACAATTCCCCATTTCCCCCACCTTCATTCCTTGGAAACCACCTTCTATTCTCTGCTTCTGTGAGTGTGATGATATTAGGTACCTTATATAAGTGGCACCAGGTGCTGTGTGTCCTCTGTGACTGACTTATTTCACTTAGCAAGTGCTTGTTTTGCCACTATTCTTATGAAAGAGGATGTTTATTAACTTTTTAAAAAATATATATTTTTATTGACTGAAATGAAGGGAGAGGGGAGATATACAAACATCAGTAATGAGAGAGAATCATCAATCTGCTGCCTCCTAAACATGCCCCATTGGGGATGGAGCCCCTGCAACACGGGCATGTGCCCTTGAATGGAATCAAACCTGGGACCCTTCAGCCTGCAGGTTGATGCACTATCCACTGAGCCAAACCACTAGGGCTGAATTAACTTTTTTTTCTCACATTTTTCAAGCATGGTTTTAAGGATCCAAAACTAGGGTGTGGTTATTTGAAAAGTCATTTGAAAAGGTTATTTGAAAAGTCATTAGGATGTGGAGATTAATATCCATACCATAATTTGAAGATTTAAAGATGTGATTTTGCTTATAGAGTAAATAAGCCACTGACCATTATTTTGCCATGTGTAAGCCGAGAAAGATGGCTTATTAAAAGGGTTTCAATTTACTGCTATTGACCACACTCTCTGTAATGTGACTTTGTAGCCCATTCCACCAGCAGGTGAGTCAGTTTCCCTACTGCTTGAAATTGAACTGGCTTTGAAATTTCCCCTGACATGTGGGCTATGACTGAT
This sequence comes from Pipistrellus kuhlii, assembly GCF_014108245.1. Taxonomy (NCBI): domain Eukaryota; kingdom Metazoa; phylum Chordata; class Mammalia; order Chiroptera; family Vespertilionidae; genus Pipistrellus; species Pipistrellus kuhlii. The sequence goes on along the minus strand of NW_023425427.1, from coordinate 3,325,862 downwards.
CAAGTGAAAGCATGTTGGTTCTGAGTATACACCTTAAGGAGTCTTCCCCTTGTCAGCTGGGTCTCTTGGAACCCTGCTGATGGCCTGTGTCAACAAACAGGGTCCAATGGGCAGGAGGGTGACAGACACCATGTGAGGCATCTCGGGAGAGAACCAGCCAATAGCCAGCCGACCTGCGGAGGCAGGGCTGCCTCTGGGACTGGCAGCTTGCTCTAGATGCCCAAGGGAGCCCAGACCATAGCAGGCCTGCTCAGCTGAGTCCAGCCTAATTCGCTGACCTACAGAATTGGGAGCTAAAGAAATGGTTGTTTTAAGCTACTAGCATTGGAGTGGTTTGTTTTCCAGTCATTGCCAGGTGTGATGTATATTAAAAGTTACCAATTCTAACACCTCATATTTGCATAGAACTTTATCACTTCAAAGGTATTTTGCACATATTTTCCTATTCCAAGTCAGTTGTCTCCTATCCCATGTCTCCTTATTAAATAAAGAAACCGGTGTGGGAGGTTGAAGAGGGTAAAAGCAGCCATATATAGGGTGACGGTGGCAAACACACAATGCAACAACATACAGGTGATGCCTTAAGAGAAATATACACTTGAAACATACAATGATAGTAACCAATGTCACCACTATACATTTAATAAAAAGGGATGCATCGAAATCAACAACAACCACACAAAGAATAAAACATACCTACGGTTTCCTTACAAGGCTGTGAAGATAATGGAGGTACGAGGGCTGGAACACAGTAAAAATCCTTTATTATTTACTACATGATTTCTCAAGGTTGCTGGTGTGTGTGTGTGTGTGTGTGTGTGTGTGTGTGCGCGCGCGCGCGTGCGTCACCGCCCATCCAGATAATTTTTAAGACTTTTTTTTCTAACTGTCCTCGCCATAAAACTTTAATGGTATAAATATACTACAGAACTCTTTCTTTAAGTACATAACTGTGTTTTATGCCTACAGAGAGAGACTTTTCACCCCCTAAGAACCCATGTTAAGCCCCTTGGGAGGGTCCCCCATTTCATTCCCGGCTGAGAATGCCCGCTTTATTGGAATCACGAAATGCATTTCTTTTCTACGTTGACCCTGCAATCAGCAAATGATTTGCATGAGGCCACGCAGCTTAAAAGACGCTGGCCCAAGAGGTTAACCGAGGGCGCCGGCAACAGGCGCCCACTCCATCAGAGAGCTCAGGTTTAAAGGCGCAATTAATCCCAGGTTGGGCAAACTGAATCGTCTATCTTTTTAGAACTCTGGGGTGAAACCAACTAATTAAACTGCTTGTAGCTGTTGCGGCGAAAGAGGGGAAGACTCCATAAATGCTTCATAATCACGTTGGCAGAGCTGAAAGATGCCACTCGCTCTTCTGTGTGTAGAGACTGCTTCAGCTGAAGAGAGCCTGTCGGGGGCACCACATTTCTTTAAAGGATTTATGCGACAGGAAAGAAACAAGCAGAGAGACAGATGAAAACATTTCCTGGATGCAGGCATAAAACTCCAAGGACTGGGAGTGCAGCGGGATCCTCAGACAGGGGAAGACGGGAGAAGATGAAATGTGTGTCACTAATCACTAGAGTCAACCTTTAGAAAAGCTCTTTGCCAGGAGAGGTTTTCGCAGAAAGAGAGCGTGTAAAGCAAGGTGAAGCCGACCCAAGCCACCAAGTTCACAGGCCGGAATGTCCAGCTGGCTCGCAGCCACGTGGGGAAAGCACCCAGGCCCAGTCAATTGCACCTGACCTCAGATAAAGAAGCAGTGTTGCTTTGCTTGCAAATGAGGGGCGGGGGGTCTTTTAAGAAACTGAAACATGAAAGCACCCAGACTCTTCTCAGCGTTTAGGTTAGTTCTCAAGGACCTCAGAGTCTGACTAATTTCTAAGCAATTACCAACACGGTTCTAAATTAAAGTTCCTCCCGGAGACTCCTGGTTTGAGAGCCTCTCTAGTTTCATGCAGGTAAGAGCAATTAAGTGAGAAGTGATTTTTCTATCCCCAGAGATTACCTGATCAAGAAAGTAAGTGTAATGAATGTTGTAAATATTTACCAAAAAAAACACACCACATAATATAAGGAAGGGCCTCAGAAAACAGAGAGAGCATTGTCATTATTTAACAGATAAGGAAACCAAGGCTTCCAGGCAGGAAGGGACTTCTCTGCAATTCACAGACCCAGCTAAAAGCAGAGCAGTTACCCTCTGCTCACAGTTACCCTAGCTCTGACCTCCTATGAAACAGGGGTCTCCTGCCATCTCCAGCATTGATTTAGTTCTTCTACGGTTGCTTTAAGGCAGCGTTTTTCAACTGCTGTGCCGCGAGATGTTGCCTGGTGTGCCGTAGGTGCAGACAAGACAAGAATTTTATAATTTTTCACTATTTTGTTTACTTAATATTTCATAATAAAGTAATTATAAAATACTTTCTTTGTGTTTATTTGATTCCTATTCAAGAGAATTACTTTATATATAGTCAATATAGGCACAGAGTTAAATTTTTTAACATTTTCTAATGGTGGTGTGCCTCATGATTTTTTTCATGAAACAAGTGTGCCTTTGCCCAAAAAAGGTTGAAAAACACTGCTTTAAGGAAACATACCAACAAAGAAACAAACAAAAAACAATTCCTCCAGGAGTACCTTCAGGGACTTTTGCATTTGCAAGTAGATTCCTCCTGCAAGAGAGACCGGTTCCACTCCTCCGTGTTCCTCTGAGAATGCTTTCCCAGAATACCTTGGGAAAGGCAGCGCCTATGAGATCTGGGTTGCCATTGGTTCAGTAGAGAAGGCCAGCCCCCTGCCTACTGGCCACCCTTTCCTTCTCCCTCTCTGAGAGTGAAACCCTTTTTCAAGTACTGCTCTTCCTAGCATCTTCCTTCCACACCATTTCTCACTGTTGCCAGTGCTCACAACATAGGGGATCCACTGGCCATTCCCTTGGCGTGTGATTTGTTGATTCTGGAGGGACCCACTGTGGGGGCTAAAAAATATTAGTACTTTTCCTCCCGGTCAGCTTTCTTCAGGTTGGGCTTATCGCCAAATTAACAGGGACAAATCAAATTTAATTAGATGCACATGGGGAATTCACATGGGCATGAAAACTCCGTTAAATTCCCAACTATTGAGCATCTAAGACGTTTTTGGACAAAGGAGAAAGTGAGGGCAGAGAAGGTATTAGATTTAAGAAGGGAGAATGGGAGATTCACAGGTAGTTGGGGGAGAGCAGACTAACCTGGCAGGGAAATTCTTGGGAGATAAGTCAGAAACAGGGAGGCACCTGGGGTCTCTAGCTGACAGGCACCTGTCTGGAAGTTGATAGAGGTACGTAATTTGAATTAGATAAGGCAGCATTTGAAGCTCTCCCACCTGAAGCAGGTTTCTCTAACTCTCTGTTGCAGGAAAAGGGGTAGGGTGAAAGGTTCTTTAGGAGTCTTTTATTCTTAAACAGCTTAAAATCAATCTCCCCAAAGGGCAGCTTCAGGATGACAGAATTATTGTCCCTTCACCAGAATTTTTAAAAAATATGTTTTTATTGATTTTAGAGAGAGGGGAGGGGAGAGGGACAGAGAGACAGAAACATCAATGAGAGAGAAACATTGATTGGCTGCATCCTGCACTCCACCTCCTCCCCTCTCCAATTGGGAATCAAGCCAGCAGGTGCCCTGACCAGGAATTGTACCAGTGACCTCTTGGTTCATGGGTTGAAGCTCAACCATTGAGCCACATCATCTGGGCCGCCACATTTCTTTCTTTGCTACTTCCCTTTCATCCTTAGGCTCCATTCCTCTTGTCCTTGGTATACTTCCAGGATATCTTAGAAATTTAGCTAGATGACTCCACAGGGTTCATTTATAGCCTCTACGAAGCTTCCCACTGCAATTCCTACTTCCCTCTCTGCCCTACTCACCTCATAAACACTGACCTCTTTGGGTTGATCCAAGAACTCATACTCCCATGTTCTTTATTTACTTCTGGGCTCACTAGCATGGATGGAGCCCGAAGAATTTAGTTGAAACACTGCCTTCGAATTTGTTATGACATAGCTGTATTAGATAGTCCCTAACCCTTAGTCCTGCCCATTGAGCCAGAACCCTTCTAGTTCTGGCACTGCTGCTCAACTGTTATGAAAGATGGAGTAAACTTCTTTGTTCAGGGGATTAAATATGCATTAATTCATTCATTCATCTACTCATTGACCCCACACACATATATTGAACACTTATTCTTTGCTAGGAAATGTACTGATGTCAGTTTAAGGGATCTCCAGGGTGCCTTTGCTACCATGCTTTAATGTAGTTATTAATAACAGAAAAGGAGCAAAAAGAGGGCCAGATGTTATAGGTATGTCATTGGGGCAGCTGCACCAGGAATTTAAACTTTACAACCGTCTATCCTCTACAGGTCAGTGGGGGAAGGGGCTGGACAGGGAGGAGAATAGACACATGCACAATAAAGTTAGGGTGACACAGGGAAGATACTTGTCTGTCAGTCACACCTGGGAACAGAATGGGCATGGCCACTACCAGGGTGCAAACTTTTTAAGCCCAACTATACTTCTTCTATGGCTGAATGAAGGGAAATGGGACTTTAGAAACTCAGAGATTTAATTTCAAGCAAAGAAAAATCACTCAATTTCCCCATGTGAGACTCAAAAAATTCTTTTTCTCTAGATATTGTAAAGACTCCACCCCCATCATTCAGTGGGGAAAGGGGTACCCAAATTTCTCCAATGACATCTTCACAGAGAAACCATATGAGGTAACCTCCATACCTATTCCTACAGATGCCAGAGTGACTCATTCTAGACAGAAAGCAGATTGTCTTAGCCAGAGCCCACAAGGTACAGAAGCACCCCTTAACTGCAGGAATAAGCCAGGGCTGGAGGTATGGTTTGTAGAAGAGGAGACTGGGTGGAGCGGAAGGAATGAAGTAACAGATCTATTCTTTTCTCAAGTCCTTCCTGCAGCCGAGAAAGGCTGCATCCTGTGGTTGAAAATAGAGAGTAGGACCAAAAATAGCACCACCTGCTTAGATCTGCAATATCACAACCTGAGCTCCCAGAACTCAGAGATGTGCCTGCAGGCGAACGCGCTTGCCATTGGGAATTGCAGAAGTGCAAGACGGGCCCTTAACATTGTTTTAATTACTCAGGAGCCTCCATCCCCTGTCTCTTCTTTCCTCCTCATCACAGATGAGGTGTCAGAGTTTTACATCAGGCAGAAGCCTGGGGTCAAGCTGGGCTTTGGCCTTGACTTTAATGTAGTTATTAAACTACTGTGTGATCTAGGCAGGACTTTGATCTTTTGTGGGCCTCAGTTTCCCATCTATAAAATTAAGGATTGGTCTTGAAATTTTTCTTAAGTTTTAACAGGCTGAATGAAATGGTTCTTACTGCATTTCTTGCTGCCTTTTGACACCCCACACCATGCCCACATTCTTTTTTTCCTCCTTCCCCAATATCCTATATAATAAAAGCCGAATACGAATACACTAAGTGCCCGCTTGTGGAGTCAGCTGTTCAACAAATTAAAGTGTAATATGCTAATTATATCCTAAGGCCACTCAACCACTCGCTATGATGTGAACTGACCACCAGGGGGCAGATGCTCTGACCAGTAGGTTAGCTTGCTGCTGAGGTCCAGCCAATCAGGACTGAGCAAAATGGGCCAGACATGCCCTGGAGCCCTCCTGCAGTTTCTCCCTGGCTGGCCAACCTCCTGCATCCCTCCCCAGCTCCCATTGTGCACTGGTGGGGTCCCTCAGCCTGGCCTCTCTCCTCGAAATCCAGGACTCCTCAGGGGATGTCGGAAAGCCAGTTTCGGCCCAATTCTGCAGGCCAGGCCAAGGGACCCTACTGGTACACAGATTTGTACACCGGGCTTCTAGTTATATAAATAACCCCTTCTCACTATTCTCCTTTTCAGATTGCTGCAGGAAAGGCAGGGTGTGTTCAGAGCACTAATGTTGTTCAGAGAGACAGTAACAGCAATGCCTGGCATCTACCCAGCCTGTGTATCTTTTCCATGGTTGTGGGGACCTTCAGGGAAAAAGGAAACTTTGGCTCTCTGGAGGGGCCTGGGACAGTGCCATGCATTTTAAGTGCCAGGGCCAAGACTTATGTGAGGGAAGTGAAGTACCCAGATCATAAAATTTCAGGAGACCTCAGAGTTGCGCCTTTGTAACAGATATTTAGTAGAAATGTGTTGAGTGGCTTAATGGGTTCATTCTTTTTGCCTTTCCTTCCCCTGCATTTTATCAATCCCATCAGCCTTTCTTTTCTTTGTTCTGTCTCTCTTCTCTCTCCATCTCTTCCATTAACTCCTGCCATGATTTTCATTGCCCAATTCTGTCCCTTTGAAAGCATAGGTCTCCTCCCTTCCCAGCTCTATTCCTCCTTCACTCTCCCTCTATACTCCTTCCTTCAGATACTCCCAAGCCCTGGCTCTATCTACTTGCTTGAATCTAGCAAACCTTTTCTTTTTGCTTTTTGCTTTATTGATTTCTATGGGGTTATTTTGTTCATGAAAGGAAAGGATTTCTTTGATACTCTAAGAATCAGACTGGGCACAAAGCCACGGACAGCTTTTGTTTGATGTGGACAATTTTATTCCCATTCAATTCCCTGGGTTTCCAAACAGCTGCAGATCTCTGAACTCAAAACTTCTGAGCTAGTTCGTCCTCCCTATCCTGAAAGTGCACAGACATTTAAAACACACACACAAACTCTTTAACAACCTGTCTTGTACCTCACTGAATGGAGGTCATAGTATTAGCAGGGCCCTAAATTCATCCTGAAAAGGCAAAACCATTAAATTAAGAGTAGATCTAGGTACAGGTCCTTAAATAAAAGTGAAAGGTACAAGCTAACTACCAAACTACTTCTTTCTTCCTGTCACATGTTCAGCGCACTCTACTTCCTAAGGTCAAAACCTTTTGGAACATTTACATCTACCATTTGAGCTACATTCACCTCTAGCTGAGTAATTTTTCTCTAATCAGGATGTCCTCCAAAATAATACTGTCTTAGAGCACATGTGTCAAACACAAGGCCCGCGGGCCAAATCCGTCCCGCCAGGCCTTGCAATGTGGCCCGCACCCCGCTGTCATCACTGCACTCCACTGCGTTTCCATCACAATGACAGTTTATGACTGTTCAGTAAACCATTCGGCCCGCGATTTAGGCTGGATTTTAGATTTTGGCCCCTTCTCTGATTGAGTTCGACACCCCTATCTTAGAGAATTGTGAACGTAAAGAATTGATCAATCAGGACACAGGTGGCTTTATAGATTTAAAAAAAGGATACATAAGTATATATGGACAATTCATAGACTATGGGGTAGGCCCGTGGTGGGCAAACTCATTAGTCAACAGAGCCAAATATCAACAGTTCTACTATTGAAAATTTTTTTTATGAGAGCACAACATTTTAAACTTAAACTTCTTCTAACACCACTTCTTCAAAATAGACTTGCCCAGGCCATGGTATTTTGTGGAAGAGCCACACTCAAGAGGCTAAAGAGCCACATGTGGCTCACTAGCCACAGTTTGCTGACCATGGGGGTAGGCTATGTCTTGTAGTTTATCTCTTTGGCTTGGTGTCTTTTCACTCCATGTTTCTGTGACTCTCCAGTGATTGATCATATGTTAGATTAGCATGCCATATTTTACAATATGATAGTGTGCTCAATATTTGCTTTAACCACTTATCTAAAAGGGGTTAAATCTAAGAAGATAAAAATGAATAATCATGAAAAGACTGACAGTTTGAAAACATCACCTCTGCCTGGGGAAGAGTGGGTATTGATGAGCTGGCTGAGACCAGGCAAAAAGGGAAGTGGGGCCACCTTGGGTATAATATTTGCTAGAAAGCTAAGAACACATTGGTGTTCTCATCACTTAGGTGTATGGATAAGTTTAACTGTAACAAAACCCCTGTGAGGTAGGCTAATGACATTATTTCCATTTTCTCCAATCAAGGAACTAAGGTTTATAGAAGTTATCAAATGTGCATATGTTCTTACAGAGCCTGGGTTCACTGTTACTGTGTGTGCTGCCCTACTAATTGCATGAGAGGCATTGGGCAAGGGGATTGTGAGATGAAGAAATCCCAGCCCTGCACTTGGAGACAAGTGGAAGGCAGCGAAGGTAAACAACGAGTTGTAATTTAAGCAAGATGACATGAGGGTCCTGGGAGACATGCAAGCCAAGGCAAGCAGAGCAGAGAGGCTCAGGGCTCTTGCTGACCTTGGATGTCAGAAGCCCACACGTGCTTACAAACAAGCTGCACCTTTCAGAACAGAAGTCCTCTTGGCAAACACTTTTACAGTCCTTTATAAACTGCACTGCCTGCATGCTGACACATACACTCTCCTCACCCTCCCATTTCTAACCCAGCACCACTTTGTTGCCCTAGTCCCTGGCTCACAGTGAGTAGGTAATGGATAAGTATTAATACAATTATACATAGTTTGGGTCTTGAATTCCATAAGACCTGGGTTTAAATACTCCATCATGAGTAACTTACTTAACTTCTCTAATACTTAGTCTTTGTCTGAAAACAGGGAACTTATAGTGGCATACCAACCCTGTGAGGTTGTTTTGATGATGAAACAAGAACTAAAAACTATAAAGAACATGATTTGCATCATGCCTGACAATAATAAGGGTTTAATAATAGGTGCTATGATTGGGTTCTTAATAAATGACCCCAAAAAACGCTATGAAGGACTAATCCAATAGACTCCCCCAGAAAAGATGACTTTGTAAAATATCACTCCATTGTGTGGATGAACCCAGTTCATATATTAAATATGAATGTTTTTAACATATGCACTGGGTTTCTTTAAAATGTTGTGCTATACAGTGAAAAATATATAGGCTCTCTATTTTTGGGATAAAAGCAGAGAAGGAAGGTCTGTTTTTGTGGAATCCCATACCTTCAGTGAGAGAGTGGTCTAGCAAATGAAATGGTATTTCGGTAAAGTCTGAACTAAGTAACAAACCTGTACTAATTCAAGCTCTCTCTACCCCCAGGGGGTGGCAAGCCTTTTCACCTCATCATACCCTAGAATTTCAGCACAGACAAGTGCATTCCCCTCTTCTCTCAAGCCATACCCCACTTCCCAGCTGTGGGCATTGTCTTTATTTGACCCCTGTACTCAAACACTGATACAAAAGGGGGCTGTGAGTTTGACAGCAGATGATTTCTGAATTGAGGATGAGGAACATACATCCCTATGCAAATTGACTCGGTTTCCTAGCAATTTCCTCTCGGCCTACCCTCCCAGATGCAAGCTGGAATCTGGGAGCTGCTTGAACGTTATGGCTGTTATAGAACCAAGCTATAATTTTCAGGCTAATGGAAGACATATTGGCAAAAGTTGACATTAAGTGGAACTAATTGCACTGTAACTGCTAAATAACTGAGAAATAACTACCCTGTAATTTATGGTTCAGGGTGGACTATTCAGTAACTTTGGAGCTCTTTTCGCGTAGCAAGGAGCTCAGTGATGCATGAGCTGCCAAACTTTCCGCCATTCAGGGGGCCCTGGAAGCTAGAGACCAAGCATTGCACAAACATGCAAGTCTGCAGTTTACAAAGGCAACCTGCCCTACTTTGCGGGCAATGTTTCACTCCAATGCGTCGTGGATGAGAATTGTGCCTGGTAGAGTCTCAGGTTGAAATCTCAAACATACTTGAGAAGAGTGTCTTTTACGCTATGCTTCTGTTAATGGATGGACATTCTGCCATGAACAAACCAAATTAAAGGAGAAAGTAAGGGCAAGTGCTGAGGCATAAAGAATATTACTCTCATCTGGATGACAGCTCTCAAGTATAGAAAGGCCCATGTATAAATTTTAGTTCTTCCAAATCATCTTCTGAGCCACAAATGAAATGCAAGACACATTTAATTTTTCATTAACTACTGTGATCATCTTCTAACGGATAGCCCTGTCACCTCTGCCTCTTTCCCATCCCACCTGATCCCATAGTTGGCACTTTTTCCCCGAGAAACAAAAAATGTGCTCCAACCACTTCCCTTCCTTCAACTCTTTTTACAGAGCTGTGAATCATGCAGCACTAATCACAAGAATACATTTCTAAAAACATTTTACTTGGATAAATATATTTTAGAAATGCTAAATATTAATAAACCCAGTGCATATGTTATGTGGACCATTTGTGGACATAACTTGAATTAAGTTAATTTTGCTCAAGTTTTGACCACAGAAATTCGTGAGTGTGTGTGTGTGTGTGTGTGTGAGAGAGAGAGAGAGAGAGAGAGAGAGAGAGAGAGAGAGAGAGTAGTATTTTCTTTATAACATGTACCCTAGTATTCCCTGGAAAGCATTTTGAGAAATACTAGTTCCCAATGTAGATCCTATCTTTTCAGTTATTTAGTTATTCCTCTAGGTTATTATAGTGGTTTATTCTGGATATATGCACATTATTTAATAACTAGAGGCCTAGGGTACAAAATTTGTACACTTGGAAGGGGGGTGTCCCTCAGCCTGGATTGTGAGAGGTTGCAGGCCATGCTGAGGGACCCCACTGGTGCACAATAAGAGCTGGGGAGGGACGCAGGGGGTTGACCAGCCAGGGGTGGACAGCAGAAGGGCTCCAGGTCATGTTTGGCCTGTCTCACTCAGTCCTGATTGGCCAGACCCCAGCAGCAAGCTAACCTACCAGTTGGAACGGCTGCCCCCTGGTGGTCAGTGCACATCATAGTGACTAGTCAACTGTCTACCCCTTGATGGTCAGTGCAGGGACCACTAGGGGCAGACAGCATATCATTAACATATTACGCTTTGATTGATTGAACGGACAACTGGACAACCAGACACTTAGCATATTAGGCTTTTATTATATAGGATTATTTGCCTTCTTGCTCTAAGCCAGTATTTCTCACCTTGGGCACTATTGATATTTTAGATCACATAATTCCAATAATTTTTTGCTGTGGAGGGCTGTCCAGTTCATTGAAGAATATTTAAAATCATCCCTGGCCTTTACAACTAGATACCTGGGGTACCAACACACCTTACCACACCCAGTTACGATAATAAAAAATGTCTAAAGATATAATCAAATGTCCTTTAGTCATAAAGTCACCCCCTGTTGAGAATCATTAATCTAAGCTGTGAGATACTACATAAGAGTTTTCTCTTGCTCCTGAATGTATCTGCACACCTAACTCTAATAGCTAATTGTCTATCAATATTTAGTAAACAATTATTTTTTCCTTGAATCTTTGATAAATGACAGAAACAGAAAGAAAATAAAAATATTCATTTATTTGAAAATTATTTGAATATATCATTATAATAATATAATTATTTCATTATTATTTTCAACCATATTTCCAAATACCTACCCATTTATTAGATCTTTTTTGAAGAAAACAAAGAAATAGAAAAAGTAAAACTAGATTGTTGAGTTGGTAAGTAGTAGTGTGGGCAAAATATTGATAATGATAGTTCCTGTGTGTTTAGTGTTTTTATATTTGCCAACTTCCTGTTTTTGTTAAAGTTTTAAAAATTATTTTAAATTTTATTGGGGTGACATCAGTCAACATGAACATATAGGTTACATGCATGGAATACTAATGTACAAAACTGTATATAGGACCATGTGCTCACCACCCAAAGTCAAGTCTTCTCCTGTCATCTCGTATTAGGACCCCTTTCTTCCTCTCAGTTTCTTCATCTATAAAATGGATGCATTGCTATTGATTCTGACAGTACTTCTGATGATAAATTAAATGGTCCTTCTGACGATAAATTAAAATATGTATTTTAGAAAGTCTGAAAATTCTAAAGTACTCAAGAAAGGAAGTTATAATCTTTTATTTAACATGTCTAAGGACAAGAATATGCTATCTCTAATAAATTAAATTTCCTCCAAATAACTAATATAAGTATCGAAAGAGCAAAAATGGTTTTTAAATTTTAATGTGACATTTTAGTAGCATCTGTACGTTATTTTACTAATTTTCTTTTTGAAAACTAATTGCATCATATTTGCACATAATTGAACTATTACTTCCTGAGATAGTTCATCATTATGAACACATGTGCACACTGAATCATTTCAAATCGATTTAGATTATTCAGAATGTTTTAAGTTCTGCTATCGATCCCTGGTTCTATTTGCTTTGTGTCATGTCTAACTTTCTTCCCTCAGTTACACATCCTGGGCTGTCCTTCTTACTGTTTTCAATGTGCCTTTGCCTAAAACTGTCCTAAAAAATGTGCTGACCCTACTCACCTCCTACCACAATAAAAGGCAGAGACCCGAGTATATTCCATTTGCTTAAAAGTGAAATGAGAGTAAATAGGATCAGAAGAACTTCTTTCCTATGAAGAAAATGTGTGGGTATTATTGCACAGGTATTGAGATACCAATTAACTGTTCCGAAATCTCTTATTATTCCTCTCCTTTAAATGGATCAGGCTGTATTGTTATAAAGAAATGACATTATTATTTGGGTGGCCACCAGACAAGGGAGGGATGATGTAACATTCTGTGCACAGACAGAGGTAGGAAGAGTGATGGGGGTGTAGAGAAATGGAGAAGATGAAAACAAGAAAGGATGAAAAAAATAGCATATCAGAATATAGGAAGGGCAAGAGAAGGAGATCTGGACATGAATCCTCTCCTGTAGAGGAGTTATCCCACCTGGATAATGATCACATGATAGAAAAACATTCTGTAAGGAGGACTCTTCCTGTAAGGGCATTTCCTCTAGTGAAGTTTTCTCTATTTTAACCTTAAAAATACAACTTATTTTTATTGATTTCATACAGGAAGGAAAAGGGAGAGAGAAACAGCAATGATGAGAGAGGATCATTGATCAGCTGCCTCCTGCACACCCCACACTGGGGAATCAAGCCTGCAATCTGGGCATGTGCCTTGACTGGGAATCAAACTGTGACCTCTTGGTTCATAGGTTGGCACTCAACCACTGAGCCACACCTGCTGGGCTCTATTTTAATCTTTAAGTCAAACTAATGATTGGCATATGAAATAATGGTTATCCTTACAAATGGATGCTGGCATTTACATGCAAAAGAATTGTCCTGGTAGCAGGAGCCCCTCTTTAGAATAGGTTGATTTTCCCCCTGGGGGAAGGGGTTGGGTAAAAAGGATAAAAAGTGGATTTAAGTTCTTAGTTTGGCCCTTCTTCTAGGTTAGGCTTCTATTAAGGAACTTCAGATATTATCTCCTCCAGTAGATTCTCCCTGCTGGAATAGGGAAAATAAATTTATAAATAAATATATTTATCTGCTGGAATACATTTTAGCTGCTGGAATGAGCTCCATGAAGCAGGGAGTTGGGGGTAATGACACTCTCCCTACATTTTCTGTGCATACTGTTGTAATTTCTTGACAACATTGCCAATCTGAGTTTGAAAAACTCAGAAAAACTGTGTTTCAGGATTTTACTCTGTAAAAGAGGAGGGCTATCTAACTCAGCACTTCTTGAATTTTAACGTGAATTCGGATCACCTAAGGATTTTGTTAAAATGTAGATTCTAATCCAGTTAGTCTGGGATGTGGCCCAAGACTGTGCATTTTCATCATGGTACTCAGTTTAAAAGGTTATGTATGTAAAAGCTGAGGATTTTTGATGATGGCTATTAAAACAGAACATCCAGAGTACAGTTGAAAAGATGTAATGGAATAAAACGTTTGGGGGTTTGACCTGGACTCGAGTCCTGCAACTTCGGGTAAACTACCTCTAGAGACACCATTTGCTGCCATGTGACTGCCCATCTCCCAATAATTAAGTCAGAACATGTATGTAAGTGCCCTATTATTGGTTTTGGCACACAGTAGGCAACCAATGTAAGGCAGTTGTTTTATTATATTGTTACAAAAGGCACAGCTATAGTAACACAACTTGTGTGTTTAATGATGGTTTCTAATTGCATCCAGAGACTAAAAAAAAAAAAAAAAAAAAAGTGGGGGAATAGTGAAAGAGACTGTTGCTATGATAAATGGAAACATTTTACTTGTAATTGCAGCAAAAGATGTTTGTGTCTAAAGTGATAATGGAAAGCAATTTGAGAAGATATACCCCAATTTCCATTTATTTAAAAAAATAATAAAAAGAAAATGTTTTCATGCCTATTAGAATTATGGTGTTTATAAATCCATATGCATTTTATTTATTCAGAATGGTTCAGCCTAAATTGAGTTGAAATCTCCTTTAGTGCTACCTAAGGAGAAAAAGTTTTGCTTCGGAAATTAGGAGAGTGAATCACGCTATATGGAGGAAGGGGAATGTGGGTAGGGTGCAGATAGGAGAATGCTTACCTCTATTACATTGAAGTGTCATTTACTGGTCATGGTTTTTTGGTGTGTGTGTTTGTTTGCTTTTTGTGTGTTTTTTTTTTTTTTTTTTTTTTTTTTTTTTTTTTTTTTTTTTTTTTGCATATTAAGCCTTTTTCCTGGCAGTAGTTTTAATCAGAAGTTTTAAAAGTAGCCCTTGCTACATTATATATTATATAAATGTATCATCTGGAGCAAGGATTGGTAGACTATGATTTTAGGGTCAAATCTGGCCCTCTGCCTGTTTTTATAAATAAAGTTTTATTGGAACATTTCCATGCTCATTCATTTACATATTACCTGTGGCTGCTTTAACATGGCACAGCAAAGCTGATGAGTTTTGATAGAAACTATATGGATTGAAAAGTCTAAAATATTTACTACCTGGCCCTTTATAAAAACAAGTTTGTTGAGCCAAAGCCAGTTTGGCTTAATGAATAGAGCATTGGCCTGTGGACTAAAAGGTCCCAGGTTTGATTCTGGTCAAGGGCATGTACCTTGGTTGCAGGCACATCCCCATAAGGGGGTGTGCAAGAGGCAGCTGATTGATGATTCTCTCTCATCGATGTTTCTCTCTATCCCTCTCTCTTCCTCTGTAAAAAATCAATAAAATATATATTTTTTAAAAAGTTTGTTGAAATCTTCTCTGGAGAAAAATAAACCTAATATATAGCCTACAATATGCCATGTACTTCATTCATGTTATTTTAATCAAAACTGTTTTATAAAAATTTATTTAATGACTTTTATTTGCTAGTAGGTGTTTTAGATGCAGCAATAATTGGTAAGACTCATTCACTGACCACATATATTATTGAGGTGGGTAAAATACTAAGGACTCACATAGTTTGGATATTTAATTGATGGGGTCATGGAAAATATAACTTTGAGATAAATTTTATTATCTCCACTTTACAATAAAGAAACTGAGACCAGAAGAATTGAGAAGCTTGCTCAAAGATAAATAGCAAAATAGCATCAAAGCTTTGTTACACACACACACACACACACACACACACACACACACAAAAGGCCTGATGCACAAAAATTGTATAAGAGTAGGCCTTCCTTCCCCCAGCTGCTGGTCACTGGCTTCTCTCCAGCACCCGGGACCAAGGCTTCCCTCTTCTGGCCATCAGCAGGCACCAGACACCCGAGCTGGCTTCCCTCCAGCCCCAGCTTCCTCAGGAAGGACATCCAGAATGACATTCAGAAGGACATCAGGTCTAATTAGCATATTTTATTATAGATATTATTATTATTATTGATATCCTATATAGATAACCTAGCATTATCCAACCAACACTGTGCTTCTAGAGTTTGTCTCAGAATTGTTGAGCCTCTAGAATCTTACCTCTCATTTTTTCTGTATTGTCCTTTTCTCTGGCTTCAAGAAAATTTCTATAATTCCAACCATCTTTCTGATATGTTACCATCCTCAACTCCATTTTCTCTCTGGACCCATGCCTTCCTACTGCCTGACCCACCTACCTTATATTCTCACCAATATCATCTGTGCCTTGATGTGTACTTCATCCCATAATCCCTGGTTCTGCTCTGACTACATTATGTCTTCTCTCAGAATTTTTGTATGTATTCTTGAACAAAAGAACCCATGAACCCCCTCCCCCATTAGTCAGTCATTTTGGAACAAGGATAAACACACATTAAATGACTTCAGTCCGTTTGTCATTGGGATATAGATGGATATTGCTGATGATCAGTCTTGCCAATTTTATTAACAATTACACTAGCACACTAGAAGGAAGATGCTTGGGCATGGAATTAGTAAACCTAAGTTTAGGCCCTATCACTGAATGAAGCATCATTTTCTCATTTGTAAAATTCAGATAATTATAGGTATCTCACAGACTTACTGTGAAGTTAAAATGAGCCAAGTTTTGTGATGGCACTTTGTGTAAATACAGGTAATTGCACAGATACAGGGAGGTGGTGTTGATGTTAATTTTACCATTAGGTATTGTGTAAATGCATTGAAGCTGTCATGCTAATTATTTAATATTTTAATATGCTAAAGAGAAAAAAACAACAACTTGTAATGGAAGATTAGAAGCAAAGTATTGGTACAAAGTACTGTTTTAAGAGAAATGAAGGTGGATCATAAAATGGAAGAGCCAAATGACATAACATCAGATGACTTTTAATCTATGGAAAACCAGACACAAAGGAGAACACTCACACCCTTGCCCAGCTCTCCGCTGCGGACCTAAATGTCTCCCTTTCATGAATATTTTATTATTTATAAAATACAAGGTGTTTTATAAATAAAGTAGTCCCCTATTATCCATGTAGCAACTATGATCTGACATATTAAATTAAATATTCCAGAAATAAACAATTCATATGTTTTTAATTGTGTGTTGCTCTGAGTAACATGATGAAATCTCACACTGCCACTCGGTTCTGTCCAAGGTGTGAATAATCTCTTTGTCTAGCATCTCCATGTTGTATGAGTTTCCCGCCCATTAGTCACTTAGGAGTTGTCTTGGTTATCAAATTCACTGTTGTGGTGTCACGGTGTTTGTGTTCAAGTAGCTTAATAATGACCCCGAAGCCATTCATAGAACTTTCCTTACAGTATACTGTTATAGGTGTTCTTTTTTATTATTAGTGTTGTTTTTTACACAGCATAATGTAGCCCATTCTGACTAATCCATCTAGCAAATTATAGATCAAGCGAGACAATTCACAGACTCCCCTGCAGAAGCATTTGGTTTGGCAAAAGTGGAAGAAAGCACTCTGTTCTCAACCTCTATGATGCATTGAGAATAGGCTGCATTGCTTATTGATGCCCTGAATTCCCAAAACTTGGTTTAATAGAGATGACTTACATAACTCAGAGTTTTCTAAATTGGAGTATTGCCATTTGTAGTACAAAATCCAAATTAGACCTCTTAGTAAAGAAAATTTCATGCAAAAAGAGGAGGAATAAAGAGGATATAGAAAGTAAGTAAATGTGGGAAATTTTAAGGCTGATCACTACATGAGGTGGTTTTCAGTTTTCTGTGTCATATTTGGCAGCCACAGGTAGCACTGTGACTGACGTTGGCTTTCTTTGTAACAAAGGGAAATAAAACCAATGCTATAAAAATGCATCTGCCTCTCTTGCCACCAAATGAAAAGAAGCCAGACAGACTAATTCAAAGTTCTTTTTTTGGATTTAACATTCTGGTTTGGGTTTTAAGTTAAATTGGGACAAAGGTCAAGAAGAATGTTGCATTTTCATCTTCTTTTGAAGTTCTCCTGAGAAAAACCAGCAATTTGAAAGGAGGTTAAAGCACACACATAAAGAGACCCCTACTACATGAAGATTCATTACCTACCGAAATAAGCACAGGCAGGGCTGCGAAAACAAAGACAGGGTTTGAGTGTTAAAACCAGAAAGGCAATCCATTTTCTTGATATGAAGAGTAAACAACCCAGTAGTAGCTTTCAGAAATTGGAGCCAATCTTTCAGCAATGATATGGAAAGATACAGGGGTCTAACGCTTGTTGAACACCTACTATGGGATGGAAATTGCATTACATGCCTATGAGCCTCGCTTTCCTAGAAAATGTTATAAAACACTTGTTTTTTGGTGGGTAACTTCTTGGAATTTTACATATATCATGTCATTTCATTTTAACGACAAGTCCGAGTAGGTTATCTCTATTTTTAGGTGAGAAAGGATGAAGTTTGAAAAAGTTAAGGGAGCCATAACAGCCAGCTAGTCAACCAGCCGGCAAGTTGGGAACGTTAAGATCTGAGTCCTAGTTTGGTTGGCATCAATCTCAGGTAATTTCCACAATGACACACACACACACACACACACACACACACACACACACACAGACACACACACACACACACACACACATTTATTTAGAGTAGTTCAGCCTAAATTGAGTCTCCTCTCCTGCCCAGTGCACAGCATTCCTCCACAGCACCCCTCTGCTAACATATCACTAATACCAGGGCTGAGGATTTCTCATGAAAAGCTGGATTCCAGGGGATGTTCTTCCTGGAACTGGAACAAAATCAACTTCTTGCATCCTCCACTCGTTGCCTTCCAAAGCAACACAGAACAAGAGTCATTTCTAGATTAGAAATAGCAACTTAGAAATAGCCTATTCAGTCTTCACCAGGATATTTCCTGAGCCCTTCAATCATTAGTTCAATGTTCCTTTAAATGTGGCAGTTGTAAAGGGACCACTCTGTGTTTTGTATAGAAAAATGTACTATTTAGACCTTCATCGTTCTCTAAGTACAGCATTTGGATTTTAAAGTTTCACTATAAAATTCTCTACCACTTAAGACCTCTCTGTTTATAATCATTTGCATTCCCCAGTTGCTGGAGAAGTGATATAAGCAGCGGTGGAAAAAATGACATTTCACTGACACGCAGTGGACAATAAAATGACATAATTATGTCCAACATGCATGAATATTTTAGAACTATGCCCAGAGAATGTAAAATAAATCCCTTAAAATTCTGCAACTGCAGCAAGCTTTTGGTTCTCTTATTTCACTCTACTTTTTGCTCTTGCCTTTTTAAAGAAATGTTGTCAGTTGAATCATGAGGGCTACTCCTTATGGTTTGTCATTTCTCCTATTTGTATTATTCTTTAAGGAGCATAGTGACTTAACCATTTGATGCCCATGGGTAGTTTGTTAAACACATTTTTAAAGTTGTAAATGTATATGTTTCCAGTTAGAGAAAGCAAAATTATTGTTTAAAGGGTGTACACAAATACAGGAGTTTCTTTCTTTCTTTCTTCCTTTCTTTCTTTCTTTCTTTCTTTCTTTCTTTCTTTCTTTCTTTCTTTCTTCCTTCCTTCCTTTCTTTCTTTCTTTCTTTCTTTCTTTCTTTTTCTTTTTTTTTTTTAAACATCTTTTTACTCTCATTGTCTATCCCATGACCATTGTAACTTAAGGGGCATATCTATGCCTTCCATTCTTCTGCAGAGAGTATAGAATGTACAGAACCCCCAATAAATCTGCTAATTAACAGATTTATAGAAATTCCAATCTGCTATAGAAAAGATAGCAGATTAAATAATGTGCAAGATGCCTTTGAATTTCTAAGATTCAATGGTTTTAAAAAGAATGGAAGTTTGGCACTGTAAGATTATCAATAACTACTGAACGGCTCTCCATCATCCCTCTATTACAATTTGAATTTTTTTGGCATCCTTTACAAGGACTAGGATAAACTGGCCTCTGCCTGTGTCTACCCAAACCTATATCATACTTGTTCCTGCCACATCATCCTCATTGGCCTTATTTCAAATTTCCAAATGAGTTGACCTTTGCACATCAGAAGCTTTGCACAGGCTACTATCTCTGCTTGGAATGCTTTTCTCCCCCATACTTGGTTAACTTCCTCACTCATAAACTCTCACTTAAATGTCATTCTCCTCCAGATGCCTTCTTGTGTATCCCCAGCACAACACCCAGCAGGCCCTCAATAACAATAAGCTGAATTATTAAACAATGACCGCCCGCAATGTGCATTATCTCTGCTGGACTAAGTGAGAGACCAAAAAAATAAGACATGCTGTTGACGAAGCTTTACATTAAGCTTAAAACCAAAAAGGTTATTAGTATGTTTTGATGAAATAAGTCTAATTATTGGGTATATTCATATAACATCTTCTTTTTGTAAGGAGAAATGAAATCCTGGGATAACAGATGAGGTTTGGATACATGTCAATGAGATGAGAATATATGTCCCCTCATCCAAGAGGCCTGGAGTACATTGAGTTTATGACTAAGTTAAAAACTAATTGCTGCTGGTTCTTGGAATTGTGCCATGGTGGGAGGAGCAGGTCTATTCTCATTATCTCACTTAGTGGATAAGGAAGAAGTAATTATGTGAATTTGTGTGCACTTCATCAAAGAGATGGGACATGGAGGAGACAGATAGGATGCAATTCTGTTGAATTTTTGTCTCTGGGCTTTTCTATTGTAGATTACTAATAAATTACTCAAGAGGAAGAGCTGCAAGCGGAAGGAGGAGGTAAGTCTTCATGATGGGGATGGCCATAATCTCAAAGAATGGCTAGCAGTCCAGGGATGTAAGTGTAGATGATAGATCATATTGCTCAACCAGAGAGCCCTACCTTATACCTTAAAGTAAAGGTCATTCTATATTTGTGAGAAAAGTATTTGTAGAGTGAGACAACATGAGCTCATCACCATGATCAAGCCAGGATAGGTATGTTACACTAAACAATGAACAACTGCCAAGTTTCAGAGTCTTAAAACAACAAAGGATCATTCCTTTTTTACACTACATGTCCATTTTAAGTCAGAAGGATTCTCTGCTCATTGTAGTGATTTAGGGTCCCAGATTGATGGAGGACACATGACTATACTTGCTTCCAGGATTACTACCACACTGCAGTATCTGAAAGTTCCCTGATAAATAAATGCTTCCACCTCAAAATGACACACAACGTATCTGTCCACATTTTTGGGTGGAGGATAAAATTGAATTACATGACTATGCATAACTTGAAAGAGTAGGGAAGTACGCTTTTCCATATGACAAGAAGGGAGAAAATTTGGAATATTTTAACAGTCTTAATAACTACTACAGTCTGCTTCTCTAATGAAAAATAATTCTTTTTTTCTATTTCCTGCCTGTAAAACCTATTCACTCTCATACTAACCAGAGATATAATTCAAGATCTCAACTCAAGAACTCATGATAACTCACCCAGTCACCTTGATCAACTTGTAGTCCAGAGTAGTTCCTGTTGCCTCTTTAAGTCTAGAGGTAGTTCCCTTTAGTTCATTGAAAATATGCTCTACTTGGTAGCTGAGCATCTTTCTTCGTCTCTTTCCTGCTTAAGAGTTTGAGAGCCCTAGTGTTATTTTAAATCTCAAACAGTCATAGACTGTGATTTATTTGCAGTGCCACTCACTTAAAATGTTAACAGCCTTTATATCTTTTTGAATTCAGTCACTTCTACTGCTCTTTTCTAGATATATTTCTTAGATTTGCTATGTCTTTGTTTGCTTGCCTCTCTTCTCCCTTCACCCTCTGCCACCTTAATTACAACAACTTTAACTCACAATGCTTCCAAAGGCAAGCGGAGATTGTAGTTTCCCCCCTTCTGAGACACTTTGTGCAATTGAATGCATTTACTGGATACCAAGCTCTTAATTATACCTTTCCTCTGAAACACCTTAATCCACTCAGCGATTTTAACAGTGGTTGTGATGGCCATTCCTTTCATTTGATCCAGGCTGCCAGTCTAAGTTTTCTTTGGCTTTTGTTACAGTCAATCACTATCTCAATATCTTTTGACAGATTGGGTTGAAAAATAGTTTTCTCTCTTAATCCTTCAAGTTTCTGAACTTCTTGACTTTCTCTATTCCCTTCAATTTAGAGTCAATTCTTTCATAAACTAATTTCTTTCTTGTAGTCTCTTGCCAAATGTTTTTTAAAAAAACACCACATCATGTACTAAATCGCATTAGGATGATGAGGATGAGGTGGAGGATAACCAATAAATCTCAAAGTCTTTACATAAGTCCAATCAACAGGGCCTCTCTACTCATTGTCATCTCCCAGAGTCCAGGTGGATGCAGTGCCTCATGGGCCCAGGTTTCCCTGTTACTGTAGAAATGGTCAGAGACCATAATAAAGGATGGTCTATCTTGTAAAATCTTCCTATTGTGGGGTCAAACCCTGGGTTCAAAAATAAGACCACCGGAGGCTGATTCATTAATTAAAAAGGCAGGCAAGGATTTATTGACTGGCCAGGACAGCCGGGAGAGCAACACAAGCAGGTGGTCTCTAAAGGACTGCACCGTTTCAGGGGTAGGCAGTCTCTTTTAAAGGTTCAAACCACAGGAATTTTCCTTTGTTCTAAAATCCTAAAGACTAAATTCTAAAGACTGGGGACAGCCTGCAGGTTGGTTCCCAGTCACATCCTGCTAGACATTGGAATGTGGCCCTACCTTGCCCATAATACAAAAGCAGAACTAAAGGTTATTCACAGTTTCTACCCCGGAAGCCACCGAGTCAGTGGGAGTCAATCTCCCGTAACTACCCTATTGTTTAAGCAAGTAATCGAAGGTAGAAGTCAGATAGCAAGGTTAAAATTCAAACAGCAGTTTTTACCAAAGTATGGTTGCCACTATATTTCATTCCCTCAGGGAAAATACAGAATGCTTCTGTTCACATACCATTAACATATTCCATGACCTAGTTCAACTTTGTGGAAGCAAAGAAGCACACTACTAAGATGTGGCTCTAAGAAGAATGATGAGAAGAAATATCTAATGACCAACTCTTTAGCAATGTAAGAGTTGCTAAACACCTTACATTGCTAAAGATTATTAAGAAAGATTATTCTTCCCTAATTTTTTCCCCTCAATTTATCAGTCATGAACACTTGATTTGTAGGGGTGTCGAACTCAATCAGAGAAGGGGCCAAAATCTAAAATCCAGCCTAAATCGCGGGCCGAATGGTTTACTGAACAGTCATAAACTGTCATTGTGATGGAAACGCAGCGGAGTGCAGTGATGACAGCGAGGTGCGGGCCACATTGCAAGGCCTGGCGGGACGGATTTGGCCCGCGGGCCTTGTGTTTGACACATGTCAAACACAAATTTTAGAGTGTCACCCAACTGAGAAATGTATGTACCTATTGTCCACTCTGTTGAAATGCACCAGTTTCTGTTCAGGTGAGATTACAGTATCTGGCCACTAGTTAGAAAACTTTTTGTAAATTAAATTGCAAAATTGTACTATCACAAGGTGCAATCCAAAATAATGGTGAGATACATCTATAGACATGGCTATGACCTAACTAATGGTTCTTCTGGCCATGGCCATAATAGTTACACTTGTAGTTATGTGATCTTGAATACATTCATAAATTATCCAATGTCTTTATCTTTAAGATGAGATGATCAATTCCATATACTCATTGAAGTTTTATCCCTTTAAGATATTTATGAAATACTGTGTTAATAGCTATAGCTATTGGGTCGGCAGCTAAGTAATTGCAGGTTTCACACAACAAAAATTCAGTTGAATTTTTAGGTTTGCAGACGTAGTACAAATGTAAAACACATTTTGTTATTTGATAGTTGGCTATTCAGCTGTTAATCAGTAAAAAAAGTTTTTTGATCTGTTTTGTAGTTTTCGTTTGGCGTTCGTTGAAAAATGGAAAATCAAAAGGAACATTTTCATCATATTTTGCTTTTTTATTTCCGCAAAGGGAAAAACGCATCGCAAGCTCCTAAGAAGTTATGTGCTGTTTATGGTGACGAAGCCTTAAAAGAACGGCAGTGTCAAAATTGGTTTGCCAAATTTCGTTCTGGTGATTTTTCACTCAAAGATGAAAAACGCTCTGGTCGTCCAGTTGAAGTTGATGACGCCCTAATCAAAGCAATAATCAATTCGGACTGTCACAGTACAACACGTGAGATTGCAGAGAAGCTTCATGTATCACATACATGCATTGAAAATCACTTAAAACAACTTGGCTATGTTCAAAAACTCGATACATGGGTTCCTCACGAACTGAAAGAATCACAGTTAACGCAATGCATTAGCAGCTGCGATTTGCTAAAGAAACCTAATGAAAATGATTCATTTTTAAAATGACTGATAACTGGCGATGAAAAATGGGTTGTTTACAACAATATCAAGCGGAAAAGATCGTGGAGCAGGCCAGGTGAACCAACTCAAACAACATCAAAAGCTGATATTCATCAAAAGAAGGTTTTGTTATCAGTTTGGTGGGATTACAAAGGAATTGTCTACTTTGAACTCTTACCACCCAACCGAATGATCAATTCTGATGTCTACATTGAACAACTAACGAAATTAAACAATGCAGTTGAAGAAAAGCGGCCCGAATTGACAAATCGAAAAGGTGTTGTATTCCATCATGACAATGCAAGGCCACACACATCTTTGGTCACTCGGCAAAAATTAATGGAGCTTGGTTGGGATGTTTTGCCACATCCACCATATAGTCCTGACCTTGCACCATCTGATTACTTTTTGTTTCGATCTTTACAAAACTCCTTGAATGGTAAAAAATTCAATAATGATGATGATGTCAAATCGTACCTGATTCAGTTTTTTGCTAATAAAAACCAGAAGTTTTTTGAATGTGGGATTATGATGCTGCCTGAAAGATGGCAAAAGGTCATTGATCAAAATGGGCAATACATTACAGAATAAAGTTATTCAGTTCCATGAAAAAATTGTCTTTGATTTTCTTTTAAAAATCCGCAATTACGTAGTTGCCGACCCAATATATTAATAATCATCATTGTTTTCAATAGATTAACAATCATCATTGTTTTCAATAGTAATTCTAACATTTTTTCCATTGTTGTTTGTTGACCTTGCAGAGCAACAAGGAAAATTCTTATGGGTAAATGAATGGAGATATTAATATCACCCTTAAATCGTACCTGTCCTTCCATTTATGAATCAGCAGAAAACTTTCTAGGATCAACTATTGTGGGGAAAATCCCTCTGCTTGCACAGAGAGCTAGAATTTATACTTACACTGCTGGCAGGGGTGGTACCCACTTTTTCGGACCCCAATTCTAACAAAAGTATTTAGTATGTAGAAAGATTTTATAATAGTAATGTCTTGTCATTATAATATATGACAGATTCTTGACAGAAACATTTTAGCTGTGGATAAGGTTGAGGAGAGCTTTCTCTCTGAAATTGTTTAAATTGAAACTTACCTGGAAACAAAATGAGTAGCTCATCAGTCAGGGCCCAGCATAGAAAATCTCCCATAATTTCAAAGTTATCACATCTTGAATTATCAAGGAAGAGCAGGAAGCTAGTGGTTTAGAGCATGGCAGTTGTGCTAGACTATCTCAATTCACACACAATTCTGCCAGTAATTCTCTGTGTGGCTTTGGGCACATTAGTTAACCTATACTCCTGTGTCTTGTCCTTTCCATAACAGAGAGCACTACATTATCTGCCTCATAGGGTTTTTGTAAGAATAAAATACTATTTTACATGTGTAATACTTAGAATACAATCTGATGTATAGTATATACTCAACAACTACTTGCTATTTTTATAGCATGGCACCTCAGATATATAAACTAGAGGCCCGGTGCATGAATTCATGCACAAATGGGGTCCAGCTAGTCCACCCCAATCGGGGGCCCGTCGAGCAGGCTGGCTGGGGAGAGAGGCAACAGGCGGTGGGCAGGCTGGTCCCACTCACTGGTTGAACTCCCAGTCTAATGCCTGGTCAAGGGGACAATTTACATATTAGCCTTTTATTATATAAGATTATATGTCTACATATCTGCTTTCTATATTCAGACTATGAGCACCTTGGCATTGGTGAAAGGTATCATTTAGCATTGATATTATTATTATAAAGTAATATCAATGATGATAATAATAGTAATAACGATAAGGAGCATTAACAGAACACACACCAACTCCTAGGCATTTTAGGTGATTGATATACAGTATCTCATTTAATCTTGTTAAGCTTGATAATTTTGAAGACACTGAGGCTTAGACAATTTAAGAACCTCATTCAGAGAAAAAGACATAGTACTTGATGGTGAATTTAGGTCTGTATGGCTATAAATCCAATGATTTTAACCACTAGGCTCAATTATCCCACACTATGCAACTGCTTCTCTGAATTCTCAGCCCTCACACAGCATTCACACTTAGTGAGCATTCCATAAATGCTTGAGGAATTAACAGGGCTCTTAGTTTTGGAGAATAGTGATTAAATATGATTGCTTAAAAATGAATCACTGGGCTATACTGAACAGATTTGAAAGCATTCTTCCTCTATTTGCATCTCATCATATATATACATATATATATATATATATATATATATATATATATATATATATATCTAAAATTCCAATTTGATTCTATCTCTACTTTTTTAAAAACCTTCAATAGCTCTTTGTTTCTTACCACATAAAATTCAAACTCTTAGTGTGGAGTGTTAACTTTTCCTAGTCTATCGCTATTTCAACCTAAAGGATGATTGAAGAGAATACAAATGGTTAACATGCATTCAATGTCAGCCCTGATTCCAGCTTGTTAAATAAATTGCCTCATTTAATCCTCAAATTCCTACTCCAGGAAGTGGGTGTTAATATTATTTCTGGCTTCTACTCTTATTTCCAGGGCAAATGGATTAACTTGAACAAGGTTACAATGATAGTAGGTGGTGGAGAAAAAAAATTTAATATATGGGAATCTGGCCTCAGAGCCCCACAAACTGGACATGAAGTGATATTGTGCTCGGTGGACCCATTAGAAGCCAGGAAAACTTCCCTCATGATATAGGCCAAAGAAGAATCTGGTCATAAATAGAAGTTCATCAGGTGGGGAAAGCAGGGAACAGAATTTTATTCAGAAAGGACCACATGTGTAAAGGCTTAGGAGAGGGATGAGAGAGAGCAGGAGCGAGAGTGAATCCAATGGCTATCTTATTGAAGTCACCCAATTATATTCTTTAAAAAAAATATTGATTTCAGAGAGGAAGGGAGAAGGAAAGAGAGATAGAAATATAAATGATGAGAGAAAATCATTCATTGATCTACTGCCTCCTGCAAGCCCCACACTTGAGATCAAGCCTGCAATCCCAGTATGTGCCCTGACTGGGAATCAAACTGTGACTTCCTGGTTCTCAGTCAACCACTGAGACATGCTGGTTGGGTCCAATTATGTTTTTTTAAATTAAATTATTTTCTCCCTAATATTTATCCCCTGGTCAAATGTATACATGTAAATGGAAGATATATTCCCATATAGACAATAACCTATTAAACCATCTCCATAGGCCATCAAAGGGCATACTGCTTTTTAGTGGAAACCTGTGGTGATGTTGTGTGCTCCTTTTTATTTGATGAAATAATCTGTCATCTTTCTCTGCATCTTTCCAACACACCAGCCTCTATGACCTCCCTGCTGCCACTTCACCTCTTGTCCCTTCCAGACCTGGCTCCCTTCCTGACATCTCTTCCATTTATGCTCCACCGAGACAGAAATACACAGATCCAGTGCCAGCAGGAAGCACAAATACGGAGCTAGAACAACATTTCTGCTCAACAGATTGAGCCTTGCATGGCCTGGGACTTGTGACGCATCTATTCAACCAGGCTTTTTGCTAAATTAAAATCTACTGAAGCCAGGTCAGCAAAAATGTTGGGCAGTCCACAGGAATGGAAAAGTGCACTGCTAAACAGAAGCCCTCATGGAGTTGGTTTTCATTGAAAGATTTATTTCTGCCCATATGTGCAAAAATGGATATACACATTGTATAGATATATTTAGTATCATTAATAATATTTCAATGTTGTTCAGTCAAAACTTAACAGTAGCAAACTATTAACTAACATGAACAGAGACCACTTCATCAGTAGCTTACTGACCATGCACCCTTGCTAGATTTTAAGAGGGAGCCCGTATACCTGAAGTCCCCCTTCTTCCCATGCAGAAGAATCTGTACTGCAGCAACACTCCTGGCTTCTGGCAAGAACCTTCCTCCAGACCCCTTAGGGCACAATCACCCATCAGAGAAGGAGACCACAGAACTCCTCATTGTTATTATCATGTTAATTGTTCACATTAACTATCCTGCACCCACCTATGTAAAAGAAGTATGTGCCTATTTGTTTTAGATTAATCCAATCCCAGAGACCTCCCTAGCTTTGCTTTCTCCTACCTCCCTACTGGATCATCAGAGGATTTCGTGTATCCCCCTAAGTCTTCTCCTTTGATTCTAATGTATAAAATAAGGTGCAAAACTGCCATTCTCAGGAGCAGGTTTTGCTTCCTGGCAATTGTCATCAGTTTAGCTAAAAAAACAAACAAACAAATAAAAAAACACAAAAAAACAAAAAACAAAAACAAAAAAACATACAATGCCTCTCTTCCCCTCAAGACTCTCATAGGAAAGTGAGTCATTGGCCATTGGGTAGCAGACTTTGGTCTATATTTCTCAATTATTTAGAGGGGATTTATTACAAGTTAGTAAATAGCAGGAATTCACTCTATTCCTCCTTTTACACTCAGTGATTCTGTGGAGCTCTGCCTATAGATTACTCTCTACTTTGCCCCAGGAGGCTCTTGTAGGGCCTGAGGAGGGTGAGGGCAGTGAGTATGGCAAGAATATTTAGCCTCTCCTTAGGCTAAAACACTGTTCAAAACTTTTAATTGTAATATTTTATTTTAAATTGGCTGATTTCTGGATCTTCTGCTTCCTTGAGTCAGAATTAAGGTTGATATTCTTAAAACTAATATATATATATATATATATATATATATATATATATATATATATATATATTAATATCACATATAGAATCATAATATACACACAATAGATGTATTTACAAAGATATTAAAGTATCTTGAAGTTATAACATAAATCAAATTACATACCTGTACACATGTTATACACTGAGTGGCCAGATTATTATGATCTCTGAACACATAATAATCTAGCATTCAGTGTATATTACATATACTGTAGATTATACCATGAATATAGGTTTGAATATAAATATATTGAATATAAATTTGGACATTATAATGCATAATAATAACTTTAAGAAAATACATATCATTATCTTTTTACAAAGATCACTGCCTAAGCTAAGAGACCTGAGGAACCTGTTTGTAACTGTGTAGCTAGTCAACTCACATCACATTCAAACCTAAGTTTGAAGTCAAAGCTCATGTTTATAACCAAGCAAATCACTTCCAAACAATGACTTGGCACCTTTTACAAGGCTGGCTGAACTGTCTGTGGGTAAGGAAACCTGATTTAATTCTGGCTGCTGTTTATTTTCTATGTGATTTGTTGACCATGAGATCTTGGGTAAGTTTTCATGCTGAAGGAAACAAAGTGAAAAGCATAACAACCATGGACACCCTCAGCAATGATGGTGCACAATGCTCACTTAACAGTGAGTTTAGTTTAACAGAATAAAGAATGTGGAGGGGGTGGAACAGAAGTTCCCTGGAGAAAGTGTCAGAATATAAGACTAGAACCAATACTGAAACATAACTGTGAAGGGTTTTGAATTCACTTAAGGAACATTGGACACTGTATTTTCTATCTAGTAGTAATATTAACACAATTAACACTACTTTTTAGTACTATTTGCCAAATATTCTGTTCAGTTTCTTATACACTATCTAATTTTAAAATCTACCTTTAAATATAGGCATAATCATTTTCACATTATTAGTAGGAATATTGAGGTTCAGAGGATAGCAGAACTTTTTAAGAATTACTGAAGATCTGATAAGAGAGCATTCATTTTTTGGTAATCCTCACAAGAGGATATGGTTATTGATTTTAGAGAGAAGGAGAGGGAGGGAAGGAGGGAGGGAGGGAGAGAGAGAGAGAGAGAGAGAGAGAGAGAGAGAGAGAGAGAGAGAGAGATTAATTGGTTGCCTTCTATATATGTTCTAACCAGAGATTGAAATCAAACCTGCAACCTTTTGACCTTTTGGTATATGGGACATGGGACAGCACTCCAACCAACTGAGCCATACCAGCTGGAGTGAGCAATCATATCTTGATGTGATGATATGAGGATATGACTTAATGGAAACTGAGACATCTGTGGTCAACCTTGTAGAACTGGCAGTGATTGAACATGATAGCATGAGAAGACATTGCTTTAGCTAAGGCAGTGGTAGGCAACAGAGCCAAATATCAACAGTACAATGATTGAAATTTCTTTTGAGAGTCAACTTTTTTAAACTTAAACTTCTAATAAAGCCACTTCTTCAAAATAGACTCCCCCAGGCCATGCTATTTTGTGGAAGAGCCACTTTCAAGGGGCCAAAGAGCCACATGTGGCTCGCGAGCTGCAGTTTGCCAACCACGGGGCTAAGGAAACAACCTAAGAGGAGCTATAGGAATAGAAAAGTACCAAGGCTCCTGTGAGTTTGGAGAGGGCAGCAACCTGACACACAACCCTGGCAATCTTTATAAATTGGACTGCAAGAAGAAGCCTTGTTCAAAGTTATTCTTCTGAGTCTTCATGCATATTTCTTCCCATCCTGAGGCAAAGGCTCCATGGGGGAATTTTGAGGAAGATTTCCTTTAATGAATTATATGAACATCTTTTTAAAAAAACAAAAAAACAGCTGTATCTTTATCAAAAAAACAACATAACATTAATTTCTCACTGGTCTCAGGAACTCATGTAAAATGCATGTGATGATTTTTAATTTTCTTTAGTGCAGGTGGCATGCTGCAGCGGGGGGCGGGGGTGTCGAGGGGAGGGAATTTGTAGCAGAATTAGTTAAGTCACGCAGACCCATGCGTGGAATGACCTTGCTTGCATGCCAAACTTCAGGCGGAACAATAATGAGAAGGTAGCAGAACTAATCAATTTGGAATGGGGCCCATTCCCTCCATCACTTGGGCCACTTAGAATGCAGGCGGTGTCCCGAGTTTTTCCTCAGGCTTGCCCTCTGAACACAGATACAATGCTTTGTCTTATGCAACTCCACAGAAAATTCAGGTTTGCCATTGAAAGTAGAAGCAAAACTAGACTCCACACTAATGTAACTTTGTCCCTTTGATACCCTTTTCTCTTCTTCAAAGTCTCCCCCTTTTCCAGACTTTATGGAATATTTAGGGCATCTTACTAAATCCAACCATGTCCCCTTGGAGGTCCTCATTACCCAAGAATGCTTCAGAGTCCTTCCGATAGAATATTGGTACTATCTCTCTGAATGAGTACTGAGTTTCCCTGAGCCTCACCTTACTCTTCTGTGAGATGAAAGCAAAACTTCTAAAGTTTCTGTGAAGATTAAAGGGGAAAATGTGTACAACATACTTACCCATGTTGTTATAACCATCCTCTCCCCAGACATAGCTGCTTTTGAAATGTAACTTTAGCACATGTTTGTCTTAGGCAAGTTTTTTAATCTTTCTGAGCCTCAATTTTGCCTTTTTATACAATAAAAATAAGTGTCCATCTTGTGAAGTGATTGTGAAGATGAACTGTAAAATAATATATTCATGATATAAATATTTAGTCCATTGTTACTTATCCCCATAATTCCCATAGCTTTTTACAGAGTGCATATCACTTGTACAATTTGAGAATCTGAGGGATTAAAAAAAAATCAGTAATCATAAATCCAGGCAAAAGGTCTGAAGTCTGGTAGCTTCTTTTCATATAGACTGTTTCATCTGTGTTGTTGAAGGAGCTATCACTCACAGGGGTGTTTTGTCACCAGTCCCAAGGATAGACAGGAGACCCTGCCTCTCCCAAATTGCTGGAACCAGGAGGTTTAAGAGGTTCCTAATCCCTGGCAGTTAGATGGCATCCAATAGTTCCAGTCAGTGCACTGCACAGAGAGCTGTTGCGATGAACATGAGTGCCCACAAGATCTGCTAAGAATGTGAATTAGGTCATAGAGAGAGGAGCTTCTCTACTTTGAGACTCTTAATCCATGACATTTCTAGATAGGGACGAAGTTGTGCATCAAAGTAAAACCACGAAATGCCTCTGTTCGTCACTAACAGCTGGAACTGTAGCCCATATAGGGTCAAAAGACTAGGCTGGGGACAAAAGAATGTTACAACAGCCTGTTAGAGCATAACACAGTCTTTCATAAGAAGGTTACAGTACCTGTAAATTCTCTAAAAAACACACACACAAACACACACACACACACGCTCTGGGTTATGTTAGTAATGTCATGTCTCCATCATGAACAAATAACAAGAGGTGCTTTTTTACTACCTTGTGCTTTTCTGAAAATTTTAGGGATACTTTTGGGGTTGAAGATGCTGAGAATTCTCCTAAATACTAACACAGTAGTAACTTTGGAGACAGATGAATCACCACATCCAGTTGTTTCAGGAGAAAGAAACCAGTACCCACTGAGCTTCTATTCTGTTTTAGGTTGTATGTCAGGTTTTTGTTTTTCATACTTATTTTATATGATCCTCACAACTTATTTTATATGATCCTCATATAACAATTTTATATTTTATATGATCCTCAAAATGTCAAGAGGTCAGAATCTTAGGGGGCATCTTATAAATTAATTTTCAGATGCTCAAAACACAGTTAATAATGATTTGGCTCCTTGGGATTTACTAGCCCACCATAAAGAGGCAATGTGCACAAGATGCTTTTTCTAAAGATGGCATTTCTGCTAATTGGATGACCCTTTGCTTAGCTCAATAACTGTGATTGGGTAACTCTTGTTGGAAGGAGGAGCTAGTTCAGAGCTGAATTATGGTGTCTGGGATTCAAAATGCTTAGAGAAAAATACTGGAGAGAAGAGTTCTAAGTCAATTAAAAAGGTTTTTTCCCTGCATGAAAAGGAAGAAAATGGAATCCCCAGTGACAGAGGGCCAAGGGATGTTAGAGAAGTTATGTCTTTATATGGGAGGACTGCTAAATTGCTTGCTTAGGGATGTGTGATATATTCTCCTCTCTATCTTTTTCCCCCTGTGATGATTTAAATAAAATATGTGTTGCTTACCAAACCTCTGGTGCAAGTGAATTAGTCAAAGGATTTTAAAGAGGAATAGATTTCCGCATTTAGCTGGATGCAGGATGAGCCACAGAAAAGCAATTGTACTCATGGAATGCACAATGAACCATAAGTGAAAACTCACATTTATGTCTCAAAAATGACATGCGGCCTTCACATGGAGGACCTATTCTTAATGTCTGGCATATGTTTAAGGAAAAATAATTAATACCTATCAGAATATATTGAGTTGAATGGAATGAAAAGGATGAAAGAAACTGTAGGTTGAAAAAAAAAAAAGTCAAGAATTCAATCCAAGAACAGAGAGGACATTTAAACACCATCAGAGTTTTTGATTTCTTCATCAGTGAAATGAGGTTTTTGATTAATATAATTTCAAAGACTTCAGTCAGTTTGTGCATCCTTTATTTCTATAGGCACTTCAATTTGTTTCAGCCATGGGCAATGCCACTAATCTTAAGGACCACTATGATAAGCAAAACATTAGAAACCCCTAATCTGTAGAAGCCCTTATGCTCAATATTTCCAGTATGAGTCAGAATTCATGTCTTGTTATATCAGTTTTTTGGTTCCTGAGGCTATCACCAAAGGTTGAAAGGAAGGACCCAATTATCCTCTATAACATTAGTAACAAAAGATAAGCTGTAGCCCTGATCAGTTTGGCTCAGTGGATAGAGCATCAGCCTGTGGACTGAAGGGTCTCAGGTTTGATTCTGGTCAAGGGCATGTATCTTGGTTGCAGGCATATCCCCAGTGTTCAAGAGGCAGCTAATCGATGTTTCTCTGTCATTGATTTTTCTAACTCTCTGTCCCTCTCCCTTCCTCTCTGAAATTATATATATATATATATATATATATATATATATATATCTTTATATATATATATATATATATATATATATATATATCAAACAATTGCAATTCACACTATTGAAAGTCATTATGGGCAAGTGCAACATGGTATGAGACCATAGAGAAGAGAACCAAGACCAAATTTAGGAATCAGATTCCTTCCTAGAGGATATGAAGTCTAAGTAGAAACCTAAAAGATAACTGGGACTTAGCTCGACATGTAGAGCAGAGAAAACACTTCCACACTGAGAAATCATCTTCTAGTTGTCTAAAGGAAAGGTGGCAGCACTAGGCAGTGTAAAGAAGATCAGTCAGATAGAATACAGAACTGGTGAGGAGTCCTGAGAGATGAAACTAGAGCAGTGGCCAGTGGCCAACTCTCTTAGTCTCTGGGAGCCACTTTAAGATTTTGAACTACTTCCTATGCTCCATAGGGAGTGATTGAGGGATTTAAGCAATGTAATAGATAATCAAATTGACATTTTTAAAGACTCACCCTTCCTGGACATTGAAAAAAAAATGTTTTGAATGGCAGCAAGAGTAAAAAAAAAAAAAAAAAACAGTGCAAGGAGAGATGATGGCATAGGAGCCAACATGGTAGTTGTGACAATGGAGAGAAATGAACACTTGAGTTTAGAACAGACATTTATTTTGAATGAGATTTAATTGTTTTAATTATTCTTTTGATACTATTTTTCTGATCTGTTCTGTATTTTCTGGATTATGCTATTTAAATAAATCATGTTACTAACCAAGAAGATGATAACATCTGCCAATGATTTCTCAATGCCAAATATTACTTACCTCTCTTATCCCAATAGTTTAATTGATGTGTTAATATTTTCATCCATTTTTTCATTTCTTTATTCAACAGTATCTTTGTTGAGTACCTACTATATACTAAGCATGGATCCAGACACAGGAGACTCAATACTGAAGTGATAAAAACCTTAGTCCCATGGAGCTTATAGTCCATAAGTATTGCAGATAAGTACACACATAAAAGCAAAATGTAGCCTCAGATACTGCTATCTCACCACACAAGGTGGTGAGATAGAGTAACTAGAAGTGGCTACTTCACATTGGAGGATTAGGAAATGTAATTCCTAAAAAGGTGACACTTCAGTTGAGATTTGAATCCTGAGAAACTCATGTAAATATCTGGGGGATAGGTGTGCTGAGAAAGGAAGCAGGAAGAGGAATTGCCTTACCCGGACATCTCTCCTGACCACCTCATGTAATGTCACAACCCATCATTTCCTGCCACTCAATCCTAACCCCATTTATACCTCTCTCTCTCTCTCTCTCTCTCTCTCTCTCTCTCTCTCTCTCTCTCTCTCTCTCTCTCTCTCTCTCTCTCTTTAGGACTTGTCACTACCTAAATGCTATATATCTTACATTTACATTTTTTTTTTTTTTATCATTTGTTGTCTGTCTTTCCTGATTGGAATGTAAGTTTCATGAGGTCGGGGAGATTTGTATTTTGTTCACTGGTATATCCCAAAATACTTAGAAGAGCTCCTGGCATATACCTCACACTCAAATATATATATTTCTTATTTTTAAAAGTATTTTTTCATTTCTGATTCTTTTTTTTTTCTTTTCAATTTTTTAATTGATTAAGGTATTATATGTGTCTTTATCTCCCCCATTACCACCCCCACAAACACACACTCCACTCCCATACATGCGCTTAAATATTTTTGAGCAAAGTATGAAAGAATGGCTACTTAGTGGATAGGAGCATAAATAAGAACAGTGTGACTGAAGCATCATGAATGTAGGGAAGTAAGGCATGATGGGAAATAGGTATGGGGAAATAAATCACACAGAGCTGTGTGGACCAGAGCAAAGAGTCTCGTTTGTATTTTCAAAACGCTCTACCAGAGGGTTTCAAGTAGAGAAATGAGGAGATTGGATTTGCATTTTTAACAGATCACTCTAGGTGCTGTGTGAAAAATGAATTTTCGGGAGCGAGGAGAAAGTAGAAGCAGAGAGATCTGCTAAGGAGTGCAGACTTCAGTGACTCATAAGCCCATTTCCTCAGCCTTAATGGATTGCTCAGGGTTCACTATCCTTCAAGTACAGTTTGCATTCACTTTACAGTAATGCGTTATGGGGAACCTGCCAACTTCCCTTCTTCTGGCGTGGCCAAAGGTAGCAACAGCCTGGAGACGGGTGCAGAGCTAATCTGAGGGAGCATCTTTTATGCCAAGAAAGCATAAACATACTTCGGAGATGCAGCCTTGATTAAAAATACATGGACACTCTGTGGATCTAAGCTGAAGACATATGGCCTTTGATTGCCTGGTATTTTCAATTCATACAAGAACATTATGGTGCTGCATTATGGATGAGAAGACACATTACACTCTTTTAAATGGAGGGACGTTATGTGCTTTTTTCCTTCCCCTCCCCCCATACTCCATCACTCCCCACCCCCACCCCTTAGTCAGTGATTGAACTGTTCAATTAAGTCCTGATTAACTGTACTGGCAATTTTGTCACAGAGTGCTTTCCATGCCCTAGAGCTAGCTAGCTGTGTCCCAAGGATGAGGAAGGCTCTATGCCCCCAGCTCTCCTGGCTAGCAAGTTTCCTGCCTCTCATAACCTACCTTCTGCTGAAGCTCTCACACCAGCAAGCCAATCTTGAGCAGGTGAATTAACCAACTTTTATAGGAAGCATCTTCCACATGAAATTTCTGTATTTTTCAATTAGGTTTCACTGAAATATTCTGATGCCTTCCTCAGCACAAGAAACAAGACTACATGATGGTGAATAAATAGGCTCTATCATAAAATGAATAAATCAACAAAACCAACCAACAGACCTAGATCTGAATCCAGAAACTAGGTGTGAGATCCTGGATCAAGTTAATTGATGCCTTTGATCCTAAATTTATTTTCTGTGACTGGGATAATTATGCTATTCTGTTGTCTGGGTATCATGAAACCATGCCAGGAGGTGATAGTATATCAAGTGCTTAGCTTAGTGCCATTGAGAAAGTAACTGCCTCAACAATTTTGGCTACTAGCATTGCTTCAATATTTCTTTATGTGGCCTACACATATTAGGTGCTCAATTAATATTTCCCTTCAATGAACAAGGGCAGTCGTGATGCATTAAAAGCTATAAGTGCCAGTTCAATTCCCCCTCTTTGTCCCTAGCAGTCTTGTGGATCACATCAAGCTACACCATAGTTCCTCTATCCTCCTCTAACTTGCTTTTATGCATCCCTTGTGCATTCATTCAGTATGGCATAGGAATGATACTAGTGATGTTGGAGTCAATTTGCCTGTGTTTATATTTGGGCCAAAATATATGCTAGCAGTGAGACCTTGCAGAAGTCACAAACTTGACTTTTGTTTCTTCACTTAGATTGAGAACAATGGTACCACTCATGCTATAGGTTGCTATGAATATTAAATGGGTAATATACATCAGTGTTTTTCAACCTTTTTTGGGCAAAGGCACACTTGTTTCATGAAAAAAATCACGAGGCACACCACCATTAGAAAATGTTAAAAAATTTAACTCTGTGCCTATATTGACTATATATCAAGTAATTCTCTTGAATAGGAATCAAATAAACACAAAGAAAGTATTTTATAATTACTTTATTATGAAATATTAAGTAAACAAAATAGTGAAAAATTATAAAATTCTTGTCTTGTCTGCACCTACGGCACACCAGGCAACATCTTGCGGCACACTAGTGTGCCGCGGAACAGCAGTTGAAAAACGCTGATATACATAACCCCCTAGCACAGAAACTGGATTAATGTAAGTGATCAGTATCATCATCATCATCATCATCATCATCATGTTATTTTGCTCTCTGATACATAGACTTGAAGACAGGTGGTCTATTTTATATACATTTGCAATTCCTCTTAAAGTCCCCTGCACAGTGCCAGGGACAAAGTACTTGCCTCAAAAATTCTAGCTATTAGCATTGCTACACATTTCTAATATGTGTAACATTCCTGAGGTAACACTATGCATGCTCTGTTCTCAATGGCTGGCTAAGTCAGGCTTAGGATGACTAGCCATGCTGGATTCCCTAGGACTGTCCTAGGATTAGAACTATAAAACCTATATGGTGCAAAATACCTCAATATTGAGCAAACTAAATTAGTTAGTTACTCTGGGAGACTAGAGAAGATTAGAGCTTACAAACTGACCTGTTAAAGGATGGGACATGGAAGAACAGTAGCAATTAAACTTGAATGTAGAAAATATGATAAGCTTTATCTACTAGCAAAGCGGGATGTGTAAGGGTTATGATAATAGCAAACCATATACTGGGCAAAATCTTGATCCTAGAAATATAAAATAGATAATCAGATTTGTCCTTGAAAAGGCAGGGGAAGTTGGGTACCAATACTTACTAAACATTGCATCCTTATATATGTGAAAGTATCTACTCATTTCTATAAACTCATCAAACCAAACCAATAAAAATATTTAATTAATGTATATCACGTGTCATTTCTTCTGCACACTTTACATGATCTCATTTATTTTTGTTTAAAAAACAATACTATACTTGCTAGAATATCTGCTTTGTAGACCAAAATCTCTGGATTTAAGACCCAAAGTATCAGCTTCTTTTAAAACTCCTTCAGTGATTCCAATATGTGCTCGGCTCTAATTCTAGTTTAATTGATATGGGGTGAAGTTTTTAAAATATTTATAGGTATAATGAGCTGAATAGCATCCTTCGACAATTTATAACTCTCCTGGAATCCCAGAATGTGACCTTTCTTATAAATAAGGTTTCACAGATGAAAAGTTAAGGTGTAGGTGTTTTGTCCTACCAGTGTTAAGATGAGACCATATTGGATTGGGCATGTTCTAAATCCAATGACTGGTATCTTTGTAAGAAGAGAGGACACACAAGCAATGGAGCCCAGGATTGCCAACATCCCAGAAACTAAGAAGAGACAAGTAAGAAATCTGTCCTAGTCTTCAAAGGGAGTATGGCCTTGACATGGCATGGCATGACTTTGAACTGAAACTTTTAGCCTCCAGAATTGTTAGAAAAAATATTTTTCATTGTTTTAAGATACCCAGTTTGTGGAAAATGGTTATGCAAACTAATATCAGAGGTAAATTCTAATATGCAGCCACATTTGAGAACTACTGTTCTAGGAAGTTTAACCCCAAATCACATTAAGTCATTTTGTCTTGGACTCTTCATTCAGGTCATGGCTATTCTTTCTAATCTCTCTCACAGTTACACTCAAAAAGGTAGAATTCTTACACTATAATGAAAGGAAACAGAGGTTTCTAGGTTGGATTATTCTACATTAGTAACTTTTTAAAGATCTCATCTGACCCTCATAGGACAATATGGACACTCACACATGTACCCAATCAGGTCTGTCTCTATAGGCTTATTCCCCTCTCTTTAAAAATACTCCCTCTATGAGAATTTCAAAGAGAAGATTTTCAAACAGAAAAGCACAATCACTAGAGTTGAGAAACTGCTCTTGAAGCTTAGTAGCTCGTGACTCATACCTTTGAAAGGAGCTAATACCTTAATTTCATATTTCTCTGCTCAAATGCAGACCAAGGCGTAAACTGAAATGAAACTTTGCACTAATGGCTTCTTAATTATACCCATCTAAAAGCAATTACCTGAGTTTTAACAGATACAAAGTTAGGGTTGATGGGACCAGCAGATGAGAAATACCACGAAAGGTCATCTACAGAAAAAGATCAGCAAAGAGAAGATAAAACACAATGAGGGGGGGGGGGTTCCCGAGATAAGTAAAGGTTGATAAATTCCTAATAATAGTGCTTGCCTGGTTTCTAAAACAAGGTCGCCCCTTTGTCCCCTAACTGTTAGAAGTGAAGCCAAAAAAAAGAAATGTTTTAAGATCAACACTGTCTAGATGTGATGCTTTGATAACTGAATACAATTACTTTATGCCACATGTGGAGCCAAAATGTACTAAATTGTAGAAACAGGATTCTGAGGCAAAAGTGACTAAATAAACATATTCATATGTTATCCATTTAAAAGGAACATAGTAACACAAGTTCAGTTTGCAAAATCCCACAGTACTGTGTGTGCACACATGTATGTGCATGTGTATACATGTGTGTGCAGAGACAGAGGATATTTAGCACATGCTCAGATGTCTTCTTTGAGTGAGTGATCTTGAGTGCCCTCTGCTTTACCCCATATGCCTTTCTTATTTGTTTGGATTCTTTTCATTTAGCTTATTTTCATTATGGATAAAAGAAAAATACTAAAAGTGAACCAATCTAGTGTAAAAAAGGGCAAGTTAACTTGATTGTTTTTATCTCCATTAAAACCTGAACTGACATGGATTCTAGTAGTGGGCTTGACAAGCTTTTCAAACTGAGACCCACATCCCATGGTGAATATGTTTTATGTTTTATTTATTTATTATATGAATATTAAACCTGTTAAAATGTGACTGCCTTTAGACATATTCAATTTAAATTGATACATTCTTTCTCCCCCAACCTCTCTCTCTCTCTCTCTCTCTCTCACACATATACACACACACAGACACATAAACACACAGGTCCTATTTCACTTATTCCTTTTAATTTGTCTAATGCTTGGCACTTGGGTTTGCCCCCCCCTCCCCCCACCACTTCCTCCCTGTACACAGGTAGGGTATTATTGTCTAGTCTTCTCTTGAAGAGTGGAGTGAATATATATATATATATATATATATATATATATATATATATATATAGTGGTTTTGATGACAGCGAGAAATAATTCAAGTTCTGAAAGATTTCCCTACTTCTTGTCTTATTCCTCAATCATCTGAATCACTTACTGGCTTAGAATCCCCTTTTTCCCCAAAGGCTGATATCATATGTTCTCCATGGCCAGGAACTAGTTTTAGATTAAGTATTATGAGCTCATTCCAGTCATTGATGTCCATTCAGAAATCCTCTTTTTTTTCAATGTTTCTACTAGATTCAACATAAGGAGAAAGAGTTAGTATCCTATCAGATAAAGTTCCATATCCAATTACACTATTTATACTCATTTTCATTTTTGTGTGTGAGCATATTCATTGATTATCTGCCTCTTGCACACTTCCAATGGGGACCAGGGTGGGGGGAATTGAGCCCAAAATCCTAGCATATGCCCTTGACCAGAATAGAGCCTGCGATTCTTTGAGCCAACCTGGGTAAGGCAAGATTGCAGCTTTAAGTACTAGCAACAAATGGACAACCTGAGTTAGTCTGATAGCAAAGCATGACCATTTCCCAAGATAGATTTCTAAAACAGATCCCCTGTCCATGGTGTGCCAGAGCTGGCTGGCACTGGCTTGGGAGAAATGATTGTGTGCACACCTCAGTTCAGGCCTGTCATGTTCCTAGCTTGAAGTCAGCCACGTTGGGAGTATTCACACACTGGAAACTGACACCTGCTAAAAATCAGGGTTTTTTATTTTCCAAGGAAAGTCACTTATTAAATGTTTATTGGCATATCCCCACTCCTAAACTAGAAAGGAGTTCCTCTCATTCTTCTGGTTTTTATCAAGGCCCCACTATTTATTGCCATGGGATTGGCACTATAGAGAAATATGGTACTAAGGTGATTCTCAACCTCAGAAATCAAAAGATTAGTAAAATTTGACATGGAATAACACCCAAGATCACAATATCCAACAAATATCAAAGCAACTGGGGAAAAATCACCCCACTGTACAAGAAAGAAAAGGATTTTATAAGTAAGTTACAGTTAGGATATGATATTCTACTAATGATTCAATGGGATCCTCCTTATTTAATTCTTTAACTTTCGAGTTATAGGAAATACAACTCAAATAGACATAAGCAATAAGAGCTTTTTCTATTTGGTCTTTGTTCATTTGTTACCATGACATGTAGTAATGCACTCCCTTTTCCCTTTGTCTGAAATGATTATTTTCCTCCCTTATAGTCACATCTATTCATTTCATTCCATTTTATCTATTAATTCTGAGTAAATGGTACCTCCTTAGAAATACATTTCAGGATCAAGATACACCTAAAGTGATCCCTAATCCCATGTGACTCCCCTCCCCCAAAAATGTTGGCCAAGTCTGAACCCCCAGTGCCTCAGATAGTGTACTTATTTGATATAGGCTTTTGCAGATATAACTAGTTCAGTTAATATAAGGTCATTAGAGTGGGATCTAATTCAATATGGCTGTTACCCTGATGGATAAAAAAGTGTGGACACAGAAAAGATGCACACACAGATAAGAAAATGTGAAGGTACAGGAGGGAACACCACATATAGATGAAGGCAGAACTTGTGGTTATGTGTATACAATAGTACTATGCCTAATGCTGGTGATAGATTGCCAGCAAACCACCAGAATCTAGGCAAGGGACATGGAACAGCCCTCAGAAGGCACCTTTCCTGCTGACCCCTTGATCTGGGACTTCTACTATGCAAAACTGTGAGACAATAAATTTCTGGGATTTATGATCCCCCAGTTGGTGGTTTCTTAATTATGCCAACCTTAGGAAATTAATCCATGATTTCAGTTTATCATTCTATCTTCTTGTTTACTTATTCATTAGTTTTACTCTATTTGTCCTCACACTGGAATCCTGGGGCCTCTTGTTCAAAGTTGTCCCTGGTTCTAGATCACTGGCTGCCAAATAATAAATGCTCAGCACATGTCTTTGGAAAAATAAAGGGAAGATTACCGACTCACATAGTTTAAGAAAAAGCTAAAAGTATAACTTCAAGTGACATTTGATCAAGCAACTTGATAAAGTCACCAACATTTATATCTCTTCTCTTCCTTTCTGATTGAGGGTTAGCTTCATTGTATGTCCAAATTCTCTAGAAGAAATGAAATTATCTTAGTCACCCCATACTTCATCAGTCAGGATTTTTAATTGTAAGCAAACATGATTAACACTGAAAGAAATCACCTAAAATAAGAAAGGATTTCAAGTAATTATGGGTGGAAAGATAGACATTTGCTCCTTGGGGCCTCATGTGCCCCCATTTAAATACATCAAGAGAGAAAGCATAGACTTTGCTGACACAGAGGAAGATGTGGAACTGAGTCTCATTTGCCTTCATTGACTTGAATTGGTGGGTCATGAGCTTGTCCCAGGCCCAATGACCTCATTACTGTGGCCAGGAACTAAAGGTGGGTAAGGGTACACCAATGAATGTAAACCATGGAAATGGAGGTTGGGGTCACTGTTACCCAAAACTCAAGTACTTCTTAGGGAGGAGAAATGGATAGTTAGAGATCAAAGACACAACCAAGCATGCCCAACACACTCTTCAAATACAAAAAAAAGCATTTTAAACTGGCCTCCATCAGCATTAGATAGGCCAAACAATTACCTGAATGGTCATCTTTTCGTTGTTCTTCTCTTTCAGATTCATTGCCTTGTTTACTCTGCATAACTCAAATTCAAATTAAATGAACACTTGTATCACATTCTTTTTCTTTTTCCTTTTTCAAAATGGGATGACTCATTGAATGGATGTGAATGGCTTATAAGGATTTTCCTCACCTCAAGAGCACCCAACTGACCCTTTAAAGATAGGAAGCCCCATTTAAAAATGGACAATTCCTGAATGCGGGTCTTACTATGTAAACCCATCAGTAAGCATGGCACTATCTATAAACCAGAAAGAGAGAAGGCAGGCAGAACATTTCTTCAAATTTATTTTTTGTTATTGCTGTGAAGGGAGAGTTATTCCCTTTACCAATTGGTTTCATGTTTTTTAGTTTTCTTGATTGATGCTCTGGGTAAAAGCTTCAAATGAACAAAATTTCTGCTAAAAGCTGTACTTATGTGATTCTCTCCAACCACTAGCATTTAAAGGCTAGAATGCACTGGTTTCTAGGGTATAGAATAAAAGGATTTAGGAACACAATTAGTAACTTGTTCCAGCAATTAGATCTGAGTTTAATTACAAACTAACCTCTTGATAGACCATTTGACAGTCAGCGTGAAGTGAGAAAAAGAGATCGGAAAAGTGCTGGAAGCAGCAGCAAAAGAACTTTCCCACATATTTGTTTTTGTGCACGCTATTTTCAGGCCTGGTGCTGCCTTTGTGAGGGAAAAGGTAACAGGTTTTTTTCTTTACAATGGTTTATTTCTTAACTTGGCAACAGGGTTTTATTTTTGCATGCTTTCTCGTCCAACTATCTGAGAAGCAACTTAGGATCCTGGACTTCCTGCTCATCTGACATTAATTGTACCCAGTGTGTTTCCGCTCCATCCCAGGAGACATGTCTGTCTTCTTAGAGGGGAGGAGGCAACCCAATGTGCTCAACACCTAACATGTTAAAGCATAAAGGGGCTTAGAATCCATCTGATCCAAATCATGCATGTCACAAACATGCACACTTGAGTTCTGGAGAGGCTGCAAGTCCCTCAAGGTCACAGAATTGGGCTGGGGCTGAGATCTCAACCTGAGATTCAATAGGT
This sequence comes from Pipistrellus kuhlii, assembly GCF_014108245.1. Classification (NCBI taxonomy): domain Eukaryota; kingdom Metazoa; phylum Chordata; class Mammalia; order Chiroptera; family Vespertilionidae; genus Pipistrellus; species Pipistrellus kuhlii. The sequence goes on along the minus strand of NW_023425427.1, from coordinate 3,281,685 downwards.
TAAGTGGAACTAAGTTCACTCTTGGGAACAAAGGGAAGGTGCATACTTCCTGTGGTTTTGATAGAGTAATTTATTTCCTTCCTGTTAGCATTTCCAAAAATGTAGCCCTTGTAATGATAAATAGAAGGCCGTTCTTTCAATGCTGCATTTTTCTTCCTTAAGTACCAGGACTCAGATCCATTTAGTGGGTGTGTTACACTGATAGGCCTTTATGCTGGCCCTGTGCACAGAGCCAATTACATTAGAGGCAGGACTGAGCTGGGTGGGAGAAAGCATGTGGTTAAGAATGAGAAGAATGGAACTAATGCCCTATTCTTCTGTCTACTAACCATAGGCAGGCCTTCTCCCCTCAGTTATTTTACTTTCCTTGACTTCTAAATGGGAAACATAATGACTTATCCAATCTTGCTTTTACTCAGCAAACATTATTGAGTACCTATGATGTGCCAGAAACCTTACTAAGTTCTAGAAATAAGGTAGAAACCAAAGCACCTGCTCTCACAGCATTTACTATGTGGGAGGGCCTCTCTCAAGGTGGCTATTTGATCAGAGAGATGAAGAAAGTGAGGGGGTGTGTCGTGTCAAAATCCAAAAGACAAGCATTTATGCTAAGAGATGGACCCCTATGGAGTTCCTGAGACAGATCAAATGTAGAGCAAGAAAGCCATGATTTACACATAGTTCAAATGCTTGGTCTCTGAAATAACAGTGAAAAAATTGTGAGAAATCTATGCTAATAATATACTGTTACTTTCATGAATGGGACCATGTTCTGTGATGATTATATCTGAGTGATTCATAGTTTTCTGAATTTCCCCCAATTTTCTAAAATGAATGCATAAATCTTTAATAATTTATTTCTTTAACAAAGTCATCCTATATAATAAAAGGCTAATATGCAAATTGTCTTGACCAGATGGATGGGACTGGCCAGCGAACTGCCTGTGGCCCATCCCCCGATCTGGCCCTGCCCCAATCAGCCCCCAACACCTGATTGTGGAGGGCTGGGGGGACCCCCTCATGTGCATGAATTCATGCACTGGGCCTCTGGTTTAAAATATAAGCTTGGATCCATTAAACACTGTATTTGAGAGGGTAGACTCAAAAATTTGACTCTTGAGTTTGAATTAGGGTTCCACTGTTTGCTACCTTTGCATTTTACACTAGCTTTGATTTAAACCTTAAAAATATATCCTGAAGGGTTTTCTGAGGATTTAGTGATGTAATGAAAGTCAAGAACATAGCACAGCCAAAACCGGTTTGGCTCAGTGGTAGAGTGTCGGTCTGTGGACTGAAAGGTCCCAGGTTCAATTCTGTATGTACCTTGGTTGCGGGCACATCCCCAGTGGGGGGTGTGCAAGAGGCAGCTGGTCTATGTTTCTCTCTCATCGACGTTTCTAGCTCTCTCTCTCTCCTTTCCTCTCTGTAAAAAATCAATAAAATATATATATTTTTTAAAAAGAACATAGCACAGTATATATTCACAGGAAGGGCTCTGTAAAGGTCAGCTCTCATAATAGTATAATCAGGGTGGTCTGTTCATTTGTCCCCATTTCTCCTGTAAAAGCAAACTCCACTCCCATAGAAAAAGTTTCCTTAAGCAAGGAAGATACTAGAATAACTACCACCCACAGCCTGCTTTCTAAAAAAAATAAAATGCAAAAACAGGTCCAATTCAGGAGACAGGTTTGAAGTGAGCAGCCGTCCAGTCCCTGCTTCTGTGTGTAATTTGAAAGATTGTATATAATTGCCATTTTTATGGCTTACTTCTAATCTTTCTTAAATTTGAGTTTCTTTAATTCTTTTATCACTCTGGAAATACTTTGAAATCTGAAATGATTTTAATGAAGATGATACAATTTTCATTTTTACCCAAAAGGCGACACAAATTGCAGAAAGATAGATACTTCATTCTAAAGACAACGATCTAATTGACTTTGTCCCAGATCTAATTGACTTGATTGTTAAGTCTCTTTTCTTCCCCTTTGCCCTCAGGGAATCTGTTTCCAAGCTGGGCCACTAGGACCCTATAAGAAAACAACCTGCCTCTGATGGCAACAATGTCTTCAGGTCTGTTGGAGCTTGTCTTTGTTCATGACTGTTTCAGGTACTGGAGTTTGGAATGAACAAGGTAGACAGTACCAGAGCCAATAACAATCCAGTTAAATATGTGCCATTATTGGATTTCTATGGTCCAAGTGGCCACACCATCAATTTTCTTATTTGATAAAAATATGGAATGATACTACCTATCAGATTTGCCATTCAGAATGTGGCTACTCATTCCTTTGTACAGGTATTTTTATTCAAGAATTGATATAAGGGCTGAGCTATTGGTCTGAATTCCATTTTGTTCTTCATCATCTATGTAAATAAGCTATGCATTATTATTTGCAGAATTCCTAAAACAGTAGGTATTTCCTTCTATCTGTATAAAGTATAAATGCTCATTTGTCCTAAGACTATTGCTTCCCAATATGTTAAACTTATTTTCAAGAGGGCCAGTGATGGGGACTATTAGCAAATATATTTTAATTACTTTCTGGTAGAGCTTAAATTGTTCCTTCTAACAGTGTCCTGTGGTTATCATACACTTGAGATTGTATGGTAATAAACACCATTTTTCCTAAGTTTACAGCACCTCTTAAGGTTTATTTATAAATATAGGTTGTATGACTGGAAATGGCATGCCTGTCATTTCTTTACTAGTTTACTTGGGGACAGAGAACTGGTTGTTGAACTACTTATTTCCTTATCCCAAGCCATGTGCCATGGGGCTCAGTGTTGGTTCCCTGGTTATGATAATTATTCTTGCTTATTCACACCCTGCATTGTCTTACTAATTTGACTTTTATCCTCCCTTTTGCTCTTCTCAAAATGTACAGGCTATATTTAATTTCTGGATCAGGAAGGGAGGGGTGAAATAAATTAATGTGACAAATCAGCTAAGCCTAGTGAATCATGTAAAATGCTTGTGGTCATGCTTTTTATGGAACAAGGGAATGGGATGATTAACATGGAGTCTGGAACCTCATTGCCTAGACTTGAAAGTATTTGCTATGTGGCCTTGTCAAGTAATTTAACCTGTCTTCCTGTCTGTGAAATGAGGGCACAATAATGCTTGTTTCATATATATGATGTATTGGGGTGACATTGGTTTATTTTCTTTAATATTTTTAACTAGTGATGAAACAAGCATTATACACACACACACACACACACACACATACACTCTCTCTCTCTCTCTCTCTCTCTCTCTCTCTCTCTCTCTCTCTAATAAAAGAGAAACATGAAAATTGACCATTGCTCATAAAAATTACAGGTATGATGGAGGAAGAATGGAGAATAACCATAAGCACCCATTGGTGTGCCGACAGCTCTGGGAGACTATCTCATTTACCTGCAACAGCAAAATGAAGTGCTTTCTGTTGCTGTCCACATTGTATTAATGGTGATTTCTGGTCTCAGAGAGCAAATATAACCTGTCAAGGTAGTGGTGGAGTTAGGAACTAAGGCAGATAGGTATGCCTGATCTCAAAGCCCACTACTTTGTTTCAACTCAATCAAGATGCTAGAAATCCATTTCTTGACCTATGAAAAGGCAAAAGGTTCAAAAAGTAGTGTGTGGGGGAGGGTAGGGGAAGGGGGAAGAGCTGATAAGAGAATGAATATAAACAGCATTTTGAAAGAGAGCCATTTATAAGCAAGATTATAGAATCTGTTTGAAGATTACCCCAGAGGACACGTTATAAAGATGACTTGCACGCAACTTAATGAGAGGTTATAGATGAAATGCATCAGGCTCTGTGTAGGCAGGATGCACGCAGAGAATTAAATCCATGCTGGAAATGTTAATAAATGCATACACATGTTCCTGTTTGTAACGTGCTCCTTGTTTTTCTCATTTTCTCCATGTTAGAACAGTGAGGACATCTCCGTTGTGTCTCCTGGGACCTGCTATTTCCCCTTCTGGTTGTTTTGCTTTCTCTCTCTCTCCCCACTCCACCCCTATGCCCTTTGCATGTGATTTTATAGCCTCAAGGTTCCCATGGCCCAGGGGTGTGACTATGCACAAAGAAAGAAGAATGAGGAGAGAAGACTCTTGGGGTTTCCAGATCTTCAGTCTCCTGGTAGCCATAGTGATGTTAAAACCAATAGCATTGCATCACTCCCTCATTAGAGAGTTGAGGATTTCCTTTGGCACACCACACAATGAAGTCCAGACACATCTGCAGGATGTTTAAGCACCTTGTGTGATGGCCACTCTCCAGTGCCACTTGGCCATGGTGACTTTTCAAGCCATCTACCTTTTATCTGACATGCCCGTTCCCACTGAAAACCTCCTTCATTCATTCTTCATATCCAAACCAAACGTGATCTTTGAGAAGTCTTTTTCCTTGCAATTCCCCATAGAAAGGAGGAGACTCTTGGTTTCCCTAGTACCTTACACTCACCCTTTCCACACCCTTAATATTCTTTTTAAAAAAATATATATTTTATTGATTTTTCACAGAGAGGAAGGGTGAGGGATAGAGAGTTAGAAATATCGATGAGAGAGAATCATTGATCAGCTGCCTCTTGGACACCTCCCACTGGGATGTGCCCACAAACAAGGTACATGCCCTTGACCAAAATCGAACCCGGGACCTTTCAGTCCGCAGGCTGACGCTCTATCCACTGAGCCAAACCGGTTTTGGCCCCTTAATATTCTTAATGACAAATAGTGGCCATTTATTAAATGCTTAACATGTAAAGAGCTGGACTAAATATCTTACATGAATTTTCCACTTTAATTCGTCTAATAAATGCATTACACATGATCTATCCCCACCTAACAAGAGCTCAAAGACATTTAGGAAGTGTTTTAGAACATGTCAAAAGGTAGAAGATCCAGGATTAATGCTCTGATCCTTTTGACTTGAATACCTGCTCAATGATCAATTACCCTGGATCCTTGTTTTACATTCATACATAATGGTTACTCACATATGAGACTCATTTCACTACTTCTATTTGATAGATTTGAAGGCAGAAATGTTTGCTTTGTCTTCTGAAGAATTCAGGGTAGTGTAAGGTAGAGAGCACCTACTTTACAGTTATGGGACCTCCTTGGAATCCCAGTTCATTTATTCATTGTGTATGACTTTGAACAAGTTTCTGAATCTGGGAAAATCAATCTTACCTCTTTATAATGGGCATAGTGGTGTCTTAAGTTACAGTGCTATGAAGGAAAAAGGTTACAGATCTATCATTCTAAAGATATTTCAGCCACTCAGTAGAGGCTGGCTGCTTTTTACTTTCTTTTGGCATGTCTGCCCAAGATCCTGGCCCAGCATGGAAACCCAATGAATTAATTGTTGTTTTTTTAATAAAATAAAACAAAAGATAACTTTAAATTTAAGACTATGTCCAGGGGAAATCATGACCTATCCTCATGATAATTGATTTATCAGTTGAATTCTCCAAAATCTCTGGTAGATTGACAGCTTTGCCACTTGAGAAAAGGCTTGTGAGGGGGTATGAAATGGGAGTCTTTTGAATATGATATGGGAATAATTCAGCACAGATGGGAAGGAAGGCAGAAAAGCACTCCTCAGGGAAAGGAAGAACTTAAAACATTACCAGAAAGCCATTTTTACTGTTCAGTTCCAAGATTTTGGTCAAAAAGACTCTGGAGTTAAGCCTGGCTCAGTGGTTGAGCATTGACCTATGAATCAGGAGGTCATGGTTTGATTCCCAGTCAAGACTAATGCACAGATTACTGGCTCAATCCCCAGTGGGACTCGTGCAGGAGGCAACCGATCAATGATTATCTCTCATCATTGATCTATCTCTCCCTTCCTCTCTGAAGTCAATAAAAAATATATATTTTAATAGAGCCTGGAGTTAAGATCTGGATAAGGGCATGATACCATTATGCAAAAGACAAAGAGGGGGAAGCAAGTATGCACTATATTTCCAGACCTGCGATGAGATAGAGTACAAGATAGAATCTTTGGGTCCCAGATGTCAATCCTACTTCTACTAGCTAGTTTCCAGAATTGACATCACTCCCCCAGCCCTCAAAGAAAAAAGAAAAAATAATATACATCTTGGCACATTCAAATGCAAAACAAAACAAAACAAACACAAATTTCTTATCATATAGGACTCACATATAATGGACACTTATTCAATAGACATTATATGTGTTTGGTTTGGTTTTTCCTACATGCCTCACTTTCTTTCTGTATCAGCTAGGTGCATGGGTAGAAAAAGAGAAAGAAAGAAATGCATTTACAATTCTATTTGAAATTTATTCAATTGCTAAAATGTTTTTTGACCTTTAGCTTTGATGTGAAGCTTTTAGGAGCTGTGACAACTTCAAGTTATCACAATCCTCCCAAATGATAGAAAGAGCAAGTCCAGTTTGTTTCCCATCACTGTTCCCTTAGGTCACCACCAGACAACCAAGCAGCTTGGGTCATCAGCCAGGCAGGTATCACTCACAGCAGATAACCAGAGAACAAGGATAGAGAGACAGATCCATCAGCACTGCAACATTTGCACTGAGCAACATTTATCTGGTCATTCTTTTATTCATCCATAGAACCCACTCAGTGATAGACTGCATTGGAGCTTGTGGAGAAAGAAAACCCAAAACCCAATTTTTTTGCTCTTACAGTAATATTTCATTATACTCAGCTCATGACCTTTTTCTTAGCTTCTGAAATAACCTTCTCTTTCTGTCTTTATATGCTTCATTTTTCTCATTTGTAAAATGTGGGGAAATAGTATTTACCTCATATGTATGATGAGAAGATTAAATAAATAAAAATTGAAAAAATTGTTAGAGTTGCTATCACACAGCAGTATTTAATAAATGACAGTTGTAATACCAAATGGTGATGGCAATAGCAACAGCAACAAAAGCAGTTCTTCTAGTGGGAAAAGAGATTATCATTATTATTTTCCCCCATGCCCACTGCTAATTTTAAGTCCTCTTTTCTGGAAGTAGCCAGGGGACAAAGAGCCTACTGCTCAATAACATCACAGAAGAGACCGGCAAGGGAGTTGACATATAGGAAAGTCCTTCCTTGAGAAAACAGGCCATCAAAAAAAAAACTTCTTCATTGCTCATTGACAAATCCACAGCCCACGTACTTCTGTACCCACCTTCTCCTATCAAAAATTAGTCCCTCTGTATAAGCTCCAGATCTTAGCAACTCTCATCTTTTCAGGGGTTTTCCCCTCTATATTTCCTTTTCCCTCTCTCTGCACCATCAATATCTCCCTTCATATTGAGTCATTCCCATCAGTATACATGATGCAGCTTTGCCCATTAGATAAAAGTAACCTTCTCTTGACCTCATATCCCCCTCCACCTACTGCCTCATTCTACCCCCTGGCCAGCTTAACTTCCTCATCTTCCATTCACTCTTCAAACCACTCCATATGTTTCTGTCACAATCATACTAGAATACTATATGTAATCAAAGTCACCAATAACATCCATGTTCAAAACCAACAGATATATTTGTCAGTATTCTCCTTAGTACCTCTTAACTGTCAGCGACTCTCCTTTATGCACATTATCCCCTCTCCTTTTCCACAGGTCTCTCAAACTGAACAGAGCTAAATCAGTTTTCTTCCAAAATTCCTCCCTCCCCCTGCTCCCCGCCCTCGAGTATCCACTGTTGGGAAATGAGTCCAACATAGATCTGGGTGCTCAAGCCAGAAAAAGAATCTCTGTTCCTATTTCTCTCACTTCCTCTCCCTCTCTCCTCCTCCTTCCATTTTTCTACTTCTCTCTTATCACTTACATCCAACCCACTATCAATCCATCGTAAGTAGAATTTCTTCTAAAAATGAATGCTGAATTTATTATTGTTATATGTTTATCTTCACTGCCACTATTCTTACCTGGCCCATCTTCAGCTCTCATTAGAATATAATACTTCTTAACCATTCTCCTCTTCTCCACTTCTTCATTAGTCTCTTTCCTCCACTGTCTACACTAACTCATACCTCTCTAAGCATGACTGGATCTTTCTTTTGCTTGATGTAATTTGAAGGACACCCATTAGCCAGAACACAAGTCCAAGCTCCTTAAAATGACATTGATGGGTAGTCATAGCCTGCCCCGCAGACTAAGTCTTCAGTGTCTTCTGACATTTTTCATTCCCTAGTTTATGTTCAGGCAACATGGGCAAGCCTAAGGTGCTAGTTTTGTTCTCCCTTTTTTCCTCATTAAATCAAATTTAGCTCCTCTCCCAAGAAATCTTTTGAGACCCTCTAATTTGTCTCTACAACATCTGTATCTTGTATACATTTCTGTTATTAGTTACCTTTAATATAATTGTGTCCTCTAATAATGCAGTTCTCTAATTTGGACTCATCTCATAAGTTTAAAAACAAAAACCCAAAACCAGTGCGTGGGTCCCTTACCTAGAGCTTCTGATTGAATTGGTATGAGCACTACCTGAGAATCAGAATTTTCACACATCTCCCAGGCAGTCTGATGTTCAGTCAATTTGGAGACCCCTTAAGGCTTGGGATGCTCAATTTTATTTTTATCCCTGTATCTTAGGTATCCTACATTCTGTCTGGCACAGCTGAATTTCAATTTATGTTGTTAAAAATGTAGTTAACAATGAATGAAAAGTTTAGGATGTAATATTATATATAATTCCCAAGTGAAACAGGTTAAGCTAAGTTAAGGAAGGTGAATTTTCAGCAAGATCTGGAAAATGCTTAAATGCCTGGGATAGACTAGCAATAGGCCAGTAGTAGTGTTAAAATCTGAAAGGGGGAAAGAAAAGCCAATGAAACCATACATAGGGATAGTCATAGTTGAGACTAGAGAAGCTGAGGCCACATGCTAAGTGAATCAAAGGAAATGGAGAAGGAAACTTTGATGGCAAGACATTATAAGTATGTGGATAACCATAAGTGGTCAAGAAGGGTATCCAGGGAGGTTTTCATAGAAAAGATGGTGCTGAATAGACATGAGGATTTAGGGGAAAGACACATTGAGATGATGCAGCCCACTTTCCAACTGAGTGGGGATTTGCATTCAAGTGAACAGAATATTCTTTTGTTACCATTAGCAGTGTTTTTGATAATCTCATAGCTAAGAAGGTGGTGAAAAACATGAACTGAAGAGAAACATTCCATGGTTTTGCCAGCTAACCATGATTTGACAAATCACTTAAACTCTGTGACTCAGTCTCCACATACGTAAAGGGAGGATGATAATTATGCCTTTCTCAGAGAAATTAACATGTTAAGGAGGGTTGGCCCACTACTTGGGCAAAGCCAAGGCTTCCATATGAGAGTGTTAAAAAAAAAAGGAGAGATCAAGTTTATTTCAATTATGAATATAAAAATCTGATTTTCATTTTGTAACTAGATCTATAGATATGTATAAAGATGTGTTTGATCTCACTCATTCACACACACATACACATACCACTTTATAATTGTAGTAAAATCACCAAATTAGTGAGCATTTTAAATGATTTTCTCTAAGCTCTTAATTATTATGGAATTTACAGATAATCTCTGCATAGACTAACCAACTGTTGCCTAGGAGAGGTCATTAAGGCTCCACTGATTAGATAAGAATAATTTGCAATTAGCATAGAAATTGTTAGCATGAAAACCGGCCCATCTAAATTTCTTGAGTGCTCTTGAAGCTACTGTTCTCTTAAGTACTCTAAACACTCATATAATCCGATTGACATGGCTAATTAATTTGATTAGAAATTTGAAGTCCCCAAGTTTTCTTTTTGTGTAATTTTTTAAATATCAAAACTTTTCTGTTCAAATGATCACAAAGTATTCCTAAAAGAGGACAAAATTATAGACAGGCTTAAATTTTTCTATAAGCCTCAAGATTTCACTAAGGCCCGGTCAGTGTGGCTTAGCAGTTGAGCGTCAACCCAAAAACCGAGAGGTCACCAGTTGGATCTTGGATCAGGGTCCATGCCCAGGTTTCTGGCTCCATCCCCAGTAGGTAGCAGAAGGCAGCAGATCAATGACTCTCTCTCATCACTGATGTTTCTATCTCTCAATTCCTCTCTCTTCCTCTCTCTCTAAAAATCAATAAAAATATTTTTTAAAGATTATTCTAAGTACATCCAATTAGTAGAGGCAGTACACGTTATTCTTTGTTACCCAAGTCCTTCTTGTGGACTCTGTATCTCTGCCAATCTGTGTTAAGGCTCCTCCTATATGATGCCCAGGAAGTTTCTCCCCTTCAGAGCTTCAGAAGCCCTTGGAGTCTGAGTCCTAGTTCAGTTACAGAAAGAAATAATGGAATCTATCCTAGACCTGCAGTCAGACCTTTGATGAAATGCCTTTTGGTCATATACTACATGTTCAAGCCTAAGCAAGGTAATGGAATTCTCTCAGGACCAGAGACCCCCTTCCTGCCCCCAATCTTAAAATACTAACAATTAGAGTTCCTAGCAGGAGGCTTCCTGGGAGGGTCACCTGAGTTCTTTCCTGGAATAGATGACAGGAGCAATATATGATAATTATTATTAGCTCTTATCATACAATTGTTGATTTTATACTTTAAACTTTGTTTCTGCTGATACATTGCAGGCCTTTTGAAGGAAGAACAACTTTTTTTTTTTTTCTGACCTGGGGTCTTCTCTTATTCCCCTGGTTCCTGGATTGAAGCACATGTTTGACAAATATATCTTGGTTTTGCTAAAGTTTCTAGTCTGATTATGTTCCTATAAGTAATGTACTTTTCCAACATAATAAACATATATTTTATGTATGCTATGTAGAAAATGTATTTTATAAATACAATATACAAGCCATGTACATAGATATACATGCACATCAGATTCTGAAAACAGATACACAGATGAAATATACAAAGAGATGCTTAATCTTGGCTAAGTGTCATTCAGGTCTAAGTCTCAGAATACCTATTTTATAATTTATAAGAAGTTTTTATAATGAGTATACACACATACATGTGTGTGTATAGAGGTTTTTATAATGACTATACATCCATACTGAGTTAAAATATCTTTTTAGACTCCTCTACCTGCAACTGTGTGGCTATTCCATCCCCCCTCTCCCCTGGCCCCTGACCTTGTGAGTGAACCCCCACCCTCACAACAGATGGCAGAGAGGAGGATCCAGCCATGTGCTTCAGTCAGTTTGGACCGGCACACGGCAGAACCATATATTTTCAGTTTTGCAAGCCAGGTGTGAAACAGAACCATTAGTCAAAATTAAATTATATAAAGTTTAATTTTAAAATAATAAATTGTATTAAAAGCTAGCCACAAAACTCAACATTTAGTTCTTCTTCTTTCCCCCCCCCCCCCCCCCTCTCCCCCCCAACATTTCATTGGCATCTATGCTCCTGGCATTATTTATGTCTACTTTCTGTGTAGGGTGTGGTGCAAAAATACTACACATAAGAATGTTCTTGTCCATCTGAGCCCAGTGATATCTCATTGGCAGCTCAGAATGAGCATTCATACCACAGAAATTGGCCATTGCTTAGGTCAGCGCCTTTTATTTCTCCTCGAGGGTCAGGTGGTAAATATTTGCCATCCCACCCCTAGAATGGACTTTTCTCCTGTGTGTTGCATATTCTTCTTGGAGCCATGAGGGCTCATTGCTAAAGAAGGTAGTTTTGAAAGAAAACAGTGTTGGTGCACGGATATATATATATATATATATATATATATATATATATATATATATGTATATATATTCCACCTAAACCTAGTTAAATTACACCCAATAAAGAAAGCACAGAGTGGAAGGGGGAAATTTCCCTGGAAACTGTCACAGAGCACACACACATGCTTTTGAAGAATGAATTTAATTTCCAAGCTTCACAGAAAGCGCTTTCCTGCCCTGACTCCCCTCTAACCTTCCCCATCAGCCTTTCCCTCACCCCTCTACCTGAACTTCTCAGAGAGCTGTAATTCCATCCTGTTACCTCCCTCTCTATTATTCCACTAATCTGCTTCCTCCCACATAATTAAGGCAATCACCGCCTTCTGCCTCCCACAGAGCAGATCTAATGGCCCCTCAATACTCTGGCATAATGGCCTTCAGCCTACAGGAGCTGGGTAACAAGCTTAGAGGCCCTAACCACCTCTCTCTGCCTGCCCACTTCTCTCTGCCCTCCTGGGTCTGCCCCTCTGTCTGCCCACCTCTCTTCCCTCCTGGGTCTGTGCAGGCCACTTCAGCTGCTTAGAAACCACTCTCCAACCTCATAGCTGTTCTCTACCCACTAAGGTGTTTATCACCTTTGGTCAGAAAATCAAATTTCTTTCCACCTATATTTTTCTCTAATTACCTTCTCCAGTCCTCTCAAAGGCTCCCTGGAGACTGAGTTAATCTCATTTAAAAATTATGTGAGCAGAAGCTGAGTTGGTTGGGTGATTTCCCACTGTCCCATACACCACAAAGTTGTGGGTTTGATTCTGGTCAGGGCACATATCTAGGTTGTGGTTCCAACCCCAGGACGGGGCATGTAAGGGAGGCAACTGGTCAATATTTCTCTCTCACATTGGTGTTTCTCTCTCTCTCTCTCTCCCCTTCTCCCTCTCTCCCTCTCCCTCCCTTTGTCTCTAAAATCAATAGAAACTAAGGATTAGAAAAGAAATCATTTGAGGAACTGTTTGAGGAACTGTTAAGGGGTTGTGGGTGTTAATCCAGGTTACCTCACTCTCAATTCTTACTAGTAAATACGCCCTAGGAGAAGGCAAGCATGCTCTATGAAGCCCTGGAAGAAAAAACCAGGGACCACAGATAAAAATGGGAAATAATAAGTTTTCAGGTCAAAGTAAGAACTGACACTTCACAGTGCTCTAGCCACCCCAGAGCTGACCCTCCAGGATGCCTAGGTAGGGGACTCTGAGACTGACAGTTCTTTAAGAGCCTTGGCAGAAATAATAGCAGCATGAAGCAGGAGCTTAGGTGGAAATCCTGCAAAGCCCCTTCCTCTCCGAAATCACCCCCTTCCAAGAATCTTTGAGTTGTAGCCTGAAACACCAGCTATGGGATCCATAGCTTTGACTTAGCATTCATCTCCCACTTGTCCCCTCTCTTCTCCCGCAAATGCCTCCTGTAATTTACAGCATAATTTTGTATCCCTGCTTGAAAACCAAGTGGGGCTTCTTCATTATTGGGTCCCCATTGGATTCTGGTTGGTTCATTTTTGAAGTAACCCTGCATTGCTTTCTTTCTTCTGATGGAACAGAAGGGTAAACTGTCCCCAGCAAGACAGTGATGTATTCCTCAGAGTAGAAAGACAATAAGACAAAGGAAAATCAATGGTAAGAGGGCTTTCATCAAACATTTCAGTGACAGAGTATCACACAGAAGAGGAGAGATGAGCCTTGGATATGCAGAGATAATAGCAGTTCTCACAGTGCCTCTCATCCCTGGCTCTTACACGCCATGTGAAGCAATCTTATTGCCCTCATTTTTCATCTAATTGTTATTTAGTATTCATATTTGCAAGGAGGCTAGGGTTCATTTTTATTAGCAATCCTTCATAATCCGTGGTGGGGAAGGCAGAGACAGGGACCCCCTCTGGTTCTGATAAGATGAAATAGGCTCAGAGAAATCAAAGGCTTTGATCCAGTTTTGGTCACTAAGGTGAGTGTTTAAGCTCTTTACCACAGAGTCTGCATTTGGAGCAGGGAACAGTAGTAAAGCCAGACACAGGGAAGGAAGCCCTGCCTGATGGGAAGAATACTGCTTTTGGAATCCAATGGTTTGAATGCCTTTGGGGACTTCATTTTATTTTTTCCTCACTGAACCTTGGCTGTTGTCTTCAGTAATAAAAATAATAAATAAAACCTACTGCATGGAGTCATTTTGAGACTATGCTAAGGTTGAACATGTGAAACAGGAGTTGGTATTCTGTAAAATGTAGTTCCATTCCCATTGCTTCTGATGTGAGCTTAGGGTGTGACTGTCTCTCTACCAGCTGGAAGATGGGACCCCAGGGAGTGTAATGATGGTACATGCATGGAGAAGTAGAGGCACACATGGCTTGGGCCCTGCCCTTGAGGATCTAACTTTACACTTCTCACAAGGAGTCCATGAAAGAATGGGTGTGAATTCTCTGCTTTTCATCCAATTGCCAGGTGGAGTCTGATAGCATCAATGATTTGCTTGGCCAACAGAGAAAGGGGGAAGGAACACTGTGCCAATTTCAATAGCCTGTAAGGTGGGTGTTTCCACCTCCCCCCTTGAGTTCTGACCTCAGAGACATCGCATGTACATACTCCAATGTATAGTCCCAGGGGCTCCCACATTTTAATTTAAACAGGAGTAAAGCCATTTTGGATCCTCCATAGAAGCCCATATGCCATCCCAATATCATCAAGTAACCTTTGTTGATAACATGTAGAAAAGACCACTTAACCAACCGAGCCCTGACCAAATTCCTGACCCACAAAAACACGTAACATAAGAAATGGGCTGGCATTCTAAGCCATTATGCTTTGAGCTGTGTGCTATATAACAATGAATCACAGGGACACCAGTTAAGTTCATACTGCCAATCTGGAAAACACAAGAATGGGAAATTGGAAGGCCAGCCTTAGCCATTCTCTCCTTGAATTTCCTGATATTCCTGCATACCTCATGCTTTTCCAGGGGAGGTGGCTCTGCCTGGAAGGTCCCTCTGTATATCAATCTAGTCCTCATTTCTCTACTGAACATTTGTTGCTAACCTCTAGCAGTCAGAATAAGTAATGCGGCCTGTTCTAAAATACAACAGAAACATCTCATGACATGGCATGACAAAGGCTTATTCTCTCATGTCACAGACTAACATGGACTAAGTTTTTCCCTGGGTGACTCTCCTCCCAGAGATATGACCGGTTCCATGCCATTGACCTCTTATAGCTCTACTGTCCCTTACGGCTTCTTGATGTTCCCCATGGGGGCCTCCACAGGAAGCCAGATGAAAGACAATGCATGGGCCAAGGATCTCATGGGAGAGTTCGGAGGCTATAGCTGACTGTGACTTATATGTTTCTCTCATATGCCATTGTCTAGAATTAGCACTTCCCTGGGTGTAACTGCAGTGGCAGCTAGAACATAGGCTTCCTGCAGGCCCAGAGAAATGAGAGGGGTGGGTAAGCTTCTGTGCAGTCTCTGTGCCACCACCTCCGTCAGAGTTAACACAGCCTTCCTAGTGCAGATGGTGCTGGATCAGAGAGGAGGGACGGGCAGATCCATCTTGACTTGAGAATTGTGCCAAGCCACTTTTCTTGGCAGAGTTCTTAACCTCTCTGACTTTCAGTTCCAGTTGTGATGAGGATAACAATATCCATGTTGTGTATTGAGTAATACAAGTAAAATAAAGGTCTCATAAAAATACTCAAAAATGCTCAAAAGTGTGTTTCGCTCTTTCTTTCAACACACCTCCTAACACACCCTGTGCACCAAAGACGGGAGACCTCTCCTTCTTTGAACCTTCCGCAGATGTTGCCCATCAGTTATGAGACTTTATTTTCTACTCATTGTTGTTGGACTCAAAATTCTTCCTCGTAGGCCTTTCCAGGTAGCCAAAACTAACATAGTAGAGTTCGTGTTTTAGGACAAAAGCCTATTTGTGATCTTTCATTGAACACACTCACTTGGCAGAAAATCTTGCTCTTTGGTGTTCATTATTGTTCTGTGTTTATGTCAGCATGCTGCTTTTCCAAAATGCTGTTAACTCTTTGGGGACAGGGATCCTGCTTTTATTATGTGCCTCTCCTGTATGGTCACAATGCTTGGCACTTAATAGAATAACCATTTCTGAATTAAATATATAGCACAGAAACTAATAAATACTGTTTATTGAGAATGTATTGTGTTTGGATACTTGACATCCACATATTTATTAAATATTAATAAAAACCTTATGAGAAAATACATATTATTATGGTGATTTTATTTTTAAAAAAACCACACACAACAACAACCTGCACCTTTGCAAGGTTAAGTAACTTATCAATGTTATTTAGCTAAGAAATGAGAGAACCTGAACTGAAACCCAAGCTCTCTGACTCCACAGCCCATGACCCTGACCACTGTTGCTATGTCATCAGGTCTAACCACATTTGCCTACTTCTCCCAAGATCACTCTTGGTTAAGGAAAAAGACATAATTCAGGAGATAAGAAAGGAAATGAGAGATATGGTGAAAATAAGGGATTTAGGGAGAGAGAGGGAGACAGATAATTGTGAGCAAAGGAAAGCAGAGGTTTGCATGGAACAAAGGAAGAACAGAAGAGGATACTTTAAAAATGAGATGTTTTATTAAAGTTTGGAACTTGCACAATTTACCTTTAAACTAATAAAAATTCAGTCCTTAGAAAAAAAGGAAGAAAATAGTACAAATGTTTGCTTAATAATAAACTCCAGGTTGAGTACACTGTTTATAAAAGGCTTTTTGCCATCATGATTCCTTTACTTGTTATTTCTTCTTTGTATTTGCAAAACAAAGACAAGAAGCTAACGTGATTTTATGAGTGCTTCATGTCAGACACAGAGCTAGACGCTTTCTGTGTCTTAGTTTATTTAATTTTCAATAAAACCCTGAAGGATTGTTGGTAGCATCCATTTCCACCAACGATAAAACTGAATGTTAAAGAAAGGACCTCCTCCTGCAATACCCACAGCTAATAACTAGGAGACCATGTTCTGTCTGAGACTAGTGGTTATATATTTTCCCCCATATAAGACAGTGTTCTCTAATATCTATAGCTATTACATGATTATGTTACTGGTTCACTTATTTATTTTGTATTGCATAAAGATAACATCATTCAGAATTCTCTTTGCCTATAGATCAATTCCTGGCAGATTCATTCAATATTTTATGTTGAATCAAGAGAGTATAACATCTGGGCATAAATGGCTAAATATGTTTTACGCATAGAGGAAGGGATAGCTTCAAACTAGCATCTGCTGTTGGTTATGGAAAAAGTCCTGATTCGGGGGTCAAGAATGGACACAAGAGACATGATGGATACAAGGGAAATTATTTCTGAAGACGATGGTGGGAGTTGCATTGTAGGCAGTGGAGTGAAATTTCCTAGAGTTGACTGGTTCCAACTGTCTCTATAGGTGAACCCTAGTTGGTTTGGAGTATAGGAAACTTGCAATTTCCACTAATTTGTCTTTGAGCCTCTGCTCTGTTCAGAAGTGGAAGGACAGTACAATAGAAAAATGATTAAAAGGTTGGAAAGGGAACTTGGGAGGAGAAATTAATGGACTTCTGCTTGACCAAGAGAAAGATGAGGGGTTGGCTTAACAGGCTTCAATAGCCTCAGAGGATCATATACTAGAAAGGAGGAAGGTGACCAAACTCACATCGAAAGAGAAAAGCTGAGCTGAGATTACAGCTTCTGAGACTTCGAGGGGGATTAATGAAGAATTGCTTGTCTCTAGGTCCTCGGGCACAAAAGCAATCTGCACAGAGGAGGCTGTCCTTCACCCACTCCCGATAGAATCATTGAGTGAAGGTATGTTCTCATGCCTGCTATCAGGGTTAGTGTTGTTTTATAATAAATTCATTAAGTACTTGCACCTCTATGATGTGCCGGTCATTGCCACACATATTATGATAGGCATTTTTTTTCTTGCTATTCACTGAGAAAGGAAGAGTTATCTATGTTTGTACAAATTAAAAAGCTGAGACACAGAAGTAGAAAGCAATTTTCCCTAAGACAGACTGCTAGTAAGTGACAGGGTTAGGACTGAGAACCAGGTCTGTCAGGCTCCAAGTAACAAAGGCAGCAATGACAATAATCAACAGTCACAGGTGACTTCTTATGTGGCAAGTAGATTATGTTCAGGGCCTTTGTGTATGATGTCATTTTAACTCCCTGACAACCTTATTTAGAAAGATTTTAAATTCATAATTTTCAAGTGAGGAAACACGGCCAAATGACAATGCTACCTGCCCAAGGTAATACATCTAGTAGATGAAAAGCCTGAGTTCAAACTCAGGTCTGTCTCATTCTCAAGACCCTGTCCTTCCTTCTGTAACATGTCAACTCCCAACCCCCAAGCTTACATATGAATAGAGTCATTTCCCAAAATACTAATTTAGTATTTAATATATAATAGAAAGTTAAGCAATGTGATGAAGGAAGAATAAAAGACTGCTTTTTGGTACAGACATGATAGGGTGACCAGAGAAAGCAAAAGGAAAGAAGTCACATTATAATGGAGCATTTCCGAATGGGTGGGGTTTCCTCTCAAATACAGAGAAGGGAAGAAAGGAGAAGGATTAAGGAAGAGGTGAAAATTGTGCAAAACTGTGACATGCATGAAATGAAGAGGTTGACAGAACATGCAGTGTGTTGAATTAGAGTAGGTGAGTTGATTCTGGGGATGGAGAGCAGAGAGCTTCAACATGACTAGTATGGATGGGGCAGTGGTATATGGGTTTCACTTTCTCCCTGGGAATGCAGAAAGACCACACTTCCCAGCCATATTTGTGTCTGAGTAGGACTATATGACTGAGTTCTGGCCAGCAGATTATGGAAAAATGTGAAGTAAGCCAATTCTACATCTCTCCATGAGATGGCTTATATGCTTTCCAGCCATAATCTTTCTCTTCCAGCCACCTGGTGAGAAGTGGAGGTCTTTAAGATAGTAGAGTCACTGGATAAGAGAAGCTTAATTCCCTGAGATCACAGATTATCAGTAAGCTCTTTGGGAGAGTCCACCAACCAACTTTTATGAACAACAACAACAACAACAACAACAACAAAGACAACAGTCCTTGATCTATTGGAGTTGGTAGTGAAGGGCGTATTCCCAGTTTGGGACTTGATCTTTTTGATGAGCATTTGCAAAGTACACATGCCATAACATTCACTGCAGAAATACTTCACCCTAAATGACCTTTTCTTGCCGTTAAATACATCTAAATAGTCTATATTTTGCATCCTCTTTTAGAGACTCATACTGCATACCAGTGTATAAAGGGCTCTGTGAAGTCCTGCAGTAAAGAAATCTGGTAAACTGTTTAACTCAGTGCTTTGCAAACACATTTTAAGTGACAATTATGTTATCTTATAAACTTTGTGCTCTATAGAACAGCATAAGGCATGGAGTTCTGGTCAATGTGGATCTGCTGACACTGTTTAGCCAGGTATGGAAAACAACCATGAGCTGGCAGAGAGGTGAACGTGTTACTCCTTCTTGCTAAGTCCTCCAACTTTAGCCTGTGATCAGTTTATCTCAAATGCTCAACTTCCCTGTAAAGAAGATGAGATTGCTAACCTGATTCAGAGCTGGAAGCCTTGATGGAGGCATGCTCACTGCAGGAAGGGCCACTGTGCTATCAAGTCCACATGAATTGTCTCTTTCAGTATAACTTTTGTTTTTGACACTAGCAAGAGCGAAGCTCTAGAGGAGCCTGACTTTTGGGTCAAGTGACCAAGTTTCTCTCTCTCTCTCTCTCTCTCTCTCTCTCTCTCTCTCTCTCTCTCTCTCTCTCTCTCTCTCTCTCTCTCTCTTTCTTCTAGCATATCTATCTTTGGGTGAGGATTTAAAACAAAATATTTGTATTTTGAAGGAAGAGGGATGGATAGGAGTAAGAATTACTTCCCAGCTGAAGTCTGAAGAGGTAAAATGACTTCCCTAAATGTATTCAGTAAACTCCAGAATGCAACCATCCCTAACCTCTGAAGTCCTCCCAGTTGACCACCATAATTGTGCAAGATCACAGTGACCAACTTCTCCCCCAAGGACTGAACAAGTTGTCAGTTTCCTCCTTTTATCAATACTGAATTCCATGAGATTATAGTAAGAATCAAAGAAAAAAATTTCTATTATCATCTTTATCATTAATACTTTCAGATACTCAACTATGTTTCTGCCTGCTTTGAAATAAATCATTTTTGCCTCCTGGGTGTATGGCCAATGATAATTAAAGCCAATTAGAGGAGCCATAGCTTACACATCTGTCTTTTTAGTTATGCTTTTACATGAGGCAATAAAACATTGTCAGTTTCATTCCTTTTAAATAGAAATGATTGTGAGATAAATTAGGCCCAATTACGGAGAAGGTTCATGTATTAGTAGAAGCTGGACTACTTAATAATAATAGCTTACATTTGAGTATTATTTTTGCATGTGTCTCTTCTGAGACTCAGATTAACCTGTGAAACAGGGCAGGGAATCATCCCTTTTTCTGCCGATGAGAAAATCAATTGGAAGCCAGTATTAAATGAGATAGCAGGTGTCAAATGTCTGGCCTATAGAAAGTTCTCAGCATGTGTTAGTTCTCTTGAAAGAGTTTGAGTATTCACCTAGGATGGTCTTTGGGAGAATTCAGATTTTAAATTTAAGAGGAAATGAGCCTCATTCACTGGTTGGCTCTAAGAGGACAGAGTTTAAAATCCTGTGCTGCTTAAAATATTTATCTCCACTGCCTGGTACTGAGCATGGTGAACAGAAGGTGCTTTAAACATCATTTTTGAAGACCAAATGGGTAAAGACTGATAATGTCTTCTTCAATGTTTGCTCAGCGGTCCCACTGTCAGGAGAGCTTTTTGGATACAACAAGGTCCTTGGCCTCAGAACCCTCTCAGGGAACACATGATGAATTGGAAGTACATATATATCTGCTCATTAAGGCATATACCAAGGGGACTGGCCCAGCAGGAACCCAGAGCAGGGCAATTCAGCACCTGTGGGATCTACTTTTCCAGAGGTCTCATCTAGCCGAAACCGATTTGGCTCAGTGGATAGAGCATCGGTCTGTGGACTGAAAGGTCCCAGGTTTGATTCCGGTCAAGGGCATGTACATTGGTTGCAGGCCCATCCCCGGTAGGGGGTGTGCAGGAGGCAGCTGGTCGATGATTCTCTCTCATTGATGTTTCTAGCTCTCTATCTCTCTCCCTTCCTCTCTGTGAAAAATCAATAAAATATATTTAAAAAAAAAAAAAAAAGAGGTCTCATCTGTCAAGCTCCCTGGCCTGTCCCTCTAGCAGCTGTCTCTCCGGAACCTTATTCCAACAGCAAGTCCAAGGATCTCAGCATCCCAGACCTTGATAAATAAGCCCCTCTCTCTGGAAATCTCGGTGACAGATAATCTGTCCACCCAAGGACATTTCCCAAGTGGGACGGGCTGTTTAAACTCCTTACCAGATTGCAGCTGGCACCCGCCACGTTGATTTTTCCCTCTCCTTATAATCATAATGGGATCTCAGCAATAAAGATGGATTTGTTAATTTCCATCCCCTTTTCACTTTCTCTTTTAATCACTGTCGAGCAGAAATTAATTTCAGCTTAAAGAGTTTACAACAAGATGTTGTCATTGTCTAGGGCAGTAAAGGTCAAAAAACAGGAGCCTCTAAAATATACTCATCAGCTGTTTGCCAGGAATAAACTTCAGTTATTGACACATAATTATTTCCATTTTGTCCATGGCAAGCTGGAGCCAGAGACACACAGAGAGAAAAGGAGAGAGAGAGAGGCTACTCAACTTGATCACCCACCTGCTAGTATGTTGAGTGTTACATAGTGTCCTGAATCTGATGAGGTGGATTAAAGTTTCAATATCAGGTTGGATATCATTTGCCCATAACTTCAGGGTAAGATACAGAGTTAAGTGTTAGGTCCCCATGGCCTGTTTAAATCCCAAATCAGCTTCATATCAGCTGGGATGCCAGAGGAAACATAGTCTGAATTTTTACTTGTTAAAAATGCATTAATTTTATCATCTTGCAGAATCATCCTATAGAATGGATGACAGAAAGACTATAAATATCTAAGTACTAAGACTAGAATGTCATAGGTATCTCACAAAGTGGAGGCAATTAGTGGTATTTCCTTCATAGGTCTGTCACTTGAGAGTTAACTATGAGCCAGGGACTGTGATAAATGCAAAGTATGGAAAAATAGAAGACCATTAAGGAATACTGTTTTCTCCCATCATGGGTAGAGGAGTGTGAGGAAAGTAGTGTGAAAAGTTGTTCTCCAGTGACCTGTAAGTATAGACAGTCTTCCAGTGAGTGGGCACTGGAGGGAAGTTTAGAGTTACTGAGATCAGACTTAATCCCCATTTCTGCCACTTCCTAATTTTGTGGAATCTTGGGAAGTTGGTTCCCTCAGCTTTATAATAAAAAATACATGTAGCCAAAACCGGTTTGGCTCAGTGGATAGAACATTGGTCTGCGGACTGAAGGGTCCCTGGTTCAATTCCGGTCAAGGGCATGTACATTGGTTGCGGGCATAGGGGATGTGCAGGAGGCAGCTGGTCAATGTTTCTCTTATTGATGTTTCTAGCTCTCTATCCCTCTTCCTTTCTCTCTGTAAAAAATCAATAAAATATATTTTTTAAAAAAAAAATACATGTAATTGTTGATAAAGATTAAATGACATGATATATCTAATCAATGATCTTAAGTGATAATTAGGAATAATGATAGCAGATGTATTTTATAATCAACATATTACTAAACAATAAAATAATTAATAGTAATATCTAATACAGATAACATATTTTATGTCCTTTGGAACTTCTCTGGTATTTAAATACAGGGTTGGGCAAAAGTAGGCTTATAGCTGTTTGTATGAAAAATAATACAATAATTAACAGATAAGAATACAAGAATAAACTGTGTGTTTCACAATTGTAAACATACTTTTGCTTAAACCTATATAATAATTCATTTAACTCTTACTAAAAAGCCTATAATGAAGGTATCACTATTGTTCTCATTGTATACAGGAGTAAACAGAGGAAGTCAGAGAAAGTCTTTAACTTGCTCAACATGATACATACAATAAGTAGCAGGACCAGAATTGAAAACCCATGCCATCTAGATACACAGTTTGGACTCTTGTTATCCTCTTTTGAAGAAGGAGATGGTAGGTAAGTGGTATATAATTCTGATACACACACACACACACACACATGCTGGTATCCAATTTATGGCCAGAAAGTGCAAGAATATATATATATATATATATATATATATATATATAAGTGACCAACCCACCAGCTGACCAGCCAGTAGCTATGATGCTCACTGACCACCAGGGGGCAGATGCACAATGCAGAAGGGGAAACCACAGGCATAGAAACATGGAATAGACTGATGAATCTCAGAGAGAAGGGGGGAGGGTGGGAAGCAATTAACCAAAGATCTTATATGCATACTAGAGGCCTGGTGCAAGGATTCATGCACTGGTGGGGTCACTTGGCCTGGCCTGTTGGGAATGGGCCAAAACCCACTCACTGACATGCCCTGAGGGGTCCCAGATTGCAAGAGGGCACAGGGCAGGCCAAGGGACCCCACTGGTGAACGAATATGTGCACTGGGCCTCTAGTAAAATTATAATTAAAAAAAACAAACCATAGATTGGGACCTTTAGTCATATAGCAATGCAACACCCTCAAAATTCTGTGAAAGCCAGGCATAGAGGTGATAGAATAAAATAAAAATTAAATTAAAACAAAAACTGCCAGTGAGAAAATTTGATTTAATCCTTATGAAAACCCTAGTTGAGTGAACTAACCTGCCAGGATCCCACAAAATTAGGAAGTGGCAGAAATTGGAAGCAAGTATTGCTCAAATCTGTATTTTGTCTGTAAGGAAAACTGCCACTTAGGGGGTGAGTCACTAATATCAGGACATACACAGGAAGCACTGAAGCTGGATTTGGGACTCTGGTCTATCACAGATCTGAGAATATTACAGCTCAGCTATACAGCCTCTTGTTTAATTGCAGCATTTACTCAAACAAAAGTAGCAGAGGGGTAGGCTACTTTTAGAATAGTCATTGTTAAGCCTTTAAAACTAATTTTGTCTTTCTAACATTTTGTCTTTCTCTCTTTCAGCTTAGCACCATTCCAAGTACGGCATACACTAACAATTTGGAGATTTCAAAATAAGCAGTTTTTTAAGCTATTGCTAATGGTGCGCTCAACTCAAAAGTATCAGGTACCTGCATAAATTCTCTCCAGGACCTGTGAATAAGGATGTAAGGGGTGGAATATATCACTGGAGAGCTGCTGGGGTGGGGGAGATGTCTGGTAAATGGAGGTGAGGGCTTCAACAAGAGAAATATAACCAGTAATTGGTGATCTGGGGGTTACTTGTTTTGGATCTATCTGGACTTGGCTGATTATATTGAAGCAGAGTCCACAGGAGAGACCATTAATGCTTTAATGCACATTATAGCAATTACTTTTGGCTTGGATCCGTACATCCAGAATTCTAGTCCAGCTTTTTAAGGTGCTTTTGGGTGATGCCTGTGTTCTACATTTCTATATAAGGCAAGGACTGATAACAGTTTTTAGAGTTTAAAACCTGTGTTCACATACATTAACCTTATCATAGTTCATTCTCACAACAACTTTGTTAGTTGCTTATTATCTTCTCCAATTTGCCAGTGAGAAATGAGGAAATTGAGACCATATACATATGTAATGTCATTGAACATTAGACATCATGCTCACTGAGGAAAGAAAATAGGGGTGACTGCCTGAAAGTCTCCCACTCCAGTCTAAACCAGAGTAACCCTGCTTAGGGCTTCAAGCAATATGTATTGAGTATCTCCTATATGGCAGGCCCTATGGAAAATGCTGAGAAGAGGGTTTTGAGCAAACAGTTGTGGGCTCTTCTTCGAGTTTCTTTTAGTGAGGAGTTGTATAAATGTACTAGCCATTATTCATTTATATTTCTAATAAATGCTATGACAAAAAAAGACAATAGAGTTGTAATAGGAGCTGGCCTAAATAAGACAAGGTCTTGGATCTTCAATGAAACTTGTTGAAGTTTCAAGTCTTAAGTAATTTAAAAGCCACTAGATTAAGATAGTAACTCCACATTTAATGAGGGATCCTGGATCATTTTTAAAAAGTAATCTATTTTGGGGGGTAAATCTATTACTACATCTACCCATGTAATTTCTCAGAATGCCTATTTTATTTTCAGTCCATACTACTCATTTACATATTTCATACACTTCCTTGCATTTCTGGTCATTCTGACATTTTTCTTTTTTGTAGATGGCCCACCTCTCAAACTCAAGAATGGTGTCTTATCATATGATGGCTTTCAAGCTTCTGACATTTAATTGATTTACTAGCTTTCATCTCATTTTATCACATCCCATCTCATCCCATCCCATCTCATTTCACTGCATTTCTTTCTAATTAATGACTGCTGATTTATGGGTGGGCACTGTGCTGGTGCTGCACTTTAACTTTATGGAACTTAAGTTTTCAAGTAAAAGTGGGGAGTTGGTATAGAGGCAGGAAGAGAGCAAAAAAAGTCTATATGCAAGTAACAAAAAAATCTTTACAGTGGATATTTTTAAAAATCAGAAAAATATGGTGGGAGGAGTGTTAATGTGTTTAGAGTGTTTGCGGAGAGATTGTAGTATTCACCCAACTCTTTGAGAGGCTGAAGAGGGATGTGGGATGTGAGCCAGAACATTCTAGACAGGGAAGCCAGTGTGAGCAGAGATACATACATAGGCATTTTGGGACAAGGATATAGGTTAATTAAAGATTTTGGACTTTACTAGGAAATTAGATTTAATTGACTTAAGAAGTTATGTGAATTATCTATGAGAATTCACTTTAAAAATATTTGAGTGCCATTCACTGATTAATAAATTTTAGATCATTTATGTAATCATCTAATAACCAAGCATAACCATACTATTTCCATTCCTATATTTTACCATCATGTATTTTATCTGGGTCAGATAATACAAGGTCTAAATCAAGATAGTAGCTATTAGAATGGACAAATTGACAGATTATGGAGGCATTTTTCTGCAATAATCATCTCTTGTTACTGGTAATGATGATGATCATTTAGCAGCAGAGAAGTCGAACCCCTGAGCCAAATGCTTCTAGGGTCTGTAGAATTCAGGCCAGAAATTGGTAAAGAAGTATTTTGTCAAGCTCACTGCCTTGCAATAGATGCCCTCAATAGGTATTTGTTGCTGTGATTTGATTACTTTCTGTGGAGTACAACCCAGTTAAATCCAAGTCATGTCTTCACCAAGAGGCATAGATCTATGTAGAAAACACAACAAGGAACATGTCCAACATATCTCTACTTCATCCTCATGATTCAGGGCAAGAAACCTGATTTAGAAAATTGTGGGTCAGCAGGCAGCGGAGAGGAATGGTGAATGGGAAGATGACCTGCCAGGATTTTATTTCTCCTATTACTGTCAGATCTGAGACATGCAGAGGGAGAGAAATCACCAAAGGGAGAGGTTACTCCCTCTTCACAAATATGAATGAGTAAGTGGCAATTCCCGCTCATTAAAATTCTATGGAGATAAAAGAACAAAAATTTGTAGATAATTAGCCAATTTCTCTATTTGCAGAAATCGGCTGAGCATAAATAAAAAATGGTCTTGCTATTGATGCATGTGGTCATCATCTACAAATGGAAAAAATATGCTCATCACCATTAAAGAGGTTTTTCATGCCATTTGCTTTGAAGCATTAACAAAAAAAAACAAAAACAAAAAAAAAACAACAATGAGATGGACGCATGCTGTTCCTCCATTCACTGTCCCTGATTTCTGCCTCAGACACAGCACAGACAGATACGGTGCTGCTGAGTCCAATTTTGAAAACAGCGGACAGAGTCTAGAGAACCCTGTCATGGTAACTGCTAAACACCAGGTCCTTATTAGTAGGTATCAGGGCCACGATGGCCCCAGATTTAAAAAGGCAGTGTCTCATTCATTTCAACTTAATCTCAAATTTGTAAAATGCCAACATTTTGCTAGTTATATCACAATCATGTCACTTATCATAATCAAATCTTCACAGGCATGGGAGAAGCTTTGTTAACTGCACGAGTCCACGCTCTTGCTTTTATTTTTCCTCTAGCCACGAGGGCCTAACAAATCTACAAATGGGCTCCTCCTCAGTCTTCCACCTTGGCCACAGGGAAATGATGTACTCTAATAGGAAGCCACCTCTGATACACCTCTATGCATTAATCATTGCTTTCTCTGCACTCTCACAATCCACAAGTTATTACAGATTCCTTCTTAACTTGTTGTTTTTATTATTAATCATGGCTGCTAAAAAATGAGGCACCGACTGTACCTTTTTATTGTTTACCTTTTCCTTAGACTCTTCCAGGGCATTGGAACAGAGCCAGGCTCCAAAAGCTCAGGGAGTTTCCTGCTAACTGATATCTTTGGTAGACCTTTCAATTCCTTTTATTATTTCAGAAACTGTGGCACACCTGGCCAGTTATAATTTATTCCACTCTAATAACTAACACACATGTGTCTTACAGTAGTGTTACAAAGGCCCCAAACCACATAGTTTATGGGTGATATGGTAAAATAATAATGATGTGTATTTGACGCCAAGGTGCTAGTACGCTATGCAGAGTTGGAAGCATGAATATCAATGACTCTGGAGGTTTGGGCCTCAGGATACCCTTTAGCATGACTACCAGTTCCACTACTCAGAACGCTTGAGAGGTCTTGTTGTAGTGGAATAGGGCACAGTTCATATTTGTACATCTGCCAATCTTCCATTTTCTTGAAGTAAGAAACCCATGAATTTCCAGGGACTCTGTGAATTCTTTTGATCTATTTGTAAATGTCTACTTCTACATCACTTCCCCTATGCCATAATGTCAGGGGTCATTTATTCCAACTACATTACAGTGTTTCCCAAAGTGTAGTTCATGAACCCCCAGGGGTACGGGAAGAGTTTGGTGAGGGTACACATTGTACAGGAGTTTGGTGGGGATATGCACTGCACCGTGCTTAGCTGCACCTAATACATCCATTTTTTTTTTTTTTTTTTTTGATGAGGGGTACTCAGTGTTACAAAAATTACAGAAGGGACACACATATGTCAAAAGTTTGGAAAAAACTGAACTACAAGATAAACAGATAACTATCTGCCATGTGATAGTTAACCAGTTTTGTTCCATGGACTCCATATGCAAAATGAGGACATTTTCCCAATTACTTTTAACTTTCATAATCTATAGCAAAATAACAAATAGTAAGTGTCTGAGAACAGTCTCAAAATGAAAGTATTCATACATTGCAGACAAGGATATGGAATTAAATTGTGCTCCAGTGGTTTTCCTGCAGTGGTATGGATAATCCCATGGCTTAATGACCTTCCATCAGGAAGTTTCAAATTGATATTAGTGAACCACTTCCCTGAAAGTCCACATCACCATTAAATAGGCCATTCTCAAATTATGGTGCACAACTCATCAAAAGTACTTTGGCTGTGAGCTGATCTACAATAAAAAATCATGTCCATTCAGTACATCAAGGTGAATGATAAACAATTCCATATATTCCCAAGGTTTACTTATGAATTACATTCTTAGAAAAATAGAGATGGTCACCAACGTTTGAGCTCAATAAATTAAAAATTAGCACTTAGCTAAAATGTACTGATCCTCTACTTATTTTTTATGCCTGGCCTTCCAGTTGGTGTTTCTGGAGTTGGTTTTCCTAAGAAAAAGAGAAGAGTTTTGATGCAATGTAAGTATTCCATTATCAAGTATCTTTGATACTTTCTCCAGCCTTAGACATCCAGCTTCCTCAGAACAGACAGTGTCTGTTTCTTGCTGCTTCCTCAGTATTCAGAATAGTTCTTAGCACATAGTAGAATTTTAATAAATATGCATTAAGTAAATCAATACATATAAATATAGGGTTGTAAAAAGATATACAGGTGCATATTTAAATACATATTTTAAATCTGTGTATTACAAAATGTTCGCAGTCAAAAATTCTTCCAATGTTCAAAACAAACCTGTCATTAGCAACACAGCTAATATTATGCTTGTGTGCATTTTCAGAAGATGGAACCAAGGGCTGAAAATACTTCCCCAAGGTTCAGAATCTATTTAGTGGCAGACTCTCAGATCTCCCCAGTGTTCTTCTGGTGGCTCTTTTCTCTTTTTCTTAGCTTCCTCCCGCCTCTCAGATTTGGTGATTCAATGTGGAACCCAAGATGGCTGCCTGGATCCCCTTGGCCATGCTTCTCTCTCTCTGGTCCCCTTCTGTGACTTCCTGGGCCACTGCTGAGCTTCCTCCAACCAGAGCATCCTTAAGTGATGAAAAATGCAGCTCTGCTGAGCCTACTCATCAGCCAGTTGGCACTTTTTCAAATGAGCCACTGAATGGCAAATGCACAGATAACAGTGGGATAAAATGAGCTCCTCTTATTGATTTTCCAAACCAATATGGCACGGGGGCTCCTTCTTTGTGCCATCTCCTCCCTCTGCCTGGAGGCATTCTCCGCCCGTCCATCATTTTAATTAGACATTACACCTGGCACAAATGCTGAGTTGATTAACCTTAAAGGAGCTGAATAGGCTTTCTGATCGTTAACACAGGGCCCCTGACATATTATAACTCATGTTAACATGTGCCGTTGCACAAACTCACAGCTTCTTCAGCCCACTTTCCAAAGCTGCCGTGCAGGGAAATAGCATCTACAGAGAGTTCTTCACAAAGCATGCTCCCATAATAGCACCACGAAAAGCAAGATTTAAAGATGGATTGGTATGGACTCTGCAGATATCCCTTTTAATGTTTATATAAATGCACTTTCTGTGTCAAGGGGGGTTCTAAGGGATGGACCTCTGTGTGGGAGTGTTGTAAAGTAGGGTGATCTCTGAATGGTCTCGGTTTCTCTGGGTCTAAGACTTCTGATGTGGAAAACACAGATTGAATAGAACCTTAGGGTTTCCATGCATTGTCTACAGGTAGGCCCATCAGCATGCTTCTCACCCACAGTGGGGGGGTCTTAGAGATTGGGCATAGAGAACACTAGTGAATCTGTATTCTTTAATCCTGGTTAAGTAGATCCTGCCTCAAATAATTTATTTTTGGCAGGTGAGCTAGTTGGCATGCCATAGAGACATCAAGGAGCCCTCTTTCTTTTCCCTTTTCTTCTCCCAGATAAACCATACAAATCAGCCACTGCATATCCTCTCCATGGGTCCAGACCTAATGTCCTCACTCATCCAGCACTAAAACATCACCCTCATGGAAGCCACCCCTGGACCCAAGCTCTTGTCAGATCAGGATGAGATGGAAAAGAGATAATCCCATGAGGAGGGAGAAGGAATTTTTAAAGATCCTTTATCTGTCCCATCTAGCCTTTTAGTCTAAGAAAAGGTTCATTTACCTATGGTGGGCTTGGGATTCAAGTGCTGAATCCACCCCTCTGGCTTGCCCTGAGGACAGTGAGCTTCAGGATAACAGGGGCTGGATTTAAGGGATTTATTTTATTTATTTATTTATTTTATCTCAGATGCTAAGAACAATGCCCACAAAGTAGGTGTGACTGATTACTTAAACCAGTCAGAATTTCAAGCACAATGGAAGACTGATGGAAAACATATTTGTATCTGAATGTTTTCATTTCTCAAATAATACTATTCCAGTGGCAAACTATTCCAATTTATCTTTGGCCTATTATTCTACTTACAATTATTTTGGGGTAAGGGAAGGAACTCACATTGGTGAGAGGTAATCTGTACCACCAGTTAGGCTTGCACACTGGTATTCGATCTGGGTTTTCTCAGCTGTGTGACTTTGGCCAAGTTGCTTGTCTTTTCTGAGCCTTACTGTTTTACCAAGTTGTTGAGAGAATGGAATGTACTCATATGTATAAAACTCTTGGCACTGAGTCTGGCACAGTTGCTACTGAATAAACAGAACTTCCTTTTAATACACTAAACTAAGAAAGAGGGGAGGGAAACAAGGTAGAGAGAATGCAGTGAGTTGCTGTCGATGGACACTATTAAGAAGCAGAGGACAGGAAAAGGTTAAGTCTCTTTGCTTTGCCTTAAAATATAGGGAGAAATTCATCTCTTTGGAAGTTACTGGAAATGAGATTTGTGTTCTGACACAGTGATCTTATTTCTTATATTCTTGTCTGAGAATCAAAGGCAGGGCCCAGAAGATAGGCCTATAAGCACCTCTTTTTATCTGTTGAAACTTAAGGACTTCAAAGGTGGCCCAGTTAAACAACACCTCTGACCTCTATTCCATGTCTGTTTGTGCAGAAAGGTCAGCCTCTCTCTGGCTTGTGGCTCCTGGCAGCACAGAAGCATCCAGCCTCCCGGGAAGCTTCATAGTTTGGTGCCTGCACTCTGCTGATTTAATAGGCTTCATCTTTGAGATGTTCAGGAACTGAGAGCACTTAAAGAACGTTCATCATGCTACCACCCTTGCTAAAAAAAAAACAAACATGCCCACTTTTTCTCGAGTGCACATAGCAAGACTACAGCACCAGCATCACTGACTAGGATGCTCTCTTTGACATCTACCATCCTAGGCAAATGCTCCAGGGTCCCAGAGTGCATCATATGCCTCTGTTCCAGCACTCACTGTTGGGCAATGAACATCTGGCCACTTTCTGCATACCTGGTTTGACAATAATTTGGGTTTATTCCATATTTTATTAGTCTTTGCTTTACTGGCACCAAGCATAGTGCTTGACACTGGGAAGACTTTGAAGAATGAATTTTTTTTTTAATAACTAAAGAAATGAATGGATTAACCAATGGGACATGGAGAAACACATGCATTCCTTTGAAGAGGAGCTGGGTTCACACACTGGCTCTTCCAACAGCTCACTGACTTTATACAAGTCAGCAAGTCTCTCAAAATCCTAGCTTCATCATTTATAGAATGAGGATAAACATACAAATTGCACTAGTTATTAAATTATTATCTCTCGGTTCCAGACCTACCATTCTATACTGTGCAGAACATTTATGTTCTTTGCCTTCTTAGGTTAGGGCTGCTGGAGGGAGCCATCAACACAAGCAAGGAAAGAAAAGACACAATCCTTGTGTTCTGTTTTCTCCCTATTGTGAATGTTACTCAGAGACACTTACTCAGGCCCCAGTACGTGATTCTGGGCTGCAGTGTTCCTACCACGTTCAGAAACAGCCTTAGGCACACTTTCAGGGACACCAGCCACTACTGTTGGTTCCTTCTCAGAGGTCCAACCTCAACACTGCAGAGTCCGTAAGCTTTTTGTTTTTAAGAATTCTAACCCATTTCCTTTGTCCCTACCCTAGGAGAGACAGACATCTCAATATTATTTCATTTTTCCACCCCCCGTTTCCCTTTTCAGTTCTTCATAGTATGATGAACAATTTCTAAAATTAAATTCTGTCTAAGTGACTAGTGTGATTTCTAATTGCTCTTCTGATTGAACCTTGACTGATATATCCACCTTGTGACAGGATTGTGGTACCTGTCAGATATCATACTCATAGGGCATTAAATGCATTGTTCGTCTTGTAGGAGTACTCATGAAATAGATTTATTATTATTACTAGAGGCCTGGTGCACAAATTTGTGCAAGGGGGGGGGGTCCCTTGGCCTGGAAGAGGATCAGGGCAATTGGGCCATCTTGCCCAGTCCCAATGGGGGCAATCAGGACACTGGGACAGAGGAAAGGACTGTGGGAATTTGGCCAGCCCAGTGGAGGGACCATGAGAAGCTGGCTGTGGGAGCACACTGACCATCACAGGCAGCTCCTGCATTGAGCGTCTGCCTCCTGGTGGTTAGTGCACATCATAGCAACTAATCCTTCACTTAGGCTTCTATATATATATATATATTGTTGTTGTTATTATTTTGGCTTGCTTTTTTCTTCTGATAAAACACACCTAAAGTTTACCATTTTAACCACTTCTGAGGGTACAATTCATGGGTCCTAAGAGCATTGACATTATTGTATACCAATCATCACTATTGACTTCAAGAACTTTTCATAGTTCCAAACTAAAACTGTTCATTCAACAGTAACTCCCCATTCTGTTCTCCCCTGAGCCTCTGGTAACAATTATTCTACATTTTTTCTCCATGAATTTGACAACTCTTTATCTCATATAAATGAAAACACAAAATATCACTCTTCTTGTATCTATTTTATTTCAATTAGCACATTTTCAAGGTCCCTCCATGCTGTAGCATCTAACAGAATTTAAATAATTTTTAAGGCCAAATAATATTCAACTGTATGTCTATACCATAGGTTGTTTATTTATTCATACACTAGTGGACATTTGAGCTGTTTCTATCTTTTGGCTGTTGTGAGTAATGCTGCTTTGAACATGAGTGCACAAGATAAGATGCTAGGGGGAAAAAGCCAACTTTACCTCTTCATAGGAAGACATGCAGAGTCTAATTTTAAAGACACCTAGGTACAGGGAGAGGATCCATCACAGCCACCCTTGCCAATTATCTCCCACAGGGTCCAACTAGTCAAGTTCTCATCACCCCACATACACTGCTCAGGTGAGACTCTGACTTCAACACCTTTACTGATCCCACATCTGGGGAAAAACATTCTTTTGTTTGAGAGTTATCATCACTCATAAAACATTTGGTGAATGAATGAATGAATTTATTCTCTGTGAAAACAGGATAATTGTACCTACTACCTTCCATTGTGATTGTCTGCCCTTCCTTTGAAATGGAGAGCTTGTTGATAAAAAAAGGCCATTATCTCTTTCTCCTGTTCCCTCCCCAGTGACTATTGGGTAGAGTAGGCATACAATTGTATCAGTGAACCCATCCTTGCCTAGGGGAACTTCAGTTTTCCCTCTTTTGTACCCAAAATGACCTGCTAATATGGCCACAGACTCTATTCACTGACAAATTGGATTACATTGGTGTTTCAGGCCACAAAATGTACAAAACTCATGGTAGATGGTTCATTATAACAAAATTAGCTCAATGAGTCTTCATCTCAAGCAAATCAAATATCCGTTTTATAGGCTTATGGATAGATACCATCATTCTTGTGACTGAAAGAAAACACAAGTGCCAGCGAGGATGTGAAAGGGCTGAGGGATCCTTCTGTGTCACCAGGAACTGAGAGGTTCAGATAAATAAAAAGAGGCCTGTGTAAATGAACTGTGGAGGTTTGGCATAACCTAATCAATGTGTGACTGAGTGGTCAGAAATAAATCCCTTCATTTCAGATTGGAGACATTATCTGAGATATGGAATGTAATGAGAGACTCAGTCAACAATTTGTAGCACTGAATTTTCTGTTGGCACATACTTTGTCATATATGTATGTATCTGTGCTTTCAGATATCAAGGACCTCAGCCGAGGCCATTTATTTATCTCTCATTATGCACTGCACACTTTTTGGCATCAAGGACAGTCAATCAATCTCAATTCATTTCTTTCAGACTTGAAGTTGATGCTACAATGACCTTCCAGCAGACTGTCAACTCAGAGCTCTGGGACAACAGTGCTAAGGTTAGTCATTCCTCAACTTTTATTACCCACCCTGGCATTTGTATTAATTATAGTGATCAACTGATAATAAACTAGAATCATCACTTCCTGGTTTATCAAATAGTTTTGTTAAATGTTACTGTACTTTCATGTTCACCACTGTACCATATGGAAATCAACATACCCATTATAGAGATGAGACAAAGTGAGGTTAATTGGCATGACCAACATCACTGATTCACATTTATGGAAACAACTAACCCATACTACAGGTTGATTTAATAAATTTAGGTGCTCATGTTAAACAAATGGAATATTATTAGAACATATGTCCTCCAAATTATGTTTTCTACAATTTGTGTAAATTCATTTCAGTAAAATCCAATTAAAATCTTATAAATTAGTTATTTCCTTGCTATGATTTTTTTAACCCTTCCTTCAGTGTTTTCTCTATCACTATAGTGATCTCTTCAAAATGCCTATTTGATAATTTTCCTTCACTGGGTAAAAATATCCAATGGCTTTCAGTTTTGTAGAGGTGAACTGTTCAATGTTTCTAGCAGGGCATTTAGATTTCCCATTTCAAAATTAGCAATGCTGTTGCTCAGGTCCTTGACTTTGGAAGCATCCTCTGCCTTCAACCCACTGAGCAGATGTCTAAGCTGCTTTCAAGTTTCTTCAGAAAATTATATTCACACACTACTTCATTCATCTAGTCACATGATAATTTCTTTATTTATCCCTTTACTCAATAGGCTAATGTTTATTGAACACCAGCTATGTCCCAGGAACCAACATACACAGTCTTCCCTCAGTTTCCACAGGGCATTGCTTCTAGGACTCCCCATGGAAATCAAACTCCACAGATATTCACGTGTCTTACATCAAATGGGGTACAATTTGCAAAATTACTGCACACACACTCCCATATAATTTAAATCATCTGTATATTACTTATGATACCTCACATAAATGCTACATAAATAGCTGTTATACTGTATTGTTTAGGGAATGATAAGAAAATAAGTCTGTATATGTTTAGTACTCATACAACCATCATAGGTCTAACTACATAGTACATGCTAGCAACAACATAACTTTTTTGGGGGAATATTTTAAACCTCTGGTTGAATCATGAATGTAGAGTCTACAGATATGGAGGACCTACTATAGTATATAGGTACTAGTAATTTTATTTCATGCAGATTAAATAAGCTATTCAATATGCAATTCTTTATCAGTATATGATATGTAATATACATCATATAATGTACAGTAAATACATTAAGATATATAATACATAATGATATATAATGTACATTAAATAATACCTAATATTATCCAAGGAAAAGAACCATTTATTCATTGTTACAAGACAGATTTTCAAGCATGTTGGTGAGGAGTAGAAAAATCCAGATTAAGGTTTTCACATAAGCAAGACTTTTGTTTTTTTCTACTCACATATATGTTCTGGCTTCTTTGGAGATTTCTAGTATACATGGGAGTTCAAGACATAGCCCTTCTCCCGTCCCCCCTCATTTCCTAACCCACTTTTCAAAGGTCCGTCTTAAATGCTACGAGACAGACAGCGGAGTGACGGAAGTAGGTCTCATTAGCAGAACAGTCCAGTGATGTCCAGCCTCCCCCACACCATGAGAGCAGCAGTGCCTGTCTCACAGGTTCTGACGAGATGGGGGTGGGGGGATTTCAGGATTACAATGAAGATATTTATGTTCAGGGCTATTGGAAGAGGTTTTGAATTGAAAATATCAAAAGAAGGGAGATCTGTGAAAGCTTTCCTTGGGCTCCTGCTAAATGATAACTTTGTGTAATTAAAATGAACGAAGTATGTGACCGCGTTCCGTCTTCGCAATCACAGCACTTTCTCTCCTTTGTTTAACTGCTTTGTTCGTCTGGAACTGGCGTTAAAAAAAATAACAGAAATAGAAGTTGAATGTATTCCTGCAGGGCTGTATTTTTAGTAGCTCACTTTGCTGACGGGGCCTGGAGGGTTGAGAATCTAATTATGAACCAAAAAGATGGTGTTGGGGAGAAAAGGGACACGGGTGAGAATGAGAAGGAAGGACGCAGGGTAGGTGTCAGTGGGTGGGCTGCTTGCTTTCCCACTCCAACCAGAACAATCTGCACATTCCCTGGTGGGTAGAGGATTAACTGCTACCAGGAAACAGGAAGACACTCTGGCTTTAAACGTCATTAGTACATGTGTTTGATGTATAAGTTTTCTAACTGGTTGCAGGAAGAGAAGTAACCTCTCCTCTCCAAATGATATTCCACAGTAAAAAGCTTCCAGAATGAGATGATTCAAACTAAATAGGCCATCATTGAGATGATAGACAGAATGACAACAGAGAACGGGCAACTACACTAGCGTGAAGGAGCTGAGAGGGTAACCACAGGGAGGGTGTTGGCAGGAACTTTTTATATCTTGACTGACGATCACAAAGAATTAAATGGCACTTGAATACAGTTTATCATTAGTATCGATTTATGAGTTAGCTTGTATATTTATAGCCCTTTTATATCTGCCAACTTCTTCCCCATTATCATTTCTAGTGTCTTACGACACAAAATGGAACAAGAAAAAGATTCCTGGCAGGTGGTGAGAGGTGGGTGCTATGCGTCCTTAGAACTCTGTCTAAGGTAAACTGAGGCATTGGAGTAGCGATAAGATAGGTCAAAGAGAGAATTAAGAACTAAGAACTTGGAAAGAAATAAAGTAGGTCAAATAGAAAATAAGCTTAAAAAAAAAAAGGTTGCTGTATTGATCGAACTCTGTGAGGACAGAAATAGGCACAGGGAAATGTGCAAGATGTGCAGCAAAATGAACCAAGTTATAGCAGGACCAAGGATGAAGAAAGCCAGGGATGGAATCGGTGAGCAGGGTTTTCGTCAGAACATCCAAGTCTTGATAAAGTCACCAAGTGTTTCTTAATGCCAGATGACCAAGGGACTTCATTTTAAAGAAGGCACCACCTGTCCTCCTCTCTCTAGCCAATCCTAAACTAAACTTATAGTCATTACAATAGAACATGGTTAAAGCCTCAAATCAATATTTCTTTCTTGGTCTCTTTTAAATACAGACTCAGAGTTACCAGATGATTACTGAATGAATGAATGAATGATGTAAAACCTCCCTTCCTCCCCGATAAAAACAACAACACCCGAATTATATAATACAGAATAAAATATGTTTTTGCTATTGCTTTGTTGGTGTCTCACTTAATGTATCATTGCATCATGAGCCACTCTAAGAAAATTAATGGCTTACAACAATCAACCAATATTTAATGTTGCTCATGAGTCTATGGATTAATTTGGCAGTTCTGTGGATCTAGATAAGCTTGATTGACCTCAGCTGGGCTTGCTCATGTGTCTATGATCAGCTTTCAACGTGAGTAGAGACAGATCTAGAGCCTTGTGTACATGTTTGGCAGTGGGTGACTGTTGCTTAGTGCTACAAAGGTGACTGGGCCACATAAGCAGTACCCCGCAGGCTGGCCCAGGTCGCTGACACGACAGAGGTTGACTAAGAAGAGCGGATGTGTGAAAGGGTTCTGGATGCGGAGGCTCAGAACTGTAGCAATCTCATTTTTGCTACTTTAATTGCCCACAGGAAGGAACAAAGTAGCTCCGTTTCCTAGAGGAGCGCCTAATAGAGTCCACTTCTTGATAGAAATTGCTGCAAAATCACCTGGCAAAGGGGTGGGAAGATAAATGACTGCTGTCTTTTTGCAAACCATCTATCATGCCTGGATTGAATTTCTTGACTCTCCAGTAAGTGCTCATAAAGATCATTCTGGCAAAACATCTCTATGTTGCACAAACAAAAACTTAGACTGAGCCAATTTATGCATCAACCAAATTATAAAATAACTGAATACATATCTTTATGTATACACCCAAATGTGAGTACATTAAGATTAAGTATAATTGAGGCAGACTATGCAGAGCTACATGTACAGTACTTGCAGTCTTACAGCTTTAATTGGCTTTCTTACTTTACCACACACTAGCTCTTACTTATTTCCTCTAATTATCAATTTTCTACTTTAAACATTGTAATCATACTAGTACCTGTCATATGGGCTAACATGGAGCAATACATAAGATAATGCCAGTGTGCTTTTAAGGCCAGTGAACAGGCTGAGGTGGTCAATATATATTGCCTATCATGATTTTACCTAAAGACCTATCATACTTTAAGGGAATATGAGAGAGATGTTTTTATGGGCACTGATAAAAGATGCACTTTTTTCCTTATTGTAATTGTAATCACCTTAATAATTTGTACATTGAGCAAGATAAAACTTCTCTAGATATTTCTAGAGTAGACATCATCAACATCCAGGATTGCATGTTTCTCATGTACTAAACCCAAACTGGTAAGGCCTGTGAGCACTCTTTATTAACCTAGCCCAATTGTGAAGGTCCTGGAGATAGAGAAGTTGTCGCTTTGAAAGAATGTGGTGGTTTTCTCACCTAGACCAGAGGTTATTCTAATTGTAAAGAAGGATGAGAATGTGTAGACTGCATACCTTAAATTGAGTCCCTTTTTGCTTCTAGACTACTTATCTGCTAGATATGAGGTGACTTCCTGGTTCCACAGGTAAGAGCAGATAGGGTTTTGGATCCCATCTGTACACAGGCCAATGACAGCAAGAAGGAAGGAAGGGAAGGAGAAGGCGGTCATCAAGGATAGTGAGAATTATAGTGTTTTCCAATTGTTCCCATATCACCTGTTATCCCAAGATATAAAGGCATTCTGAACAAAATAAAGATCTACATTTTCCATATCAATAAGTAAAATCCATTTATCTAACAATAGAATTGGAGGTTCTATGATGTTAAGTGACTTGTCAATGAAACTATATCAGATCTGGGGCAGAACTAATTTCCTATAAATCCACAGTTTCCATTTCGATCAGTATTAACAAAACAAAAATAATAGGAAAACTCAGGGTTAAAAAAACATATTATTTTATGTCCTTATCATTGCAAAGCTTTGGATAACTGCCTCTATCTTACTGTATATCTGCATGCATGTATGTTTTTGTATTATGCATGGAGTGCATGTGTGTATACATGTGTGTTTGAAAGAGTAAAAGAGACTCCTGACCATGTGATTGTGTAGTATTACTGAAAATGCATGTACACTAGTTCAACTGCAAACCAATAGGTGTTTGGTGAAATAAGAGTTCTATGCTTGTGGTTGAAACCATTTAAACTGCTTTTCTTTTTCTGAAGGATTTCCCAGAAATGGTGGTTATGTAGAAGACAATTTGTTAAAAGATGTACAAGACACGCCTCTCTGTCTTGTACACCTTTTTATTTGTTGATGCTGCCATGCCCAAGTAGAACTCACTTAGAGAAATGTTACATGACTTTAGGGAAATCACTTATGTCTTAGTACCATTTTCTCCTTCTTCACCAATGAGGGGGTTGAAATAGAAATCTCTAATGTCTTCCCCAGGTATGAAACAGTACCATTAAGTAATGCCTAACAAATACCATTAGTTGAAATAGAGACAATAATAAGTCAGTGCCTGATACAGAACAGGATGCTAAGTCTGTCCATTTGTG
The DNA here is from genome assembly GCF_014108245.1 of Pipistrellus kuhlii. Taxonomy (NCBI): domain Eukaryota; kingdom Metazoa; phylum Chordata; class Mammalia; order Chiroptera; family Vespertilionidae; genus Pipistrellus; species Pipistrellus kuhlii. The sequence goes on along the minus strand of NW_023425427.1, from coordinate 3,241,830 downwards.
TGGTTCAGATTATCAATGCAAGGGAAGAACAGGAAGGCTTTTGCTGTACGTCTAAGCTGTTAGGACAGAATGAGTCACTAAGCATAGGCAGAGGAGGACAGTTATTTTAAGGGGCTCTCCCTTTGAATTGAGGTATGGACACAGGGAAGATTTTAGTATCAGGATATTCTTGGACCCCAGAGATCAAGCCCAACCTGCAGGAGCTACAACAGAAAGGGGGTGGTTGGAATGATAGAGGTGGTGCCCTGGACCAGGGAGAACTTAGAATGCAGAGGGTCTCTATGATGACTACAACCAGGAGCTGATCCCCACAGAGTGTTTGCTGTTCTCTCTGTGTATCTGTTTTATATGTTCTTTTGAATATTCATTTCCATCCTCTATTTGGCAAGAGACATAGCCAGCAACAGCTCCCAAGCCTTATGTTCTTCCTCTCACTGCCTGAAAAGAACCGCTCTTTTTCCTCTCCTTCCAGCTCATATTCTCCTGGGAATGCCTCTGATAGGTCCATGTGGCTCAGGTAACGGGATGAATTATCTGTGGCCAGAGGAGCAGAATCACCTAACATAGAAATGACAGCTGATGCCCCTGATTCTCATAGAAGAGAAAAATCACCAGGAGCTGGGAAGTGACTCTGATGATCAGCATCAGTCATTTGAAGAGATGGCCAGAATTTGCCTAGGGTATGTCCAGGTAGCTAGTGGAGATAAAGTAGAACAGGTCAGTTGAGTGCAGATTGGGTTTGATCTCTGGGGCCCAAGAATATCCTGATATTATAATCTGCCCTTTCCCTATACCTCAGTCCAAAGGGATAGTCCCCTTACAATAACTGTTCTTGTCCTTCTCCTCTTCCTCTGCTTAGGGTCCCATTCTGTAATTGGCTGCAGAAGTATTCCACTGGGTTCACTAGAAGGCCAAAGATGTTCATGGCATAAAAAACATTAAGGACACCTGCTGTAGAGTATGGGCTTATGTAAAAAATATATTCAATAAAAGATGAGGGTTCCAAATATATTAACTCTAGAGCAGTGGTTCCCAACCTGGGGCAGTTTGATTTTTAAGGAGGGCAATTTGAGAATGAGTTATTAACAATGAATTTTTGCATTTCTTGTGGTTCTAGGGGCCTCATATATAGTATATAAATATATATTGTGACATATTTATGTATTTCAGTTCTCTATTATATGTTTTGAAACTTTATTTGCTATTTTTTTATATCACTACATATTACTGATATTTTTAAACAATGTTTTAGTGATTTCTTCCTCAGTACTTCAACTGTCCTTTTGTTCTTTTGTTTTTCACTTTCATGGATGCCATGTTCTTTGGAAGCTTGTTTAGACCAAGTCAATGGCCTTTTAGATTCCTCCAGGTGAATAAGGATCCACTTTTGGAATAATAAGAATTATATGTCATGGGGGGAGGGGCAATCAGAATTTTAGAGATGCTTAGGTGGGGCATGGCCAAACAAAAGTTGGGAATCACTGCTCTAGAGGGTATCCAAGACAGCCAGTGGCCAGCAGTTGAGCTGTTATGTATGTATTTTCTAAGTTGTTATTGTTCCATGGTCTATTGAAAAAAAAAGAAGAAAAAAAAAAAGGAAGAAAGAAAAACATTCTCTTTAACCTTGATGGGTCAAACATTACAGAACTGAGCAATGCCCCAAACCAGAAGAGCAGGCAAACAGTTTCAGAGTGGTGAAGGCATCTTGCTTATGGGGAGGTAAGTCTTGTCTCTCTGTGTTGAATATAATTAAAAGAGATGGGAAAGAAACATGAAGAGGCCCTGTATCTCCTCTCAAACATGCTGCGGTGATGGATCAAAGAGATGAGAACTGACACCTTCCATCTCTAGGACATCCAAGTAGAAATACAGTCAATAAGGAGGCATGTTCATTGATGTGCAAGGTGTCTTCTCCCATCAAAGGGGAAAAGATGAAATCTGACAGCACTCCCCTCATTAACTCCTCACCTCTTTCCACCACTGGCTGGAGGTGGAAGAAGCCTTTGGGTAAGTGAGACTTGCAGTTTGTATCCATGGGATGTTTGGGTGGAATTTCTATCTAGGTCTTTAAGCCAAGGGCTTTCGCATGTTCATTTACAGCCTCTAGCTAAAGGATAGCAAGGGAAGTTATTAGTATGTGAAAAAAGTAAAACTCCTTAGGTTAAGAGACTTGAGGGCAGAAGAATCTGATGCATCTTAACTGTTTCACTTAAGAGATGTCTCCTTAATGGATCACAGTCTACTGGGGATTGGAAGAACTCATGGTTCAGGATTTTACATGTGCTCTGGGGACACTGAGCATTTTGGGTTCTCAATTATAACTGCAATCCCCTTAAAGGCAAAGATAATTCTGTTTCTCTAATATCCATCAATGTCTGGTAGATAGTAGGCCTTAAATAAATGATTGATATGAATAAATGATGGTTGAATAAAACGATACGGAGCTCTAAAAAACCCTACCTAGAATAAAATAAAAGACACTTAGCTGATTGATAATGCTCTATATTATCTGGCCTTCTGACTAGGTGTCCAGTCCAATCTTTCATCACTCCTCCCTCCTGCCTTACTCAACAAAGAAAGAAACCATAAAGGAACACAAATGTGTTAGCATCTTGGTCCATGCTGCTCCAGCTCCCAGGAGGCAGAAAAGGCTAATTCTGTTTCAGTGAGTGGAGAAATTTCTCTGTGCAAAGCCAGTGCTTGAATATGGATTCTGAAGGATAAGAGGGATCCAGTCTCATGCAGGTCTGGAAGTGGGGGTAGGAAGTGGAATCCAGATCAACAGAGAAGAAGTCAAGTACTGAAGCAACTGAAGCAGGAATGAGCCTGAATTATAACAAACAAAAAAACCAGAAAGACAGCTGATGTGGCCACAGGATAGTGAATGAAGGGGCAGAGCAATACAAGACAAGGTCACCAGTGGGAGAGTTAGATACAATACAATACACAGGTCACCTAGGACTCTGAACTATAAGAGGAAAGAGAGAGGAATGAGAAGGCCCACTGTATGAGCAGGACAGGGCATTATCTACTTTGTTTTTGCATGAAGACAAGTGTGGATTTGGGTAGTCCAACTAGAGGGTGACTTCAGCAGTACATGTGGTTCAGAGATAGCAGTAAAGCAGTAGAGAAGTGGAGAGATTTAGTACATATTTTGGGATCAGAGCCAACGAGATTGTCTGATGAGATGAGGAATAAAATTTAAATGATCAATTAATGAGAAAAGTATTTACATTTACTGATGAACTAAAAAAATAAAACAAAACCACACACCATATAAATAAATCAACAGGGAAGTGACATTTTTTCCTCCTATTTTATTGGCAAATGGTTTTAAAAATGGTGAAATCCTGAAATTGCATGAGTTTTGCAAATCAACTTAACTGTCCAGCGATCAAGGATGGAGTTAAATAAATTATAAGGCATGCATATGTCCAAATGCTCCATGGCCATTAAAAATGATGTTGTGGAAGAACATTTAATGACATGGAAATGTTCACAGAAAGTTTTATCTGGGCCCAGCTGTCAGGGCCCATACTTCTTGTTAAATACCAAATGGATTTGTGGTGAAGGAAAATCTTTAATATTTGCTGCAGAATTTCCCTTAGGGAGGGGACTATTTTTTTTTTTTAAAAAAAGAACAATGCCTGGCAAATTCTTGGAGTGAAAGTAAGGCCCCAAATACATAGGCCTTCAAAATGAAAGGGTAATGCAAGAGGTGAACTAAACTCTTCTTCAGGAGAAATTGAAATGTTGGAAAAATAAACACCTTTGGTGGGGAGTTTGGAAAAAAAGCTGCCGTATTGCTTTTGATCTGCAGCAATTCAGGATGGCCCAGAAAGCCCAAATGCAGGGGAGCAGGGGGGTGGGGGTGGGTGGATGGGGAGAGAAAGGGGGATGGACAGGCAAGCCATAGACTTAGTCATAATCCTAATACTCATGAGAACAAAACTCCTCCCTGTGGCATACTCCAGCCACCTTAGGAACTTGCAGAAAACCTGGCAAGGATTTGGAATTTCCATGGTATACGACAGTGGTAGGCAAACTCATTAGTCAACAGAACGGCAAATCGAGGCTTGTGAGTCACAGTTTGCCGATCGATGGTATATGACATGCTATTTTGAACCAATGTTTCAAAAGGCAAAGAGATCTCCACTCAGCCATTATAAAAACAGGATCTTGGGTTATAAAATGTAACTATATTTTCAGAATAAAGACTTAGGAAGAGTCTTTATAGAACACACAATTCAATCTTATGTTAGCAAAAGAGAAACTAAGGTCCCCATAAAGACAAAATGCAAATATATATATATATATATATATATATATATATATATATATATATATATAGAGAGAGAGAGAGAGAGAGAGAGAGAGAGAGAGAGAGAGAGAGAGAGAGAGATGTGTATATAGGTTACCTTTAAGCATGAAAAGTATAAAAGTTGACCCCAAATTCAAATTCAGGTTGATTTCAAAATGCAATGCAGTGTCTGCCCCTTGGTGCTCAGGCCCCTCACACAACAGAAAACATATTATTTGCTCCCCACGTGTAGGGAGCAAACTCATAGAAAGAACCATGGGTGTAATTTCCCATGTGCTGTTTTCACTCTCTGTGTTGCCAGTGGTTCCAGGCATCTCTCAAACAGAAAGCCCATGGCTCAGCGAGTATTTCATGTTGGAACTGCCATCGTGTGCTGGTACCCTGCCATCATGGGGAGAGGAAGAGCAATGCTGGCTGTCATTTCTAGTTAGCAAGCACAGGAAGGCAGCCTGGTGTGAGGAAGCTCACTGCGCCCCACTGCCCTGGAAGCCAACTGTGGCTCCGTCACTTTTGAGTCTGATGAACCTGGGCAAAGCCTTCAAAGTCATCGGCCTTAGTTTCTTCATCTGGAAATGGGGGCCGTACACTTGTCCAACTTGTATTTGAGAAGCAATTAAATAGTGAAACATTATTTCAAACTCTAAATATTTACTCACATATGTAAAAAAAAGATGTTCTTAAGTCTAGAGGGACCCTGTCCTATATAAGCTACCTATGTTTGCCATGAGAATTTCTCCACACATTCCTGCCACTGGTCACTGCAATGCTAATTCAATTTATTCTGGCATCTTTAAATATAATGTCTTTTCCCCATGTCTTCCTCCATGGGGGCTATCATATTCTGCTCACTCCCTTAATCCTTTAAGTGGTAAGTTACTGTTTTCCCTCTGATTTCCCAAGCCACATTATTGGAATGTCTTCTTGATTTTAACATTTCCCACATGTGTCATAGCAGTGTGTCATAGGAACAGCTGTCAGCTACTGTGCTGAGTTTCACATGCCTCAGCTAATTTAACCTTCCACCACTTTGGGAGTCAGATATCATAAGCTTTATTTCTCTAGTAAAGCTATAGTCCTATGAATATAAGATAGATGTATAATTCATTTTTATATCTTCAATGTGACCAAAATGGGACTCAATACATATATTATTACTGGAGGCCCAGTGCATGAAATTCATGCATGGAGGGGTGGGGGTGGAATTCATGCACAACCGGGGAGTGGGGGGGGCGTGTTCCTCAGCCTGGCCTGTAACCTCTCCAATCTGGGACCCCTCAGGGGATGTCCTACTGCAGGTTTAGGCCTGATCCCTGTGGCAGTCAGACATCCCTCTTGCAATCTGGGACCACTGGTTCCTAACCACTCACCTGCCTGAGTGCCTGATCGCTCCTAACCACTCTGCCTGCCTTCCTAATCTCCCCTAACTGCCTCTGCCTGCCTGCCTGATTGTCCCTAACCCCTCTGCCTGCCTACCTGATGCCCCTAACTGCTCTACCCTACAGGCCTAATCACTCCTAACCCCTCTCCCCTGCTGGCCTGATCAACTCTAACTGCTTTCCCCTGCAAGCCTGATAGCCTATAACCACCTCTGTCTGCCTGATCGCCCCTAATCACTTCTGCCGACCAGCCTGATCACCCTTAACTGCCTTTGCCTCTGTCCCACCACTGTGGCTTTAAAGGAGGTCTGGAAGACATCTGGTAGCATATTACCCTTTTATTAATATAGACTACTATTATATATGTGTTATGGATAATTACTATATAGCGTTAGAACAATTACTATTATTTATTAATAATTACTAATGCATGTATGTTATTAAATAATAATTACTATTTATTGGATTCTTTTAACATTAACATATTGGTTACTAGGCTAAGCATTTTTCATGCATTATCTCACTTAGGCATGATTATCCCCTCTTTGATATGTGAGGAACCTGGACTCAAAGAGGGACAGCTACTTTCATAAAGTCACTAGAGATCAAAACAGGATTCAGATCCAACACTGTCTGACTTCAAAATCAGAGTTTTCAGTCGCTACTCTTCCCTGACTCCTCTGGGAGAATCTGGGTAGAATCTTGGATCATCATTAACTAATGGTCCAAATCTTGGTCCAAATTTTAACACCAGGGAACCTTAGTAAGACATTTTACATTTCACTATGCAGAGTTTACTCTTGGCAGTCCTCATGGTGATTCTCAGACTACCACCATCTGCCATATGCCCTGTCTGAAGATTTATTCTTCAGGGAGAGATGCAAAAAGCAAAAGTATCACTACTGCTACAGAGAACTTCACAGTAGATCTGAATTCATATCCTTCATATCCATCTGCCAATAGTCCCGTGGCTGGTGCCATTTCAAATACACTAAGAATAACATGACTCGTGAAAATCTTGGTTGTTTCAGAAAAATGCTACTGCTTCTGATCACTGGCTTCAAAGAGGAGATGGTCAGTGCAGAGGTGCACGTGGCAGTGAGGGCTGCCGCTTCCTGGTCCTAGCATTGATTAGGAATAAAAGTGCTGCCCAGCCTCAGCCTGGCAACACATTCTCATGGCCATTAAACACCTTCAGGAAGAAAAGGGAATGTGCTGACCCTCAGAGGGGCTCAGGAACCCCGGTGAGATAAACATCTCACATTGCAGCAGAAACCAGAGAAATGCTTCACCGGGAGCCCAGGGAAAGTAATGAAAAAGAAAACCAGGGCAGTGGTACTAAATTGTGTGGAGAGAAATTATTTTCTGAGCCTCATGTTGGCATATGTGGTATAAAATAAACCTAATTTAGAACAGTGATTGTCATTTCATCTGTAAGGACCTGCTAAATATGCTGATCAAAAGTCTGCAGTTTGCACAAATAAGAGTAATGAATTTTTGATGGAACCCAACAAGAAATGGAAGGATCCATAGACTTGCTCACTCAATCATTAATTCATTGATTCACTGAACTATTCATTCACATATTCCTTCATTATACCCCTCGTGTCTAAAGAGAATTGGGGCAGCTTGCAATAGAAACATCCATATAATAAAATCCGATTTCTAAAGAAAACAAAACATGAGCCAGAAAAGCATGTATGACCAGAATATCTGTACAAGTCTTGCCAATTTCGCATTTTTACATTTTTTAATGAGAGAGAGAGAGTTATGAGTGGAAAACATTAGTTAGTTGCCTCCTGTATATGTCCTAACTGGGACTTGAAGTTGCCACCTTCTGCTGTATGGAATGGTGTGCCAACCAACTGAGCCATACTGCCCAGGGTATCTTGCCAAGTTCTTGACCAAGAGCCAGGAAGGAAATGGAGTTGACATACTGCAATCAAAGGGGAAATTATTTTCTAAAGATGCATCCCCCTCTGCCAAGAGAAGAACACTCTTTTGTTGAGAATTAGAACAGTATCATTGGAGGAGAAAAGAATTTAGAAAATTCAGAATGATTCCAGTATTTGTCTTCATGAAGAACAGTGGGCTAAGGTAAAAGTACTGAAATCAAGCATCATGCCTCTGAGCTTCCTAGAGGAAACAGTAACTAACTAACTAACTAACTAACTATATATATACTGTGTATATATATATATATATATATATGCACTGAGTGTTCAGATTATTATGATCTCTGAATGCATAATAATCTGGCCACTCAGTGTATATCCTGTATAATAAAAGATTAATATGCAAATTGCCCCTTTGATCAGGAGTTCGACCGGCAGGCAGGCTGGCCAACTGCCCATGTCCCTTCCCCCTGGCCAGGCTGGCCGGACCCCATCCATGAACCTATTCATGCACTGGGTCTCTCTCTCTCTCTCTTTCTCTCTCTCTCTCTCTCTCTCTCTCTCTCTCTCTCTCTCTCTATATATATATATATATATATATATATATATATATATATATATATATAGTGTATATATATATATATATATATATATATATATATATATATATATATATAAATAAATAATCTGGCCACTCAGTGTGTGGCCACACACACTGAGTGGCCAGATTATTATGTGTTCAGAGATCATAATAATCTGGCTACTCAGTGAATATATGACCTATAGTAATGGGAATTAGAATGATTTACTTCATGCTTCTAGGAATTTTGAAAGAAATTGGCCACCCAAGCATTTATCTAAGCATTAAAAAACATTAATAATTAGTAGCACAGAATCTAGAGAGAAGATATCTTTTTAAAAAAATATTTTAAAATTTAGTTTATTTTTTTTTACCTTATTTATAGAAAACAGAGAGGAAAAAGTACAACCAGCATTCATATAACCATCATCCAGATTTGATAACTAACATTTTGTCATACTGAATTTGTCTAATTTTTGCTTAAACACTCAAGTATAATAAATATAGCATTATGCCATTTTACACCTGGAAAATTTAGAATACATTTCTAAAAATGAGCATTTTTCTACAAAACATGAATACCATAATCATATCTAATAAATTTTTAAAAAATCCTAATTATCATTAAATATCATGCCTGCATTCAGATTCATTGTTCCTCAAAAATGAAATCACTGTTAAATTCAAATGTATCCAGAATCACATCAAGTATAATACCTAAGGGTGAATTCATAATATTTGGTTTCCTGAAATACCAGGGATCTGGGAAATAGGCGTGATTCTCCTGGGTGGAAATGTCCTCCTCTGATAACTATGGCAGCATTTATTAGAACTCTTCTTAAAAAAGGAGGTTGTGGAAAAACTTGTAGGAAATATAACCTTGGCTCTTTTTTTTTTTCTTAAAAAAATGTAAGTCATACAACCTTTGTCCTTTTTATAATTTGTGGCAATGTTACATAAACAAACAAATGTACAATTCAGTGAGTTTTGACAAAAATACCCTCCCTTCTTCCACCGCTTCGGAGGTTCTCCGTATTCTTTTGGAATCTATCTCCACCCAACACACGAAACTGATTTCTATCACCACAGAAAAGCTTGCCTACTCTTTAATTTCATACCACCTTTGCATCACGCAGCACACATTCCTTTGTATCTGACTCTTAAATTCAACGCAAAATGTTTATGAGATTGTTTTCCCCTTTTGTGTCATGTATCATTACTTTGATTGGCTTTCTTGCTGCAAACCATTTCATTGTATGAACATGTCACCGTATATTATTCTTGCTGATAGGCATTTGGGTTGTTATGCACCCTTTGCTCTTAGGAATAAAATTTCTATGAATATTGAATATAGTTTTGTAAATGTACATTTTCATTTATCTTTATTAAATGCCAAGAAATGGAACCATTAGGTAAGTGTATGTTTAACTTTATAAGGAATTGCAAAAATCATTTTCCAATGTGGTTGAAACCCTGGTATAGTCTACCTGGTATAGAGACATCCATTAACCCACAGTACTACCTACATTTGGTAGTTTCAGTCATTTTTATTTTTTCCACCAAGTAGGTATATAATGGTATCTCAGTGTATGTGTGCTTGAACGTATTTTCACAGTTTAAAAATTATAATTCCAGTGCCCACTTAATTGGGCTATTTATATTTTAATATTGAGCTAAAAGAGTTCGTTATATATTTAACTTCTGTAAAGTGAACATTTTCTCCCAGTTTGTGGCTTGCACTTTCAGTTTTAAAATGTTTTAAGACCAAAGGGTTTTTAATTTAATAAAACTGGATGTATCTTTTTTTTATGATGAATGCTTTTGGTGTTCCTGGCATATTCGCTTACTTAAGAGCAGAAAGATACTCTCACTTTATTCTAGAAGTATTATAGTTCTTATTTTTACATTTATGGTTTATATAAAAAAATTTAGTGTGCTATGATCTAGGAGTAAAGGCTCATTTTATTTTTCCAAATTGTTCCAGTACCATTTTTTTTTTTTTTTTTTTACGAAACCATGTTTTCCCACTGAAATCCCTAAGTGACTCTGATAGCCTGACTTTCAAAAAGTCATTGTAGCAAATATGTGCAAATTTGTGTCTAGGTTCTTTCCTCTATCAACATATTTACTACCGGTAGTTATAATAAAGCAGTATATTTATTATTGTAGATTTGTACTAAATTATGAAATCAGTCACAACCTCCCGCCCCCCAAAAAATGCGTTTTCTAGGATCTTGTGGGCTGTTTTAAGTTGTCTTTCTACATTTTAAAGTGATCTTGTCAATTTCTATAATGAAAAGCTACTGAAAATGTGGCTAAAATGGCAAAAAATCTATAGGTCCACTTAAGGAGAATGCATGCCTTCAAAACATTAAACCTTTAAATTAATGGTCATGGTATGTCTCTTCATTTATTAGGTTGTTCATAATTTTGTACTGCAATATTTTGATTTTCAATGTAGTGATCTTCCACAGTTTTCAATACATTTAATCCCAATTATTTCAATTATTTTATATTTTTATGCTAATTATAAGTAACACTTTAAAATTTAGTTTCCAAATGCTTTGTTGCAAGAATTCAGAAATGTATACATTAAATTTTTATCCTAAAATGTCCCCTAACTTATTTATCAGTTCTGATGGCTTATTTAAAAATTCCTTAAATTTTTCTGTTTACCTTAGTGAACAAAAATACTTTTGTTATTTAAACCCACTAAATGGTATTTAAAAGGATAAATGTCCCTATAAGGGCTATATTAGCTTTATCCCACAATTTTTATATGTTGTATTTTTGTCAATATTTCACTGAAAATTTTTTTATTTGTCTTGTGATGTGTTGCCTACTTTGAAAATATTTATAATTTTTCTAGATATCTTATTGTTTTGTTTTATTTTTAACTTATGATTTAATTCCATTACATTCAGGAAACATAGTGTGTATTGCTGCAATCCTTTGAAATCCACAGATTTTTCTTGATGGTTTGGTATTGGTGTGTCAGTGACTGTTCCAAGGGCACATACAGAGATACATGTGTGTCCTGCAGCAATTGGATTCGATTCTGTTTCAGTGTCAATCATGTCAGATTCACTTAGGATGCTGTTCAAATCATCCCTCATTTTTACTGAAATATGTCTAATTTTCATATTAATTACTGAAAGAAAAATGTTCAAGTCTTCAACTCTGAATAAGTTTTAGTTTTTCCCATATTCTTCAATTATGATGAACTTTCAGTGTATTTTCTCCATATTTCTGTCAAATATTTTATCATGCACTTTGAATCTCTGTTGTTACCTGCATATACAGGCAAGATTTACAACTTAGGTTAATTAACATTTAACATTGTGGAGTGATCCACTTTATCTCAGAATAATTTTTTGTCTTAAATTTCAGTTTGCTCTGACATAAACATAGCCACACCAGCTTCCCTGTGCATATTATTTAATAATTTCAATCCATTTTTTTCAACCTATATGTCTTTATTTATTGAATGTGTTTGTTGTTAACAGCATTAAACCATCTCCCATCTAACAACTGCTGCCTTTTGTTTAGAGTGTTTAGTTCCTTTATTAAATTTAATGTGAAATTAAATTACAATGTTTAAATCTACTACTATTTTTCCATTTAAATTCTATTTTACCCAGTTTTTGTTTTTTTTTCTGTATACCTATAGACCCTACTTTTAGGTGTACAGTTCAGTAGTTCAAATGCACATACACTGCTGTACAGCCATCACTACCCCCCATTTCTATCTATCTATCTATCTATCTATCTATCTATCTATCTATCTATCTATCTACAATATCTATCTATCTATCTATTTATCTATCACCTATCTATCTACCTATGAATCCAGAGTTGACTCTTGAACAATGACAGAGTTGAGGGGCAGAGACCCATTGTGCACTCCAAATTGCTCATATAATTTAAGTCAACCCTCTAGCTAAATGGGATCCTCAACTTCAAATCAGAAACACAGGTGATCCCTGAACAACATGGGTGTGAACTGCATGTGTCCACTTTTACACATATCTGTATGTAAAATAACTTTTATTGATTTATTTTGATATTATAATATACTCTTTCACTTTTAACAGTTTAATTTGAACAAATTAAACATGACTTTATATATAATAACCTTATAGTGGATACTTTCATTTATGATTTCTATTCAATTTTATTGTCATACATTATTTTCACTTTACTCAACTGACTCTAAAAGAAATTAAGGAACACTTTTATACTGACTTAATATTTATTATTTCTAATGCTCTTCGTTTTAGATCCAAGCTACCATATTGCACCATATCCCTTAAATTAACAATTTCAGCAGTTCATGTAGTGTATCTGCTATAAGGTTTTTTGTATGGTTTAACTAAAAATATCTTCATTTTGACATACTTTTTAATATGTTTTTTCCCCTCAAAATGTCAAAAATGTCATTCTATTATCTTTTATCCTCCTTTTAGTATGATGAATGACCAGCCTTAATTGTTATTATTCTTTTCCTGTATATAATGCCTCATTTTTTTCTGGCTTTTAAGATTTTTTCTTCTTTTAGTGAGAGAAAAAAAACCTGTCTAGCTTCTTCCTGCTTTTGACTGTTTCCTATTGTCTTAAAATAGTTATTTTTCTCCACTTTTATCATTATAATCATCTGAACATTTAGTTACCATAACACAGAATCCACATTGATTCCTTTTTGATATTTACCCATTTATTTGCTATTTTTGACAAGCTTCCTTCTTGCATGTGGACCCATGTTTTTGTCATATCATTTCCTTCTGCCCCAAACCATCTTTAATATTCCTTTTAGAGCCTGTGAGCTGATGAAAAATATTCTCAGCTATCCTTGTTTGAAAAAATAGTTCACCCTTCCTTGTCGAGGATGTCTTTTTTGAGTATTGACTTCCCACTTGACATATATATTTTCTTCAGCACTTCAAAGACATTGTACTTTGTGGTCTGGAAAGCAAATCTTTAGTCGTGAATTCTGTGGGCATGCTTGTGTTTGTTCCTCTGTACATAACGCATCTTTTTCTCTGGGTGGTTAAAACCTTCTGCTATTATTTCTCCAAATATTTTTTCTGCATCTCTCTCTCCTCCCCTTTTAAGGTTATATGTCAGACTGCAGGGAGTCCAACAGGTCACTTTGGATCTGACCATTTTTTCTTGCTCTGTGCTGAAGTTTTGATGGTTTCCTTGAATTCAAGTTACTTATTAAAAATCCTTTTTGTCTCCTTCCCCTGTCTGCCATAATATTTAATCTGTTATTAATCCCATTAGATAATTATTTGTTTAAATATTTATGATATTTTATTTTTATCTCTATAATTATTTGGCTGTTTTTTATACCTTCTAGTTCCTTTAATATTGTCTCTATTGTCCTTTAAATCCTCAAGCACACTGAATGGATTCATAATACCTGTACAGAAATCCTGGTCTTTTTTTTAAATATATTTTATTGATTTTTTACAAAGAGGAGGAGACAGGGATAGAGAGCTAGAAACGTTGATGAGAGAGAAACATCGACCAGCTGCCTCTTGCACACCCCCTACCGGGGATGTGCCCGCAACCAATGTACATGCCCTTAACTGGAATCGAACCTGGGACCTTTCAATTGGCAGACCGACGCTCTAACACTGAGCCAAACCGGTTTTGGCAGAAATCCTGGTCTTGTATTTTAATTATTTCACTCACATCTGGATGTGTTTCTATTTACTATTCCTCTTCCAGTTTTTGTGTCACATCCCTTACTTCTTGACAACAATAGTTTTTGAGTGGATTTCATAATTTTCTTATTTTTTTTTTAAAGCATTGGACTTTGTTCTTCCAGGCAGTTAAGCTACTTGTGGAAAAGATTGATCTTTTTGAAGGAGTCGCTTTTGAAACAACTACTTTTTTTTCTCTTTTTTGAAAAAACAATAGTTTTTATTGATTTCAGAGAGGAAGAAAGAGATAGAAACATCAATGATGAGGGAATCATTGATCGGCTGCCTGCATGCCCCTTATCAGGGACTGAGCCCACAACCCAGGCAATATGTGTCCTGACCCAGAATCAAACCGTAACCTCCTGATTCATAGGTCAGTGGTCAACCACTAAACCATGCTGGCTGGGATAAAAAATATTTTTGAAATTAGAGATAGAGTAACTTCCTACTCTAGGACTAGTTAGGTGCGACCACTAACTGTATTCTTCATTCTGACCAATTGGAACTGGAATGTCCCCCATCCTTCTGTCAGTCCCAGGAATTCTGCACCTTACAGCACCCATCATGCTTGGATTAGATGTTTGGAGTTTCATCCTTACACATATCTTACTGTGCAGTAAAGGACTCAATGACAGCCCTATGCACATATTTCCCCACCCCCCCCAAAGGAAAATATGGCTCTAATATAGACTAGTAGTAGTATTTTAGAGTTTCTGCTTATTATATTAATTTTTATATTTCTCAGTGCTTATAATTATAAATAATATCTTTTCTTCAGTATATTTTCCCTTTATTACTTTTCCACATGAGAGCGATTGATTTTATCTACTAATTTTAATTTCTATAGTTTATTAGTTGATGAAATATTTCAAATAAATGAATGAATGAATCTAAATTAAATAATAAAACAATCATCTAGAACCCTACTTAAGAAATTAAATTAGGAACTAACCAAATGCCACCTCTCGTGTATTTTGACACCTCTCATAACAACAATTGGTGGTTGGCATGATTTTTTTTAAAAACAGAATTCTTCCACATCATTAACCTTATTCATTCTTTGATTTCACTTCAGAAATAAGAAATCTGAGAATCAGAGAAGTGATAGAACTTACCCAGAATCCCACAATGACAGAAAGGCTAAACTTGGATTCATATCAAGGCCGCCTAACTCCAGATTCAGTGCCCTTTCTAACACACTCCACTGTTTCTCATCAGATGCCTGCCTCCTTTGAAGATTCGTTCCAGCATTATGCAACTAAAATTGTAATAATGCAGTTGAGTTCTCTTTGAGATTATGCCAAGCATTTTTGTTTTCAGAGGTGGGGCACAAATAGTCCTGAAAGTGCTGGCTGAGGTGATACTCAACCTCTAGAGAAAGAAAATGAAGGATCTGGAATTATAGTGAGATGGAATGTGACAGAGCCACACAAACTGGTGGAGGTATGATGCATCTCATATGTCCAGGTATATTGAAGGACCTGTCATTCATACATTGGTTTATGAGATAGGGGTAAGTTAATTCAAGTTAATATGCAGAAATGTTTCTAATAACAATCTGTCAACAGTGTAGAGGGACATATCAGAAGAGAGAAATGAGAAGAGAAAAGGAATACTAGAAAAGAACTGAGAAATTAGCTAAGGGAACAGAACAATTCTTTATTATAATCAGAAGAGAGATGACTAGAATTACTTTCTCACTAGCAATTCATTTTAGAGTTAATATTGTTGTGTATTTAAGAAGCTGAACTACAAAATAAAACAAATAGCAGGGTTTAGATCCCACTTAAGTTAGTTAGCATTTTGAAGCATTAGTTTCTTTTAAGATAAAAATAAATATATCAAATATAATTTGGAGGTTGTAATTAGCAAATATATGTATTTAGAACATGTAAAATATTATATAATCATTCAAAGAGTGGTAGATATCCTCTATGTAATCTATATATAATTATGAAAGATCCAATAATTCTATAAATAAGATATGGTATCCTTAAAATTGAAGAGATAATATGGTAATAAATGGTAATGTCTGAGAGGATATTTGGATTTCATTCATTCATTCATTCATTCATTCATTCATTCAACAAACATTCTTTGGTTACCTATCCTGTGCTGTTAACTTTTAGGATCTTCTAGAAAAAACAACAACATTCCAACTAACTAATAATCTTGAAAGTATAACACCTGAAGTAAAGTTAACGGACTTGGAAGTTAAGCCTGGGGACAAGAAGTCTAAAAGGAAGCAAGTGGCAGGTGTTACATAATTTAAGGAAGGACAATGCTGGGTTCTGAATGTCCCACAAGCATAGAAGCCTATAAATTTTAATTCATAAAGATATTTTTATAAGTTAGAACTGTCCAAATATGAAAAAAAAAACAATGATACTAGTATATGGTAAAATTTACTACATGACAAGACCTCTGCTAGATGAGAGGTTAGCATTATTTCATTAGATCCTCATTATAACCCTGTAAGATAAGTATTGCAGATAATGAAACTGAGATTCAGAGATGCTATGTATCTTACTCAATGACTCAGAGCTAATTGTAACAGATCCAGTTTCCTACTTATCTTAGACCAGAGATCAAGCTCTTCATTTCCAATTTGCACATTCTCCCTTGGGAAGATGAGCAACATGTCCCTTGGGTTTTCAAGTATAGTTTTGAAAGACCTCTTGACCACTTGGGATGGTGTGAATGAGTGAAAGTGAGCTAAAGAAAGTAGACTTTAAGGCACCTTCCAAACTTAAAATCATAAGATGCAATGCCTGCAACATAAATTTACCATCATTTACTGCTCTGTGATCTTAGGAAAGTAACTTTATCTTCAGAGATTGACCATTTATCTGTAAGATGGGGATAATATTGGTAACAGGCTCTAGGAATGTTTTAACAAGTGGGACAATGACTATTAAGCATTTATGTGTATTTATATTATAAGCTTGTGCTGGAGGGAGCCCTGGTTCACTGTGAATGCCATGTATTTACAGACTCTGAATATTCAGTAAATGTTAATACTTGTCACTTTTTTATAATTAGGAAATTCATACCATAAGAACAGGAAAGTACAAAATAAATCCATTAAAATGTGTAGGAAAGGGCTGACAGAAAGGAACACAAAGTCATGTCTTCATCTCCTTAAATATAAAATGATTGAGTTTGAATGCATACCATTAATGGGAAAAACATCTTATTAGAAGTATTAATCATTCCAGATTAGAAACAGGACCCAAACGCAAGGGAAAGTCTAATGCAATTGATGTAATAAATTGGTCAATTATGTTATTTGGGAAATATACAATAAAACCTGTTTTGCCCACAAGTATATAGTCATTTGGTTTTTTTAAAAAATATGGCACACTGCAATTCAGTTTGGAAAATGTGGTCTTCTTGAAAGCCAGAAAGAAAATGGAACAATTAGATGTCTCAATAGAGAAATAAATGAACCTGGACCTCCACCTCACATAATGCATAAAAATTAATTTGAGATATATCATAGGCCCAATTATGATAGACATAAGCTTCTAATTTAAAAAAAATCAATATTGGGTAGACAAAAGTATCTTAAAGAGGACTCAAAACCACTGACCATAAAATAAAAATGAAAAAAAAATAAGGTCTTTTTCAAGATTAAAAACTTCTGCTTCTCAAACAACATCATTAAGAAAGTAAAAAGACAAATCACAGATTAGAAGTAAATATTTGCAATACATATATCTGGCAAAATATTTATATCTAAATTATAGGACAAACTTCCACTAGTAAAATATAAAACTATGCATCCAATTTATAAAATAAACAAATGACTCAAGCAAGCACTACATAAAGGAAGTTCTGTGAAAGGCAATAAACATGAAAAGGCACTTTTGATCATGAGCTTTCAGGAAAATGCAAATTGAACTATAATGAGATGCCTCTTTACAATCAGAAAGATACCTCTTATCAAGTATAATTACTACTTTGAAAAAGATAGGTAATATGAAGTGTGGGCTAGGATGATAAGGATTAACTGGAACTCTCTTATATTGAGAGAGTAAAACAGTAAAACCACTTTAGAAAACTAAATGGCAGTTCCTTTAAGTTAAACAGAAATGTCTACCTTATACCTAAGGACCCCCACTCTTCATTAGGTACCCTAACAAATGAGTGCAGGTGTCTTCACAATGTGCGAAAATGTTTACAGATTTAATCATAAAAGACAAACTCTCTAAACAACCCAAAGACCCTTTAATAGCAGAGTGGATAAATGAAGAGGGATATACTTATAAAAAGAAATAGTATAGAGCAATAAAACAAACTGGAAAACAGAGATAAAACTTAGAAACATGTTCAGTGAAAGCAGACAAAGAATAGCACATAATATAGATTCCATATGCCTTTAAAGAAAACCAAAATTAGTTCTAAAGACAGCTAATTTATGAAGCTAGACTTCAAAATAGTGGCTGCATCCTGTGGTAGGCAGAACAGTGACCCATCAACAATATTCATCTATGAATTCCAGGACCTATGAATATGACTGGTAACGTGGCAATGGGGAATTAAAGTTGCAGATGGAATTAAGATCGTTAATCAGCCTATATTAAAATAGAGAAATGACCATGGATTATCTGGGTGGGTCCAATATAACCTCAAGAATTTTCATAAATGGAAGAGAATAGAAGAGAATCAGAAAAAGAGAACTAATAATGAAAACAGAGTCAGCCAGATGAGATGCCACTGGCTTTAAGGATAGAAGAAGAAGGTCATGGCACAAGGAACAGGGCAGCATCAGGAATCTGGAAAAAGCCAGGAAACAGATTCTCCATAAGCCCTCCAGAAAGTAATGACATTCTGCCAACACGTTGATCTTAGTCTAGCAAGACCAGTGTTAAACTTCTGACAATAAAGTAATAAATTTGCATTTTCAGTCCCTATGTTTGACTTAACTTATTATGCAGCAATAAAACACCAAATAAACTAAACAGGGTTGCAAAGGAAACTCACTGGGTGTTGTAAATACTATTTGGGTTATATGGATATGTATATATCTAATGGTTATATGGATATGTATATATCTAATGGTTATATAGATATGTATATATCTAATGGTTATATAGATATGCAAAGAATCCTTAAGTTGTATAAGTATGATCAATAATATTTGTGCCTGTACTCTATGTCAGCCCTTAATTAAAAAAAAAAATCAGACTGGTCGGTGTAGTTAAGTGGTTGAGCATTCATCTATGAACTAGGAGGTCATGGCTTGATTCCTAGTCAGGACACATACCCAGGTTGTGGGCTCGCTCCCCAGTGGGAGTCATGCAGGAGGCAGCCAATTGATGATTCTCTCTCTTCATTGATATTTCTATCTCCCTTTTTCTCTGGAATCAATAAAAATAAGTCAAATCAGGCATTATTTTATTTAAATTAACATTAACTTATGTTGCCAAACATTTGGGGAAATAGTCATTTTAATTTACTGTTGAATGGATTGTGAATTTGTTCAGTCACCTTGTGGGCAGTAAGGTAGTAAAGTTGAAGATGCATTCCCACCTCACAGTTTTATTTTTAGATGTACTGCTTTACAGAAGTTATTCTGTTTACATCAGAAAGACACATAAGCAAGAATGTTCACTGCAACATCGTTTATAAAGGTGAAATAAGGAAAACAAATTAAGTACTTATCAAGAGGGAGATGAATTAGTTGATGTGGTATATTCAAATGAATAAAATACATTTGCATGCATCATGAGTAAAGAGGGAACTCATTATTTAATGTTGAATAAAAAACAAGCATTTTCAGTGTGAGATATAAATGTCTAAATATGTAATTAAAGAGCATTTATAAAAATGTACAAAGCATAACATGTATTGTTTTACATATATAGGATATAGAGACATGTACAAGAGGAAAATACACACATTCAAAATAAAGTAGAAATCTGAAGAAGACAAGATGGAGAAAGGTAACTTGAAGGGCACTTCAAGTGAATGTAAGGTATTTTCTTAAGAACATATTCTTAAATATTTCTTTAAAATATATTGGGAAGACAGGTAGAAGGAAGAGAATGGCATTCAGAGCTTTGGGAAAGGAGGAAGAGGTCTTTCTTGTGCTAGGAAATAAGAAGTCTGAGGGTTTTTGTAGGAGTGGTTCTCAAACAACCGATTCTCCTCACCAGGGTGCATTTACTAATATCTGGACCATTTTGCATTGTTCCAACTAAAAGAAGATGTTGTTATTACATGGTTCATAGACACCAGGGAAGCTGATAAACATCCTACAATGCAAAGAACACCTCCCCTCAGAAAAGGATTATCTAGCCCAAAATAGTGCTAGTGGAAAATGAAGCACAGAACCAATAAGAGATAAGGAGATGAAGTGAAAAGCATTGGGCAGAGGGTCCAGTCAGCTCAATCTTGTCATTTGGGTCCATCTAACTTGTAATTCATTAACCATGCTAAGTGTACAACCAACTCTGAAGACTCAGCAAATGTGACCAGAATTAGTGCTGACTTCAAGTACTCTATAGAGGGAAGTTAAGAAGAGTGGGTAGATGGGTAATCACTTATTTGGGAGCATGAAGAGTTGGATTTTAGTCCTCACCTGTCCAATAATTTATCTATTGATAGGTCCATTTATAGCCAAACCTTCATTTTCATACTTTAAAAAACAAGAGTAGGTGCCTGGCTGGGTGTGGCTCAGTGGTTAAGCATCAACTCATCAATCAGGAGGTCAAGGTTTAATTTCTGGTCAGGGCATATGTGTGGGTTGTGGACTCAATTCCCAGTAGGGTGTGGGGTGATCACTAATGTTTCTATCTCTCCCTCTCCCTTCCTCTCTGAAATCAATAAAAATATATTTAAAAGCCAAAACAAAACAAAAAATAAGAGTGGAGAATTGGATGATTTAATGGTTGTTGCAAAGTGCTATCCAGATCCCTCCTCATTCAAGAATAGAGGACTTAGTCTCTCAGTTTTGGAGGACAGAAGACAGACAACTCTCAGTTCCCAACCACCTTTGGATTTTACCTCAACTGAAGAAGGCTTCCTCCCTAAAGACTGAACTCTCTTCTTGGAATGGCCTATATCCAGTGACTGATTAACTCCTGGGAGTATAAAGGTCTGGCTCTCTTGCTGCAGCTCAGGACAAATCTGAGGATCATACTATCTTCAGAATGTCCCATAAGGTTGGCTAAGGTGTTCCACTGAGACTGAACCACAGTTTGACTTTTCCCTCTGTCCATCCTAATCTTATTTCCTTTCCTTCTCTTCCACAGTTGCTGATACCCAGAGCACTTTATAACTTACATTATGCAATTTCCATCTCAGAGTTTGCTTTCTGAAAAAAACCAACCTCGAACAGATGAGCTCCTGGTTCTCCTCTGTCTATCACATTTGATAATCTCATGCCAATATGTGTTAATGCAAATCTATAATAGCATGTCATGAGAGATAACCCTCCTTGTCCCTGCTGACTTCTGGGAATAAAGGAGCTATAATTTTAATCCAAATTAATGTTTGTTGAACACTTTGGTCCAAGACCATCTATACTACTTTAAAATACTAAGCAGCCATATCTCATCATCAGCATATTAATAATATTTTCCCTTAAATACTTTGACACCATTGACTCACTGTAAGTGAAATTGATACAATAGATCATTTCATTATCTATATTTTACAGATAGAGAAACTGAGGGTCAGACATCTTGAATGGCTACTGATTTTGCACAGCAAATAAATTAAAGGTCTAGGACTAGTACTCAGTTATTCTGATTTTAAAACCACAGTTCCTCCACCACATGGTGCATAAACAGGTAAATTCACAGATGATAGAATTATAATCATTTTCTGCTTGACTTCACAAAGAATAACAAAATATACTTTTAATATAAGATTCTTTTCCTCTTAAGGTGCAAGAAAACTTAGACTCAAACTAATAATTTGGAATTAGAAGGGACTGTACAGGCTCTTCAGTACAGAAAACGCACATAAGCTCTTTGTAGCACTACTGCACTCTATTTAAGTGCTTGCGGGAGCATCACGTGGTGGAGGATATTGATGCACATCTGGCTCAGTGGAAGGCAGTGTGATAGTTGCTCAGTGACGTCTGTCATGAGCACAGGTATCAGCAATTGCAGCTTCAATGCCATGGTCTGAATCGTGGACCTAGTGAAATCCTTTTATTCTATGAATAGGGGTACTTAGCCTCAGACAGAGCAGACATTGCAGAAAGAATGCTTTGTATAGGAATTAGTATACACAGGGGTGTGGTCAAGTCTAGAATCCAGTCACCTGACTCTGAGCACAATGCCCTCTCCTTACTATCTATGCTGTGCAGTACACTGTCCACTTGCCACACATGGCTATTTAAGTTTAACTTAATTACAATGAAATAAAAATATGAAATTTTGTTGATAAGTCATATAATCTGTATTCATGGGGCAGCACAGAGAACATTCCCATCATCAGGGGAAGTTCTGTCTGACAGCATGACCAGTGGGCCTCTGCAGCTATTCTATGTTCACATATTCCCACAACTTAGGGAATACTCAGCAAAAATTAATTGAGGGTGATAATTGATATTAAGAGAAATCTAAAAGGTATTTAGATTTAGCTTATGCATAGACTGCATCAAAATTATACACCTCCTGGGATAACTTATGTCCAAGGTTAACATTTTGCCTTTTGAAAGTACATAGTGATAAAAGCTACGTTCCAACATTATGTATACCATATGCTTTGTGCCTTTCTACTTTAGACTCATAAAGATACAGTGTGAGACTAAACTTACATGGGATTTCTCCATAGTGTTAGGACAATGTCAACCAGTATGTTACTTGGGGTAGAAAAACAACATATATTTACTGAATTGATTTGTACTTTACTGATTTCAGTACTGATCATAACCATCAGTATAGGAAACATTTCTATCCTATATTTTAAAATCCTAATATGCTAAGTGTCTGGTCATCTGGTGACTGGTTGATTTCAACCAATCAAAGCATAACATGCTAATGATATGCTAAGGCCCCTAAACTGCTCACTATGACATGTACTGACCACTAGGGGGAAGACTCGCTATGACATGTAGTACTAATTACCAGGGCTAGACCAGTTGTTATGACGTACACTGACCATCAGGGGGCAGATGCTCTGACTGGTAGGTTAGCTTGCTGCTGGGGTCCAGCTGACATGTCCTGGAGCCCTCTGTCAGTCTCTTCCCACTCCTGATCATGCATGGGTGGGGTCTCTCTGCCTGGCTTGCACCCTCTTGCAATTCAGGACCTCTTGGGGCATGTTGGAGAGCTGGTTTTATCCTGATCCTATAGGCCACATCCCTTGGAAGGCCAGACACAGGGCTCACAGCTGGTGAGTGTTGGTGCAGTGGGCCAGGATAAGTGGGTAGGAGCTGCAGGCAGTATTGGACTGTGGGTTTTGGCCCAATCCTCATAGGGCACCCTGAGGTACCCTACCCATTCATTAATTCATGCACTGGGCTTCTAGTAAAGCTATAATGACATACATATAGGCATTTCTGAGTAAGTTGAAATCCACAATGTAAAAACATGTTCCTTTGTTAAAGCTGACTTTAGTGATAAACACTGATACCTCCAATTGCATGATTAATTCTCAAGATGACCCTTGAGAGGCAGTATTACTTTTCTTTCACATATGAGAAAGTTAAGTTTAAAAGGTAATTTTTACCAAGAAACATAAATGGTAAATGTCATGCAGTTCTGTGTATCTGTTTTCAAAGCTTATGCTATAATGCCATTAGGCTACAGACATGTTGTCTTGTCTGACTGGATATCCTACAGACCAACTAGTATAACCAATTCTTGATCTTCAAATAATATCGGAGAAAACTATCTTTGAAAATCACTGCTGGAGATACTACCCATGTGATTTGGATGCATTATTGAACTATAAGGTGCTCATCTATTGTATTCTTTAAAGTTGTTCATACTGTCACCAAACACTATTTAATAGACTAATTACATGATTACAGGAACACTCAGATTAAGATGGAAAGAAAACTGGACTCCATGTCCCAAGATCTGATTCAATCCCTGGTTCTATGCCTACTAGCTGTGCATTGTTAGGTAAATCACTTGCTTTCTTTAAACCTTGATTCCTTTTATACAAGCAAGACTATATCATTGAGCATCCTTAACTATGAAGAGTCTATTCTAAAGCACAAAACAGACTGTGTGGCACATTGTTGGTGCTCAGCATAGGTGTGATCTCATTTGCTGACCAGTGAGACAGACAATATTTTGTTCTTGTCCCAATTTCAGAACTTATCTGATTCTAACCTGAGGTTTCCTCCTGTGCAGCATGGCGATAATTCCTACCATACATTGGAGAGCTCTTTGAGCATTAAATCAGTTGATGTAAGTGAAACCTGTTAGTAATATGAAATTAAAGGTAGGTGATAACTTACTTTATAAAAGCTTAATATTGCCAGGCCCTATGTTAATCACTTTATGAACATTATCTTGTTAAGTCATCCTGATGATCCTATCAAATAGGCACTATATTATGTCCAATGAAGAAAATTGAGTTATACAGTTAGAGAATAGCAAAGACAAGATTCAAGTGCCTAGCCAGCACTTTCAACCATGATACTGTGCTGCCTCCACTGCAAGGGGTGGTATGCATAGAGATAAGGGGAACAAAAGAAGCTCAATTTCCTGCTGAGCATTTTTAAGTATTTTCCAGAGACAATGGGTCGGACTACTCCAAGCCATGCTCCACTTCCATACCAACCCCATCCCCCCTCATCATGCAGGATCTTGATTTCCTCATCTATCATTTCCTTTTTAATGACACCCTCCCATTCATCTGCCCTTCCTTCTTCACACCTCCTGGCATGTTGACAGTGGCTGGAGTTTCCCATTAAAGCAGTCATTCTTGTAGAAAAGGGAGCTGACATGATTAATGTCAGTCGGTGACTAAAGGCAACAGCATGCATCTCTGCACTCAGGTAATTGGGAGGATGGCATGGTTCAAATACATATGGAACACTTTCCAAAAGTTTGGGGAATACCGAGAGATCAAATTCTACAATTTCAGGGTTTGTCCCCCCGCCCCCACCACCACCACCACACACACACACACATACATTAATGTTCAGGGAATCTAGAATCAGGGAGTGTTAAAACTGACTGTGGCATTTGCAAGTGTCTGTTTTAACATGCAGAGAAAAATGGCAGAGAGAGGAGGGTAATTTGCCCAAGGTCTCTGAGATATTTCTGTGCAACAGGCAGATATGATCCCGTTTCTCAGGATTACAACCATTGCCTCAAAGATTTTCATTAGAAATCGTCCCTATCTGCCTCCACCGGGAATAGTAATAAAGTTGAAACGACTTCCATAAGTGAGTTCTCCATTTTCCCCTGGAGTGAAGCTCCTTAGGTATCTAGTGATAGAATTTTTAAAAAGTGCCTCTCCTTTTAAAAAGAACCACTTCTTTCCTTGCCCAACATCTTTCTGCTGGTCCCCCGTGAACACGCCATTCTATGGGGCTCCAGAGTCTCTCTCTGCTTCATCGCTCTTCTGCATTCTTTATCCTTTCAAAAGCACAGGTAGCATTATGTCCTGAATATAGAATGGAAAGTGAGAAGTAGCTGGACAAAATAACAAGGGAGAAAAAAATGGCACTTCTGCCATGCATGCCTTTTCATATATAAAATGAAAAATTATCCGTGCATTACCTGGGAATGAGTCCACAAAATAGGGTTTCTTCCATCCTGTCCCTCCTATATATATATAAACTACATATATGTTTAACGTAATCCCATTACATAAATTCAAAGTTAAACAAAAGGGATTCCAAATTTACCATATTTTCATCTATACCTGTGTATTTTCATGCTGAACTAGCCATTTGACTTTGGCCAAGTCATTTTCTCTCTCTAAACTTCTGTAGCCTCAACCATACAATGTGGATGAATGACTTGATATTTTTTTTTAAATATATATTTTATTGATTTCAGAGAGGAAAGGAGAGAGAGAGAGATAGAAGCATCAGTGATGCTCAATCACTCAGCAATGCCGGGTGGGCTGACTTTGTATTTTCTAACTTCCCTTATCTATATATAAAAAAGCTTAAAGCAATCATTATGAGCATAGCTGGTAGCTATGACAAACACTGACCACCAGGGGGCATATGCTCAACACAAGAGTTGCCCCCTGGCGGTCAGTGTGTTCCCATAGCAAACCTCCCTTGTTCCTTCCCCCTAGCCAGCCAATCTACCTGTCTCTCCCCAGGGCTGGCCTGCTCTTATCAGCCCTGATCAGGACTGGGTAAGATGGCTCTGATGGGCCCAATCATTGGTCAGGCCAAGGGATCCCACCCATGCATGAATTCATGCACCAGGCCTCTAGTGTTCTAATAATTTACAACAGCATGTGCTAATTAAAGATCCAAGTGCTTAAAGCAGAAATAGAAGAAGAAAAAAAGCTGGAGTTGTGATGAAGGAGAGACAAAGAGAAAACACATAATTCTGAAAGACATAATTCCATATTAATAGGTTAAATGTGTGGTAAAGGAAAGTAGGCATTTGTCCCTTATGCATTCGTTCATCATTCAAAAGTTGATTAATCTTCTCTTATATAGTCCCAAGAGATTGAACTAAAGTCAAGGTGAGATGGTTCAAATACATTTTAGATTAAGTGTATATATGACTCTCCTAACTTTCATAGCTATTCAGAAATTTGAGTCTTCAAAAGACAGTGCATTACTGATGAAGGAAATATTCAAGTAGAAACAAGGTGGTCTTTTATTTTATTTTTACCAGATATATTCAGCAGGAGCTTGCTGATTTAAAAAGTTGATTCTTAGTGCTACTGAGTAGAGGAATAACTTAATAGGTTTTTAAAAAATGTATTTTATTGATTTTTTATAGAGAAGAAGAGGGAGAGATAGAGTTAGAAACATCATCGATAAGGGAGAAACATTGATCAGCTGCCTCTCCACACACCCCCTACTGGGGATGTGCCTGCAACCAAGGTACATGCCCTTGACCAGAATCGAACCCAGGACCTTTCAGTCCACAGGCTGACGCTCTATCCACTTAGCCAAACCAGTTCCAGCTAACTTAATAGTTTAGGAGTCTGGGAGTCTTTGATTCCAAGATAACTTGATTCCCTAAGTTGGTGATCTTCTGATTCAGTAAGCAGGTTCTAAGTGTTGGTATCCATCAGAGTGTGTACCCAGACAAACTCAATTTTCATTGTGCTTTGTTTTGTTTTCCCCAACCCTTGACTAAGGAACATTAACATGGATTTCTTAGTCACTGCCTAAATCCTGCATAGTTGGCTATGATTTCATCTTTGAAAATGATAATAAAATGTAACCTTTAATAAATGCTTACTATATGCTTAATATATGATGACTTATTTACACATTATGCAATTGATTAAAATAACCCCTTGAATTGAATGCTACTTAATTATTACCCCCATTTTATAGATGACCTCTGAATATTATATAGATCAGAGTTTAGTGAAGATGAAGAAAGTGATACAGGAGACTATTATAACATTAAGTTTTTATCATAGTCTTATCAATTTATATTCACAATATCATTTATGAAAAGAATTGTGGCACAATTAAAAAAAGCCATAAATTTAAGTCTTGATTCTGCCAATAAGTATCAATATTGATAGTTACATTATCTGTCTTAGTCTGTTTCCCTATCTGCGAAATGGGAATAATTATAACTTTTCGTTTATAATTATTATAATAATTCATCAAGACAATGAAAGAGAAAATCAATAGCACAGTTTATTTAGACTGTTACATAAATTGAATTTGTTGCTGTTATAAATATTATTGTTGTATTTATGGCTTAAAATGCCTTCTTCACTCTTAAGTGTCCTCTGTTTACAGTGCTAAATTTCTTTGCTAAAAATCTTTAGAGATTTTAAAATGTAGTGAACATGATATTTTTGAATGAATATTTTGGGGCAGAGTGTCCAGGTTCAAATTTCTACTCTGAAACTTGTCCACTCTACCTAGGTCAAATGATTTAAAAATACCTAAAGTTATAATTTTTATTAATTTCTAAGAAAAGAAATAATAGTAAAATGTACATTTAGAGTTCAAATAAAACAAAAATTTAATTAGATAAGCAAAATGTTAATTATAATATACTAGTGGCCCAGTGCATGGATTCATGTACATTGAAAGGAAATTAATTGAAGAAATATTTTAAAGTCATGATTCAACAGGAAATTTAAAAACTATTTGTTTGAGCTGAGTAAAATGAATTTCCATTACTAATGTGTGTGTGTGTGTGTGTGTGTGTGTGTGTGCGCGCATGCACACACACACATTGATACTTGAACCCCTTCAGTGGCTGGAGGTTCATTACCCTTCAAATGTTATATCTATTCTCCATTAGTCAAAAAATTTTAACTTAAGTACCACACCTCTCTTTGGAATTTTAAATGAAATATTACATATTATAATTACTATATATATAGTGTGTGTGAAAAAATGAAAGGGGAGATATAGATAGATACATAGATAAAGCTAAATAGTATGTGTGTATGTGTATTTGTGTGATTCAGAATGAGAGAATTAAATACCTGCTCTACTGTGATTCTTCAGACGATACCTGGACATTTGAATGCATTTTTGTACATTGTATTTGAGAGAGAAGTAATCTAGAATCTTACTATAAAAGACTATCAAAATATTTTCCCTTCTTTCTGTTAATGTGATGTATTACTTTGATTTATTTTCCTACATTGAAGTACTTTTGCATTCCTGGAATAAATCCAGCTTGGTTATAGTGGATGATCTTCTTTGTAAGCTGTTGGGTTTAATTTGCAATGTATTAATAAGATACATAGGTTTGTACTTTTATTTGATATCTTTATTTAGCTTTTGTATCAGAGTAATTCCATAATAATAATAGAATTAGGAACTGTTACCTCTTCTTTTTTTATGCTTTAGGAAGTTTGTGAAGAGTTGATATTATTTATTTAAATGTTTGTTAGAATTTGTCATTAAAACCACCTGGTCTTGAACTTTTCTTTGTTGTAAAGATTTGAATATGGATTAAAATTCTTTAGTTGTCATAAGTCTGTTGAAGTTTTTCTATTTCTTCTTGAGTACGTGTAAGTCATTTACATATTTCTAGGAATTTGTCCATTTCAACCAGAATATCTCATTTGTTGGCATGCAATTGCTTATAGCGTTTTCTAATATTTTCCATTTATGTAAAGTTGGTAAATTTATGTAGTTATTTACTTTTCTCTTTTTTTGTCAGTCTAGGTAAAAAGCTGTCAATTTTGTTGATTTTTTAAAAAACAAATTTTGGTTTTATTGATTTTTTTCTATTCTCTATTTTAGCTTTACTTTGATGTTTACTATTTTCTTCCTTCTGCCCTCTTTGGGTTTGGTTGACTTCTTAGTATCTAGTTCCTCAAGTTATTAATTTTGATGATTGATTTTGAGACATATCCTCTTTTATAACATAAGCACTTATAATTATACATTTGGCTCTGAGCACTGCCTTTACTATATCCTGTAGATTGGTATTACTTTATTGATATTTTTATTTTTATACATAATTTTCTAATCTTTTTAAGTTGCTTGTCTATGTTTCACTTCAGACCTTTGAGCATGTTTATGAAAGTTGTTTCTTTGTATAATAAGTCTTATGTCTGGGCTTCCTTAGCAATGATTTCCGGCAGTTTATTTTGTTCCTTTCAGTGTTTATTTTTAATGCCTTGTGATTTTTGTTTGGAAAACTGAACAGTTAATGTAGTTACTATGGAAATAAAATACCCTTTCCCTCAGTTTTCTGTTTTTCTTTTTCATTTTCATTGTGAAAGGCTATAGGAACACATTACTTAGTGAATTTTCCAAACAATTTTTTTGCAAAGACTGTATTCCTTATCATGTATGGTCATTGACATTTCTGTACCTTTAGTTCATGCTCAGCTAATAATTTGACATAAATTATCTTGAAAGCCAGATGGGTCCCAGTTTGGAGAGGGTGCAGGGTGGGCTGAGGGACACATAACCCTGTGCATGAATTTTGTACACCAGGCCTCTAGTTTTTTTTTAATAACATGGCCAACTAATGTTGAGTGCAATTCATACGTTTATTCTATCTTCAAGACTTGCTAGAAGTGAATATATTGTAAATCCTGATTCCCTGTACTAGATATATAATTAAAGGTAACATTTAACAAATGCATTTACTTAACAAATTTTATCCCTATCTTCTCACACCTTAAGGAATATCTATTTAGAATTAATCAAAACAAAACATGGTAATTTAGTAATAACGAAATCTCATTGTCTACAAGATGATATTCTTGTAGAGTAAGTTCCTACTCAGAAAAAAAAAAAGTAATAACTCAAATACTCTACTTTCTCACTTCTTGTTTAGGTCTTTCTCAAAGCTAGGGTTTATATGATTTGGCCAAGAAGTAAGTTTTATTATAGCTACTGTGCACCAATACTGACATCTGGTGGTTTCATGATCCAAGTGGCAGGTCTGACCCAGCTAAACTCCCAGGGGGATATGCTAGGCATAAAGGTGGGAGGCGATAAATCAGGTTACCTAGAGGCTGAGCTTATCAGATGCATTCTCCTTATACCTCCCCAGAGTAGACTGTGGATGCAATGGCACAAGAGCCATTCTTTATGTTCTTCATTCTTACCTGGTGCTTCACTCTGCCATCTCACCCTTGTCACCCATGGGATGAATTATCCAGACTAACTAATTTCACAGACAGTAAATTACAGACATAGCCAACGAATCTCAGTCTCATTAGGGAAGGTTAATTTAAGTAGACAATCAACAAAAATACAAGAGGAAAAATTCAGCTTAAATAGTAGTAGAAGATTTCTCTAGATCTAGAATACACAATAAAATCACAACCTCAACATCTGGCATTACCAGAGAACACACTTAGGAGGGGGAAAAAGAGAGAGAGAAAGACAAGAAAATTGACTCATGGCGATTTCCTCTGATGAATGTTGAATTTCCAATTAGCATTCTAATTACTCAAGCAAGACTCTCAGCTGTCTTGAAGATAGCAAAACTCAACAACAAGTTGTCATATTAATTCTGAGAAGGAAAAGGGGTCCCTGACTTTGAAGCACAGTCACTCAAGTTTTGCCCATCCTCCTCCCTATAAGCTACCTGATCAAGTGCTCAATGAAAACTTTCATCATTACATTAACATGCTGGCAGCACTATTTTGTACTTGTTCCAGGAAACACAGTCTTCCTTCTTCCTTGCCATATGTCAATGGGCAAGATTTTACAAACATTTGGGCTTATGCTAACCATGTGAAATAATAAAAATGTTGGGTAAGGTGGCAATGAATGCCTTCGGGTCAAATTCCATGGTGATTTCCATACTATATGCAGTCTTTCCTTTACTTCTGAGCATTGATTTTTTAAAAATAAGTAAGCACATTCAAATGTCCTTTATTCCACCTTACTGTTTTTACATGTCTTTATAATTTACAAAAAAGATGGAGTTTTTAATGCATTCTCTGAAGGCCTCATGAAACAAAATTCCATGCGCATCCATATGATTGATTTCAATTTTACATAACTTTCATTCATTTGTTCATCTCTCTAAACATTCAGTATTAGACTGGACTGGGAGAAGGAAGTATCTAAATCAATAGATTGGAAAACCTCACTATATTCAATGATGGTCATGCCATAAATGAATAACTGTGTTCAGTTCATTAACTCAGTAAAGTTATCTGGGGAAGGATATCCAGATTGGTAAAGGTTTAGAAATTCTAACTCAGAAGGAAAAAAGGTACATTTAGGGATATTTAGCTTGGAGAAGGCTTGATTGAGAAGGGAAAAAACAGTAAAAATAGCCAAGTTTAATAATATAGACATATATTTTAGTATGTAAAAGATACAGAGAGGGGAAGTTTGGCTTAATTCCCTTACCATTAGAACTATCATCTTTGAATGATAATATGCAAAAAAATCTGCATGATTTTCAGCCAGGACAGTTAAATAGAGTGTTTCTACACTGGACAGGAGTTTGGAATAGACAGCCTCTGACATTTTCCCCCTCTCTAAAATAATGTGACTTCTAATTATGCTGCAATTAAAAATGATGATGCAAGTCTATATTTATCGACATGGAAAGTTGCCCATGACATATTGCTAAATAAAAAATAAAACAGATTTTAGAACAGTATGTTCAATATTATTTCATTTATATAAAATTTTGTGCACATTTCTGTATCTATCCAAAGAGAAATGTTTAATGGAATGCTCACCCAAACATGAACTGGCTATCTCTGGATGGTGTATTTCAGATGATGTTAATTTCTTTCTCTTTATATTTAAGTAGTTTTTACTTCTTACAACAACTCTTTATTTTTCTTAAAACAATAAAGTTAATTAGAGTTTAAAAAATGTATTTGGTGACTGAATAACTACTTGAGAATATGTCTGGATTAGTACAAACTGTGAATAACTGAAATTGATTTCGAATCTGGGTGACCTGATTGACCTCCCTTTTACCAGCTGGGTAGCCTTTAGAAAATAATTTTACATGATTTTAGTTTTCTTCTCTGTAAAATAAGGGTTAAACACTATTACACATGAGCACCAATTAAGGTCAGATATAAAATGACCTTAATTAGTCTGAGTGCATCTAAAATGCTTGCCATTGATAAATGCTTTACTGCTTCATAAACATTAGCTATTTTTGTTAAATTAACAATGATATTATTTTCTAATTCATTAAAAAGTATTTATTATGCCTCTGAAATAATTTGCAATTGACAACATGAGGAAACTTGTTTGGGGTTTTATGGATATATATATATATATATATATATATATATATATATATATATATAATATTTTTTTTCAGGTGCTAGGAGACTTCCTTTAACATGTCTTTGAAAATAAGCTCTTGGTTTGTCAACCCACAGACAAAACTTCTCCAATATTAATTTTCTCTCATTAAAACCCAACTTGGAGAATTTTATTCTCTCCATTTTCAACATGAAAATTTTTAATGGGATCATAGAGGCAGAATCAGAGGCATAATGATGTCTCTTGTATTTTCCTCTGGCCTCAGACTAGGGCCTGTCAACTGCAGGTTTGCATGTTCATGTGACAAACAAAACATTAGCCATGATGAAATGGCATCCTGAAGGCATAACTTGCAGCTGGAGAAATATGGGGCCTGCCAGGTCTTTGCATCAAATATCAGTAGTCGTCTCTCTCATTTCTCACCAGCCTGAACTTGGTGTCCTTTCTTCCAACCTGCTCCTTTAAATTTCATCATCACTTGTGCTCATGGTGAGACTTAGGTAGGATTTATCAATAGCCAGCAAGAGGAGCCCTCCACTTCTACTTTTCCATCAGGGCTGGCCATAGGAGGTTTTATTACACCATAAATTAGAGCAGGGAAAGCTAATATACTCTATCCATTTGTCAAGAAAAGAAAGAAAGAAAGAAAGAAAGCAATAGCTCTTTACACTGAAGTTCCCCGTAGCAAATCTGTCACCTCAGTGAGTGGGTTTTGAAATATCAAAGGTATTTACTGTCAGATGCAACCCTGGAATGGAACAGCAAAGTGCAGTGCGGGTTGTAGGGCTGCCTTAGCACAGCATGAGTTCTCCAAGCAGATTGCACCAGGCTTCTCAAGACGCCACTCAAGTTCAGAAGGAAAATCTCCAAGTGGACTGAGTGTGGTGAGGGTGTGAAGACCAGATCCATTTCCCTCAATGTGTTATAATATGTCTTAGTCTCTGCAAGAGAGCAAAGTCCCCTCCAAGGAAGGTCTTGAGGTTTAGGCTCAACTGTTTCAGAGACTCTGCTTGATAAAGCCAGGCAACATGAGACCTCAGATTTGTTTGCTTGTTTTTTTGCCCAGCCTAGGTTCCAGGAAAGTTTTTTATGTGGTTTCATGTATGCCATGTGAATTTTCAGGAGTTATTCCATCTATCTATCTATCTATCTATCTATCTATCTATCTATCTATCTATATCATTATGTCCTCCTGTTAGTCTATGGGCTTGGACCTGACTCAGACCCTGGAAATTTGGAGACAAATAAGACAGAAGTCCTGCCTTCCAGCAAGCTTAGATCTTTACCTGGGTGATAGGCACTTCCTCAGCGTACAATACGGCCATTGATATTGCTAGTTCTGTGTAGGATGAAACAGAAAACGAGGTCTACATAATTATAATTCCACTTGGGGAAACTGGAGAAACTAACAGAAAAATGAATTGCTTAAACTTGAAATTTGAAGGAGTATAGAAATTTTCCTGAGGTGTAAAGAGAGGACATTCCATAGAGAAGAAATAGAATATGCAAAAGATTAGCAAGGGCAGGAAATCTGTAAATCCTCCTAGTTGACTCAGCATTGTTATGATATAAAAATGGCAAAGAAGTAACCTAGATGGAAAATAAAGAGTAAAAGTATCTTGTCATACCAATCAATCTGTGTTTCTTGAAATGGAGAGGAACAGATTTGGGATGAAGATTTTCTGTGACATTGGATAAGCCATGAAACCTCTTAAATCTCAGGTTCCTTACCTAGGAAGTGGGGTTGATAATATGTACCTAATGTGACCTTTGCGAAGATTAAATGAGATACCATGTCCATATTTCCAGAACAATTCCATAGTCAAGTCAAAATCTGGATCTTAAACTCAAACTCTTTCCTCACCTACGGCTGTCATCAAACTCTACCTGGTGGTATAATCTTGCAAATTTCCCTACATAGTGAAAGGCCATCACGCACACACGCACATGTGCGCATGCACGTACATTTTAAAGGTTTTAGAATAGGGGACAAAGTATCAATAAAACCCTTTATCTATATCTTATTAATGGATCTTTATAACCCTGGGCAATAAGTGTTACTAATGTTGTCCTTTAATATGCTCAGATAAAAATGTGGGGTTAGCTTTGACTCTTTTCTTTCTAACTCACATCAAGTTGAACAGCAAATATGCTTAATGTGGTCTTCAACATGACCCAGAATCCGTCCCCTTCTCACCAATTACACTCTTGCCGTGATGGCCCAAATTACCATCACCTCTGTTTAAGGTAACAAATGGTATCTCTGTTCCCTTCTTGGTTTTCTTGAGTCTATTTTTAATAAAATAACTGGAAAATCGTATGAAAATATATGATATCATGTCATTTATTTTTTCTTTATACACCTTTGGCTCTCCCAGACCATTTTTTCTTTTAAGCATATACTTAATTTATATTGCAAAATATATTTTATATAGGAAACAGTGTAAAAAATATATATATGCACTTCAACAAATGTAATAAATTAATACCTT
This sequence comes from Pipistrellus kuhlii, assembly GCF_014108245.1. Classification (NCBI taxonomy): domain Eukaryota; kingdom Metazoa; phylum Chordata; class Mammalia; order Chiroptera; family Vespertilionidae; genus Pipistrellus; species Pipistrellus kuhlii. The sequence continues at coordinate 3,206,638 of NW_023425427.1, read as the reverse complement.
ATACTCACAATAATTTAAGATATAGATTGTTAGCATTTGTTTTGAAGCTTTCTATGTTTTCTTCCTTATCTGAAATGTTTATGCTATCCCCAGCACAAGTAGCCATTCTATGACACTAAATTTTGTGTTCATTGACCACTTACTTGCTTTACTCATAGTTTCAGTAGAATTGCTAGATATTAGCTGTATATATATTTAATACTTCTGGGTAAGGTCAAATGTTTTTAAAAGAAAAGGACCAATTTACACACACACTAGTGATGAAGGAGAGTTCCTTTGGTTCTACATACTTGCTAATATTTGGTATTGATAGAGTTCTTAGATTTTGTTAATCTTATGGGTATTAAAAGGCAGCTCATCATATGTGTACCATATTCCCAACACGAGTATCTTTTCTAATGTCATGGGCCAGCTACATTTCTTTCATAGTGAGGAGGATCATGCCTTTCTCTGTGGCTTCCTTTTTTAAATTAGTGGTTAGTCTTTTTCTTATTGATTTGTTAAAAATATTTATACATGGTGCAAGGTAAACCTTTGTCCTTATGTGGTTACAAATATCTTTCCATTGTCTGGCCTGTCTTCTCTCTCTCTCTCTCTCTCTCTCTCTCTCTCTCTCTCTCTCTCTCTCTCTCAGTATATTTGTACTGATTTCAGAGAGGAAGGGAGAGAGAGAGAGGAGAGACAGGAACATCAATAATGAGAGATAATTATTAATCATTTGCCTCCTGAATGCACCATTACTGGAGATCGAGCCCACAACCAAGGCATGTGCCCTGACTGGGAATCAAACTGTAACCTCCTGGTTCATAGGTTGATGCTCAATCACTGAGCACACTAGATGGGCTGTCTTTTCACTTTCTTTATGGAGTTTTACAATGAAGAATGTCCCTAATATTTAAAAAGTCAAACTTATAATTTTATTTATGCTCAGCTCTTGTAGATTTTATTTAGAAAGCATTTCCCTGCCTTGAAGATACAAAAGTATTAACTATTTTTTACGAAGTTTTACTGAGTTAGTTACTTAGTTATCATAAGCCTTTCAATTACCTGGAAATGACTTCATTTATGATGCTGAGTGAATTGAATGTCCCTTTTCATTTTCTTTTCCATATGGAGAACTACTTCTCACAACAGCACCACTTTCAGACAGACTATAATTTTCCTATTAATCTGCTTTGCCAGTGTTTTTTATTTTTTTATTTTTATTTTTATATAGCAGGTGTCTTTATATGTGTATGCCTTTTTCTATTCTGTTTATCTGGTAGATTTTTAAAAACTTTCATTTGTCTAGTTGAGGAAGTTGCCTTTTAGTCAGAGTTCAGTAAGAGAAGAGTTTTCATTATGAACAAATGTCAAGTTTTTGGAAAGCTTTTATTGCATCCATTTAGATTTATTTAATATTTTATTAGTTAAAATTATAGGATAGATTTAAAGATTTTCTATATCAATTATAGAACAATCTAGTATTAATTATGATGCATTTTAAAAATTCATTGTTGAATGAAATTTGCTAATATTTAATTTAGAAGTTTTGCATATTCCTGAGTGGTAGTGGTCTCTCAGGAAAATGCAATATAGGTTCCTATCCTATATTCTTTCTGTGTGGTGTTGGTTGTAAAATTATATTTTATAAAAACAAAAGTTGGGAAGTGACACTTCCTCTTTATTTTATTCTCTGGAAGGCATCTTGTAAGACTGGAATTATTGGCCTCTTAGATATTTATACAATTTACCTGTAACAACAACTGGACCAGTTGCTTTGTTTGTGGGAACAGATTAAACATTGTTCAATATTGTTAACATTAAAAATAATTCAGATTGTCTACCTTTTTTCTACCTTTTATTCATTCTAGTTTAGTGAACTATATTTTTGAGGATTTTATTCATATACATGCTTTTCCATTTATTCAAAATTATTGATTTTTATACATATTGCCTCTTCTATTAATCATTGTTGAAACTATAGTTATGTCTTTGCCTTTTTTCCTTCTCATTTTCTCCTCTCTTTTTTTCTCTCTCACACACTCATGTACACAGATAACTTTGTCATTATTGTTCAGTCCTAATTTCTTTAGATTTCTCATGCCATTGTTTTACTAAATTTTAAAATTAATTAACTTTACCCCTTTTGCTTTTTAATATAAAAATTTTGAACTCCAAACTTTTAGGTAACATGTTAGCTATAACACAAACTTTGGATAGGATTTTAATAGTTATTCAGATCTGAATATTTTTAAATGTTCATTATAGTTTATTACTTGACCTATGGGTAATTTAGAATGTCATGATTTTTTTGGATGTATGTGTACATGAGTAAACATCATGCATATTAATTTATTTATATCTACTTTCATCTTCTTACATATTGACATATAACAATTTTGTTTGGGTCAGAAAGTTTAGTGATATAATATTAATTTTGTGAAACTTACTGATACTTTTTAAATATAGAAAATTATTATTTAAAATTGTCCAGAAAATAATTGTTGGGGCCATATTACACTAACAAAACTTGTTATTTATGTTGTTTAAATCATCTCTATTCACAATCAATTACTGAGAAATGTATTACAATTCCTCAATATGATGTGGATTTGTCATTTCCCCCCCACAGGTGCATAATTTTTAAACTTTACATAATTAAAAAATGTATTATTAAATAGCTTTAAGTTTAAAATTGCAGTATTTTCTCACAAAGTGAATCCGTTTTTTTCTACAGAATAACCCTGCTTACCTCTTCTAAGTATATATTTTTTATCTTAAGTATCCAGGTTATGTGAAACTTGAATACCATGCCATCTCAAAGGCTATGTCTTCCTATTATATCTTCCCATTATGATTTTCCAATATATGGGTACATTTGTGTTTTAGATTTTCTCTGGTAAAGAGTCTATACATGGATTTTTAAATGCATTTTAATCTTTTAAATGCAGAGTAATTTATTTGCATTAATTATGATTGTTGATAGAGTTGGAGTTGTATCTTTTTATAGTGTGCTTTCTATTGATTTTAATTTTCTACATTTAACTATTATTTCTTTCTCCTTTCCTTTGAAATGAGTCAATTTTCTTCTTTATTCATTTGGAATTTATACATGCCACTTTTCTTACACTATTACCTAACAAATTTTAATGCATCCAACTAAGCTAATAAATATAAAATTAATGTATTAAGCTCTCCTTTTAAAAAATTCCTGAGCATATAAATAAACTCTAACTTGAGTCACATTTCTTCTGATTTATGAACTTTTGATGAGTAGGTTCAGACATCAATCTATGTCTTGTGCTTTTGAAACCATTTGGGCATTTTTCCTCCTATGTTATCCAGTGATAGTGTTGTCCTTTGGGGTTTTGCTTACTGTATATAATCTATCTGACCTCAGATTATAGCCCCAAGGCTTTTTCATTTCCTTCATTTCCTTAAAATCCTTGGTTTAGGCCCCCAGGAATTTACAGATGCTCTCTGAAGAATATAGTGTAGAATGCTCTTATTTATCCCTTGTTTTCATATTTTTATATAGTCTCTGGCCTCAGATTTATTTCTCTGATGTTTTTCTAAGATGCATTAAATACAAAAAACAGATTTATTTATTTTAACTCAGTATACTACATTTTGTGTACTGACTGAAGCCTCTGAGGCCACCTAATCTGCCAAAATTATATATCTTTGGCCTTTTATACTTTCACTAGAGGATTGATGCGCAAAATTTGTGCATGTTGGGGTTCCCTCAGCATAGCCTGCACTGTCTCCAATCCAGGACCCCTTGGGGGATATCCAACTGCCGGTTTAGGCCAGATCCCCAGGATGTCCCTCTCACAATCTTGGACCACTGGCTCCTAATTGCTTACCTGCTTGCCTGGTCACCTCTCACTGCACCCCCTTGCCATCCTGGTCACCTCTAACTGCCCCCCTCCTGGCCTGGTCATCCCCAACTGCTCTCCCTGCTGGCCTGGTTGCCAACTGCAGCCCCCCTCCTCCCCCTCCCCCGCCGGCCTGGATGCCCCACACAGCCTGCCACACACACAGCCTGCTTATTCATTCATTTGGTCATCCCTCACTAACCCCCCTGCCAGCCTGGTAGTAGGGAGCCATCTTGTGAGGGCATGAGGGTCAATTTGCATATTACATCTTCATTATATAGGATGAGAACTATACGACCAATTTCAACATAATTAAACAAAAGAAAATTAATTAATTCTTAAGACTGTAATCAATGGTCAATAAATATACTACTAAGTTTTAGTAGTATATTGAATTGAAGTGACAAATTCATAATATTGTTTTTCCAATTTTCTGGAACCATGTCCAGAATTGGGAGGAGTTGACAACTGATTGGATAGTAAGCTACCAGGATGAGTAGATTAATAAGCAATTTAATAAATTCATTTACATTAAATCCCTGAACTCTGAAGTTCATTCCTCATGGGAAAATACAGGAGACTTCACAAACAAGCATAAGCAAGTGGCGTAAGACTTTCAATTGTTGGGCAGATAATTAAGGATTAGAATCCCTGGCTTTTCTCCACATATTTATTAGGCATTCTTCATTAATCAGAATCTAAGGGCTCCAAAGCTGTCAGCTGGCATGACTCCCTGGACATCTTAGAAGCCTTTGCTCCTTGTGTGACAACTTCACTGAAAAGATCGATCCTTGAAAGGTCCTTATTTGGGTTTCCAAGACTTAGAAACCATGCCAACCACTGTTCCCTGGTAATCTCTACAGTAGTGCCTTTAGTCAGACTTGAATTTTAGTTCTAGTCCTGCCATTTTAAATCGTGATCATGGATTATTCTTTTCACCTTTATGCATCTGTTTTCCCTCTTTTTTAGGTGAGAGATTTACTTAAATTTACTAAGATTTAATCTTAGTCCTTCCCAATTTAGAGCTTTTATAAGTCTGAAAGATTCAAATGACTGTGGCCACTGTGTTGACATAAACCTCATTTTGTGTTCTATTCATGAGCAAGAGAGTGAGGATGGCCATGAGTTAGCAAAGGGAAGTCATTCAATTCATGCATTTACGTAGTGGTTGAGCAACATGGAACAGTGAGATAAAAAGGTCCAGCCTCATAAATAAGTGCCCAAGATCTCCCTACCCAGATTCTACAAGAGGTTCAACATGTCACAAAATATCTCTCATGAGCCTGGGAAGGAAAACCAAATGCATTATGTGTCTGTCATATTCTAGCAGATAAAATATCAAATAACATTCTTTCCCAAACCTGTGAGACAAGCATTATCATCCTAATTTTGCAGAGAAGGAAAACCAAAACTCAGAGAAGCTAACCAGCTTAACCTCCTGAAATGAGTAGCTCAAAGCACTGCCAGGGATAGAGTGGCACACTCACCCCATGGTCATATCATGTCTGTCACCTCTCCCTGTTGATGGATTTGAGTTCTGGTCCTACATCTCTCATTTCAGGGTACTGGGAATGGGGAGGACCATAACCCCCTCTTGTTCTTAGTTCTCCCCAAGTCAAAGATGAGCAATAGTATTGTTTTCTCCCACATTATTGTTTGTATTATGTTAAATTAGAAAATATATGGGCACAACCATTGAATGGTTTAAGTACATAATAACTAGGATTAGTCCTTGGGAGATGTGTCCTAAGATCACAGTAGGACTCTGATTCTCTGGATCTAGATGACCTCAGTAAGAAGTCATGTTCCTCACCTGCAAAAGGAGGATAATAAGAGGTAGTGCATGGCAGGGTTGTGGTGAGTTTTGAAAGAGTGAAGTACAGGACCCAGACCTGACACATAGAAAATGCTCAGTAATGTTAGCTGTTGTGAGTCTTACTGTGTGCCTCGCTTCTGGGAGCATTTTAACAAAGCTCTGCTCCTCTTGCTCAAATAAAAAACTACTTCCATGTGGTTGTGAGCCTTTGACTCATATAAGAACCTGGCACATTTTTTGGCAAAGCTAAGTGGCCTGTAATTCTCCCTTTTTAATCCTCCTCTCTTTCTTTATTAATGCACTTATTTATTGCATCTTTCTACAAATGGTATCACATGCCTGCCTATGGGTGCAGGAATCTCACAGGATATTCTGGGAAAGTGAGGAGGAGGGGTTTGGGGTGAAGGTGGAGGAGGAGAACAGCTTTCCCAAGTAAGAGATATGAGTCTTTCCACACAAGAAGGTGCCTTAGGGAGGAGGCAGGGCTTGAGCTGCAAAGGGTTTTGTTCAAGGCAGAAGTAAAGCCCTCAGGGGATTCCACCGAAGCTTCTCTTTTCCTTTTATTGGAGTTCTGCTCTGGAGCTATAAACCCTCCAAATGAGTTGAGATCATTAGGGAAGCTCCACTGATCACTGGTGAAAAAATATAACAATTAAAACCAGAAGCCTCAGAGTGGGAAGCCTGGGGAGAGGCACAGGGGAGGAGAAGGAAACAGGGATGGCTTTTAATACTTAATAACAAATACTAATAATGGCAGTGAGTATGGGACTAATTAAAAGTTTCTAAAAAGAGAGATTGAAAGAGACAGAGAAAGGAATCCATCCGTAATATTTTGCCTGCCTGGAATTAGGAAGTACTACAGCTTTGGTAAGGAAGTGAAGAACAAGGTGTCTGGCATTTGGGTTCAAGGTGGTCTTGAGTAACTTGAATGACCTTGGCAAGCACCCCTGTTTTCTCTGAACCTTAATTCTCTCATCTGAAGAATGGTGCCTGGCATTTTGTCTCCTTGGGTTTAGAAACTTCTGTGACCTGTATTATACTTCATATATGAACAAACTGTTGTCTATCCTCTGAGGAGAAGTGTTGCCTGAGAGTTATTACAAATGACCTCTAAGTTCTCTGCCACTTGGCAATTTTTATGTTTCCACCAACATAGATAAGTAAATAAAAGATGTGATATCTGAACTGGTATTTCAAATAGATAGAGAAAGTAATGGGACTTGAAGTTTAAATGACATTCTTGAAGGACTTTTGCCCCAAAAAGTTCCATTACCAATCTGTAATAGTCTCTGAATTTATTCCCATTAGACATTCATTCCTTTGGTGTAATCTTGCATGTCTTCATCTTTCTCTGATGAAAGTGCAAGTGTATGATAAGTCATCACCTACCACTAGCAATGAACTTCACATTAACCGGCAAATTCTTTCCTAAGGAGGCAGTTTTATGGTCTGAAGGAAAGGAAATAATTGACAAATTGGAAATTTGTAATGGCTCATATAATGCAGGCTTGGGTAGGAAGAGTGTGGCAATTGAATCTATCTCAAAAATGTCACTGGTCATGAAGCATAGGTTAAAAAAATTAATGACTATTGAATACCTACTGTGTGACAGCTGCTTTAGATGTGTAGGTCAGTTCTACTGCATAAAAAAACAAAAAAAAAAAAACACAAAAAAAACACACCACAAAACAAATTTCTTATAGGCGGAGAATTTAAAATGCAGAATGAATACACAATTCACCAGAATTCAAATGACATAAGAGTGAGAATCAGGAACCAGACTCCATGGCCCTGTTCTTGGTGCCCCTCCCAGGAGGCTGTCCTCTCCAATGCTCTCCATCCTCTGGGTCCCAGGAGGCCTTCAGGATGAGTCAGCCACAGCCTCTTCACAGAGTCACCAGACATTTCAATTTGCATTTTTGCAGCTTGAATCCACACTCAACACATTTCACCTTCTATCTCCTTTGAAATTCCCTAATAACTAATTGGTTGGTAGATGCCTCTTCCTCATAGGAGTTTCTTTTTATGGCATTCAGTTTTATGAATCAAAAAAATTACCTGATCATGTTTTAAAAATAAAGGTCCTGAGGTCCTGCCTCAGAGGCTGACTCAAGATGGTCTGAAACCTGGGTGATTTTTAAGCAGCTTGGCCCCAACAACCCCGCCATAGGCATTTCTGATGTAGCTACTTTCGGGGCTGCTCTTGGAGCACAGCATAGATGAACTCTGACTTCAAGCCCGGGTCCTGCCATTCACTGTGAATTTAATACCATTTTCAAACTGCTTCTGACACTGAGTTGAATCATCTCTAAAACTACTGGGAGATCATCTACCTCATGGTGTAACCTTGAGAATAAAACGAGGCAGTGTATTAACTCTGGGCTGAGAGTAAGTGGTTTGTAGCAGTGGGGTAGAGAAGTATAGGAATGCTGGAGGCAACCTATCAATGTGTCTCTCTCACATCGGTTTCTCTCTTTGTCTCTCCCCCTCCCTCCCCTCCCACTAAAAAAGTCAATGGGAAAATACCCTCGGTGAGGATCAACAATAACAAGAACAAAATGAATACTAGAATCAGGCAGGTTGGCCCATTTCCTCGCTCTTGAATGTTGAATGAACTGCTTAACCTCTCTCTGCATTTGTTTACTCCTCTGAAAAATGGGAATACCACCAAGGAAAACGGGAGCATAATGTTACAAATGAGAACCTAGTTGGTTCCTTTCTCATCAGGTCATTGTGAATATTATATACAGTGATTCCTACAAAGAGCTCAGAACCCTGACTGGCACTGTCTTTTATTATTAACATTTCACAAATAATAGTTTTCTAAGGGTAGGAAATCCATCTGGTTCTCTGTGGCATGAGGCCCAGTGCTGTGAGCAGAGCAGGCAACATTATCAAGCGCCGGGAAATAAAATAAAAAGCCAGTGTTGCGAAGAAGCGGGTGGTGGGAGCGCAATCAGAGAGTCTTAGATAGTGTCCAACGTTCCCAGAAGCAAGCATGTGTCTGGCAGAGGCTTCCTCCTGCAACTTCTCCTGGTCTTCCAAAACCAAGGCACATTCCAAGGGGCTTTTCAGCCATATGCTTCTCATTTACTCGTTCCTCTTAAATCATCTAAATATTATTGGATGAAACTAATTGATGCCCCAAAAGTAATATGAAAGAATCACAACATGATTTCCTCAGAAGCTTTTCACTGCCAGGCAAGAAACAGCATGTTGGTAAACAAACATGTCAATCAAAATGAAGTGACGGGATGGTATCATCCTGATTTCTTGTCACCGCCCTAGCGTCCTCATGTGCATCTCACTCACTTTCACTCGCTTTGCCAGTTTTCCTTTTTTCTTCCAGGATCTGTGCATCTCACTTGCTCCACCCCTATTTCAACAATACCTAGGCAGAGTTCACTCTCCAATGGCGCAGCAAAGATAAACAGGTCTGACACTTGTTTCTACACATACCTTTAGAGGAAGGAAAAGTACCAGGAGGCGTTCTGGTGTTCAAAGGCAGATACTTGCATATTTAAAAGAGCTGAATAACACGCCTAATCTTCCCATTTTTATTAAGATGTTTTAGCATAAATGTGGCTGGAAAGGACCATCCTTTGACAGATCTGTGCATTCACCTGCACGTATTGTGAATTGTTAGTAAGATTGGAAGCTAAGTCTTTTAAAAAAATGTTTTATTGATTTCAGAGAGGAAGGAAGAGAGAGAGAGAAAGAGAGAGAGAGAGAGAGAGAGAGAGAGAGAGAGAGAGAGAGAGAGAGAGAGAGAGAGAGAGAGAGAGAGAGAGAGGGAGACAGAGAAAGAGAGAGAGATCAATAATGAGAGAGAATCATTGATCGGTGCCTTCTACATGCCCTACACTAGGAATCAAGCCTGCAACCCAGGCATGTGCCCTGACCAGGAATCAAACTATGACTTCCTGGTTCACAGGTCAATGCTCAACCACTGTGCACCCAGGCAGGGAGGCAACGAACCCTTTAGACAGAAGATGGTGATAATGTGAGGGAGAGATGATCACTCTACAGTCATGCAGAAAAGGATGAAACTAGTTTTGGTGGGTTTGTTCATGTGTGTTAAGGGAAAGTCAATTGATAGGATTTTAACATAAAATTTGGGTGAGCTATGGACTGGCAGTATAAAGAGACTAAAGGCTCAGAGGCACAACATGTCAGGCAATATTCAGGAAATAACTTGTTCTATTGAATTAGAATGAACTATTCCAAAGTTGGTGTGTTTGCACCAGTGGTGGAAACTCACTATTTGTTTCAATAGTCCTTGGCACAGTATTAGAATAATTTTTTATCTTTATTTTTATTATTATTTTTAATATATTTTATTGATTTTACAGAGAGAGGAATTGAGAGGGACAGAGAGTTAGAAACGTCGATGAAGGAGAAACACTGACTAGCTGCCTCTTGCACACACCCCCACTGGGGATGTGCCCACAACCAAGGTACATGACCTTGACCGGAATTGAACCTGGGACCTTTCAGTCCACAGGTCAACGCTCTATCTATCCACTGAGCCAAATCGGTCCCAGCAATTTTTTTTTTTTACCTTTAATTGATACTTTTGTGACACAGAATAAATATATGTGATCTTTCCTTAAAATATTGAAGACATTTAGGGAAAAATAACTATTTATTGATTCATTCAACTCATTGATTCCATACTGCAAATTCTAAACTAGTTACTGGATGTCAATGGTGATCAATCTGATTCAGAATTGGCCCTTACATGTAACAAGTAATGAGAGCACACTGTGATGAGTGCCTGATGAGAGAGCCTTAGGTGCTGAGGTATTACATTGGGAGGCATATCATCCTGATTAGTGAGAGTGGCTTATTCCTGGTCTCCAAAATTATCTCTCTTCCTTCAGTTCCTTCTTATTATCTTGTTCACTTTTCTGTGACCCTGTTCTAATCCACCTTCTCTTTTTAAATATTTTAAATAGTACCAGGAGCCCCATCGGAATAGGGCATATTTATCACCTGATGCTTTTAATATGCTAGATTTCTATTTATGAAGTTTCAACTTGTAGCAAACATTTATGTTGGGTGGCCATCTTTCATTTCTTCATTATTTTGATGTTTAGATTAAGGTGTAATTGATCTATAATATTACATTAATTTAGGTGTACTGAACATAATGATTTCAATATTTGTATCAATTGCAAAATCATCTCCACAGTAGTCTAGTTATTATTTTGATTTTATCATCTAATACAACCCCAAAAAGTCACCCAGGCACACATACATACAACACCCATAGCCACACATACACATATTTTTGTAATTATAAATTTTTACAATGGAGGCAGCTTCTATTTTCAGAACTTTCCTTTAATATTACCGTATTTTCCGGCGTATAAGATGACTTTTGAAATGAAAAAAAGTCAACCAAAAAAGCGGGGGGTCATCTTATATGCTGAGTATATCCCGAAAAACGTCTCGATATGCCACTAAACAAATTTTCCAACTCGATACCGTACCAATCACTACACAGCTGCTCGGACCGCCTCTCTAACTCAGCCTATTCAAGGAGGCTTTTTATGCATGCAAATTATACATGTTCTGTACCCGAAGCTATATTGTGTTCTAGTAAAAAGCCTGCTCAGATTGGCCAGAGTTAGAGAGGCGGTCTATTAAAAAAAGAACTGGTGTTGCCTCAAAAGTGGGGGATAGTCTTATACAGTGAATATAGGCCTAAACCTATGTTTTAGCTGTAAAATTAGGGGTCGTCTTATACGCCGGAAAATACTTTACCACATTCCCCCATTTTATATTAAGTTTCCTTTCTCTAGGCTGTTCAAATCACTTCAAATTCTGATTCTGTCACCCAACATATCTGTACTATCACGTCATCTTCTAATCTGATGATCATGAGCCCTCACTCTTCATTCAAGACACTGACAGAAAAGTTGAACAGGACAAGACAAAGGACAGAGCCTGTAGGATGTTGCCAGTCTCTGTCCTCAAGATTGGTGTTGATCCATTCATTGCCACTCCTGCAGTCCATCTTTCAACCAGGTTCCAAACCAGTCTATTCAATCTCCACCAGCCCCCATCCCTCACTCTTTTCTACAAAGACATCTTGGAAGATTTTGATAAATGACTTGTGGAAAGCTAGATATGCTGTGTCAACTTCTTTCCCTGGTCCACTACAGGAGGCTGTACATACTCTGGAGTTAAATGAGGTCAGTCTGGTTTGACTCTTGGAGAGTTCACACCATGACCAAGGTGCTGTGGTCCTCTCTTTGCAGGGATAGGACTTTAGAACGTGGGTGCTATAAAGGATTGCAGAGATGTGTGCATCTGGCCTCATCCTTCCACAAGTGAGTCTCAGGCTTGAAATAACTGCCCATGGTCACACAGCTAGTCAGAGTTTGAAATGTAGTTATAACTACATTTATGCCATTTATGCCCTTTTCACACTGAGAAGGAGTGGAATTGACTTCAGTAAAAGCACTTCTCAAAATACAGACTATGGAATATTACTTCTAAGCTAAAAAAATGTTCCCATGTTCAAATGCATCTGAAAACATCAGGCATTGCTTTGTGAGTGGTTCACAGTTTATTCAGTCATTTACCAATATTTACTAATTGTGCCTTATGCATAAGACCCTGTATTAGGTACAGGGCTATGATAGCAAATAAGATCTCAGATAGATTTATTTCTAGAGGGAGAGACAAATATGAAATAACAAATTACTCAAATAATACTACTACTATTGATTATAACTTACTCTGAAAGAAATTTATAGAATTCTAAGAGATGGGAAGAGCGTAAGATATGGTTTATCTGAGAAAATGATATTTAAATATGTAGGAACACTGAGATAAGAAATATCTTGTCATGTTCAACAGCGTGAGAGAACAAGGGGAGGGTGTCTGCCTTGATCCTGGGAAGAACACACAAAGCTCAAGAGGGATTTGCTGGCAATGTTAGAGGGGGAAAAATGTAAATATGAATAGAAAGCATATTGATGCATTTTGAGCAACAGAATAACCTAACCTCATTAGCATTTTGGAAATACTCCACTTGCTGCTCTCTGGAGACAGTATTATAGGGTTAAGAGGGAAAATCCAGGAACCTGTTAGGGAAATTTGGGCAAAGTTCGGGAATAGGAAGAAAAAAAAAAAAGCCTATTGAATATGACCTATTGCAGAAAAGAATCTAGTAAACAAACTTCTAGCCTCCATCATTGTTTCCCAATATTTCACAAGTTAATTTGACTGCAGACCATTACTTAATAATACCTATTTCACTCTATGAAATTCTGAAGAATTCACTTAAGAGATGTTGAGTGGGGAAGTGGTGGTTGAGGGCTGGGGAGATAATGGGAGGATAAGGACACATATGTAATACCTTAATCAGTAGAGAAGTGAAAAAAAAAGGGAGAGATGCTGCTTTTGGGTAACTTGGGTTCTAAAATGACAGTACAGCTCTTGTCATTGCTTGATTTGGAGTTTTATTTGCTCTTTTCTTTTCTTTATCAGTACATGAGTCATTTGTTTATGAGGGTCACTCTGGTGCTAGCTGCTTTACTTTCATTCAAATTGCCAGGAATCAGGCTTAGAAAAAGACAAACCCATGAAGTAATCCCAATGCATAGCTATGTTTACGTGTGTATCCTTTCATTCCTCACCTCCCTCAGCTCACACTGTTGCCTGTTCTCAGAATAGAATTCTAATTGCTCTTTAATATGTAGGAAAACTCCTACGTAAAAAGATTACCTTCCAGACTAATTAAGTAGCAATGGATTTCACATTTGGATACATTTCCATGTGCTGAAGTAATCTTATTTTTAAATAAGGCATGAGGAATAAGAGGACTAGAAGGAGACAGTGAGGTGTCAGTGTAAAATAATAATCAAATTCAACATGGGTCATGTGATTCCTGTACACGAGCTCTGTAAGGCAGGGTTCTGATATTTTACTATGCACATGGAACACCTGCTGGAAAGTTGGCCTGATATTCTGCCTCCCAGTGATGCTTCTAGACCTTGGACCATACTTTAAGTCGCAAGGGTGTTAAGCGCCATTTCAATTTTGCATTAGAATCGGCATATTACTTGTTTTAGCAACTGGTCATAGAAAACCCCAACTCTGACCATCTTAAACAAGGACACCACTTGTTTTCTTGCACACAATGCATCCAGCAATAGGACGGTGCCAGCTATGATCAGCCTCCCCCTCTGCTCTCCTCAGTAGTGCCCCCTTCTAAGGCTACTTCTCCAGTTCATGACATAGATAGAGCCATGCCAACGTCCTATTCAGATATAACACCATCCAAAGGAAAACATACCTTTGCTACAGTTTTCTTAATAATAGTACTACAAATAATAAAACCTTGACAAAGGGGCCCCAGCAGATACCCTTCACTTTTACTGGCCAGATCTGCATAAAATATTTGTTAACAGTGAACACTATGGGTATTCTAGCATCTTCCTTCAGCCCATGCCCAAGCACCTGCAATTTATTGGGCAAACTCATTTATCCCCTGATTTCTTTTTAGGAAACAGCATCTCTGAGCCTGATGGCCACCTCTGGACTTTGCTCAGCCTGTGGGTCGAGCTGGAAATGCCAAAGTTGAGGTCCTAAGTAACAACCTTAAACAAGTGAGGGAACTAAAATTGCTTAGGGGGTAATTTCTGGGTCCTACATTATATCTGCAGCAGCAATACCTCCCAGTGGCCTTCAGAGAAAACGGACCCATTCACTCAGCCTTGGTGGCTTTTGTTGCTTTCCCTTTTCACTACCTGGCTCCTTCACACTCCTTCTTACGATCATGTCCTGATAGCTTACATACACCTATAACCTTGTGTTGAGTTCTGTTTTGAGGGAACAAGTTAAAATATCACAACCAAACCTACCGGGGAATGAAAATACCCTAATAGTGTTAGGTGAATGGGTTGAAATCAGGGATCCCAGACCAGTAGCATCAGTCTCCACTGGGAACTCATTAGAAATACAAGTGTCAGTGTTCCCCCCCAGGCCTATGGGGCCAGGCTCTCTGGGGTCTGATGACATAGGTGCTCGTGAGCTTTAAATATCACTGATTTCGATGAATTGGGATATATTCCTGGTTCTAGGGAAGAATCGCCTCCCATGAATCATTTGATCATGATGAGGTTAGATAGATATATGAACGAAATCACATTTCCATTAAGGAGAATTAGATGTGTGTGATGGCAAGGGACAATAGATGCTTCAAAACCACTATTTCTGCATCCTGATAGGGACCTGCAGAGCGTAAAAGCAAGTTGCCCCAAACCTCAGAACTGGAAAACAGAAGGTGTGGATTTAACCCTGGCTTATGACAACAGTCACAGCACTCCTGGCCTGGTTCCTATAGCTCTGTGGTCACTGACAGGCTTGGGGCAAGGTTGGAGAGGGAAGCCTACCGGGGACAAGGTTTCCCTTGTCAGCATGTGTTCTTTTAGTGGCAACAAATCCCATAAAAATGTAGCTAGGGACAGAGTTCTGACATTTACATCTAGCATGAGACCCAGGAACATAATAAGGGGAGAGGTAATAGTGCAACATGAAGCTTTTATTCATGTTAGACTAATACCCTAGGGGAAAGAGTTCATTGTATTGCTTGAATGTCAGGCTGTCTCCTGTCCTCCTGTGGGCATAAAACTGGGCTGCCTCTGATTTTCAATCAGGAAGTGAGAAGGCAGCTGTTGAGTGCCTTGAGTGTCTAGGACAGCATGAGCCATGGGGACAACAAAGTGTGTGTGCAGAAGTGTACAAGACGTGGACCTTCCTAGGAACTCAGATCTATTTGGAAAAGCCACACAAATAAACATGTTTAGATTTAACATCTATTGAGTAATTGAAATGTTCCTGAAGCTATGCTGAGTGATTTTACACATATTGTTTCAGTTAAAGACACACACGGTATCTATCCACTGTGCTGAATGCATGAAACTAATATGAAATAGTATTGAATGTCAACTGTAATTAGAAAAATAAAAATGAATGAATTAATTTAAACACACATACACTTATTAATGAAGGATAACACAATAACAGCATAGAATCAAATACTAAATTGTGTCTGAAATGGTTCTGAGAAGAGAAACTATCATGAGAAAGAAAAGAACTATAAAGAGAAAAGCTATCATTAATTTACTACATGATCTCGGCCAGTTCCTGTGGAAAGTGAGGGCATCGGATGAGATGAGCTTATCCAAAAATGGCATTCTGGGGAAGATTCCTCTTTAGGACAGTAGCTATGCACAACAACAACAAAAAGGTTGGGAGGAAGTGGCACAAAACGAAAGCACAGAGGAAACATTTAGAAATATGATGGACAATATTGAGAAGGTGTGTTTCCCAAAAGACCTCTCAGAACCTTGAAGATGCTTATGCATTTTGTAAATCTCATAGAAGAAAACCTTTTGTAAAATTATTTTATTACAAAGCCTGCTGTTATATGGTGCTCAGTAACTTCCCTTCATATCTCAGAGCCACTGTGGAAAATGCCAGAAATAGGTCTCAGAGATAGTGGCTCAGGTGGGCTCACATTGGCAACCTTTAATGGATAATTCAAGTTCACTTCAGGGACCAGCAAAGCCACTTACAGTAAGGATAACAGCAAAGAGAAAAATTGCTGGGATCATGTGTCTCTTCTCTAAGAGTGTAGAAAGTTACGCACCTTGTATTTATCCAAAACATTTATGGTGTGTTTTCAGATACATTTGCTAATTTAAACCCCCTGGCAACCCAGATTTATCTTTTTGTTCTCCATTTTAATTTTTTTTCAGTGGGTAAATGGAAGATTGTAATAGTAGCATCTGACTTCCTCAATGCACTTTCTCTGACCTCTTCACCCCAACTGCTTCATTTTTGCTGAGCTTAAATGCTTATTAGTATTTCTGCATTGCAGAGTGTACTGGGCTTTGGTTTCCTGTTCTCCACACATTGCTATGTATTCTAGACTCCATAATAGAGCCCAGCCCTGGGTAGGACTTGAGCATGTACTGGGAATAAAAATGAACCTACAGGTGGGGAGGATGCTCACAGGGAAGACTAGCTGGGTAGTGTGTATCGCCTGAGACTGAGCCTTGGGAAACCTCGGCCAGCCAACAGCCTTCGGAGTGGTGTCTGTATTTAAACGCCCCCAATACTACATGAATTAATCAGTTGCATGCTTATAAAGATGTTCGAGAAATCAAAACACTGCCTGGTAGGGAGTGCATTCTGAAGGCAGATGTCTAATGGGAGAAGCAGGAAGTTCAAGGCTGGGAAACCAGCTGGCTGGGCTCAGTCCCAGGCCCTCTTCCTGGATGACATCAGGCAAGTCACGCCTCTTCTTCCAGGCTTTTGTCTCTTTGTATTTAAGAAAAAGGAGAGGAGCTTTCTAAGGCTCCCTCCAGATCTCACGTACATTTATTTTTTAATGCCAATTGACCAAGTCAAACTTAGCAATCAATGAGGTGACCGGTGTCACAATAGATAGCTCTCCTGGCCATTATTTGAATCAGGCCACTCCAAGCCCTCCCAACCTCCCTGTTCCTGCCAGAGAAGATGAAAGTGTTGTTTCTGACCTCAGCACAGCCTTTGCCTTGAACTCTGCCATGTCTTTCACTTGACCATTTCCAGCTAGTTTTTTGTCCCCCGGCGAGACCAGACTTTTCTGAAAGAGTGTAAACTTCTCTGAATGATATTTGAAAATAAAATAGAATTGATTTCACAGCTCCTTGAACCTCTCCTATCAAGAATTGATTTTTTCCCTCTTCTGTTTTACACACTTGAAAGTGATTTGAGTGATGGCAGCAGAAACTCCAATACATAAAATGTTCTTCAGCCTTTGTCCCTTTCTCTTCAAAATTATCCCTGTGAAAAGAGTGTGTGCATGCAAGTGCATGTATTTGTACAAGTGTCTTTTCATAGATTCATCTGCATTTGCCTGTGTTTCTGGGAGCTCATCGATCTGCATGCACTGTATAGCTGTCTTTGTATTTCAATGTCTGTGTGCTCTATGTAGGCAGCAAACACATTTATTTATGCAGGTGTGTGTTTTGTGTGTGTGTTTTTTTTTGTGTGTGTGTGTTTGTGTGTGTTTTGGTATGTCTGTATCCTAATGCAAGTTTCCATATGTGTACTTATAATCATGCATATTTTCATATAGGAGCATTTTGTATACATCTAGATGCCTGTTGTAAGCTTGTGGTCTGTGCATAAATTAGCTTATATATGGACAGGTAGGTTTGTGTCTAGGGGATGTGTAAGTGTGTTTACCCATATGCACAGGTCTATATAAGTGCCTAAGTAGTTAAATTGGCATTTCAAAGCACACCGAACTTTACTATTCACCTTTCTCCCCAAAGAAAGAATAACCAAAGTCAACTTTTCTTGGATGCAGCAGACAGCTCCCGTGGGTTTTGACAGTCATATGGACCATAGAATGCTCTCTCTGCCAGCCCAGTACTAGTGTCACTTCCTGGGGCAGGATAAAGTCACCCAACTGGGCTGTATCCTAATTGTCTGGCAAGAGAAGGAGGTATGGCAGATGTACCGATGGACTTGGTGACCCCTCTCTCTGCCACAGCCCAGGACCTTGGTTGATTCCCTTGATGTCACCCCTGGAATATTGCACTGGTGCTGGGCTATTTTTGAGTGACACAAGGGCTGGATGCACATAGAGCTGATTGAAATGCTGGGGTAGCAGAAGCTGTTGGTTCCCGACAGGCCCTGCACACCTATTTCTCATCCCTTGCCTGCCTAGATTTGTGTGAGTGGCAGATTTGTGCTTCCTGTCAGTCAACCTGTCCATTCGTAGCTGGAAACTCTGCCAGAGTGGTCAGTTTGTGACAGTGATGGCTGGTAGGGGAGGAATTGGGCTTATGTTCAAATAGGCTGTTGGCTTCCTTTAGCAGGGAGAAGGAGCCCTGCATGGGGCCTGTATCTCTACCTGGGGGAAAATGTGGCATTCGTCAGTTAAAAGTAGATTATGACTCAGAGACACACCACAGACACTGAGAAGAGGGTGGGCTTCCATGGTCTGGGGAGGGAAGGGGTGTGCAGGTGAGGGGCCTGGGTTAAAGAACGGCGCACTAGATTGGTAGTATGTACACCTAGGCTCATGTCTTCATCCTTCCCATGGTGGGCTGCAAGACTTTAGACAAGTTCCTTTGGACAAACCTCAGAACAAGGTCACCATGGACCTACCTCTAACCAAACAGCCAATCCTGTACACTCACCTCTTAGCTGTCACTCTATTCTATCCTCTCTGCCACCACATGAGCCCAGCCTGACCAGCATCCTCTTTTGCCTGGTTTTGCACTGCCTCCCCTAATGGTCTCCCTGCTTCCACTGTGGCCCTTTGAAAACCTTTCTCCACACTGATGTCAGAGTGATCATTTAGGAACCATATGCTCATGCCTCGTCCCCACTTAAAGCTCTTTACAATCTTTCCATCATCTTTAGGCTGAAGTAGAAGTCCATTGGCCTGTGAAGATCTCCATGGTCAACTCTACCTCCACAGCCCCATCTTTCCACCTTCTTGCGGTGAGTTCTAACCATTATTAATTTCTTTCATGCACTAGAGCAAGTTATGTTCCTAGTCAGCCCTCAGCCTCTCTCATTCTGTCCCTTTACCTGAAATGCACAGTTTTCTACTCTGTCCATCTGATCAACTCCCACACATCTGTCCAGTTTAGTCTTAAACATATTTCTTTTGAGGGGACTTGTCTGAATGGATCCCAAGGCAGATGAAACACCCTTGCCAAATTACCCTCTACCACATTCTACTTCATTTGCATAAAACGGATTATATAGCACAAGTGATTGCTTAATTGATAGTCTTCCTTGTTAAAATTCATGCTGTTTTAGGGCAGAGCACAGGTCTGAGTATTCACTTCCATAGCTCTATTGCCTACCACAGTGCTGAGCACATAGAAAATGGCCCACAAATGTGTGCAAAGTAAACTAATAAATGAATGCCAATTAATAATCCATTACATATGATTATAATAAATTACTGCATGTGAAGGACCTCGTAAATGTAATATAGACTTTGAATTCATATTACTGAAAGTAGGGGATTGTTTTGTATGCCACTGAACTTCCTTTCATGCCAATAAATTGTGGGGTTCAGAGTAGGCTCTTGGTCAATATTTAATAAATTAATAGATTTTAAAATAAGTATCTCATGTCATTCTACACACATATTTGGAATATATCAAGTTTTTAAACTTTTACCATCTAAATACCTGTAACATTAAGGAAGGTGACCTTAGAAAACCTGGAGATATAAGTGAAGCTGGATAACCATAAGGAAAAAAATCCCTTTCAAGTCTCCAGTTATAGCTCAAAATCCATGCAAATTCTCCATTGGCTACCACATTGTGTCTATGTTTGTTTTATGATAAAAATAAGTTTACCTTCATTGCTACGAGAACAACTACTAATTGAGAAATATAAGCTAGGTATATCATCTGGCTTTGCACACTTTCTGGCATATGGCCACTTAACGATTGCCAATAGACTTATTCTACATGGAGAATGAATGAAATCCCAATGGCTAATTCAGAAGCCATGTTGTGGCTAGAGATATGATGTGGAGCTGGTGGTCTGCCAAATATCAAACTCATTTGGGGGTAAGGTTTTGGGGATGTCTTCTACAAACTAATCTGGGAGCTAACCCAGACAGGAGTAATTGTTCACTGATATCACACAGTAAATGGAATCTGTTTCTTGCTTCTCCTATACATGTCCTCTCACTGCTATCCACTAACTCTTTTCTCCAGTATCTTCCCTCTTCTCCTAGCTGCCTGTTGTAATTACACACACTGACTCATGCCCATCCATTCTCTCATGCACAGAAACCAAAGCTTTTGAGGCCTGTTACATTAGTATTATCTTATTCTCATATACCTACACTATGAAATACATTCTGCAAATGTAATTAGCTGGCAATGTATTCCCTCTGCCTAATCATTAGTGAAGTTGAATAACTTGATGAAAAAGAAAAAGAAGTAACTTGCTTTAATGCTGAATACAGAATAAAGAACTCTGGCCTTTTTTAACCTCTCTAGCTTAGTGTGATGGAGGACTCAAGTGATGGAAGCCCAAGACAATCAGAAGTCAGATATAGAAATACAATGGGATTCGGCAGCATTTTTAAAGGAGTTCTAAATAAAGAATACCAACGAGCTTATCTAGAACAATGCAGTTGTTTGTGGCACAAAGCTGTCCCACTTATTTCTGAATATTGTTTTCCCCTCTGTATACTAGGTAAGCAATTTTCAAAACCATTTAGCTATTTCTGTGGCAACAACTTATATTCTATTGCCATTCTTTGGGAGGCCTCCCTGAAGAGTCTGGGGTCCTACTTTGATTGTCCTGGCTTCAAAATAACTTTTTCTTTTTACATAACATAGACGAACTTTATTTTATTCTTTTAAAATCTTTATTGTTGAAAGTGTTATATATGTCCCCTCCACCCACCCCTATTGGCTCTGTCTATGGGTTATGCATATATGCATGGAAGTTCTTTGATCTCCTCCCACCCACTGCCACCTTACCTCTGAGACTTGTCAGTTTGTTCCATGCTTCTATGACTCTGTATCTATTTTATTCAATAGTTTATTTTTTCATTAGATTTCACACACAAGTGAGATCATGTAATGCTTGTCTTTCTCTGACTGGGTTTTCATTCACTGGTTTCAGATTTCTATTTTTCTCTTCTGAATCTGCAAAGCAATTAGGTAACCTTGTCTTTGTTCTAGCTTCGTTTCCCTGGGAAATTTCTCCTGCTCTTTGGGAACAGTCCCGGCCATGGCTCTAGAGAGATTACTCTTGTGTCACTTTCAGAAATTGCTCCAGATGGTCTGAAACAACAAAGGCAGCTACATAACACATTGGATACCTGACCTAGAGAAAGTAGCATCGAAGAAGAAATCAAATACCTTTATATATGCAGTGTTATCTCCTTCTACCACTTATCTTCACCTGAAAGCGTTATTCTAAGCTATAAATGAATGCATGTGAATTAGTTGACTATTATATCACTAAAACATATAACAGTGCGAGGCAGTAACAAGATTGCTGGCTAGAAGGTTAGAACAAACGATCTTTTCTATTTAACAAAGTTTGTGGTTTCTACTCATTAATTCCCCTCTCTGAACCTTGTTTTCTTTCTTAAATTAAATAATATGAATTGTATGTTTCACCCAACTGGACTTGGAGCTAGGTCAGGATAAAGATCGTCATTTACTGATTACTGATTTTTGTGCACACAGCGCCAAATACAATATAAATAGTCGAGGATAAATTAGTGTTTATTGAATAGAATTGATGGGTTGTTGTGAGGTTGACTTGAAAAATGTATGAGTGCAAATTATGAGCAATCATTATCATCACCATTATTATTAACTGCTACAATTGTGAGATTGACTTTAACTGCTACCTGAGAGGAATCTGCAATACCTAAAAAAATGTTAAATTCATGAAGCATTGCCTAAATATATGTCAACTTTAGTGTTTTGTCAGTTTTTTTCTGGTTGGTGCAAAATGTATCTTTATTTCTGGGGATAAGCATGTGACCAAACCTAATGGTCAGAGTTAAGAATATCCATAAATTTTATATAAGAGTGCAGATGATCTTTCCTGCATCCAGAATTGTGGTTTTATGCAAACATGTCATTACCCAAAGAGAATCAGATGTGTGGCATCACCGAGGGAGAAAATCCAAATTGAAAAAAATATTAAAATTGAAGCCAGAAGAGATAAAGTATAGTCCTTGGTCTACCAGCACTCTCTGTGTTACCTTGAGTGGCAGGCAGAATTCCAAGCTGGCTTTCAGGATTTCCACCTCATGATGTACATTCCCTCTACAATCCTCTCCCACCCCACATATGGCAGGACTTGTGATTAAGATGAGATATCCCTCCCCTGAGAAAGTTACATTATATGGCAAAAGTAACAGGATTTTCAGATGCAATAAATGCCCCTAAATAGTTGACTTTAAATTAATCAAGAGGGAGATAATTGTTAGTGGGTCTGACCTAGTCAGTTGAGGACTCTAAATAATGGTCTATAAGTTAGAGAGATTCAAAGCAACATTGACGCTCTCCTTCTGGCCTTGAAACCACCAAGCATCCTGTTCCAGAGAGCACTACGTGGCAGGGAATCATGGGAAGGTGAGGGCTTCAGATCTACAGTCACAAGCAATTGAATTCTGCCAACAACCAGCAAACATGGAAGAAGATTGTGACTTCAGAGATCACAGCTCTGACTTGAGTCTGATGAACTCTGAACAGATGACCAGCTCACCTTCACCCAGACTCCAGGCTGACAGAAGTTGTGAGATCATAATTACATGTGGTTATACACTGCAAAATTTGTGGTGATTTATCATGCAGAAATAGAAAACTCATGTACTTTATCTAAATTGTCATCTTTGTCACCTCACTATTAAAAGAGTCCAGAATACAACCTCTTCTAAGATTTTAAAATGTTCAAGAATTAACCCAGTGCAAAATACACTCATCATTTGTATTCCTCAAATTTTGCTTAAATTCCATTTCTTGTCCTAGGTCAACTTAACACACACTCAAACTTCTCCTCTTATTGGTTCCTAATCAGCTCTACTATATATGATTCATATCTTGGCTAAAAGGCTCACCAGCTATCCAGTGTCAAAACTACCAATCTTGGCCTTCACACAACACTGTCACTTCCCATTTGGTCCATTTTTTTGTTGTTGTTTTGTATTGCCAAAAGTTATCTTTATAAAGAGAAAGCTGCTCTATTCACTCTCTTGCTGAAATATGACTAAGGGCTCCTCCACATGGCAGTCTGTATTCTTTAAAATCCAGCTCCAGCCTTCTTGCCTGCTTTCCAGACCTGTTTTCTATGTGCCACACTTCACTTCCCATAAACAGGATGGGTTCAATCCTGTCCTCCTCCAAAAGAGGATATGTTGATGTCCTAACCTCTGGTGTCTGTGAATGTGACCTTAGAAATAGGGTTATTGTAGCCGAAACTTGTTTGGCTCAGTGGTAGAGCGTCGGTCTGCGGACTGAAAGGTCCCGGGTTCGATTCCGGTCCAGGGCATGTACCTTGGTTGCGGGCACTTCCCCGGTGGGGGGTGTGCAGGAGGCAGCTGGTTGATGTTCCTCCTCATCGACGTTTTAGCTCTCTATCTCTCTCCCTTCCTCTCTGTAAAAATATCAATAAAATATATTTTAAAAAAAAGAAAAAAAAAGAAATAGGGTTATTGTAGATACAAATAATCACATTCAGAGGAGATCATTAACATTAGCCTTAATCCAGTAAGACTGGCATTCCTTGTAAGAGGAAAATTTATACACAGACACACAGAGAGGAGAAAGCCACGTGAAGAGAGAGACACACGGGGAGGGGACCACTGTGTGAAAACAGGCAAAGAATGGAGTTATGTTGCCACAAACCAATGCGTGCGGCTACCAGAAGCTGGGAGAGCTGAGGAAGGGCCCTCTCCTAGATGTTTTGGAGGCAGCATGTCCCTAATAACACCTTACTTTTCCACTTCTTGCCTCCAAAACTGAGACACAATACATTTTTGTTGTTTTGAGCCACCAGTTGGTGCTACTAATGTTATGGGAGCTCCAGGAAATTAATACCATGGATATGCCAACTTTTTCAATGATCCATGACTTTGAACAAACTACGCCCTTTGCAGAAATTCCATGAATATATTTCAGGATTTAGTAAATAAAACACAGTCTCAGAAGAACCTTCTAGGAGAGCCTCCCACCTAGTTTGCTTGCTTTTCCTGATTTTTCTCAAAGCAAGTTTTCTGATGCCTGTTACAAGGCTTCTTACACCAGATTGTGCAGGCATGATGCTTTGGGCAGTTTTCTGCAGTGGACTGAAAACTCTTAGGAAGCAGGGATTATGGCATTTAGTTCTCCACATATGCTTGTTGAATACAATAAATAAGTACAAAGAAGAATAAAACCTTTGGCAGCCTCATGCATTCAGTGAGAATTAACTTTGAAAACACATATTCTATTTTTAAATGAATTTGTCCTTTAGACATCTTGTAAGATGGGTTTGTTATTTCCAATTTAGAGATGAATCAACCAAGGCTCTGCAAATGTTGGTTTCATTTACCCTTTTTCTCCCAATAGATAAATAAGCCTGAGGGGCCAGAGGCTGGGTTCCAAGTCTTGCCCAGATTTTACTATGCTAGTTTCATTTTGGGGTACTGAGTAATTTTACTTTCATTTGGGGAACTGAGTAATTTTTTTCATGATCATGAGACTGATCAGCTGATGAAATTTATAATGGAAATTTAAAAAATAAAAATTACTTTAAAAGGCTTGAGGTGAAATATGTGATATAATCCTTATTAAGTCCAGCATTTATCACAAGTTCATTGACACGAAGAATAAATTATATGTATAGCACTATAATGATATAATATCTCACAGTCCTTGATGGCTTGTGGAATTGAATGGTCTGTCTGGGTGCAGTTTATGAAGGAAAAGACAAAAAAGAATGAATGTTGAGCCATTTGGCATACTATTCAGAATTTCCACCATCATTTCCCTATGTTATTGCCATTGTTTAAATAATGGACTGTAAACAACATACACTTGCTTAGACAAGAAGAAAACATTTAATGGGGAAAAACTCATTTTTTCAAAACATAGGTATTTTTTTTTCTTTCTACCCTAAACTCATTCTCTCTGACTCTGTCTTCATATCTTCTTGTCTCTTCATGTTTCAGCCTTTACCAATTACCCAGTCCGATTGAGTCCAATTTCCCCACTCACAGATTTGTGGTTAGGGAGCCATAAATGTATGGACAAACCACCATCATTGTGTTGACGTGGGAAATATGGTCTTCTGTTCTGTTCCCCCTCGAGATAAATTGGTCTGATGGAGACCTTTCCCTCCCTATACAAATGGCTTCCTGCCCCAAGGAACTGAAGTGAGAGAATTAACCTGAACATGGCTTGGCCAATATTAGTCTCCTGAGTACCTGCCCAGTATGTAGCAGACATCTAACAAATGTTGAATGACTTCAGGTTTTCAGTTTCATTTATGCCTTGGTATAGAGGGAATGGTGGAAAGTAAATTTCTGTGCTCAATAAAACTTTGCTTTGACATTCAATGTCATCATGACCATCTGGATATAATAACAACCAAAGCAACAACAACAATGGCAATAAGAGAATAATAATTGCAATGAAAAAGTAGCCAACAATTACTGAATACTTATTATTTACGGGTGCATTTTTCTCTGCATAAAACTAATTTCCTATTCTACACGTGTTCTTTCCTTCTATAGCAGTGGATTCGTACAGTGGATTCATGTACCCTGTCCTTCTCACAGAGGTCTTAAACTAAAGCATGCTTTTCTGCCATCTCACACCACTTCACTGGCGAGGAAAAGGAGTGCCCCATGTCTAAGGTAGAATAAGGGCTAACTATTACCATTTCAAGTTTGTTGATATTGATGAGGAAAGCAAATACTGCTCATGTTCCAGAGAAGAGTGTGAGTTCCCTATACATGTTGAGCATGCTGTGATCAGTCGGTGAGAATAGATACAATTCTAGCAGGCCTGATAGAGTCACAGCAGGGGCACGTGCTATTTTATTAGTCAGATTAATCCAGATGAGGATGCAGCAACCAATGACCCCAAAAGTCCAGTGGTTTGAACCAACAAAGCTTATTCTTCCTTTACACCTTAAAAACCTCCTACATTTGAGGAGGATTTCCGTTCATATTTGAACAAGGCTAACAAAGTTTCTTATTGAACACTGCTGGAAGCAGTAGGAAGAAGAAAGAGACAGACAATCACACAACCCAAAGCCACACATAATCTGACCTCTAATTCTTTCTCTGACTTCATTTCCTACTAATCTACTCTTTGGTCACTGAACTCTAATCAGTAGCCTCTGACTGTTTCTTTAAAGCTCAGACGTGCTCCTGGCTGAGCCCTTGAGCTTGTTGTTCCTGGCTTTTGGATGCTCTTTCCTGCATCCCCCCTCTCCTCTTCTTCTCCTTAAGGCTTTGTTTAGATGCTTTATTCTCAATATAAAACTTCACACTTCATTTTCTGCCTGAAATAATCCAGGCATCCCTTTCTTATTTTATTATTTTCCCCTCTGGAACTTATTGCTTTTAAAATACTCTCTCATTTACCTATTACTTTTGTTACCCATCTTTCCCACTAGGATTTAAGATTGCTGTCTATTTTGTTGATTTGTGTATTTCTAGTACTTAGAAACATGCCAGTGCTTAGAAAAATGCCAGTTGACTGACAATACTTTTTTTGAATTGATGAAGGAAGGAAGGAAGGAAGGAAGGAAGGAGGGAAGGAAGGAAGGAAGGAAGGAAGGAAGGAAAGAAGGAAGGAAGGAAGGAAGGAAGGAAGGAAGGAATGGGGTTAAATTAATGTGGTTTGAGTTCTTAGTAAGAGCAACCTGGGATTTAAGGACCAGTCTGTCCATGCACACAAAAATTCATCAATCTTCTTAAGTAACATCACTAAAAACCAATTCTTCTCTTACTATTCAAGCATAGCATATGCAGTAAGAACCAAACTACAGTGCTCCAGCAAAACCCCATCATCTTGTGTGTAATCTACCGTCTCCAGGCTAAATACATTTCAGGGAATGGTCTAATGGCCACAGGGAGAAAGCCTCATTTCAAGGTATCATTTGATTGGAGGTTCCGGACCACAGAAGGTATTTTACTATGACTAATTTACTCCTTAACCTCAAACATAGGGTTCTGGGGAATTTTAGCTAAATCCCCTTTATGTGTCTCCTAAAAGAGCTCACTGATATTTGTCATACAATTAAAGCTGGTTTCCTTTCTTCAGAGGAAAAAAGAGAGAGGTGAGTAATGTGTTATTAAGAAGAAAGTAGAAAGATTTGTGTTATATTATTAAAAAAATCAATTGCATGCATTTTTTTTATAAAAGGAATATGAAATGCTTACCATGGCTCTGTGAGAACTCTCTCTAGAAATCAGACTTAGCATGTGCAGAGAATGTTGTTATTAGAAGGAGACAAGGACTTGCTCAATGAACCTGCTGCCACTAGAAGGAACAAGTTGGAGTTTTCAGGGATCTCATAAGTACCATCCCATTATTTTCCCAAGTATAACTACATTAAGGAACAGACAAAGGAATCAAACAGACATCTAAGTGTCCGTGTTATTAGAAATAAAGTTCTGTTAGAACAGGTAATCTCATCTGCAACTACAGTTGGGTGTTCTGAAATTTTATTCTGTAATATGTACACCAGCTCTTTGGAAGGTAGAGGTCTGCTCTATCACCCAATCTCCTGTAAATTTAGGATACAAGTGAACCAAGAAGGCTATTTCTTGCCACTCTGAATGAGAGCGCCTCTGGGGTCCCGAGATGATCATGCTGAATTCCTTGTCTCAACTCTGCCAAGAAGGAAATTTATTTCTCTCTTGATAATGAGAGAAGAGACTAGAGACATCAGAAACATTTTTCAATTTTGTACCCTGGGAAAAAATATTTTCCCTTGTATAGCAATGTGAAGAATGAGAAATTTGTTTTCTTCCTTAGCAAAGTTAGCCCCTATCAGAACTCACCATTCATTGTCTACAGAAAAGATAATCAAATAGAAGGAAAACAAAACAAAACAAAACAACTACTCAATTTTCAAGTAATTATCTAACTGCAACAGAACTCTTTGTGGCTTACCAGTTAATACTTTAAAAAATGTGTGTAAGGATAATGAGAATGACTGGGAGGGCTTGGATTTTTTTTTTTAAATAAATTTTTGTAGAAAGATAAAACCATTTATAGTGGCTGAAGTTTGAGTGATATCCAGATGTTATCAAATAGCTTGGAGTGGAGAAGAATTGCAAAATATATTGTCAGTCAATATCTGTCACTGGATGCCCTTAAAAGCATGTTTCTTTATTATGAAGAATCAAGATTAAGCCAAGGCCAGGCAGATTGTCCTACCTTATTTTGGAAAAGAAATAAGACAACTAGAATCAAGTGTTACCCGTTTAACAGGTCAGGAGACTGGCACTGAGATTCACTGACCGATGAAAAAACTCTCAGTGGACTAGAACCCCAAACTCCACCTTTGCACCCAATCCCAATCTTCTAATCATTTTTTTTAACATTTTTTTCTTGCTCATTGCATTTCCTCTTGGTATTTCAGTGTACAGGATGAATCAATTTTCTTTGCCAGCATAATAGCAGAAAAAGACATAGTGAGTTTCAATTTCATGTACATGAAACTGAAGGCAGTCAATTATTTGATTCTATTAAAATCACCAAAGGCAATGAACTATATGGTAAATTTCCCAAGGATAGGGACTGAATTCACAGCATTGCTTAGATAATAGAGCCTTAACGTGTACTTTTGTAATAAATGAATAAATGTTCTGTCTTGGATATGACTGTGGTTTATGATGGATTGTGAGTGATTATTGTATGAAATTTGGTGGGATTGTTGCTCCATTATCTTCATTTACTGCATCTCTTATACGAACCTATCTCTTTACTCAATTCTCATGTTGCCTTACGATGGAGGACTTAAAACATGGACAAGTTTTTGAACCTAATTATTACTTATACTCCGCCACTGAAGCTTGCCAATTTAGTGCTCCATATCCGACCCTTGTTCTCATTTTGAAAAAAAAAAAAAGAAAGAATCCCCCCACCAACTGTTATTGCACATGTTTTGCTGGGAGCTGAAGTGTGGGTGCAGGCACTTGGCTTAAGATTGGCAACCAAGAGGCCCTGCCCATGACTATGACTCTCGGGATGCACAGATGCAGGGGTGGTAACGGTACAGTGGCAAATGGCAGCATCCAGGGGCCCTCACTGGATGTGGCACAGGGCTTCCAGAATGTGCAGCCCACGGGTGCATCTCCTGCTGCCCAGCCTCTCTTGATTTCTGCACATTTTAAGATCCACGACTTGACTACTGTTGGGTCTGTAAACTATGCAATATTAGTTCAATAAATGTTTTTATTGCCAAAGTGTCCATTCTCTTTCTATTTTGCTACCAAAATCCACAGAGATTAGTACCAGGAAGTGGGTTACAGGCAACTGTGTGCTAAAAAAAAAAAAAAAGGAAAAAAAAAAGGAAGAATTTTGGATAGATTGCCTGACCTAGTTGGAACTGAAGGCAGCAGCGATTCTTTTACAATCAGGGATGGGAATTTGGATGCCCATGGCCAGAAGCAGTGGTACAGCTAATTGAAGTAACACCTGTATGTATCTAGTATAAAATACCTGTTTAAGTAAAAGGTTTGAGAACTGTGTTGTCACAACCCTAAAACAGTATGAAGGACAGGAGCAGCAGAGTGAGGTGTCTACTCCTAATAACACTCTAAAACCATAGATATGGTTTTAAAATATATATTGAGTCTTAGGGCCTGTTGTACATTAAAAAAAAACCAACTTTTGTAACAAAAAATATTAAAAAACGCACAATATGATGACTGGGGGAAGTGCTTTCAAACCTTTAAATTTCTGTTTGTTTTTCCTCCTGACACCCACATTTTCTCTAATACCCAAATCATTTATCAACCTAAAGCTTTGCAACGGCCTTTTATTTTCTTGTGGAAGGATGGAAGTTGCTTTTTTGCTTTTTGGAAAGTGCAATATATTAACAGAATATATTTAATACAAATACTGACCTAAATAAAAAGAGAGAGAGAAAGAGGAATGAAAGGGTGATCTTATACTTGGAAGCAAAGAACAAGTGACCTCAACTTTGAGGACTCACCATGGAACTGGGGGTTTTGAAGTCAGTAATGTTTTTCTTCTTAAAGTAGAGAAATGTTTCAAAAGTGTTTTGAGGCACTGATGACTTCCTAGCTCTGGAGATGTAAAAAGGTTTTAACTGAAAAATTGATGTTGGGCCTTATTCCTTTGGTAAGTGCAGTTTAAAGAGAGCCACCAAGGTTGGTGAAATAGACTTTGTCTGAGTTCCTTTGGCCTCCTGGGGGCATCTGTCCAGCAAACCCCAGCAATTGGGGGGAGAGCCAATTCCAAAAGAAAGAGAAACACAGGCAGCAGTTTTATCACTGCCCCAGCAGTCTGGGCTCTGGGATGTGCTTCACGTCCTGTGAAGTCTGTTTTTCCATCATCTCACTGTAAATCGCAAGGCTGGAAGGCACTTCAAAAGTTACCACATCCAACTTCTTCCTGAGAATTCTCCAGATCACGCAAGCTAATTAGAAAGGTTGCTTTTATATTTTTACATTACCCTGTCCTTTTCAGTGGATGACAGTAATGATTCTGCTATGCATTAGCCATGGTAAGAGAATGAGGTAATACTAACAGAAATGTTATTGGGGATCACCCTGTCAGATACTGTGCCAGCATTAATATTTGTGAGCACCCCACTTTAACACAGGTGATTTCTGTTCATTTTGCAGAGAAGGAGTTCTTCCCCATCGTCACCAAAAATGCCTCCTTTTTCTCAGAGCCCTTTTCAAATCCTATGCTTACTTCACAGTTTAGCTCAAAACCACCAGTCCACTTTACCTAGTTTATGCAACAATCATTTTCCCCAGCAGATGTTTATTGAGCACTTTTTAGATGCCAGGCACTATGTAAGGCTGGCAGTATTTTTATGGGAGAAGAAAAAATTATTTTTATGACCACATGGTGCTTACAATCTAATAGAGTAGATGAAGAATAAAGAAAACAAGCAAATGGAATAAGGATAAAATGGCAACACGTACTCTGCAGGGAATGAACTGTGCTCAGTGGTGAAAGTAGGCAGCTGTGGAGGTGAATGCCCCTCTCCACTTCCTATGCCTACTTGGAAGCCTTGTGCAAATTAGCAAAGGCCATCCTTTGCCTAAAATCCACGATGAAATAAGTAGAGTAAACACATAAGCCAATGAGGACTAGCATTTGTAGTATAGAACTTACAAAACTCTATGGCCTTGAGGAGATGACAAATAAAATAAGTTGTCACGGATGAGATGTGGCAGCTACACAGAGCAGATAGATGGATGAATGATGTTCTGGGTAGAGGAATAAGCAGATATGGAGCCTTCAATAGGGAGAACATGGGGTCTGAGAAACTGAAAACAGCTAAACGTTACTAAGGCGCCAGGAATTAGAAAGGAATGATATTGGGGAAAGAGGCTGGGGCTAATAAAAGATGCTGGGGCTTAATTTGAACTGTAACTGCATCTCCCTAAGAGATTTTAAGTCACAAAGTGACATAATCAGATTTGGGTTTGTTCTTGGGTGAATAAATGGGAGAAAGGTAGGAAGGGGAGACTATCTTCCAGGTCTGCATTGTACAAGTTTAGTCAAGAGGTTGACAGCCTGGATTAAGTACTTGTTGGGCATAAGGATTTTCTTGTCCATCACTACTTGCAGCCTGGGATCTTTAAATTGGCAGGGACTGTACTTTCCTCACTGGACCTGTACCAGTTTGGGCACATGGCAGGAGTAAAATACGTGTAAGAACAGGGAGACAGAGCCTCACCACCCATTTTTGCCTCCTCAGTGCTGCAGGTTGAGTTCTCTGGAAGCAAGCACTAAGATGGGGTTTGACCTGAGGGGGTTCCATATTAGGAATTAATCAATGCATATGGAACAGTGGGGAGGAAGGCAGAATTGGGCAAAGGGAGAAGTTGCTGCCCTCCACTCCTAAGGAAACTCCAGCTAACCCCATGGGGAGTGCTGCCTCTTACATTGCCTGAGGGAGCCCATGAACCAAAGGTGCAGACTCCTGAAAGACATTTCCTGTTCTGGAAAGAGTCCTGTCTCTGCACCTTCTAAAACGTGATCATATCTCTGAGTACTTAGTGGGGCCATGGGTCCCTGAAAAAGATGTAAGTCAAAAATGAGAATGATGATTGGAATGCGCTTGGCAGTGGAAAAAAAACTGTTCTCACCAGAGATTTCATTAAGTGTGCCCCCTTCTCTGCTTGTCAGTGTCCCAATGTGCAAAATTAGAGACTTGAAACAGATGGCCTTCCCTGACCCTCCCAATTCTGAAATTCTGCGATTCTGAGAAAGAAAACCCAGTTCAGGAAATCTATTACAGCCATCGCTGTCCTGTTCCATTAGTCCAAATGCATCTAGACTCATCAAAATAGGCTTTGACTCGCAGGGACCAAATGTCTTCATTTAGAAGAGACGAGGAAAGCAGCCTTGCAAATGACACCATTTCTCCCATCGCCATTAGGCTCCGAGCGCTCTGCCAGGGCCGTGACAAGCCCACAGCACGCAGCCAATTGGAGCAGAAAAGACAATAACCTTAATGGGGAAGAATTGGGAGCAGGGAGACGCCACAGATTGTATTAGGAGAAATGAAATAATATTTAATTTCCCTGGTCATAAATAATCTGTCTGCCCACATTATGAGCATATCAGAGTTGACAGGAAAAATATTCACCAACATGGGGAAAAGGGTCATTATATTTTCATTATTAGTGGGTAATGAGGGTGGAGGGGGGGGTATTAGATATACTTGTTTCTCCTCCCCCTCCCCCAACAGATGGAACTGCAGTTGCAGAGGAGCTCAGAGGAACTGGTAATCCTCACAATTTGTCATGAAGAGAATAGCAATGATTGTGGCAACCCCTCATTCATATGGGTAGGTTGGCTAGTAGGTTTCAGAGCGTTGCTCCTCTGGTTTGCTTAGAAGCATCTCACTACGTGCAAAGGGTTAGTCCCTGTAGAGACAAGGGCATGGCGGCTTAAGGATGGGTTAAACATTTTGTCTGGTTACTCAAAGAGCAGAGCAGTGATCCTCAAACTTGACTTTCCCTTATTGGTTTCAAATTTGGGCCATAACATCAAACAGCCTATACTATTCGTGTGCAACTTCACTTGGTTTTACTTAAATAAACTTGATCTTTTACTTACATTTATTTTATAGGGTACTTTCAATAGCACTATCATAGACAGAAGGTTCAAACTGCTTGCCTAAAATAGAAGTATGTTTGATTTTCATTACTCATTGTACTTATGTTCTATAAAGTCTCCACAAGCACACAATTGGCAAATAGGGGACTGATGCACCTATGGGAAATACAGGATTAGGTTCCCATAAGCCTCAGGCCACACAATTTCATCAATACTTAGCCTTTTTTTTAAATGTGTTTCTGTTTTAAGACAGCATATTTAATACATGCTGTTGATTTAATATATGTTGTTGATTCACTAACATTCAGTTCACAGCCAACCATACTACAGCTCATGCCTGAATGGAGTTTATCTAAAACAGTTTCTCTGTCAGGCATATTGTTTTGCTTAGGAACACAAGATAGCACTTTTAGCACTGTGCTTAGGAGCCATATTAAAGAAAAAAATCACCACCAATGAAAAATCCACAAAAACGGGGGGAATGTGGCACTAAACAGACCATGAAAAGGACACCTGTTTACAGTGTTAGAGCTGAAACAAGAAGGCAGAGTGCCATTGTGTGAAGCCTTAGGTGGGAACATATGAGTGGGGTGACTCAGTTTTTTCATTTACCATGCCACATGCGTTCACTGCAAAATGCTGCTAGTATTGATTTTGGGGGTGCAAATACATTCTAGCAAGTAGGTGAATTCTCAAATATAAAATCTTCGAATAATGAGTATTGATTATATCTTCAAAATCAAATCCAATGGAAACAACTAAATTTTATTGAATTCTAAGTAGATATTCTTGCTGATCCAAGACTCTCATGATAAGGCCTATTTTTTTCTTTGTTATAGAAGAGGATAACACATATCTAGGTTGTGGTTCAATTTCCAGTTGTGGGGTGAGTAAGGGAGGCAACAGATCTATGTTTCTCTCTCACATGGAAACTTGTGTGTGTGTGTGTGTGTGTGTGTGTGTGTGTGTGTGTCTTTCTCTTTCTCTCAAATCAAGAATCATATCCTCAGGTGAAGAATAAAAACAAAGGAGGATGAAATTAAGGTGTTAAAGATCTATTAGCCCCAAACTGGGAGTTTCTCTTTAACATAACCTGAAGAATTGGAAGCAAGTCAAAATGAAAATTATTTTCTCATCATGTGATTCACTCTTTCTTAGTGTTAGATTTATGTACCACCTGCAATCATTTTGAGAACCTTTTCAGTCACCATAGTTATTATGTAGGAGCATTTGGAGGACACCAAGGCTACAAAGACTATAAAAATCACCCATATGTCCTGAACCTCAGGTTTTTCTCAATATTGTGATAGGGGAAAATGGCTATTTTCTTTTCCCAGTCTCTGACCACAAGGTCATAGCTAACTCACGTGTATTGACAGCTTATTGGAGCTCTGAGCTTACTTTGCATTGCATTTTAGTTCCCTAGACAAACTCTTTACTTTTGAGATGTAAGAAGACTGAAGCAAATCATGGGAGTTCAACTGGTTGACTCCGACTCCCTTTATGGCTAATAATTTTTCCATGCTTCAAAAACCCAGGGGAAGAAATATTTCTCCCCTTTCAAAATGCTCTTCTGAAATCATTTCGTTCCCTTGTTTTCCTTTGTTGAGTTCAAGAGCTGAGCCTGAACTCAGCAGAAGAGTCATCTTTTGCTATCAATTTCTCTGTTGGTGGTAGGGGATCTTCTGTGGACTTGATTCTTACATTACAGCCCAGAGTCTCCTTTGGCTTAGATTTGCCCCCAACTGCTTTACCTTAGCAACTTGTACAAAGCCACACAGCAAACATTCCATTTATAGAGACAGTATGAATGAATGAGAAAAAGGTCTAAAATCACCTTACTTTTACCAGAGTTGCTTCATTTCACAGATTCATATTGAGTTTATGGTAAAGTAAATATCCAGGGCTCTTTCTGTCCTTGTTCTTCAACTTTTCTTACTAAAACACACTCTGTCAAATCCAACAGGGGGAAGAAACGAAGGCCAAGGGAGGTTCTGTTCCTTTCCTAAGGTTCTGCTAAGGTTGGGCCAAGGTTTCAGGCACAGAAAGCAGGTCAGCCAATGCCCCAGACCAGTGCTGCTTACAGCCAAGATTGCTGTCCCTCACACTGCAGTTTCACAGGGATTGCTTTCACAGTTTTAAATTCTCCTGCTTTCATCTCACCTCTGGGACCCAAAGGCCATTCTCAGTGAGAGAAGAGGGATGGATTCAAGGAGTGAGAATGTGGCCCAAGTGAGTAGGAAGTGGCTTTTCTTTTCTTGGAGGCAAGTAGCTTTCACTGGGGTGACTCAAATGACAGATATCTACTGCAAACTCCCTGACCCTCGCTGTCTCCAGTCCAATAGGCCTGGATTGCTCACAGAGGCTGTTTCCCAAGGGATGGAGGAACAAGGCAGTGAGGCTTCTGGCATGTATCTTTCCTCTCTGATATGCCCCCTCAATACCCTCCTTCCAAGGCCCTTGGATGCCTTCAATGCCTCTACTTTCTCCCTCTGTCAGCAGTCCTTCCCCCCAAATAAAGCATCATTGGCTTACTCTCCAGATTGTCTAACAGCTGCTTCTGGTAAGTACCCAAGCAGCTGAGTGTCTATAGGAAATGAAGCATGACAGGCAGCTGGCTGTAGTTACTACAGAGAAATAGAGACACAAAGTTCTTCAGTGGCAACTCAGAGAATTTTAAGTTCAGTAGGGAGAGTCGGGTGGAAGGCAATAGGATACAAGAACAGAGGTCAGATTTAAGGCATAGAATCCCAGAGACTTATTTGGTCATTTCAAATCATTCTCATCATCAGATTTTTAAAAATTCAGATATCTGGATTTCAAAAAAAGGGGAAATTATCACAAATAAAGAGGGATATTGCATAATGATAAAGAGATCAATCCGCCCAAGAAGAAATAACAATCCTAAGTGTGAGTATGCGCCTAAGAAGAGAGCCAAGTACAATTAAGAGTGGAAATTCGTGAGGGAAAAACTTATAAGACTGAAAGGAATATGAGATATACCCACTATTGTAATTGAAAAAGTCATTACTACTTTTTTCAGTAATTGGTAGATCCAGTAGAGAGAAAATCAGTAAGAATATAGTTGAGCTAGACAGCACAATCAATCAACTTTATCTAACTGGCATTTATAGAATATTTCTTTAACAACAGCGAATGCATGTTCTTCTCAAGCTCAGAGCGGGCATTCACCAAGATGTCACATTCTGGGCCATAACACTTACATTACAAAATTAAAAGAATAAAAATAATACAAAGCATGCTCTCTGACTACAATGAAATTAAGCAAGAAATCAATATCTGAAAGATAAATGTGAAATCCTCAACTATTTTGAGATTAAACAGCATATTTCAAAATAGCACATTGGTCAAAGATGATGTTACAAAAAATTTTTAAAACATTTTGATTTAAATAAATATTGAAATATGACTGATTTAAATGTGTGGTGTGCAATGAAAGCAGTGTTAAGAGTAAAATTTATAGTATTAAGTTTATATTTTAGAAAAGAAGAAGAAATATCTAAAATCAAAAACATTACATTCCATCTCGGGAAAACAGAGAAGTAAAAGCTAATTAAATCTGAAACAAGCAGAATAAAGTAATTAACATAAATCAGAGCAAAAAAAATCTATGAATCTGAAAACAATAGAAAAAATCAATTCAAACCCAAACTATTTATTTAAAAAATCAATAAAATTGATAAATATCTAGCCAGGCTAATTATCTTGATTAATAAAAGGCACACATTTAAATATCAGAAATCTAAGTTGGGTCATCATTAGCAATGCTTTGAACATTAAAAGGATAATAAAGGAAAAGTATAAAAACCAATATGCCCACAAATTTTATAAGCTAGATGAAATTTACAAAGCAATGAAAGTACTCAATACAAGAAAAATATAATCTGAATATAGCTACACATTTTTAAAATTGTATAATTAATAGCTTCTGCCAAAATCACCACACCAAGCTGGTTTTATAGGTGAATTCTACTAAACATTAAAAAAACAACAACACAGTCATACCAATTCCTCATAATCTCTTCCAGAAAATAGAAGCAGATAGAACATTTCTTAATTCATTCAATAAGCTTAGCCTTACCCTAAAAAAAGGCATGATAGAGACAAGAAAGGAAAACTGTAGCCCAATAATCCTTATGAAAAATTCCTCAGTAACATATTACCAAAAAAAATTTTGTAATGTATATAAAGAATTAATGAATAGCACTAAAGGGAATTTATCCCAGGTAGGCAAGGCTGGTCTCCAAAACTAGTCAGTATTATCCACTAATCAGCAAGCCAAAGGAGACAAATCACATGATCATATCACCTGATACAGAAAAGGCATTTGACAATTTCCAACACCCAATCAGGATAATCTCAGAAAACTAAGAATAGAAGGCAGATTCCTCAACTTGGCAAAGAATATCTCCAGGAAAACAAACAAGCCAGCCAACCCACAAAAAAAAAACACGTTATAACTGAAATTATACCAAATGATCAGAAACTAGACACTTTACACTAAGATCAAGACAAGACACAGATATTGTCATACTTTGTCACTGCAAGTACAATATCCCCAAATAGGTTACTCTGTTAGTCCTGTACATAATACCAATTTTTGAATGAAAATCTATAATTTTAATGTAAATTTCCATACCTTTTCCAAACTTCAGAATTTATATATTTGAGGTCATATTTAACAAGAATCTCTCTACCACAAGGTTATAATTCTCTGAGATTGTGACTTATTTTTCCTCAGGCAGTGATCCAGTTTTCCCAGGGCCATCTATTAACTGATTTGTCCTTTCCCCATTGGTTTTTAGTACCTCTCCATCAGATATTAAGATGCTACATATAAATGGATCAGGTTTATGCTCTTTATAGTCTTTATCAAGAATCTTCATACTATTTTCCTTCACTGGTCTGTTTGACCTTTACTATTTAAATCCATAACATTTTTTTTTACTATGATTTTGTCTCCATGTCTGATTGAAACAATTTTCCCTCTTTGCTTTTCTTTTGTCAAGTTTACTTAGGTCTTTTATTTTTCTATGTACATTTTAGAAAATTTGTCAAAGTCTTCAATGTTTTTAAAGTAAATGTTAAACTTTCTAGGTGTTTCAGGATTGAAGACAATTTTACAAATGCAATTTAGCATATCTTTAGGGCTTGGAAAAATTGGATAACAGGTAGGGGTCACTTTCTGGCCAGATGCTGCTTAGAATGCTTTATTGCATCGATTTCTCACAGAAACTCCATGATAATGGCATGTGTTATTAGCCCTGTTTTATATAGGACATAGAGAAAAGTTAAGGAAAATTGCCAAGGTCACTTTCTTAGAAAACATCACATGAGATTCAGCCTAGTTGTTTGGCTCTGAAGCAAGTTTTTAGTTACATATCATTCTTCAGATACCCCGTAACATAGGTTCCATTTCTTCCAGGAAGCCAGTCAGCAGTGCTTCATACTCTCTTATCCCTAATGGAAATCATAGCTTCCTTCTTGGAACTCCCATGACTCTTTGGGGCCATGTATTTACAGCATGAAGAAAAGAAGACATGATTGCCCCCAAGCAATATACTTTATTCATCTCTAGGAAGTTAAAATTATTTCTAGTTATAGATATGCTTCTCTGCATCCTACCCCTAACCCATTGAGGACAAGATTCTCCTATATCCCAAAACTGCTTGAATGTTTGATTTTCAGATGGCAACCCTGTTTCCAAATAGATATTATCTTTGCCTCCCATTCCCTTTCCCTATTCTCTATGGGGCTATATTATAGACTTGGTGCTAGTAGCAATGACAGTTGACATTTTATTAATTTAATATTGGTGTTTCATTTCTGTAACATCCAATATCAATGATATATTTCATTAATTTCACTAAGACTTCAAAAGAAAAACAAAAAATGAATGGCTAAAGTTAAGACACATAAGGTTGTTGGTAGCCTCATTTTAGCAGTCTACCAATTCATGTGTTGACTCATAACATAACATAACATAATGCATAACGTGTGTTTATTTGTGTTCAGGTCTTACCTTCTCCCAGACTGTGAGCTGTATCTGTGCCCATTGAGGTTTGTTTCCACGTTGATTATGATAGGTAAACTCAAATTCAGCCTTCCTGACATGTCAAGAATATTTAAAAAATGAGAAAAATTTTATTTAATATTATAACATTAACTTGTATAGTTCATATGTACATTAGTTCATAGTAAAATTACTATTATAATAGAACAAAATATTAAGTGAATTGATTAGAATGTAAATCTGTAATTACTATAGGATTTTATATATGTAGCTATCTCCGAATGGTGGAATCATAGTGACTTATTTTCTACTCTTATTTGTTTTCAAATTTTATACATCAAACATTGATATAGAAATGACTAGCTATTCACCAAAATACATGCTTTCCTATAGTGTGGTATCTGTTAAGAAAAGGGTACTGAATAGGAACTACATTTCCCAAACCCTCATGTGTCTGGATAGAGTCATGTGACTCCATGCCTGCATATGGAATGAAAGAGGATAGAAAACATGCCACGTTAAGTCCTGAGACAGTTAAAGAAATAGTGCCTTTTCAATCCACTGTTTCCCTTCAGAGGGAGCTTTGAGGTTCTAAAAGATGTCAGAGCCACACAATGGCAAGGACCTGTGTCTCAAAAATTACCACTTGAAAGCTGCCTGCTAACTAGGAATATTTACATTGGCAAATTATCTGGGCAAAAAATAATTTTCTGATGATAATCAACTTCCTTTTCCTGAGTTCTCCTAGGAATAGAACATTTAGATACATTAGAATCTAGAGAGCAGGAGTGAAAAGTTAGTGAAGTGAGGCAGAGGAGGAGGAAATGGGACTAACTACACGGTTGCCTTACTGCATTTACCATCACTGCAGGCAACTGGAGCACAATCCCACCAGAATGCACTCATCTCAGAACTATCTGCCTACAGAAGAGGAGGGGAAGGCATTCATATGTCTGTTCCCAGCTCCCACTGGTCAGGATCTGATTCTTTGTATGTTGACTCTGGCTTCCATATTGCACATGTTCCCAGACAAAATATTTCACATAGCTGTTCCTTGATATGTAGTCAGAGAAGCCCTGGGGTAAAAAGCTAGAGATGCCTCATGTGTATTGGAGGCAAGATGCAGCTAGGATACATCTGACATGGCTAGAATAAGAGGTGAAGAGGTGAGGTCCAAAGGGCTTGAAGTGGTACACAGAGGTTTTTCGTAGTCACTGAAAATGTATGTGTGGTTGATTTATTGGGGTCTCTATCTTAACTTGCATAAACTATAGTACCTATGTAATCAGAAAACTTCACACAAACACACACTTTTTTTGTTCTGTAAAATTGCTCAGAATCCTTATTACACTTAATTCCTTTGACTCACTTTAGAAGAACAACTACCGGCCGAGACTGGTTTGGCTCAATGATAGAGCGTCGGCTTGGGGACTGAAGGGACCCGGGTTCGATTCCGGTCAAGGCCCTGTACCTTGGTTGCGGGCATATCCCTAGTAGGGGGTGTGCAAGAGGCAGCTGATCGATGACTCTCTCTCATCGATGTTTCTAGCTTTCTATCTCTCTCCCTTCCTCTCTGTACAAAATCAATAAAATATATTAAAAAAAAGAAGAAGAACAACTACCAAGTGAGGCATGCTTCTCAGGGTCTTTCTTCATTTTTTTTTCTTTTTTTTAAATTAATTTTTTATTTTTTAAATATATTTTATTGATTTTTTTACAGAGAGGAAGGGAGAGTGATAGAGAGATAGAAACATCGATGAGAGGAACATCAACCAGCTACCTCCTGCACACCCACTACTGGGATGTGCCCGCAACCAATGTACATGCCCTTGACCGGAATCGAACCTGGGACCCTTCAGTCCGCAGACCGACGCTCTATCCACTGAGCCAAACTGGTTTCAGCTCATTTTTTTCTTAATGATTCCACCACCAAAATCCATCAATTCCACCTCTAAAACCACATTCAGAATTGCCCTGCTTCCACACCTGTTGCCCTTCCTTCAGTTGGGGCCTTTTTCTGTCCATGCCTCAAATATTGCTTGAGACTCCAATATCTCCTATTTGTTGTTTCTATCTAAAATTCTGATGTGGTAAAATTCTGCTTAAAACTTACTTCAAGGGCTCTACATGAGGAGTTCCACATGCTTCATTCAGTCCCAAAGCACATCTCTAGCCCAAACTCAATCATGCCTGGGGCTGCATTGCACTTGGGGCAGACACTGGCAACACTCAGGGAACCCCCAGTCTTCTCAGGCCCCTCTGATTTTACACATGCTTCTCTGTACTGGGAATACTCTCCCTCATTTTTACCTGGAGCAGAAGCTGGTCAATTGCAGCCCTCAGGCCAAATCCATCCTCCCACCATGAGTTAAGAATGTTTTTTACTTTCTCAAATGATTGAAAACCAATTTAAAGATAATATTTTGTGACTTATGGAAATCATATAAGATTCAAATTTCATTAGCACCAGTCTTTTGGAAACACATCTTTCATGCTTTTTTATTCAGTTACAGGTTGTGGATAGCTACTTAGGTGCGACCAACGCAGAGTTGAATGGCTTGTGTCACTCAGAGCCAAAATTATCTTTTACCTGTCTTTTTTTGGAAAATATTTGCCAAGAACTTCTACCCTCCCTGCAAACCCTGCCCATGAAGGGCCATTGCACATCCCTGTCCCTACAACAATGGTTCTTCCATCCAAGAAAGTATCACTTTCACTTAATGTAAGCTGTTCATTGGTATATATTCTCCCCACCATTATCCCGTTACCTTCTTAGTATTTATCTCTGATTATCTCCTGCCCACCAGGATGGTGCCAGGTACCCAGTAAGTGCTCAGTCTACATCACATGCCCTGCTTCTAGATGCCA
Organism: Pipistrellus kuhlii; assembly: GCF_014108245.1. Lineage (NCBI taxonomy): Eukaryota > Metazoa > Chordata > Mammalia > Chiroptera > Vespertilionidae > Pipistrellus > Pipistrellus kuhlii. The sequence continues at coordinate 3,164,203 of NW_023425427.1, read as the reverse complement.
CGCTTGCTTTTCTGGAACTTGGTGAATAAAGCATAAGTTTTGGTGTTGTGCTGCCTGAGTTGGATACTGGATCTAATGTGCAGTTGTGCATCCATGGGCAAGTTTCTCCATTCCCTCTAAGCCTCCGTGTCCTCATCTCAGCACCAAAGATAATAATAAAATAGTAACTGCATCATAGACCTGTTATGAGAATTGCAGGTAGGAACACAGGCAAAGAGCTAAGCACAGGGCAAGCACACAGTATATTTGCAGTTGATATTATCTGTCATGATGATGACTACTATTTCCTAAAGCTTGAACGAAGCCCTGGGGGCTTTAGGAGGCATTGCTGACCAGATCATACCCCTCTATACACAGCTCCCTGGCATTACTTATAATTTTTTTCAGCTATTTTAATGTGCTCATGTGTTACTAAAATAAAATGGTGTGTTTGTTGAGGCAAGAGAAAAAAGTAAGCTTGAAAAAAGTAATCTTTTCCTGTTATCTAAGAATCGCTGTCAGTCTTGCTTTGCTTACATCTATCTTCTCCCCGCTGGGTGTGTTTTCCTTTGCTCTCCATATTTCTTCCTGCTGGCGATCTACGTCTCCCACTGCTTTCTCCATGGACCTGCTTGATGACTTCATTTTGCTCTTCCAGCCCCTTCACTCCAGTTTCACTCCCCCCACTCCAACTCGGGTGTCTTGCCTTTACTATTTTCCCTCTCTCTCCTCTGCCTTACCTGTTATTTAATTTTCATTTCTCCCTTTCTGTTTTGCTTTACCTCCTGCCTCTCCTTACTTTCCCCTCTCATTCTGTGATTCTTTTTTGTTTGACATCCCTTCATTTCTTGAATTAAAAGTTTTTCTCTCTTTACTCTTTTCACTCCTTCCATCCTCTTTTTCTCTCATTTTGCTTTCTATTTGTCATCTCCCTAGGACCTAGTATATCCCTGGTCTTTCTACAAACACCCCTCCCCCCACTTCCTTCTGTCTCCCAGCTCCAGTTAGAGGGTTTCCCTTTGGGATAAAAGCCTCCCTGCCCCCAGAGGACTCGTAGCTCAGCAAAAAGCTATTAGTCACCCCGCAGAAGAAGAAGGCAAGCTGTTGGAGAGAGTCGAGTGCTTGGGGAGCATCTCCAGGCCGGGCAGAAAATAGAGTGGCCAGGAAGGACGAGGAGGCAGTGTTTAATGGAATGGAAATAAAATAGGTGAGAGAAAATGAGATGGAAAAACAGAGCCATGCGGCACAAGAGAATTTGGTTGGAACGAGATTGTTGTCAGATCAGCTGGGGGGAGAAAATTGAAAAACAGGCCTGTTACAGTGAATTCTTTGTCATCACCACCACGAGCTTTTCATTCTCGGCTCTCCTGCTTGGCTTCTCAACACTGTTCTGTGCTTTCCTAACTATACTGTTTGACTCTCTTCGCCAGCCTTTGCTGTTTACCCAATCCTGTCGGGTTCCCATTTGCTGATTTATTTTCTCGGGCACTTGGGGCTGGCCACAGGTTGAGAATTAAACCACGTGACATGGTAGTTAGAAGCACAGATTCCGGAGTCAGAGAGGACTTGGAACATGGCTCTAAAAACCAGATTGTTTCTGTCATACAAGCTAATGGGGGCAATGGTGTAAAATGACCTCCTCTGTCACGCAGGCTTCGGAACAGATTCACTTGGGCCACAATATTATTTCTCCTCTTATTAGTCTTGTGTTCTTGGCAAACACACACACATACACACACACACACACACACACACACACACACACACACAGAGAGAAAGAACAACCTTCTCTGGTCCCATATATCTTTATCTCAGGGGTAACACAACACTGCTCACTCTCATAAACATGGTCGATGTGAAGATTAAATGAGATCATTGAGGTCAAGGGTCAAGTACAGAGTCTGGTGCAGAGTCATGCTCTATCAATGCTTGTTGGCTTATCATGAATATTTTAATAGATCATTCCATCACTCTCTCACTGTACACAGAGGTCAGCCTTCTCGGATTACTTTCTCTCTAGACAGGTGCCCCTCACTCTGTTCTGCTCCCCTCCTTATGCAGGCAACTTTCCTAGACTGGCGTCTGGAAAAGGTGATAATTTGCTCACCAACAGGATCTGAATTCTGGCAGACTTCACAGCTGCCTCATCCCCACCCACACATCCCCACACTCTCCTTTCTCTGGGTTCCTGCTGGGGACAACAGGAGAGAAAGGTTGAACCATCTCCCAGGAGTAGCAACCCCTCCCCCCACCCCCAAACTGGATGAGTATAACTCTCAGGAGAGTCTCATCACAAAACCATTTTCTTTCCTTCTCCCTCTTCTAGGCCCCCAATTTCTCAAACCCTCCCCCACCTGCCCTTTGGAAATGCTCTTTACACCCACCCTCTGCCTTTAACTCTGATATTAAAAGTGTGCAACCCAGCAGGAAAATTCTAAAGATGATTTCAACGATTCCTCCTGAATGCTTCATTTCCACACAATGGGGCAGCCAGCCTGTGAACCACAGAGACACAGTGAGGTTGGCTGGGCACCCTGTGGAACCAGGACACAGAAGCCAGTCCTGTGCAGGTGAACTCCTGCAGGTCTCTGGGTTACACTTTGCCTCAGTGTCTTCAAGGCCACAATGGCAAGGACCCCTGCAGGTGCCTCTGGCTCTCTTGTTCAGAATTCCCAGCTCCACTCTGGTTCAAACAGATATCTGCATAGCCCTTCTTCCTGCTTAGTGTTATCTGTTACTCCGATAATAGCATCCCTTTTTGGAAAATTACCACCACTCACGTCCAGTGTCTTCAGATCAGATAGTAAGTGATATGCAAATTCCAAAAGCATGCAAGTCTAACCAGGGCTGTGGTGAGGAACTCCTCCCTGAAGGTAGGACACAGCAACAGGCTGTGTGACAGTGAAGTAGGGGTGACTCCCTTCAATGCCAAGCCACCCAATTTAGAAAAGAAAAACACTGGGTACCACTCCTTTGGATCTAAATTATTTTAAAATGTCTGAAAAGGTGTTTTCATGGAGGTACAATTCAAGAGAAAGAGGAAGGAGAAAGCACTGAGTTTATAACAAGCCTGGTTATCGTAATGTGCTAACAAGGAGCCGCAAGTCACCCCATGTCAGAAGCATCAGGGGTCTCACTTTGGTGTATATTTGTTCTGCTTGTTTAAGCTGGGAATTGCGGTTTCATCTGATGGACTCTTCTCAGATTTTGGAAAGTAAATGCCTATTGCTGACCCCACAACCCAGATGTATCTGTGGCAGGGAAACAGTGAGCAATAGAAGGAAGGATTTGGTGGTAACTGAAGAGACTTGATAATAATAGAATTTTAAGTCCTAAAAAGAAAAAGACATTCAAAGTGATATTGGGAAACCATGGGGGAAGGAGGGAGTTGTCCATTAAATTTAGGAAAAGAAGGAGATAGAAGCGGGATGTAAGGTAAAAATTGAGATACAAGAAGGAATATTGCATTGGGAATAAAGAGAACTGGCTTCTAATGGAAATTGTTCTGCACTACCCTGCGAGCTTCTGCAAACTTCAGTAGATGCATAGGTTAAAATATGGAAACAAATGGCCTTTCCTACTTTTCCCATCACAAAAAGTTATTGTGAAAATTAAACAAAAAGAGAGCAATGAAAATAATTAGTGAATATGTAAGGGACATTTTAAAAAATATTACCTGAGGATATTCCACACCCCGCCCCCCCATTGATTGTTAGAGAGAGTGGAATGGAGGGAGGATTGGGGGGGTTGGGAGGGAGAGAAACATGGATGGACGTGAGAGAGACACATCCATTGGTTGCCTCCCACTGGGTATTAAACCCGCAACCAAGGTATGGGCTGTTGACCAGGAATCAAATCTGAGGCCCTTCTGTCTGAAGGCTGACACTTTAACCACTGAGCCAAATCGGCTAGGGCAGGGACATCTATACTAATAAAAGGGTAATATGCTAACTAGACCGACATCTTCCAGACATCCTTCTGTATGTCCTTCCAGACAAAGCCACGGTGGCAGGGGCTGGGACAGAGGCAGTTAGGGTCAATCAGGCAGGCAGGCAGGTGAGCAGTTAGGAGTCAGTGGTCCTGGATTGTGAGAGGGATGTCCGACTTCCAGTTTAGGCACAATCCCAGTCAAACATCTCCCATTGGGTCCTGGATTGGAGAGAGTACAGGCTGGGCTGAGAGACCCTCCCCCCTGCATGAATTTTGTGCACCGGGCCTCTAATTTTTATTATAAAACATTATTCCTGAAACAAGATTATTATAGAGAGGTCCATTCCAAAGAGCCAGGGCCTAGGATCTCTGAATAAAATTATAGCCTGTACATGAGGCTTCTTAAATCTATCCATGCAGTAGCCCTCCTCTTGCCTGAGAAGACTTGGAAGGTTAACCTTCTCCAGCATAGGATGTGAAAACAAACAAACAAACAAACAAACAAAAAAAAAAAACAGACCTAAAGCACTTCCTGTTTATCTGCTTGAAGAGCCTTGCTTGGGAGGAAGTGTGGGTTTGCTCTATAAGTCAATGGGGCAGTGAGCATCCTGCTTCTCTGCTGTGCCTGCTTCAAGCCTTTATGATGCCTGGGAGTATGACCTTTTTTTTCCCATCAGACAGTACGCAATCCTTCACTAACACAACTGTACAGTGGGAAATGCCATTTGAAGGCATGCTGTCCTATAACCTCTGCTCTCCCTAGCAGTGGCAGTCTTGCCAACCATCTTCAGTAGCATGGCCTCCTGCATGTTATTTCTCACTGCTGATTGGACTGAACAGAAGCACCTGACCAACATGGGCCCAACCCTAATTCCTTGCTGAGAGTGTGGGATACATAGAAAGGGAGAGAGACAGGTGTCTGATGACATGCAAGCACAGCTTCTTTCTATAATGTGGGTTTTTCTCTTTCTTTCACTTTCTGAGTAGGCTGGAAAAGTTGAGGAAGCTTTGGGGCCAGGAGAAGGCAAAACACACCAAGAGACCATTAAGATAGTTTTACCCAAATGAGTCCCACTTTATGCCAATTCTCAATTGCATCTCTGCCTCAAGGATCTGTGATTCTCTCCTGTATAATATTAATAAGGGCTCTTTTCATTTTAAATTCCCTGGAGGTAGTTGCTGTAGTTTGAAACCAACAACATCATTTCTTTGGAAATCCGCATTCATTATGTGAGAAGAGATCTCAGATTAGGAGCTAAGCAGCACCCGGTATAGTCCTCCACTCCCACAAAACCCTTGTGGGCAAGTTGCTTACCTTTCCTGAACCTCAATTTTGTCACTTATAATCAGCAAAATAAGCTGAGCTACTTTGACGGCAGGCTGGGATTAATGGATCTAGGAGAGTTTTATGAATTATGCAAATATGAAAGATTATTATAAGGGATATATATTTAAATTATTTCTTCTAAAATGGGCCTCTAGTCTATCTCAGAGGCTCTCTAACCTCTGGTTCTAAATTAGATTTTGGATGTTATTCTGTATAACAGCTAAGCTAGTTTACCCACACCCTTTCCTTAAAATGCCCCACATTTTGTCTTCATGGTTATTCCTATTCTGCACTGGTATGTCTAGCAACTGGTTATTCCTCCCATAAACTCCCCATCTCCTTAGACCACATGTGTCAAACACAAGGCCCGCGGGCCAAATCCGTCCCGCCAGGCCTTGCAATGTGGCCCGCACCGCGCTGTCATCACTGCACTCTGCTGCGTTTCGATCACAATGACAGTTTATGACTGTTCAGTAAACCATTCGGCCCGCGATTTAGGCTGGATTTTAGATTTTGGACCCTTCTCTGATTGAGTTCGACACCCCTACCTTAGACCAATGCAATCCCTGTGCTCTCATCTTTGAAGAAATAACTCCAGGGCCCCAGCCTCCATGATTATATTTTAAATATTCCCAGTGAGAACTCTTGTCACCCACCCGGGATAGCTCAGGCACTCAGGGCACATCTAGCATCCTGCTTTATGGTGGCCCATGTCCTGTCAACTTGTGGTGGAGAACCCATACTTGACAGACAGACAGACAGATATGAATTTGAGCCTTGGCCCAACCTCTTCTAAGCTGGATGAGCTGAGGAAGTTCCTAATTGCTCTGAGCCAGTTTCTACATTTTAAAAATAAGTGGAGATGATCATAGAATTTCCCTTGTCAGTCTGCTGGTAAGATTAAGTAACACAAAGGAGGCACCATCCTTGGTACGTAGTAAGTGATACATGTTAGCTACTGTAACAGCCCCTATGCTGGTCCTGACCTGTTTTCCCTGAGATCCATTTGGGCCCCTCCTCTGTGGGACAGAGCCCTGTGTGTTGCATACTCCAGATTCAGTATGAATTGATATGCAGATGTAGTCAGCTGGTGGGAATATTAAAATGAGATTGGAATGGGAGAAGGGAGAGAGCAAGGTAGTTTCCCCTCTAACCCCCACCTCTTCCACCTCCTCCACATCCACTTGTATGGTGTCTACATCAGTGTCTGAGTGTCATATCTTCCTCTGTCTTCTTAAGGAGGCTTTGCTGTGGTTCCACTTGATCCTGGCCCAGGCTTCCTGTAGGACGGGTCTTCCCTGTTCCCTCAGAAGCTTCTGGATGGTCGTGGAATTTATCTTTTCATTTGTTAATATATATTTTATTGATTTTTTTACAGAGGGAAGGGAGATAGAGAGTTAGAAACATAGAGGAGAGAGAGTTATTGATCAGCTGCCTCTTGCACGCCCCCTACTGGAGATGTGCCCGCAACCAAGGGCCTTGACCAGAATCAAACCCAGGGACCCTTCAGTCCGCAAGTGGATGCTCTATCCACTGAGCCAAACCGGTTTCAGTGTGGTCGTGGATTTTATCTGTGGCTCAGTTTGGGTTGCCTTACTGTCCCTCTTTGGCCTCTAAGTTCTTCCATCAGCTGCATGAGAGATTTCTTGCATCACATTTCCTGCTGAGACCTGATTGGTACAGGCCACCCTACCCACATTCCAGGTAGACTGCCCATTTATTGCAAATAGCTATTATGTCTACCTCTTTAGATTCCCTTATAGGATATTACAAATTCAGTTTGTAGTAGACACCTTTTTTAAAAATTCAATATTTTGAACACAGTTATTTATCAACTTCTGCCTGTCCTTATTATCAAGTGCATCATCCCACTTTAGCATTAGGTCTAAGCCAAGAAGGCTGGGTGGGCAATGTCCCCACCTGCCCTCTGATGTTGTATAAATGTGCAGGTGCCAGAATTCAGGAGACAGAATTGTATGGCTCACCGGCTGGAGCCCATCTTCTCAGCAGCTTGCTCTATAATAGTGTTACTTCCTAGATGTAATAAAGATTTTATGCATCACATTTAGTTCTGTCTCACTTCATTTGCTGCGTTAAATATATTTCATTTTCATTTAGGCTCATGTGTCTACAGGCAAAAGTGTTTAGGATTCAAAAAGCCTAGTCAGTAACCATAACTTTTAGTAGTGGTGCCAGGGTCTATGGTACAAGATCCAGGACTGAATGCTACCTGGTCCTACTTTCATCTCTTCTGGATTCTGAATGAAGGGGATTTCAGAAATTTGGCAACACATGTTTTTTCTTTGAAGTACAGTTTCCTGCTAAATCAAGAATGGTAAAGCCATGTGATGCAGACTGCCTCTTTCAGGGCCCAGAGCAGATATTTATTTAATCACATAGAACACATTGTCTTGAGGTCTTGAAAAACTTCTGAACACATATTTCTAGGCGACAATCACAAATCATTTGGATTTGATTTCCTAGATAAAATGTGTTGCCATCTCTTCTCAATCTTTTACACTTCACAGAGGGGCCATGTTTGTTGCCTCCAGATATCCATGTTTCCTCTACTCCACTATGGAGAAGCCATGAGCCTTGGGGAGATTAACTGCCCCAGCTTTGTGCTATTCATAATTGATCTAACCCAATCAAGAAATCATTGCCTCCTTGCTATAGGGATTTGTTTGAGTAACAGAGGCATTCCATGCCCAGGGCCAGGGATACTGGTTGATAAATGAATGGACTTGGGACTGAAGTTGGGTCACTGGGTCATGGAAGGTTTTCTAAGGCTTTTGAGAAATAGTTCCCTTGACCGTCTTGTAGAGCTACCCAAAACCATGCCTCCAGCCCTTCCTGATCAATGAGGTATGAGAAACAGCTTATTCATTTTGACTCTAGGAGTGAAGGCAGCCTTACAATGAAGCTGAAACCGCCACAAAAGGAGGCAGAGCAGGCAGATGGAAGGAACCTTCTTGCTTTTAGAAATCTCTGTGCCACTGCATCAAACCCACCGAAAGAGCTTCCTACTTCTGGATTTTCACTTTATGAACTCAGAAATCCCCTTTAGTCACTTGGGTCACTGTGAGAGGAAGTGTCTGTTACTAAAAGCCCGATTCAGCAGCACATCCAGCCTCCGACTTCAGGAAGCTCTGCTCCACTCACCGCCAGCTCCACAAAGACTGACACCAGCTCTCAGATCACATCAGGCCCATTTTTTTCTTCTTCATTGTTCTTACTTAAATGCTCACTCCCTACTGATCTCTGCCACCTCGCAGCACCGGACTCATCTTCTTCACAGTTGATTTTCATTTGTTGCACTGCCCTGAATAAGCCACAGCTCATTCCTCTTTTTCATATTCTAATGCTCAGTCAGAATATTCTTTGGAGATGGGTAGGAGAGAGTGTCATATAGGCTCTGATTTAAGATTCAGAGTTGCAGCTGTCTACCTTGGAATCAAACTGCCCAAACTGACAAGCCATTCCTTGGCTTTTCTTTTTGTGTGTACATCATTGTAAATTAATTTCAAATAATTTTATAATTGATTGAGACCTTGAATGATGTAAAGCCAAATCCCTTCATATAAGAATGAGGAAAGTAAAGGTCTATACATGCTAAGTTGCTTTCTCCACATCACATAGTCAGGGATCTTAATGAAGGATTATAATTCAGGTGGGCTGACTCCCACTCAGTGCCCTCTTTCTTAACCTATGCCCACTTTTCTGCACAACATCAGTTTTTGAATGGAAGCTTCAGTTGCAGATATTCTTTGTAGAGCTTCCAGAATTAGCTGCTCTCAGACAGAAAAGCAAGTGGCGGTAGAAATGGTGCTGCGTCATTCACTGGCAAGACAAGGACCTGGTCAAGCATCCTGACAGGTTCAAGATTCTCCCATAATTCCCCATAAAGAGAACTATGGAGGCTGTCAGGTTGTCTGTGACAGCCTGGTTGGACAGAATGGTTTAGACGTTTAATCCAGTCAAATCCAGTTTCAGATTGATAATTTGAAGTGAATTTTCTAAGAAACTGGTGAAAGAGGAACAAAGAACACTTGAAAACCTTCCGATCCTATTTCAGTCTTTAAATCCAAAACTCCACACGGATTCCTATAATATTTTATTTGAGACCATTGAGGCTTTCAAGAGGCATTGCTGTCTCAGTGGTTAAAGACTGTGACTGCTAGAGTCAGATCCTCAGTTGGTGGCCATCGCTGACACTGTCTCCATTACCTGGGGAAGCAAGTAACCCTCACGCCTAAGACTCAGTTTCTACTTCTGCAAACTGGGAACTGGAGTACCACCTATTCCTTAGGATTTGGGGGACTATTAAATAAATTAATTTAGGTGAAATGCTTAGCATCTGGAAAATAATATACTCTAAATAAGTGATTGGTATTGATGTCATCATCATTATCATCACTATCATCATTATTATAATCATAAAATATAATTTTCATAGGAAAAAAGGAAGCACACACAACACATAAAAAAGAAAATGAAAGAATGAGTGAAGAAAAAGAGGTGAATAAGCATGGAAACACAAGTTAGAGACATAAGAAGCACATAAAGAAAGATGAAGAGGGGTAAAGAAGGAGAGAGAGAAGGAGGGAAAGGAAGAAGAGATGACTGACTTGCTTGTTCTATTCATGTATATTCAGGACTAATGAGGTTTGTTTCAGGAACTGTTCTTGTCCCATAAATGAAACCTCTTCATGTAGTTTACATGAGATAAATATTAAATAAATGATTATAATTCTAGTTAGAATTATAACCTGCTGTAAAGACTACATTACATGGTCCAGACAGACCACTCTGCGGAAGGAACATTTATCAAGAGTTTTCTATAACCTAAGCATGTGATAAAGCATATTTACATACATTCTATATTAACTCATATGGGTTTTCACACTTTCCTTTATTCATTCATTTAATTATACTCCAGGCCTTCAGCAATATGCTTTGCATCCAGTTAGAAGGCTGTCCATTTGGTCAAGGAGCTCCTCATAGAGCAGAAGAAGAAGGCATACAAAGGAATCAAGGTCATGTAATCGGAGTCATGAAGCTATACAAAAGAGGGGAGGAAATTATATCTGGAGGGTGGTCAGGAAGAGATCCAGAAGAAAAATAGCAGTTTTGTTTGTTTTTCCTTTGGCTCTTTGCTAGCCTCTCTGGCAATTCAGAGATTCCACTGCCTCTGGGAAAGCATCTCCTCTGGGGTAGAAGTCATGACATAGACCCTGAGTATCTCTGCCCCATGAAAGAATGTGACATGGAGGGAGGGTGGTGAGGGAATATTTCAGGGGAAATGCCAGCAAGAGGACTGAGGGTAACACGCTTGGTTCTTATAGGCAGAACTCGACAGAGTGAGTGACTAGCAAGGTCACAGAACTCTGCCATTAGCAAGGGTGATGCACAGAGCTCTCTGCTGTGTGCTGCAACCTATCAGGACCAACCCATTGAGGCTCTCCTACCTCATTTACTTTCTTTTAGCTTCTCAGCCAAATCACACCTGCTCACTTTCAAAGACTCACAAAGTACTAGCTCTTTATAAAGCTGATGTCGGGAAGAGTCTTGTGTACTTATTGTGGAATAACACTAACCTACTAGTTGGGTGTCTAGACCAGAAAGGTGGGGAGAGACTGAGTCTTAGTCATCTGGGTCCACACACAGGTGGGCTTCAGGGTCTGCATGATTCCACAGAAATTCAGGCCTGAATTCATAAGCATGTGCCTGTGTGCATTTCTGCATGAGGAATTGGTATCTTTTGTCAAATTTTATAAGGATCAGTGAGGAAAATATGCCTAATACTGGTCATATAACTTTCACCTTTTACAAAATAAGACCATTTATTGACTAATAAATCTGTTCATGTTCATAAACAAGCAGCAAAAAAAAGGGAATTTATATACATCAATTATATGAATTAGAGCTGTACGGAACATTTCATCCATATTATCATAATTGACTGCAAGAATATATGAGCTACTTTTTCCCCGTTTCTACAGCTTTGGAAATACCAACAGACAGGTTGAGCAATTTGATCAAGGTCACACAGTACAAAGCAGAACTCAAAATAAAATCCAGACCTCCCAGATTTAGAATTACTCAGGGTGAGGCAGAAGTAGGTTTACAGTTATGAGTAGGAGAAACACAGTTTATCTTTGTATTATTATTATTTATTGATATTAATTATCACATCATTTTCCATGTGAACAACTGTAAATCTACTTTTACCGGACCCTGTATTTTTAGGTATCTTACATTCTTTCATCTTCAAAGGATTAAACAGAGAAAAAAAACATTTTATATGAAGACTATAAAAACAGAGATCAGAGGAAACATGGCAGGATAGGTAAACACCTGTATTCTCCACCTCCAAAACCATATCAAAATTAAAACAAAAAGACAGTACAACCATCATCAGAACTGTCAGAAAGCTGGCTGAATGAAAGTCCTACAACTAGATGAGTGAAGAAGAAAGCACACTGATACTGGTAGGAGGTATAGAGGCATTGAACAAGCTTGTCTGGCACCGATGTGTGCTGCTTTTTTAATCAGGAAGATCTTCTCTACAGAGACCGCCCAGAGTGGCAAGGGGTCCCAGCCCCACACTAGACCCCCAGCTCAGGGTTCCAGAGCTGGGAAGAGAAGTCCCTATAAGTACAGGGTGTAAAAATCATGCAGATTGGGGCTCAGTGACATAGAGGCTGCTGGAAACCCAGCTGTTCCTCTTAAAAGGCTGGCATCAGGAACTAAACTTACAAGGTCCTGCTTCCTCCCACTTTCTCTGAGCTCCAGCACCAGGCCGAGGCTTTGGGAGTGTCAGACACATAGAACAGGAACTGGGTTGTCTGTCATCGGGGCAGGAACTAAGGGTTGGCTTTCTCCCAGACCAAAGTGCTCACAGGAGTCATTGTTCCTATGCTGGGATCTTCCCTGACCCTGTCGGAGGGCTGACTGGCAGCCATTTCTGTTTGCTCCATTCTGCCAATTCCCTAAGATCCAGCCTCATCCAATTTACAACCTCACCTTGTGCAGCAGCTTTTGCATCTGAATGACCTGCCCTTGATCAGGCTAAAATCAACAAGCTGCAGCTGGGTCAGGGAGCCCCAAACTTATCCATAAATGTCCCAAGACATGACACCAACACCAGCCTGCCTTGCTTCATAGCTGGGCCTCATCTGGACACTTCCAAACCCCATAAAAGAGGAGGAATCAGTATTTCTCTCTGTAGCATCTACTGGGTGGCCCCAAGGAGTGGTTGACTTTGCATCTCTCTGGAGACTCAAGAGCCAATGTACCCAGTGGTCAGTGTCAGACCATACCAGATTACAACTCTATACATCCATAAACAACATATTAAAAAGGCATACTAAGTAAGCACCAAAGCCCCACTGAAGCAAGTCCTGCCCCAGAGGGGTGTCTCCTGAACAGAAGCTCTCCCACTGTAATCACGCTGGTCCTCACAGCCAATTGGCTTGGAGGTCAATTCCTCCCAGTGACACCAACAATAATCAAGTCTCAACTATAAGACTGTGCTCATAGCCCACAAAGGGGTGCACCTAGAGGGCCCAGTTCAGGTGTCTGGGGAGCCACTGGGCCTTATAGGAAACCTACTATACAAGGCCACTTACCAACTCAAGGAGACATAGCAGCTCTACTCTCTCTAGATAGAAACAAATACAAGGAAGCTGCCAAAAATGCGGAGACAAAGAAATATGTCACAAATGAAATAAATAGAAGAAAGCAAACTACTGGATATAGAGTTCAAAACCATGGTTATAAGGTTACTCAAGAACTTGTTAGAAAACTCCAATGGACTTAATTATACTTTCAAGGATATTAGTGAAATGCCCAAAAACTGGAAAAGGACCAGTCAGAAATTAAGCATACACTGACTCAAATAAAGAATAATATACCGGGCTTCAATAGTAGAGTAGATGATTCCAAGAATCAAATCAATGATTTTAAATATGAGGAAGCAAAAAACATCCAACCAGTAAAGCAAAAAGGAAAAAAAAAAATCTAAAAGTATGAAGATAGTGTAAGGAGCCTCTGGGGCGACTTCAAGTATACTAACATACACATTATGGGGCTGCCAGAAGAAGAGAGAGAGCAAGATATTGAAAACCTATTTGAAGAAATAATGACAGAAAATTTCCCCTACCTGGTGAAAGAAATAGACTTACAAGTCCAGGAAGCACAGAGAGTCCCAAACAAGAGGAACCCAAAGAGGACCACACCAAGACACATCATAATTAAAATGCCAAGGGCTAAAGACAAAGAGAATCTTAAAAGCAGCAAAAGAAATACAGTTGGTTACCTATAAGGAAATGCTAATATGACTATCAGGTAATTTCTCAATAGAAACTATGCAGGATAGAAGGGAGTGGCAAGAAATATTCAAAGTGATGAATAGCAAGGACCTATAAGCAATTTACTCTACCCAGAAAAGCTATCATGTAGAATTGAAGGTCAGATAAAGAGCTTCACAGACAAGAAAAAGCTAAAGAGTTCATCACCACCAAACTGGTATTATATGAAATGTGGAAGGGTATTCTTTAAGAACAGGAAGAAGAAAAAAAAATGAACAATATAATGGCAACAAATACATACCTATCAACAACTGAATCTAAAAATCAAAACAAATGAGTAAGAAATCTAATGAACAGAATCAACTGGTAAGTAAAATAGAATAGACTGAGGATTCTCAGAAGGGAAGGGTTTGAGGAGTGGGGAGAGATTAAACAAAGATCTTATGTGTATATATATATATATATATATATATATATATATGCATTACCTATAGACACAGATAATAGGGTGGCAAAGGCCTGGGGTGGGGCAGGAACAGGGTGGAGGGGGGTAATGAGAAGAAAAAAAAAAAGACATCTGTAATACTCTGAACAATAAAGATTAAAAAAAAAAAGACTATAAAAACAAGAGGAATATATGAATTCAAATTAGTATAAAGATATTTATTTCTCTCACTCAAATATGATATATTCTGCCACTTATGTGAAGATATTCTATGTATTGATGAAGAGTTAATTTTAATACAAAAATGTGGTATGACTATGAAGGTATAAACTGGAGCATGGCAATAAATTACCATTATGCTACCCAGAAAGATGGCTAAGTGTGGCAGACACAAAAGACTTGAAAATACAAATCTGGCCAGAGGAGGCTCTGTCTCTGTATCTTAAAAAAATATAAGGAGCCAAGGAGCCAGGCTGGTGTGGCTCAGTCCTTGAGCACTGACCTATGAACCAGGAGGTGAAGATTCAATTTCCAGTCAGGGTGCATGCTAGGGGCCAAGGTTGAGGGCTCCATCCCCATTCTGGGATGTGCAGGAGACAGGTGATCATTGATTCTCTCTCATCATTGATGTTTCTATCTCTCTCCCTCTCCCTTACTCTCTGAAATAAATAAAAAATAATGAGATATATTCAATGCTTTGTTCTTACCCCTGCTTTTACATTTTAGTTCTTAACTTTGTGGTGAAATGGAAATAGCATGGAATTCAGAAAAAAAAAACAAGTTCACACTTAAATGCTGGACTCATTTAATTGAGTTACTACTACTACTACTGTTAATAAAAATATAATGCTTATCATGTTTGTGGTAGTTGTGTGTCTGAAACTGGGCTAATAAATGCAGGTTCATTATCTCATTTAATCTTCAGTTATACATCAAAGTTGCTCCTCTTATTATTTTCATTTTATACATGGAAAATGATGCTGAGAATTCACCAAGCATGTTGGGTGCATATATATATATATATATATATATATATATATATACACACACACACACACACACACACACACACACACCTTATTCAAGATGAAACAACAATTCTGTGGCAGAAGACTCAATTCAAATCTATTCTTAAAGTATGAACTTAAGTATGATGAATAGTTTCCCTTACTTTCTGGCTCTCTTCCTTGACATACCTTTATTGAATCTCAGTTTCATTTTGTTTTCATTTAAGACTGAATTAAGAGGATAAGCCACAGTTCTCTTAATACAGTGTACTGAGAATTAAATGGGATCCTATATGTAACATGCCGGGGCCATAGAAGTATGCTGCCCAAAAGTTGTTGCCTTTCTGCTTCTGAATTATCAACCTTCTCTCTTGGAGTTCCCCTCCACTGGCTCAGCCCTCTCATCCTTTTCCTACCCTCCCTCTTGCTTGGGCACAGATGGCAGCGAGACCTAATGACATGGGCCATCCTTACTGCTAGCTGTGTGTCTAGGGTCAAGTAATTTCTTCATTATCTTTCCTTATTGCAAAGAGCTTTTGTAAGCAGGGTCCATTAGTAAGTACTGATGCTGGTAGGCAGGGGGTGCAGTCTGTCAAACAGCTGAAATGAAGGACTGTCCCTTCAGCAGCAAGACACAAATACCAATTTAAAACAAAGATTGAATAAGAGTAATGTAACTAGAAGAACAAGCACACACTCATCAATGATGAATAAAGGGCAAAGAAAGTTTCCAGTTGCAATGTTTGGAGAAAGTGGGCAACTTTATGAAAGTCCATGCTTTAAGACAAAATGTAGTTTAAATCAACTTGCAAAGAAATATTTTTAAACAGAAAAAAATATTGCAATCATTCACAATGACTACCATGTGCAATGTGTTAGGAATCATATAGGCTCAGGATGCAAACACTGTTTGCAGGAAGTTTACAGACTAATACAGTAGTATACAGTGGTTTTTGAGAACATAGTTTTTGCATTTAGAATGTAAAGTCCAGTTCTATGACCTTGAGCTGCCTATATAAATCTCAGTTCCTTACTTGTAAAATGGAAATTTTAATGAAACACTGTAGGGCTGACGTGAAGGTTAGGAAAGCATATGACCTTGTCTCTAGCACATGGACATGTCCTCAACATCACTGATTTTTAAGAACGATGCGATATTATCCCAAAACATTGTCAGACAGAAAATTCTAGGAGTAAAAAGATAGCTTTTGAGGTGAACTTGAGTTCAAAAATAATATGTGTTTACTTGGATCAGGAATTAGGAAATGAAGCGTAAACATTGATATTGCCTGTGGAGAAAGGGTTATGATTTGGGCGTGCTAATTTTGTAGACTTTATAGGCAGGCATAACAGTGGAAACAAAAGTGGGCAGCTGAGAAAGCTTGGTTCAGGAGAAAGGAGCAGGCAGCAGGTGCATTTGTCTTTAAATATAGGGTGTGGAGGTGGAGGTTGTAGGAGATAAGACGCTTAGAACAATTTGAATCTAGAAATTTGAAGGTCTTAGATGTTAAACCAATAAGTTAGGACCTCAAAGTCTAGAAACAAAGTTGCCGATGGTGGTTTTCTGAACAGGATGGAAATGTCATCATTTCTTTCTTTTTTTTCTTTTTTTTTTTTTTAATCAGGGTGGAGTTCCATCTCTAGTTTTACATTTGCATAGTGTGGTGTTTGAGAGCATGAGTTTGGATGTCCAGTGGTCTGCTTCTGAGGCTCAGCTCACTGCAGAATTCGGTCATCTTACTTCACCTCTTTCTACTTCAGTTCCTTCATTAGTGAGCTGGCATGATTATGATCTCTAACTCATGGCAGTAATATATGGTAATTAGATGAGATAATACATTTCATCATTCAGAACGCCTTGCTTCACCATTACCTAGTCCCAAAGTTAGTCAGTTAATCATTAATGCCCAGTCAATGGTATGGTTATTACTTGATAACTGGGTGGTTGGTGACACTGGTGCTTTATCAGTCTTTCTCCTACTGCTGATGCCATATATTCAATTTCATCTCTGACATAGATACTGCTATGCTATGAACCTGTGTCTCAACTATCATGGTATAAAACAGAATGGCTTGGGAAGGAGAGCCATGGAGATGTCACAGCGGGAATGACAGAATGGCTGGGGCATCATGAGGAAGAGTATGCTGAGGACTCAGGGCCAAGTGATTAGACCCAGGAATTAGAGCTCAGAGAAGCATCTGCCTTGCAGGGAAATCACTGGTAAGTTTGCAGAGGAGAAGTGCTCCCATTTGAAGTTTGGCTCAACTAGCCATGAATTTCCCTGCTGGTTTGTCCTGATTCTGTCTCAGAGACTGGACTTTGTTGAGTAATCTTGCACTTTTTATCCCCAAGCTACTGACGCTCTACTGATTGTCTAATACTTTCCATCAAACCAGCCTTCTGTGTTCCCAACCCCTGATGTCTGGATATCAGTGGAAGTTCATACTCTTCACAGCTCCTGGGGCTACCCTGATTGGAGCTTCCTAACACCTGCTGGAGTTTAGAAATAAACAATCAGAAGAGCAAATGACTTGCTCTGAGTCACATACCCAGTTAGGAGAAGCACTGGCCTGGGAAGCTGGGGTGTCCTGCCTGGCCATACACATTCTACCCTGGCACAGCATGGCCTGTCTATCTGCCTGGAGACATTGCACTCCAATGGCACTGTGTGCAGACCAGATGTGCTGGAACATCACCCTCAGACCAAAATTCCACCACGTGTATGCCACTTAAATGGCTTTCATTACACCTCACGCATCGCAGCGTAATAATGGGCTGTTAATCTTACTTCAAAAGCCAGGCAACTATGGGAGAGAGGACAGTTTGGGAAATAGGGCCTATAGGATGGCTTAGAGACATTGGGACTATTTAACCAAGACAAGATGAGGTGGATGAGTAACTTAATAATAATTTTCAAGGGATATTAAAAGACCAGCTGTAATCCCTTGCTTCCCGGGAAGTAGGAAGGAAATTGCAGGAGTGAGAATTTAGTTAAAGCATTATGAAGATTTTTTTTTTCTTTTCTTTAGCTGTAAGGTCTATTAGACACCAAAACATGATACTGAGCAAAATTCCCTGGTGATATCCCAGAATAAAATATATATGTCTGCCAGTGGTTCCTAAGCACTACTGCTTGGACCATTAAGATCAATCAAGAGCATCACTTATAAATACGGATTCCTGGGACCCATTTCAGACCTTCAGAGTCACCGTCTCTGGAGGTATGCTAACAAGGGCCAGGGTAAGTCATGTGCACAGTCGCATTTGGAAACCCCTTGCATACGAAAATAAGTACAATTTAACACAGCGAGGATGTCTTGAGTGCCCACTTGGTGATCCTACCACTGCTGTTGGCCTCAGGGAATAAAGATAAAAGAATGCAGTATAATTTTAGCCCTTGTGGAGCTTTCCCATAAAGTAATTAAAGACTAATGATGAATTAGGGCAACTGTTTTGTCTTGAATATAGTAGTGTGATTTGGGGGAATTTTCTGATTTCCTTTGGCCTGAGGTCTTAAATTGTTTAATTGAGAAGTTGAATCAATGGGTTCTATAAGTTTTTGTGAATCTTTACAATAACACAACATAGAATAAAGCTTATTCTTAAAAATTATTAAATGCTAATTAAAGAGAATGAGAGGGGATTATCAAGAGGAAGTTCAATTCATAAAGGCAGGACTTAGTGGAGAAAGCCTCCTGGAGAACAGATTTAAACTTGCATTGAAGGGTGGATATGATAGAAGGATCAATGCATATGTGGGGGCTCCATTTTTTTTAAATACTACTGTGTAGAAGGTACACACATTATGTCATTTACTACATTACATCATTTAATACCTACAAAGACTTGTGTTGAGACAACTTTTAAAGGATTTTACCATATTTAGTCATAGGTATTTTATAAATGTTATCTCATTGAATAATCCCTAGTACATCAGTTTCCAAATGGAGTGATAGACCTTTCTCTGTCTTTTTTTTTTAAACTTCTTACATTTGCATGACATAGAAAAGGAAGGAAGGAAGGAAGAAAGAAAGGAAGGAAGGAAGGAAGGAAGGAAGGAAGGAAGGAAGGAAGGAAGGAAGGAAAGGGGAAAGGAAGGAACGGAGGGAGCTGTGGAAGTAAAAATTAGAGCATACAACCCTGGCCGAGTGACTGTTGGTTGGAGTGTCATCCTGTACACCAGAGGGTTGTGGGTTCAATTCCCACTCAGGGCACATATTTAGGTTGCAGGTTTGATCTCCCCATCGAGGCAATAACAGGACATAACCTATTGATATTTATCTCTTACATTGATGTTTCTCTCTGTCTCTTCCTCTTTCTCTCTCAAAAATCAATTAAAAAATACATGTCCTCAAGTGAGGATTAAAAACAAAACAAAAAAAGTATGAAGTACAGAAAATTGCAAACATGAGTCTAATTTGAGTAGAAGATGGATATTCAGTTGATTTTATGTTTGTTTATTAATATAAGTGCATTGTATTAATTAATTGGGGAATGACAAGGCAGTAGTACATGCAGATTTTGATAATACATTTTTAAAATAATATTTCAAGATTTAAAAATTGAAAACACACACACACACACACACACACACACACACACACCAGGGTCCATAATGTCCAAAATGACCAAAGGGATGACCAAATACTAGGCTGAGCGCACAGCAGGCTCAGGTGGGCAGAGAATGGTGAGTGGGCTGAACTGCTGACCTCTGAAAGAGAGAGAGAGAGAGAGAGAGAGAGAGAGAGAGAGAGAGAGAGAGAGAGAGAGAGAGAGAGCTGATCAGCAGCCACCCCAGGCTTGTGTCCCTTGGAGGTAAATGCCCAATAGGTGTTCTGGAGCCTGATTGGATATGGAGGGTATCTGGGGAAAGGTACTCGATGGTACAAGTAGTTTAAATGCACATGCAAATCCTACATCTGTCCACTGAGAGGACCTGGGAGTAGTGACATCCCACAGCAACACTCTCAGTCAGTACCCAGAACTTGTCCATAAAAAGTCTTCCAGTAAAAGGAACCAATTGTCCTAAGAGAGATGGCTGATTTCAGGTTTGTGGGAACCACAGTTCAAGATGATCCTAATACAGTGTGGCATGCCAGAAAGAGTGCAAATATGAAAAATGTGGACATGTAAACAGGGCACAGAAACCAAACAGAAGAACCTCTCCTTTGAATAAGCTAGGCATCAAATTAAAGAGCAATGATAATGAATTATACCCAATTAAATAAAATAAGCATGCATTCATCCATTCTGATATAAGTAAATAAATAAATGTGCACCATGTAATACTTGTCTTTATATGAGCATGCCAAGTAATGGAGAAAGAATGATGATGAGAGAAAATCATCATTTGGCAACCCCCGAAATTAATGTCTTCAACTAATACTAATGGATGCTGTACTAGTGGGTGAAATTTGATAAGGAATAGAACATTAGCCTGGTCACAAAATAATCCCTCTTGTATTTTAAATTATAAAAGTAACTTTATAGTGGAGAAACTTTGTAGATACAACATAAACTATTGTCACCAGTCATGCCACAATTGAAACTGTGTACCATTTGATAGAACACAATTAGAAGAATACAGAATCTCCATTTTATATTTTTGCCAAAAAAATATCATATAAATCTGATCGTGAGGAAATAAAAACAAATCCAAATTGAGTGATAGTCTATAAAAATAATTGGCCTGTAATATTACAAAGTATCAGAAGCATTTAAAACAAAGGAAGGCAGAAAAATGGGTCCCAAATGATCCTAAAATATGTAACAAAGAAATGGGACTCAAGATTGTGCATTAGACTCTTTGGCCATAAAAGACATTTATGGAAATTAAAGATACTTGGAAGTAGCTTATGAAATTAAGTGTTAGTAACACATCAATGTTAATTATCAGATTTGGGATATTGCATTGTAATTATGTTGGAGAATGTCTGTTTTGTAGGATTTATAAATTAAAATGTTTACAGTTGATGGGGCATTATGTCCACAATTCACTCTCAAGTGCTTAAGGGAAGAAAAATCTTTGTATTATTGTTGTGAATTTCTGTAATTTGAAATTACTTCTTTTTTTTAAATAGAGGAAAAGTCACACTGATACTTTTCAATGACATATTGTTCCAAGACCACCAGAACATGTCCTGATGGCATTCAGATGCAGAATGGTGGCAGTGGCTCATTAATTAGCTATTTTGGACTATCCATAAGCACAAGCTAATTCATATGCACAAGATAATTTGGTAATTTGTTTTATTTTTGAGCCATACCATAATAGTTCATTGTTTCTTTAATCCTCACCCAAAGATATGTTTTTATTGATATTAGAGGGAGAAGTGGGGGGGGGGCAGAGGGAGAGAGAGAAAGAGAGAGATCAATTTATTACTTCCCATATATGCTCTGACTGGGGATAGAACCACAACCTAGGTATGTGTCTTGACCAGGAATCAAACCTGCAACCTTTTGTTGCATGGGATGATGCTCCAAGCAACTGAGTCACCTGGCCAGGCATAGGTATAGTTCATTTAATAAAAAGAAAAAAAATCATTAAGGTTGCCTAAAGTTTTTTGGAAATGATGTTATGGTTACATCTTAACAGATTTTAAGTACTTTTTGAGAGAAGAATGGTTGTACTTATTTCTTCTGTGTGCACAAAAGGGAAAACAACTGATGGTAAACTGAGGTTCCCACTTTTTATTCCAGGAGATAACCTTATGATGCATGTTAATGAAGAAATTCACTGACTTATGAGATAGTATATTCCCCATGGTGAGAACTGACCAAGCCAAGTCTGTGTGATGACCTGTTAAGGGTATGGCAGAACAAAAAAATACATAAGGAGAATGTAAGCTACCAAGTTTCTAATTTCTCCTCAAATGGAAGTCCTTAGGATCTATGTTTTCTTGAGCAATGGAAGATAGAATTAATTAGGTTAATCAGATGTGCTGAAGGAGGTGGATTTTCACATTGGGATGCTATTATTCTTATGCATATCAAAGATGTTCTGATTCTTAGGTTTAAGTAACAATTGAAAATGTCTATTTTTCCTCTGTAATTTCAACAACCATCTCATGTTGATAGGCCTGGCTTCAGAAGGAAGAGGGAAAAAATCTGTCTGTCCTATCAACATAACAAAAATAATGAGATTATGGAACACTGACTAATCGTCACTTCATAATTGAAAGATGGGCATATTAAGGGGACACACAGGCCTGAAGGAATTGTGCGATCATGTGCACAAATGCTAATTTTGATAGGTGGTTCTCCATACCTGCAAACATAATGTGACTGGGCCAGCATGATAAACAAGGCAAGCTTCCCCCAGGAGCCTGTTCCTCAGTGAATCAATGTCAAGAGGGCCATTTGTGGGGGTTGAGCAATGGGTATTCATTCTCTCTTCTGTGCTCATGGATAGAGCCAATCTGAATCATCAGAATGCTGTGTTTATAGAGGCGACTACCTTCTCTCCTGGAGAAAACAACTTTCTCTAGATAAAGTACAAGTGTATACATGAAGCTTGGAGCCAATCACTTCCCTTCTCTTGCCTTTGTTTCCTCACACATAGGAGTTTGGAATAGACAGCTGAAGGTATCCGCAGTATGTGATACAGCAGAAAGAACTTGGGCTTTTAAGTCAGAGAGACATGGATTCAAATCCTGTCTCGGCTACTTATGAGATCTTAAGCAATTATATTGAGCTCTCTCAACATTACTTTCCTCAACTGAAAATGAGTGAAAATAATAATACTTTCTTTTCAGAGTGTTGGGTGTGCTGGTTAGCACACAACCCTTTATCATTATTTGCTGAGTGGCTGAATTTTATATGTCAATTTACTACATACCAATATATGTCTTATTAAGTAATCTAATATTTACATATATAAATATATGCCCCTGTAAAATCCAGAGAAGATAGAAAATGTGATATCTTAAGCAATTATATTGAGCTCTCTCAGCATTACCTCCCTCAACTGAAAATAAGTAAAAATAATAATACCTTCTTTTCAGAGTGTTGGGTATGCTGATTGGCACACAACCCTTTATCATTATTTGCTAAGTATATTAATATATGCCCCTGCAAAATCCAGAGAAGATAGAAAACGTGATCCAGCAATAAAGGTGTGCTACAAATCTAAATGAGCATGAATTCTCTGGCCCCATCCCGCACAGCCCCATCAACATGAGATAGGTATTTAGTAAACATTTATCACATGAGTCAATGAACAAATGAACCAAAGGAGTTCCTGGCAACCCCAATGCTCATAAGGTCAGATCCATAATTTTAATAAGTTCTAGAATTTTCAAAAAGGATGCTGACTTTCAAGTTGCCTCATGTATATCCTGCTTTCCCTTCTTTTCTCAATTCTATCTGGTTTGCTGGGGACCTTAGTGGTAAATTAGGAATTTTTTGCATGGAAGGCTCTGAGCTCCATTGCATCTAACCCCATATGAAAGGGCCCATGGGTCTATGTGCAACCCTAACATGAGTTGCTTATGAGCACCCCTTGAAATAAATAATTCAGGGCCTGTCCTCAGTCACACTTGTGGAAGCCCCATTAAATCCAATGGTGTATGTAAATGCAGTGGTGGGATCTGAAAATATATGCATTTTATACAATTCCTCACATTCTTTTGGAAAAGATAACAAACTATAATGTTAAGAAACATTCCAATTTTCTCAAGCAGGATAAAAGAAGATTGGGTAAGATGAAAAAATGGACTTAAAAAAGATACAGTATTTGATGTTTAAAAAAATCAAATGAAAGGCCACAAATTAAATGGAATAGCTCATGTTAATGCTGAAACTTGCAGGGCCAGTTAGAGCTCATTAAGAGGTGATGGGAACTATGCAGATGAGAAATTGGAACTATGCAGTTTGGAAATTGGCTGGTTCTGAATCCATTAGAAAGGTTAAAGGGTTGTTTGGGTGGGTTATGTTTTATGAAGAAATGATTAGAAGTATATTAATGGGCCAATGGGTTATGCGGCTGGGGTTGGTTTGGTGATATAATGTCTAGTATAGCATTAGGTTGGGGATGAGGCTGTGTGGATAGGATTATATTTGAGGAACAGTTCAGCTATGATCATATTAGGTGGGGTACTGGGTTATAAAAAGTGCCCTGTTTGATGACAATAAGAAAATGAGGATCAAATTAGACTTCACTTGCATCCTTAGCACTTCCAATACTCAACTGCCTTTAAATGTAGAAATTGCTTCCCAGATTTTATGTGGCATCTGGACCAAGATTGTCCCCTCCTCCTCTGCCCCTCACCAAAGACCTCAGATATCAAAGTCCTTAATTCCCAGCAATGTTCAGGTCTTCACTGATCACTGATGTGTTACCAAAATATAAAGAAATACTCACTGGGGAAAGGGAAGGGAACTCTAAGGTAGAGTTGTGAAATTTTCTCAGAAGTGGGTTAAAGAGGAGATGGCATTTGAAGAGAGTCATGGATAGCTGAATGCACACTTCTTATGTAGGTGGTAATGGGAGGTTGAACAGGCAATTTAGGAAAAGGGTGCAGTCTGTGAAAATACTTGGCATGGAAAACAGACCAGTGTATTCAAGGAACTCAGAGGTCAGATGTGTATCTGTGTTGGAGAGAGCTGAGAATAAAAGAAGTAGGGCCGTATGGATGTGTGTGCGTGTTTTGTGCTCAAGCATGTGCACCTGAGCGCATGTGTGCAGGTGCAGTAAAAGATTGGACAAGAGAGGTTGGTAGTAGTTAGAGTTTGAAGAAAGACTGGTTATAGGCTGTGATAATAAATGTAGACTTGATCCTTATATAGCTAGTCTGTCCTCAGATATATTCTAAAGCAAAGAAATGTCCTAACCATACAAAATGATTAAAAAAAAAAAAAAAGGAATTTTGTGGACTCAAACATGTTAGCTAATGTTACATTTTAAATTCCCAGCTTCTGCCTCTTCTATGGATGTTCTGTTCACTTTAGAATTTTAAATGTGCTGAGGAATCCTGCAGTTACAAAAGCGTGATTCCCTACTCCGCCGTGTTATATGCTTTTTGATCATAGTAGATACCTATTCACCTGCTCCAGCCTCAAACAGAATGGTTATTAATATCCCTTTGAGTAAATGTTCTAAGGAACACACATTGTGAAAACACTGCTCTAGAAAAAGAGAAGCTATTATAACAAAGACTATGAAATAAGATACAAAGATACCCTCTCCACTTTTACAAATAAAATATAATGATGCTGAAAATATAAGTTATAGTCAAGAAAATGGAAAAAAATGTTGATGTTGAATTAATTTGATCTACTAAGTAGATATATGACCTTGAGAAAATATCTTCTATGCGTGTGTAAGTTTTCTTAAGCATATGATTAGTATAAAATTAACATTATTAAATAAATAATGCATGTAATGATGAACACAGTGCCTCACACATTGGAAGAGCTTGACTGATGTTAATAGTACAAGTTCAAGTGGGGGTGCTCTTCCCTACATCATGTCCAGGGATTTCCTTTTATTCATCGTCACCTTGGAACATTGAAAGGAGAAATCTTTATAAGATAGACCAAAGGTGGCAGAGTAAAGCTCATGGACTGAGTATCATTTTCCTGCTGGGCTATTGGATAGTAAGAATTATTGATGTTAATTGAATAAAGTATTGGCATAGGAAGTCTAAATATCCAACTAGCAAAATAAGTTGTTTTCTGAGTGACTGGTTCCTAGTCTCATAGGAAAGAAGCCACTAGCTGATGAAGAATTGAGCTAAGAGAGATGCTAAGCTCAAATCATGGACTTTTTTGGAGATCCTCATCCCAGCCTTTATGCTCACTTCTCCATGACAGCCATCAGCTGGGGTCTATTTTCTCAACATTTGTCTGATAGACTTTTTAAATATCCCTTCAGGCCTCTTCGTTGTTCCCCTTTTATTATTTTAAAATCATTGTCAATATTTGCCCTTGCTGGAATATTAGAAAAAATCTGAATATAAATCAAGTACAAAAAATTACAAACAACTAAAGTGGTGTTACCCTTTTCCCAGGAACTGGCATTGGTATATTTAAAAGAAAGAAGTCTGATTGTCTGATCCCTGCTTCTTGGGGAGAGTGAGAGAGGGCGACCTGAATCCCACCTGGGAAAGTACCCTGCCCATTTCCCATGAATCTACTTCACAGAAATCAGAAAACAGTTAAGTATTTTTTTTTAATCAAAACAGGCTGAAAATTCAAATCATTTTTCACTCTTATTTTATTGGGTTCAACAATATAGAAACAGAAATATATACTTACACACACACATACACACACACACACAGACACACACACACACACACACACACAACACACACACACACAAACACTGAGTAGCCAGATTATTATGATCTCTGAATGCTTACTAATCTGGCCACTCAGTGTATATCCTATATAATAAAAGGCTAATATGCAAATTGTCCCCTCGACCAGGAGTTTGACCAATAGGTAGGCTGGCCAACCACCTATGTCCCCTCCCCTGGTCAGGCTGGCCAGACCCCACCCATGCATCACGCATGAATTCATGCACAGAGCCTCTAATGTGTGTGTGTGTGTGTGTGTGTGTGTGTGTGTGTGTGTGTGTGTGTAATTTTTTCCCTCTTTCTTGGATGCCCAGCAGTGAACAGGCACTTTTCTCTGTCACTCTCACAATGTTTTATTCATATTTCTGTGTTTGGATTTTGTTTTTTAGCATGATGTAAGTGTCCATCCAAATTTTAAGCTACTCTAAATAGTAACTCTGCTTTACATTTTTTTCTGTCTGCTTCTTTCCCAGCCCAGTCGACAGGGTTAAAGAACCATTCAATAAATAACTGTTGGATAAACATACAAATGAATGAAAGCATTTTCTAAAATCTCAATAGTGAGACTCCCTATACCCTTGATTTTAACATGAGGGTCGATTGCTATTGTCCATTTCAGGTAAGACACCAAGCGGTCTCTGATTACAAACAAACAAAGGCACATTATGAAAAACCTTTTGTTGACCTAATTCAGTAACCTGTCTTTATTTCCCTGGGAATGTGAACCTAATAGATTTATTTATTTTTTAATGTTTGGAAACAAAGGTTGGTTTGTATGCTGACTCTGGAGTGGGAGTGAACTTCTTGCACTATGTCAGAAATCTGTGAAAACAGGGGGTGTGGATGAGGACAACTGGCAGACCTGTAACTATGAAATCACAATGGGTGCCACCATAATAATCAGTTGTCTTTATACATCAGGGACAACTTCCCCAACAAGTCTGCCTTTCCTCACCTTCCACTGCATTATTGCTCCCTGCCAAGCTGTCATCTCGTGTGCTCACATTGCTCATTAACCGCACCATCAAAGCAGGCATATGGCTAATGGACACAACCCACAATTTCCCCTGTGATCCTTCATGCTTCAGGTCCCTGGACTCTGGGACTGGTTCTGCTTGACTTACTCCCCACTCTCTCTGCTGAGCAGGCACACATGCTCACACCTGGGGGTACAAAGAGGAGTGGCCCCTCCAGAGGGAAGAAAGAGTGGGAACCATCTGTGAAGTTTGTAAGAGAGAAGTCTTTAGACAAGTTCAGAAGATGGACTGCATGTGAAAGAGACAAACCAGGAAAGACCCCAAGCACTTTATAGAAAATATCCCCTTGGTATTTCTTGCACAGAATATCTTCTCTTTAAAAGATATTTCCCCCTGCAAATGTATGAATCTGCCCATTTCTTCACCCATACAAACAAGGCACTGTTATCAGCTATCTACTTGTATCTATGTCCCTCATCATACTCCAGACTAAATCACCATTATCTGTTTCCCTAATCCCTATAATAAATTGCCTGCTTCTCCATTATGCAGCCTAGAATGTGATTTATAGAAATCCATTTTGCTTTGGATTCCCCCATTCCACCCCTGCTGCTTACAACTCTTAACTTTTCCCCATTCATCTTACAATAACATTCTAAATGCACGAAGGCTCACAGCATCCTGCAAGACTCTGTGTCTGCCTAACTCCCCAGCTCCCTCCCAGGCTACTTTGCACCTCAGTCATTAGGCATCAGTTTTCTGCATAAACCCAACTTTGTCATGCTTCAGGACCTCTATGACTGCTATTTCTTCTGCTTGAAAACTTCTTTCTCCAATCCGTCAGCTGTCCTCCTACTCATCCTACAAGCCAAAGCCTAAA
The DNA here is from genome assembly GCF_014108245.1 of Pipistrellus kuhlii. Classification (NCBI taxonomy): domain Eukaryota; kingdom Metazoa; phylum Chordata; class Mammalia; order Chiroptera; family Vespertilionidae; genus Pipistrellus; species Pipistrellus kuhlii. The sequence goes on along the minus strand of NW_023425427.1, from coordinate 3,136,045 downwards.
TGTTACTTTATCTTCAGTATCACCTAATCTAATGACAATCTGCACCCGCCAGTTTAAATCCACATGTCTGGGTCTACTTTTAATATTTCAGCTTTGACTTTTTTTTCCATAGCATGGATCATAGTTTGTGGTCACATGCAGATCTGTTGATGCAGTGACATTCATCTCTTTCCCTAAACCTGTGGTTATCATCCAGAAGTGACTTTGCCCTCTAGGAGACATTTGACAATGTCTGAAGGTACTTTTGGTTGTCAAAACTGGACAGGGGAAGCATATCACAGGCATCTAGTGGACAGAGGCCAGGGATACTGTCATGTATCCTACAATGAACAAGGCATCTCTCCACAAAAGAAGAATCACCCAGCTCCAACGGCTATCGTGTCAGTTGTTGAGAGATCCTGGCATGGGCTCTCAGCTCAATGATACAAGCAGAAACCATGCCTGTCCCACACATTTGTTTCTCCAGAGCTCAAGCTTTGCTTAACATATAGTAGGGTTAATAGATACTGACTAAAGGGTTGATTGGGTAACCCCATGTATTGTATTCCAAACTCAGGTCACTCCCTCACTGATTAATCATTTACTGAGCATCAAAATATATCCAGTCATGTGGATGGGAAGACAATGGTACAAATGAAGAGGGTTAAGAAAGTAAGCAATAGGTTAAAATTGAGGTAAGTTAAGTTAAATTATTTTACCAGTTGAGTAACAGAAGAAGTTCAAAAATAAAGACAACCTGGGTCTGTAACTCACTCAGGAAATATTCATTGAGGACCAGATGCTGGGGATGTAGTGTAAGTAACACAGCCAGGACTACTGCCCTGTTGAGACAGTCTAGAGGGGAAGGCATATAGGAACAGGCATACTATACTCAACAAGATCGTTACAATTGAGCTCTGCACCATGGAAACAAGTAAGATGATAAAAAAAGAGTCCACTTTAAATAGAACAATCAGATAAAATCCTCTTTGAGGAGGTGGCATTTAAAAAAAAAGGTTTGAGTATAATTGTGAGCTCACATGATTGTGAGCCATTATCAAAATTGGACAGATATACAAAAAAGTGTATAAAATCATATAAAATCCCAAACAAACACAACATCATATGCAATGTCTCAGATGTAGGAGAGACCTCTGCATGCTGGATGGAGAGAAGAAAGGGAGCCAATGAGATTCAGGAAACATGGTATCAAATGAAGTCAGAGGACATCCAGGCAAATTATGAACATTCTCTAGGCTGCAATGAAATGTGTGGATTTTTATCCCAGAGAAAAGGAGAAATCATAGAGGCATTTTCCAAATTTACACTTGTGTTTCAAATGATCACTCTGGCTGTTTTGTGAACATAAGTGGGCAGAATGGAAATAGAGAAATCCTCTAACTGGCCACTGCACAGTCCATGAGAGATGGGTGACACTTACCTATGGTGGCAGACGTGGAAAACAAGGAAAGTCAATGCACTTGAGCTGTTTTGCTGAGTTATAGTAGACAGAAATTTGTAATAAATTAAGTGTGAGAGGTGAGGGAAAATGAAAATCAAGAGAATGTCCAAGATAGGGCCAGAACTGAGTGTAGGAAACACTATGCAAGTAGTAAAGATTCAAGGAGAGAAAAAAAGTTGTGTAGGTTGTTGGAAATGACCAAATATTGTAGGTTAGATAGAGTACAATCGAAACATGAAACTGCTAGAAGCAATAACACTTACCTAGAGTCATTATTTGTCAGACGCTCTTATATGCATTTTACAAACACTGGCTGTTTGAATCTTCAGAACAGCCCTGTGTGTGAGACATGTCCCGTCTCCTTATTGAGACAAGAAGTCAAAGGAAAGAGAGCTGAAGTAACTGATCTTAAGCCAAACAGCAAGTCTCCTGGAAGTGGGGATAGGAATAGGCAGTTTATAGATGGATCTGTAATTCAGAATACAGTTCCCAGCTGGGGATGCCAATTTGTAAGCCATGGGAGTTAAGATGGTCAGGATATTTTATGGCTGTGTAAAAAGAGAATAAGCAGAAAGAAATGGACTTTAAGTGATGGTAATTTGGTTAATTAAATGATGTAAAGAAAGGTAGAAACAAATAAATGTTTTATTTCTACAGTAAGTTTCTACTCTGTACTATGGGAACAAATAGAAAATATAGGGAGTCTTCTGATCTTTGGGGTACTGAACACAAGGCTAAGTAGCTTTGTTTTCTGGAAGTATTGTGGAATATTTGAGAGTCTTTGTGAAAATGAGCCAATATAAAGGAGTGCTTATCAATGGTTTTCCAAGAAATAGTAGGTGGAAGAGTGAAGAATGGGCAGAGAATAGAAGTTTTGAAATCATTTAAAAGATAAGCACAATCCCACATTCTCTCTCAGGGACAAGGAATAAAAGAACAGAGTAAACAATAGGTGGTGTTAGCAAGGGGGACTTGAGAGGGGCCAATAAATCCATTTTAGCAGAACAGCCCAATTTCCCTGGGGATTCTATGTCTCAAAATGATATTTCTCTTTCGTGCCTTCAATGTATCCCTTCTCTTTCATTTTACTGGAGGATAGATGATTTAGGAGCTGGTGGGATTTTGTCAAAGGAAGTACTCTCAGAGTTTCAGATTCACAACAAATGGAGCTTGGATGAGAAATTTCAGCTTGGTTTAGATATGATATCGTGTGTAAAAATCTCTGCACATAGAGTTGAAAATCTAAAATATGCACATCTGAAATGTTCACACATTTAAAATCTAGTTCTCAGTGTCTAAATACAGGAGTGGGGCAAAAGTAGGCTTACAGTTGTGAGTACACAAAACATAGAATATATTCTTGTATATTACTTATTAGTTATTGTATTGTTTTCCATAAAGCAATTATAAACCTACTTTTGTCCCACCTTGTACTTGCTGATAGCTCCTTTTTTTTTTTTTTTTTTTTTTGCCCTGAACAATCTTTATGTGAAATTTTGCTGAAGAGTGGAAGTGTAAATAATATTTATGGTTATCTTCTATATTTTAGGCTCTCTATTAGGCATACCACTTCACAACTACAGCAAATGGCAATTAGTTTGTCTATTTATCTAGCATACTAGAATTCTCTACTGATGTAGAGACAACAATTTCTCAGTAGACAACAAAGCTTACACAAAAGCGATAAAGGTGACACCGTGGGCCCCAAAGCCACAATTTCTAGGGTTTAAGCCCCAACTCCCATAGAATGTATAGGTATATAAACTATAGAAATTTATAGGAGAGGTGATTTAACAATCTTGCCTTACTTTCTTCATAAAAAACATGAATATTCACAGAAATCATGATGGGGATTACGTGTTAACAGATGTAAGCTTCTTTTATAGTGTTTATCCTATTGCATCAATAAATACTATTATTATATCTCCCATATATAATTGGAGATCAAAAGATACTTACTGTTGATCTTGTTAGGTAATGGTACTCCCTAATATGGGTTGCTTAAGGGAGTGTCTTTGACAGTTATTTGTTGAGTGTGGTACAGCTGAACAATGTTCTGGCTCAGATTGCAGGGTAAGGTGGAGTTCAGATGAAGACAAGAAGCTGGTTCTTAAATGGTGTGTGATGATCATGTCCAATCTGTCACTAATGAGTCCTAACAGTACTTCTTTGAAGCCAGACTTTCTGATCAAAGGGTCCATGGCCATATTGTAATTTGTATATTTATAACTAGCAATTCCATTTTCAATCACAAAATTTTTCCAAAATCATTTGTGCACCTGGGGAAAAATGGGTCAGGTACTTATAGCAGATACTAAAAGGGGTCCATAAATCAACAGAAATGTACCTTTGGAGATTGTGAGACACAGAAAAGGGCTGTTTATAAGAGAGCATCCAGATTTGTAGTAGAAGTGAAGACTAGCTAGAGAATGCTGACATCACCTCAGAGACCCAAAGGTGAGAAATAATAAATAGGCTTCAGAGAAGAAGTGTTTTCAGGGGAGAGTTGGTTTCAGGAACAAAAGAAAAGTGAGGAAACATTCTGTGAGAAAGTTTCTGATATAAAGGAGGCCTTTATAATAAAGTTGAGACTAGAAGTGGCAGAGAAGAAAGAGCTGAGGGAAATTGCAGGAAGCAGGAAGCATAGGTGTTATAAACAGAAGTGCGTAGCATATGTAACTGCCTGTGTGTATGTGTGTGGTGGGGAAGAGAAGGTTCCAGGACTTGAAATTTGAGGTTGGAGGAGGACGCCTCTGATGAGAACAAAAGTGCATTGATGGTTCTTTAGATTTCGGGACAACTGATCTGAGATTCCAGGTGCTTTTGACAGCAAGTTCAGTGGCTTCCCAAACATCTACTGAAATACATGATGTCACCCAAAATTGATTACACATAATGGTAATGTGATGGTTCAAAGTCCCTGGCATTAAAAGGGATATACAAGATGAATGTAAGCAGTACATAGCTGTAAAGTACAGTTTAAGGGATTAGTTAAAGCAAACTTTCCAAAAGGCTTAGAGTTTTATTGAAGGGCCCGGACTCAATACCACAAATAAACATATATTAAAGTCAGAATGTCTGGGCCCACACTTGATTTCATCACTTTGTAAATGTGTGATCTTAGGTAACATAACCTTATGATGCTTCTGTTTCCACATCTATAAAATGAACATCATACTACTAACAAAAGAATTCACTTTGGTTGAACACATTATTTAAAACAATTCTTGGTAAAGACTAAGTGCAACAGAAGTGTCTTAAAATATACAAGAATACACATAGCAGCTGTTTGGGTAAATGAGATAAGCCCTCCAGGTCTTAGCTTTCATATCTATAACATAGAAGAAAAGATGCCTCACAAATTGGGATGATTAAATAAAAATTACATGAGATAAATGAAGGAAAGCACATAATTCTATGTCCTATATATAGTGGTAATATTTTCTTTTCTTTTCTTTTTAAAATATATTTTATTGATTTTGTACAGAGAGGAAGGGAGAGAAATAGAGAGTTAGAAACATCGATGAGAGAGAGTCATTGATCAGCTGCCTCTTGCACACCCCCCACTGGGGATATGCCCGCAACCACATGCCCTTGACCGAAATCAAACCCGGGACCCTTCAGTCTCCAAGCCGATGCTCTATCCATTGAGCCAAACCGGTCCTGGCTGGTAAATATTTTCTACTATTTGTTATTATTGCTGTTATCATTACTCTATAAAACCATACATTACTTTGAATTTAAGGCTTTTCAACTTCATAAAAAGCACAAGCTATATGGAGGAAATCACCAAACTTAAAAAAATATATATTTTTTGTATTTACTCCTTAATAAAATAACCTATGGCCTCAATTGATATTTTCCTAATAATTCATTGTTATTTATTAACATCATAACTAAAAGAAACACAAATAAATATATATTAAACATAACATAAACAATAATAAGTATATTATTGTTAGCAGAAAGCCAGCTCTAAGAGAAAGAAATTCCACTTTAATGGGGAGAAGGAATTTAACTACGCAGACATTAGAAGGCTACTCAGGTGTGCAGACAGAAATGACAGAATCCAGTGCAAATAAATAAAATATGCATTCTGTACATAATACATACAAACAAAAAGCAGAAGAAAGCCAGTATTTATTTACCTCCTTCCGCATGGCTTGCCCTGCTCTTAACCAATATAATTGCCTTCCTTTTCAGGAGCTGAGCTCCTGTAGAAGCTACATTGAGCCCTGGCTACTCCTATAAACTTACCACCTATCAAAATTCTTAAAGCACAGTAGGAATCGAATAAATATTTGCCTAACGTGTTTATAAAGAAATGAACAGGAATCTAAAAAGAATAGACTGCCTGCTCCATAAGCAATGCATAGCATAGATGAAAATTATACATTTTTATAATCATTTTCACACATTGGTCACAGACTCATCTGTAACATTTTAAAAGTTATAATTCTAAGACCTTGTGTAAACAACACTGTGTGGGGGGGATGTCTCTTATAAAATGATGAAGAGCTGATCACAATTCTAAGAATACTATTTATTTTATATTAGAAGATATTGGGAATTCCCTTTTCATCTATAAGACCAAATTCTTGAAACTCTTTACCCCCAACCCCCTCCCCCCAATACAAATTTCACTTTCATATATATATAAATATATAAATATATATGTATAAATATATAAATATATATGTATAAATATATATTTTATTGATTTTACACAGAGAGGAATTGAGAGGAATAGAGAGTTAGAAACTGATGAGAGAGAAACATTGACCAGCTGCCTCTTGCACACCCCCCACTGGGGATGTGCCTACAACCAATGTATATGCCCTTGACCAGAATTGAACCCAGGACCTTTCAGTCCACAGGCCGACACTCTATCCACTGAACCAAACCGGTTTCAGCTCTCCCATATTTCTTAATGCTTTTTCTGTGACAATACTGTCAGTCTCCATTCTCTCCCTATAAAATGAATGTAATAGTCATACTAGCAAATCCCCTGTCCTCTGATAATTTTCTGTGTACCTCTTCTGATAGCTTCCATTTGTTATCACTGATCACTACTCCCCCCACCTATTTGTTCATCTTTATAAGATCAATGTTTGCCTCTGGAGGTTTTCACACACTTTCTGGGAAACCAAATTTTGAATCCTGCAAAAGTACTTACAATCTCCCCTAGTCTGCTTTTAGCCCATTTTTCTTCATTTTAAAAGATGTTGTTAAAATTCAAGATGTCTTGTAACAACCCCTCCTGCAATTAAGAGACAGATGGGTGTCTGGACGTTTTAGTAGGGAAAAAACAAAATAATTCAAGAAACAGCTGTAGTTCAGAAAAGAGCAATTGTGTGCTGTCCGTGGTGCTGAATATAATTTTTTTTATGGGTATGGCAAAGCATTAATTGCTTGTACAAGAATCCTAACAAATTTTGATTTCTACAAACCACATGAACCAGACTGGAATGTGTAATAGAAAACTAAATGTATATAAATATTAAAAGTATAGTATTTGTCATTTTACAGAATTAAGATGTGTGTGACAGTTTTAGCATCCCGTCCCATAATTGAACATGTCTTATTTAGATATAAACTGTACCTCCATTATTTGGGATAAATGTTTCCTTACAAGTAATAAATATTCAAACTTTCTTTCATTACTTAGAATCCAAGGTTAGTCCCTGAGCTTGTGAGTCTTCCTGGTCAAATACAGCATACATTCAAAGACATGTTTTTTATGGCCAATGCATTTGTTGAGGATCTAATACGTTGTGATATCTTATACCATATATATTTTGTACCAAATATTAAAAGTTAGAAGAAATGTCATACAACTTTCTAAATCTCATACTTTTTGGGAAAAGCCATATGAATAAAATATCCTTAACTCAAAATACAATGACTTAGGCATTGATAAATAAAGGGATATGGATTCAGAGTATAGGAATAATAAGGCTCTGACTTGAGACACTGATATGGATGATGAAATGACCTATTTTAAAACCTATGCAAGTGCTTTGCTCAGTGCCAGATAATCCTATCAGTATCTAGGGACAGGAGGAAAGCATAATGGAGAGAAAGACTTAAATCCAGTTGAATGGATGGAATTTGTCTGCAAAAAGGCAGATATGGCATGGGGAAGCTCCAGCGAGATCAAATGGCTTAAGGAATGTTTGATGACTTGCTGCATTACCCATGGGTTCTTTCACTTTGAATCATTTCACCACGAAATACTCATCTGCTGGCTACAGAGAGAATGACAGGGTGAAAAAACATCTCTTCCTTGTCTAAATGTTGTGGGGAGGCTGCCACAGACAGGTCCTTCTTGTCTCCTCTCATTTATATTAACAGGCTCTACAACACTCTTTCAATTAACTGCCTCCTGCCATACAGACCACAGTATTTTGTTCCTTCATGACATATAATCACAGAAGGCTTGGATAAAATGGCTTTCTACAGCTTCATTTGACACCCCCCCCCCCAGATATTCCTCTAACTTTTAACTTCATGACACACATTAATATCCCCCCCCCTCTCCTAATAAAACCCAAAGTAACTCTGCCAGCAATAATCCTAATAAAATCAGATTGTGCTAGTAACATCTACCAGTGTTAGTATGTGAGGATTGACTCTGTAAACTGTAAAATTAACATCTCTTGCAAAGGGAGGGTCTCTGAGTATGTATTTTCTTTATACTTTACAGACTGACCTTTATCTTTTGAGCTCATTTTCATCCAAATGACCCTTCTCAGTTATTGAGAGTGAGTATTCTCATCACAGAACCATCATATCAGGATTCTAAACTAACTTTTCCATAATCTGCCCAAGTTACTCTCAACAAATGAGATTTTGGCAAATCTAGCTGGGAATTTGGCAACTCTGGCCTCCAAAAACTAATTTCCTGTTAAATATTATGCATTCCTAAAGAAGCATACACCCCTTCACAGTTCCATGTCCTTAGGCAAGATTTTACACCCCAAATTGAGAACCACTAATACCTTCTTGTGGTGACTTATTCAAATTAACTACTTAAGTAACTTCCAGGTCTGTGGTTAAAACTCAATATCCTATATTTAATTCTTAGGCTGCCTTGGTTGGAAAGGAGACACATATAATGGGAGTGAGTTCAGAAAGAAAGTCAGTGGAAAGTACAGTTTGCATATTTTGATGGTTGTGGTTATAGTTGTTTTAATTCATTAAATGTGTATAATAAATCCTGTTTTACCTGGATTTGGGGTTATTGATTCCTTAAGCAAAGGAAACACCACAAAATTCAAAGAACTAATACAAGTAAAACTGTATTAATTGATTTGATAGATCATTAAAGTATATTTAAAAAAAAGCATACAATTTCACCTTAGGAATAATTCTCTTTTTGTTTTTTGTTTTGCTCCCTTTCATTTCATTTATGGCTTCACATTTGAATCTCTCAAATTGTCTAGTACCTCTCCTAGCTGTTTCCTCAGGCCAGTTGCCATCAGAAGCCATTGGGAAGAAAGAACTACTTCATAATGGTTCTGAAAAGAGCTCAGGCTATCAAGTTCTTAACAGACAGTGGTTCAGCTCTAGGCATGGCTGGCACAATTGGTGGGTGCTTTCTGGAGATCCCCTAAGGATTCAATAAGTGGAATAAATGGGCAATGGAAAATGAAGTGAATTGGAAAAGTGTCTGTCTGACTTCATAAATACAAGAAGGGAAAGAAAAGGAAGCATTTATCTTCCAAGGCTAAGTATGTTTTACTTAGACTGGTGTACACTTATATGCATGCATTTGTGCACACCTGTGCACACACATACCTGCACCTTAATTTGTCTTTTGCTTTAAATTTATCAAGATTGCTTGTGCTTTACTCTGACAGTAAGTTAACCCACCTGGACTTCAAGTGTAGTTAAGGAAAACTGTACCTTACCCAGAGCATAATTTGTCTCTGTGTCTATTGCTGTAAGAAGCCATATCTCTGGGATTTGACAGTCGCCAAAGAGAGAGAAGACAGCCTAAGGGTCTCAGGCTGAAATTGCTTTTACTTAGAACTATTTATCAATGTGCTTACTCCACTTTCTCAGCGTTTTACTTCTGTGGGTTATTTTGTAATGCAAATATCTTCAAGCTACCCCTGAGAAAATAGAATGTCTGAATTTGATGCCTCCTCTGCTAACTTGGTACCCTTTGTCCCTCACTTAACTGGAATAACTGGAATAATCAATACTTATTGACCAACTATCTGATGCTAAATACCGAATAGATATGGCCTTATTTACCACGATAAACAAACCTATATACATAATAAAAGCCTAAGTGACTGTTACAGCAGAATGACTGGTTGCTATGACATGTACTGACCACCAGGGGCAGACACTCAATGTAGGAACTGCCCCCTGGTGGTCAGTGTGCCCCCACACTAGAAACAGGGCTCACAAGTTTTGAGTTTCTCCCACCTCCACAGCAGCACTAAGGAGCAGGGAGCCAAGTGGTAAGGAGCCTGCTGCTAAGGAGCAGCAAGCCAAGTGGTAAGGAACCAAGGATCTGGATTGTGAGGATTGGGCGTAAGCCAGCAGTTGGACATCTCCTAAGAGGTCCCAGACTATGAGAGGGCAGAAGCTGGGCTGAGTGATAACCCACCCCAGTGCATGAATTTTGTGCACTGGGCCTCTAGTCTGATAAATATTGGTATCCTTCCAATTTTACATTAGACTCACAAAGATCAGTAATTGAGACTTAAACCTCAGTTATAATATAGGTAGAAACTGAGATTTGAACCCAGTTTTTGCTGGCTGAAAAATATTCCCGCTTTCTTAGGAATTAAGTTCCAAATGATCTTACTGCCTCTCTTATGCCCATGGATTTATATGTTATATTTAAACACAAGAAACAATACAAAAATTAACAAGCAGGACTACCTCAAACTAAAAGGCATCCATGCAGGAAAAGAAATAGTCAACAGAGTAAAAAAGCATGCCACAGAACAAAAGAGAATGTAGATTGTAACAAGAGAGTAATAGTCATAATATATATATATATATATATATATATATATATATATATATATGTTACAATAGCTAAAAATAAAATAAATAAATAACCCCATTAAAAATGGGCACAGCCATTTTGCAAAAAACAAACAAACAAACAAACAAAAACAAATGCCTAATAGGCATAAAAAAAGGTGCTTGGAGTCCCTAATTATCAAGAAAATGCACATCAAAACCGCAATATCACCTCAAACCCAATCAGATTAGCTATTATCTAAAAAGCAAGAGATAAGTGCTGGCAAGGATGTAGAGAAAAGCAAAATTCAGAACCATTTGTCATGCATGGAGAACAAAGTGGATCCACATTCAAAATTATTTTTCTTATGTCAGCCAATTTTATAAAAAGTATCTGTTTGGAAGGTTAAGATAGTTTTTAGTAATTATGTATTTATGGAAACTTTTATATCATGCCCATTGATTAAATATGAGATTTTTATTTGGGTCTAATCTAAGCACACATGTCCTTAAAATAAAGAATATATCATGACTCTGTTAGAGATATGACTGGAAAAATGGTCAGAAAGATGCAACACTGTCTTAGAAGAAAGAAGGAGAGACCAAGGACTGCAGCTACCGATGTGCATACATATCAGGGACTACAAGAATGTGACAAACCCATGCTCAGCACTCAATAAATGGTAGCCCCTCCCCCTCACTGCCACCTGTGGGATGCAAACAGCAAGTGTCAATTTAGAGTATGTTGTCATAATTACATGGGTTGGGATAGTGTTTCACTTCTGCTGGGTCTTAAGACACAATGCTTGCAGACACACACACACACACACACACACACACACACACACACACACACACAGAGGATTCAATAAACTGTGGGTCCCACCATCTTAAATGAGGACCTGCCTATTGAAGTCTAAGGGGCTCTCACCAACATCACCTCCAAATTCCATTATCCCTTCCCTGTAGGTGACCACCATAGCTTCCACATACTCCTCTGCCCAGCAGAACTGAGCAAACTCCATCATGTCAGGGTCAACACAGCCTGGCTTCTGAAGTGGCTCTGGAGATGGTTTCCAAGAGACGTGTTATTAAAGAAACAATGCCTTTGTCTGTGCAGCAGGGCTAAGTGCTGTGTATTTCCAGATGCTTTCCTGGAACTAGTGGGAGGGAGAACAGCTGCACATCATTCATGGAGCGGCTGAGACAGGATAGGGCAGCACGAAGAGAGAATGGCCAAGCTCTTGGAGCTGGGGGCATGATGCAGTTTTCTGTCCCTGACAAAAACAAACTCCATTTCCTCCTTCTTGGCCTGCACCTGCTCCAAACTCCAGTATTCCTGTTTCTGTGGATGACAACCTCTGTTTCTCATTTGATCATTTAAGCTTAAAGCATGTTTTAATTTCTCCATATAGATGTCTTTCTTCTTCCACCTTTACAACCTCACACAGTTTCTTCTGACCAAGATAATGAAAGTACAGCCAACTAGTTCAGACCACAGGTTCTGGGGGTCTGAAAAGGAAATAAAGAGTAAAAAACCCTGCTTTGCCTGGAATCCTGCTTTGAACACATAATCTCTACGTGCCTGGCATAATTCTCTTCTTGAAGACTCATATTCATTATAATAACAGAACAGGTAAAAAACAGTAGCTAAATTAGCATTAATTTTTACTGCTCTATTTTCCTATAGGAAATGAAACTCAGAAAGTGCATGACCATACTCTTCACTAAACCTTTATGAATCTTTTGCTAAATGTCTCTTCTCTATTTCCTCCCCTCTCTCATTCTTTCTTTTATTTTTATATTTTTATATTCTTGTGGTTATATATACTGTACTCTTCATGAATATATAATGCCTGTATGTTTCTGTATCCTAATGCACTCTAACTTCCAATCATTATGCAATTAAATAAGAAATCAAAGGCATTGAGACTAAATTTTTTGAAGCCATCTTATAATCCTATATAATAAAAGCCTAATATGCTAAGTGTCTGGTCATCTGGTCAGCTGTTCAACCAAAGTGTAATATGCTAATTATATGTTAAGGCCGCTCAACCTCTCACTATGATGTGCACTGACCACCAGGGGGCAAAGAGTCAACTGGTTCACCAGCCACTACGATGTGCACTGACCACCAGGGGCCAGATGCTCTGACAAGTAGGTTAGCTTGCTGCAGGGGTCTGGCCAATTGGAACTGAGTGAGAGGGACCCTGGAGACCTCCCATAGTCCTTTCCCAGCTAGCAATCCTTCTGTGTCCCTCTCCAGCCTCAATCCTGCACTGGAGGGGTCCTTTGGCCTGGTCTGCACCCTCTCACAATCTGGGACCCCTCAGGGTATCTTTCATCCCAATGCCACAGGTCAGGCCAAGGGATCCCACAGGTGCACGAATTCATGCACTGGGCCTCTAGTAAAAAATATCAAGTTCAGCGTCCTGGATCTCACATTGGGGCCTCACATTTGAGAAAATGGGTCCTACTCACTTTTTCAAAATGCCTGCTTTTTCTCACTGTTCTAGCTTTAAGATTCCTCCCCATCTCCACCACACACTGAGCTCAATGTGTCATGGGACATTCATTTGCTTATCCTTCAAAGTTTCATATCCCCATAAAGCTTTCCTGAGGGTCTTTGGCCATCACTGCATCTCATGCACTTGGGGTGACATCATTCCCTTTAGAATTTAGAATTGTAGCAACTTGCATCTTGCCTCTTGTTGGCTCCAAAAGCAAATAATTCTTTCTGGACTGAGATGACATTTAGTTCATTTGCATATTATTTTAATTTATGCAATGGAGTTCAGAACACATTAATTACTCAATAAATATTGTTAAAGGTCTATCCTATACAAATCCTCTGCCTCCATCTATCCCTCAAACACTAACTCATTCTTGTCCCTTCAGTTTGGAGCTGTCATGGTAGCCAGTGTTTTCAGATGCCAGCATGCTTCTTGCTTTCTCATTTCTCTGCTAAGGGACTGCAAGCTTTCAGATCAGAGCAGTGATCATGTGACACAAGTCTTAACAAAGCAAGCAAACAAGTGCTAAATTAATGAATATATGTGGTACTTTTCTGACTACCATCATTGTTTTGGGAATGGATACATGAACTAAACATAATCTTCTTCCCTGGGACATTTCTGCTTGGAAATGCCACCTCTCTCATGATGGAATTAAGCTGACAGTTGCAATCTCTAGAACTCTATTTGGAATCTGTTAAGAGTCAATACAAAGAGAAAGACAAAGTGTGAAAATGAGCGTAGTGGACGAATCATCTGCGCCTAGATCAAGATGTGTCTGCACTTCAATATTTCCTTTACCCTTGCACGTATGAGAACCTGAGAACTGGTTTAACATTTTTTAATTCCTCAAGCTATGGAACTATTCCTAATACTAAAACACTATTCCTTCATATGCCCTTACCTGTTGCCAATCTGAAATGTTTCTTTTGACTTTTCCTTTTCAATTTACCAATGTCTGAAACTAGCTCACGATCCCCCACCCCTCAGATGAAATCTTGCTCAAACTTGTCTACTCACTGTCTCTCTGAATGCTTGGGTGTAGGGTGTGGGGGTGTGATAGGGTTCTATGAAATACTGTGCATTTGATCAGAAGAGAGACTGGAATAGAAAGCAGAATAAAAGAGTAAGAAAAATTTAGCAAATATGCAAAAAGAGGCAAATGGTGAAAATTATGGCATAGATATTAAGATAGTATCTATGTACATCATAATGGTGAACATAATATATAACAAAATTAATGCTTATGTTACACATGGCCCATGCCAGCCAACCAGACAAAAGGAATAAATTCTGGGGCATTTTATTAAAGCTATCTGGAAAGCAGAACAACTCTTTTTTTTACTAGACAGGAACTAAGAAAGTAGTAGCCCCAGAAGATACCAGAAACAATGCTAAAAACATGGGCAACAACAACAACAACAACAAAAAATCTAAGAGACCTCACGATTGGAAGAAGAATAATTGATCCTCATTGAATAATTTGTGCCCCAGTATCCAGCATCTGAATTTAGTAATCCTGGATTCTCTTTATCATGATATCCATTAAATCTTCTCATTTTTTAAAACTTATTTATTTACTAATTTATTTTTTCAGTGTATTAAATGTATTGGGGTGACATTGATTAATGAGATTGCATAAGTCCCAAGGGTACAATTCTTTAGTACATCATCTCTAAACTGCATCATATGTTCATCACTCAAAGTCAAGTCTCCTTTTGTCACCATATATTTTAACCCCTTACCTTTACCCTCTTCTAACTCCTCCTATTCCCCTTTCTCTCTGGTAACCAGCTTACCATTGTTTGTACCTATGCATTTGTAAATTACATTTATTGGGGTGACATTGGTTAATACAATTATGTAGGTTACTTTTTAACTTAAGCTAATTTGCATCTAGGTTTCTGTTCATAGCAACCAAATCCCACATGGCTGCACAAAGGGAACTGAGATGAGATGGGAACACCACCTGAGTCCAGAATTTCCTCATTGCTTACAGAAAAGAAAAAAAAAAAGGCCAAAATAATAGCACCATCTCTCCACCTCTAATATGTTGGTGGATGCTTTTACTGAAGTATGGCCAGGTATAATGTCACCACATCCAGAACCATTTGCAGATGTTACGCTTCTGAACAAACATTGTCAACACCTTCTCTTTGTACAGTGGAAAAAGGAATGCTATTTGTCTGTCATCCCTATGGCCACATTCCCCTGCGGAACTATTTCAATTTAGTGAAGTAGAGAGGGACCAGCAGTTTGCGACTCGTGTTATGAATGTGGTGCTTGAAATGCCAGTGCCAATGACATGAGACGCAGGGCTTCATTACTCCGCAGCTCGCCCAGACTCGGGCTTCACAGGACACAGTGATATCTGTTGGCAGAAAGACACATTTGAATTTCAATGTGTCAAGTATCTCTAGCTGTACTTTCCATGTTGCAGGCTGCAGATGGCATTTATTTATTTGTTTGCTTGTTTGTTTTTATCCTCATATGGATTGGTTGCTTTCCATAGATGCCTCAACCAGGGATTGAACCTGGAACCTCTTGGTGCATGGAACTACATTCCAACCAATTGAGCCATTCGGCCTGAGCTAAAAATGGCACTTAGAAATCTTTTAAAGATCCCAGTCACTAACTGAGCTCTCTACCTTCTACCACTGGCTAACACTAAATTGGATATATTTACTTCCAAGTTGTAATAAATTAAAGAATAGGTGGTATAGGGAAGAGCATGAGTTTTCAATCACAAAGCATCCAATAAATTAGATCTTTTCAGCCACACTCTTCATACTTTAGATGAGGCACCATGGTGAAGGTGGAGATCAGAGCATTTGACTTCTGAAGGCCAGTTTTGGGTCTCTGCTGCACACTTTCCTAAATAACTAAATTTAGTGACGCTGACAAACCTCTTCCCAGCCTTAGCTGTGTTTCAGTTCCAAACCAAGATTTGACCCCACTAAACACACACTATTACAAAACCAGACAGAGCCACACCATGCTGACATCAGGACCAAATGCAATGATCAACCACCCTCTACTCTGGCACCCAACAATCAGTAGAAAGTAGGACCCTGGCCAGGACCCTAACTCCCTTAGTCCTCCTGATTAATGGTTTTTCCCTGTATAACCCACAACCTGGAAGTCATGGGGGAGCCAGGTTTCTGAGTATTAGCTAAC
This sequence comes from Pipistrellus kuhlii, assembly GCF_014108245.1. NCBI lineage: Eukaryota > Metazoa > Chordata > Mammalia > Chiroptera > Vespertilionidae > Pipistrellus > Pipistrellus kuhlii. The sequence continues at coordinate 3,119,926 of NW_023425427.1, read as the reverse complement.
CTGTCTCTTGGCTTGGGCCACTTCCTAAAAATCAAAACTGATTTTCTTTGTTGCAAACTCCTCTTCATATCTTATTGGGCTTTGATGTGCATAGGCAAATGGACCCCTTTAGTCCAGTGAAATGTATAGGGCAAATATGAAAACTATGAAAAAGTTATCTCATGTAAATCACTTAATAGAACACCTAATACACATTTCTTCTTACTATTACTAGTATTATTTTTATTAACAACAATGACTTTTACAAGGTCATATAGAAAATCAGAGGCATAAGTGGGGAATTTGTTCATCTCACTAAATAAGAGGCAGTTGATAAGCTAGGCTTCAAATTCATGACTGACTCCAAAATCCACAGAATTGCCATTGTACCATATTGTCTCTATTTTTAGGAGGGTTGTGTGTTCACCACACACAGCAGAGCAAAGCCAAAGGCAATGCTAGATTTATTTCACTGTCATTTCAAACAAATCAGTGCAGACTGTCATATCACTTTTGAAATGCACATATTTTTAAAAAGAAACAAAAAATAGTGATAATAACCACCAACTGCTTGCAAAGTAAATTGTGCTCACCCCCTGCTCTCAGTTTGCAAGCATATTTGGATTACATCTGGAACAAAGTCATTAGTGGCAGGAAGACAGATGTTCAAAGTTTGGGTGTGCATCTAGACATCGAATATTGATGTTGATGTTATTTACTCATTTGATTCTTCACTCTTTTCCAAAAAGATGAATGTTGAGCTTTCTCAAGATTTATTTCTTCTTTCTTTTGTTCCCAAGGTGACAAATTAAAGTTCACCCCAGGAACTTTCGAAGTATATCATGGTGGGAGAAATCTATCAAATAGGGAATAGTATTAATAACAAGTATTGTATAGTTGTCAATCAGAATAGAGTCTTTTCTCAGAAATAATTTAAGGATCTTCTTAGCACCAAAGCAGTATGTATGTGGCAACGAAAGAATAATGCACACTGCTATTAATAGATTGACTAATATAGCAAATTTTACCCTAGATTTCAATTTTAAATATAATTCATTAAAGTAAAATGAAATTTTCATTGGGTTCATTTTGAAGGCATACACTTAAGGGAGAAAATACATGCAATATGATAGTCTATAATTAAAGAAAGTACATAATGTGCCATGAATTGCACAAATAACAAATTTGATGAGGGTGGGAATAGAAGAATATGAGGCAATGTCCTTGAGCTATATCTATTTAGACTGCTATAATAATCCATATTTATTTAATGGAATACATTGGAAATTGTTTTACCCTGAGATCATTAACTACTGAAAGTGAAAAAGGTTTTCTTCTCAACAGAAACATAATAGTTATATTGCTGGATAGGGCCCATTTTCAGAATAACATATAAATTTCTTATATGTGGGCACTAATCAGTGAATGTGCTCTTCATGTCTTCTCTGCTTCCATAGATAACTAAATTCCAATTTATATAGTAAAATGCTTTAAAATTCATGGAGGAAAAACTATGGGTAATGTGCAATAGGGTAGATGTTATGGACTGAATGTTTATGCCCCCTCCCCAAATTCAAGAGAACCCTCTTGTTCTTTCTACCATGTGAAGGTACAGCTAAAAGACAGCCAGCCCTCTGGAAACCAGGAAGAGGGTTCTCACCAGACATTGAATCTGCCAGTGCCTTGATTATGAACTTCCCAAACCCTAGAACTGTGAGAAACAAATATTTTTTGTTGAACCCCCTGAGTCTATGGTACTCTATTATATGGTATGTGCTATGCTAGCAGCCCAAACTGACTAAAACAGAAGCAAAACCAAATACGTTATTTTCCATTATGTATGACATGTTTTCCTTTGTACATTTGCTGGTGCCATCACTCAATTTGGAGTATATTTTCCACTGATTTCTGCATGTTTAATGTGTGCCAATCTTAGAGTGCCAGCCTAAACTTCACTTTAAAGCTTTCTCTAAATCACCTATTTAATTCAGAATTTCCTTCAGCTTTGCTCTCAAAGCACTTTGCTATGCCTATGGTTTTAAGATTTGAAACTGATTTTTTAAATGACAGATTTCTATTTTCATGACATTATGGTCAGAGAAGATGCTTGATATGATTGCAATCTTCTTAAATTTATTAAGATATATTTTGTGTTTATCTTAGGAAATGTTCCATTTGTATTTCAAAAGAATGTATATTCTGCTGTTTTAGGATGAAATGCTCTGAATATTTAAATTAAATCCACCTTATTTAGTGTGTCATTTAAGTTTGCTACTTCATTGTTGATTTTCTAAGTTCTATCCACTGAAGTTGATGGGGTGTTAAAACCCCCAACTATGGCTGTATTACCGTTGATCTCTCCCTCTATGTCCATAAAGATTTGCTTTGTATATTTAGATGCTCATATGTTGTGTCCATAAATATTTACATGGGTTATATCCTCTTGTTGGCTTCCTCCCTTATCATTATGTAGTGCTCATCTTTGTCTCTTACTATAGCCTTTTTTTAAGTCTATTTTGTCAGATATAAGTACTGCTACCAGCTTTTTCTTTTTTCATTTTCACTTGCATGAAATATCTTTTAACATTCCCTTACATTTAGTCTTTGTGTATCTTTTGTTCTGAGATGGGCCTCTTGTAGACAGCATATATACAGGTCTTATTTTCTTATACATTCATCTATTCTATGTCTTTTGATTATAGCAAGTTAAGCCATTTACATTTAAAGTGATTACTGACAAGTATGTATTTATTATCATTTTATTCTTTTAACTATGTCCCTCTGTTCTGTTTTTATTTCCCCATCTTTTTAAAGAAGACTCTTTAACATTTCTTATTATATATTTCTTGTAATATTGGTTTGATGGTAACAAAGTCCTTTAGTTTTTCTTGTTTGGGAAGCTCTTTATTTCTCCTTCAGTTTTAAATGATAGCCTTGCTGGGTAAGGTAGTCTTGGTTGTAAGTTCTTGCTTTTCATCATTTTGAGTATGTCATAACAATCCTTTTGGACTAAAATGTTTCTGTTGAGAAATCAACTGACAATCATATGGGAGCTTCCTTGTAGATAACTGTCTTTTTCTTGTGTCATCAGTAGATGAATGGATAAAAAAGCTGTGGTATACTTACACAATGGAATACTACTTGGCCATAAAAAGAAGGAAACATTATACTTTGTGACAGTATGGATGGACCTAGAGGGTATTATACTAAGTGAAATAAGCCAGTATTAGAAAGACAAGTACTTTATGATTTCACTTATATGTGAAATCTAATGAACAAAATAAACTGACAAACAAAATAGAACCAGAGGTATGGATACATGGAACAGACTGATGGAGGTCAGAGGGGAGAAATATGGGGTTGGGTGAAAAAGGTAAAGGGATTAAGCAAAACAAACAAATAAAACAGCAACCCAAAAAATAAAACCCATAGACACAGACAACAGTATGGTGCTACCAGAGGGAAAGGAGGATAGAGGAGGTAAATGAGAGTAAATGGGAGATAAACGGTGATGAAAGGAGGCTTGACTTGGGGTGACAAACACACAATACAATATGCAGGTCATGTATTATATAGAAGTGTTCACCTGAAACCTACATGATCTTATTAAGCAAGGTTACTCCAAATTTTTTTAAAAATCTGAACATGATTTTTTTTCTTATATGCTTATCTCCCAAATTCATTGGTAAGTTCCCCAAGAAAAGAACCTGCAATTTATTCATCTTGCTCAACATGGCACATGTTGTGTAGTAAATATTCAACAAACACTCATTGAGAAAAATAATACGTTATTTTTTCTTTATATTAAGTTTTTTGTAACATCTAACCTAGTGCCCAACACAGAACGGGAGCAAAATGAATGTTAGGTAAATATTGATCTTCAAGTGTTGACTAAGCAGAGTCAATTTCCATTATTTCACAAACCTTATGTTTAGGGTAAGTTATTTTTTTTTCAGTTTATTATGATTCAGTTCACAAAATTAGCCCTTTTGAAGTGTTTTCTGCCTTTGACCTTCTCATATCTACTTCCAAAAGGCCTTTTGTTCAGAAGAAATATTTGTTATTCAGTGAAATAATGCCCCAGGGTGACTAATTGCGTAATAAATGAGAAGAATCCAACAAGGTCTTTTCCACACCCTAACTAGTGCCAAGTGTTTTCTTCTATAGTCCATTGTGCTCAAAATACAAAATAATTGTATTCACTGAAGACTTTTGGGGAATGATTTTTTTATTTAAAAAAATGTTAATTTGCTATTAAATCTCTTGTTGAAAGACTAATAGCTTAATGAACGCATTAAACATGTGCAAATTAGGTTTTTTTTAAAGTACATTACTTAGTTTCAGATTGAAAGGGGGTGATACATCACAGTCATCTCTGTGGGAATTAATGAGGCATTAGGCCATCTCCTGTCATAGAGGCCAGACTTATGAACGATCTGCTGAATTGTACATGCAAAATGTGTCCTGTTCTCTCTTTCTACCCACCACATACATCTCTTCTGGGCCTCCTGCTTCTGCAGCTGAGCTTTGGTACTTGAAATACAAATGTGAGTTCACCATCAGTTTGGAAGTGAAAAGTAGTCTATTGCAAGTGACAAATGTTGTTTACTCCTTACTAGAAAAGAGGGTGGAACAATGAGTGCATATATTAACATCACAGGGGATGGGTTTGGTAGTCATTCAATTGCCATCTCGCCCTGTGAAGACATATAACCTCTCCCCATTTCCCTCAATCACCCACTCACTCTCAGACATCTACATTAAAATAAAGAGCACAAGGCAAGGCGAGTTATCTTAACTATAATAAGTGGCAAGGTGTTCTCAACTCAACAGCTTTTGTCACCAGCTCTCAATCTTTTCTCATCACAAGCAAAGCTTTTTCTCCCTGTATTTTTTTTATATATTTGCCTTATCTTGCAGTTCCCAAATCAGCAATTCTAAACCTCCATGAACAAGCAGCATTTAAAAGCCATCGGTTTAATTGCAGGACATAAACTCGTTCTTGTCTACATTTATTTTTATAATTAGCAGATATGACATTTAATTCTGCATCAAGAATCTTGGATAAATTTTCCATGTATCTTGAGGCAATTGAAGATGTCACGGCCTATTCAATAACCAATGATGGAGATCACTAGTATACACATGTGTATATGCACAGAAATAACATCTAGCCCTAGCTGGTTTGGCTGAGTGGATAGGGTGTTGGCCCACGAACTGAAAAGCACCAGGTTCAATTCTGGTCAAGGAAATGTAACTCAGTTGCAGGCTTGATCCCCAGCCCTAGCTGGGGCCATGATTGATGTGTTTCTTCTCACATAGATGTTTCTCTCTGTCTCTCCTCCCTTCTACTCTCTCTAAATATCAATGGAAAAATATCCTCAGGTGAGAATTAACAACAACAAAATAACATCTATGCAGGACATGGAAACATAGCAATGTTAAATAATATTTATTTTACACTTTAAAAAGCATTGCTCAGTTTTGCATGGCTTCTTTAAGAAGATCTCTATGAACCATCCTACAGAATGTGACAATTTTCCCTACTTGCTCAGCTAGCATCACAAAACGTCCGGTTGTGATCTATGTCTTGCACTAACCACCAAATTTGCCCACTGTCTTCCAAGACCATTTCTATCCGTGATTCACATTTAACAATGCTGGTTTCTTTTATAACAGAGCCCACATAACAGCAATTCCTCTCAAGCAACTTTGAGTAATTCAAGAGCCAGTAAAAGTCAATTCTATTCATCTCTACTGCTTCCTAAAAGCAGATTTGAGACAAGTACTTTTATGTCTATTATCAATGACATAGTTGAGGAATCTCATGCTCTTCATCCAATGGCTCTTTTGATAGATCCATGCTTCATTATATAACATTCTTTTGGTTTTAAGCATCAGAAATTGACTCTGATTATTCATTAGAATCAGAGGGGGCTGATTTATTATGAGGGAAATGGGGTAGTTCATAAAATGAAAGATGGAATTGGACAATCAATGCTTCAGAATAAGGAGTCAGAGCAGACCCCAGGAACTCAGCAACTGTAGATCCTGAATCTTCCCTCACTGCAAATACTATACCCACATTTCTGAGATGCATAGAACATGCGTTTGGAAAATCTGACTTGCATACAAGACATCTTAGGGTCAGTCAGTAAAAACAAAAATTCTGGGACATAGTCTATCAGTATTGAGGATATCACTAGAGTGAAATATGCTATGACAGTCTACTGCTAAGCATCCCCACTTGAGAAGCTTGTATGAAATCTTCCTTTCAATAGCCACATAAGGCCCACACCTCAGCTAAGTCCCCAAACCTCCCCCCCAGCATCATGTCACATTTTATTTATATTACATTCAATGTATAAGAATAGTAGTGCCCAAAGGAAGAAAGTTGTTTTCTTTTCTTTTCTGAGATTAAAAGAGTTGAGTTGACCTGAAAAGTTAAACTTTTCATTGTTATTCCTCTCTCCCTGATTAATATAAAAAGAAAGAAAAAACAGTAACATGTTATACTACTATGGGACTCTGAAAATCAAGGGGTGATCCATTTAGAGCAGTGGTTCTCAATGTTTCTAATGCCATGATCCTTTAATACAGTTCCTCATGCTATGGTGACCCCCAACCATAAAATTATTTTCATTGCTACTTTATAACAGTAATTTTGCTACTGTTATGAATCGTAATGTAAATATCTGTGTTTTCTGATGTTCTTAGGTTACCTTGCTAGTGGTTCTCAACCTCTGGGATTGTGACCCACAGGTTGAGAACCGCTGCTGTAGAGCCTAAGACCATCTAAGACCATCAGAAAACACAGATATTTACCTTATAATTCATAACAGTAGCAAAAATACAGTTCTGAAGTAGCAATGAAAATAACTTTATGGTTGGATGTTACCACAACATGAGGAACTGTATTAAAGGGTCAAGGCATTAGAAAGGTTGAGATCCACTGTTTTAGAGCATCTTTCTATTAATAGATCTAGAATATCAGCTATTTTGGAGGCAATCAGAAAAGTATCTTCTTCTGAATCATGAATATTTACTCATCACACACAGGCATTGCCACTGTGTTCTTCATATTTTATATATTGTTTTGTAACCATTATTATTATTGTTGCTATTATTATTGTACAAGTGGCATATATTATTCATAAAATAATATTAATATATAAAAAAGCAGAAAAGTTAAGTCATTAAGAATCCTACCACACAGTTATGACTTCTGTAAAAACAATGTGATAAATATTCTTTCAGGTTTATTATAAAATATCTTTTATGTCTGCAGACATTCCACTATATAAATGCATTTTAATCTACTTATTAATTCCCTATCATTGAGTATTTAGCTTCTTTTAAATTCTGTTAGCAATAACACCACTGCAATTACTTTTTTGATGAATATGCTTTTTGGATTCTTTTTCTAAGATTTTTTTCCAGTTAAATTCCTAAAATATTGAATCGTTCATTAATGATATGCATTTTTAAGCTGCCTCATGGAATGTGTTTTCCTATTTGTTTTCAATGCTCTTTCAGATTTATTATGTCATTTGATTCTGTCAATTGTGCTCTGAGAAAGGCAAGTGAAACATCATTATCCTCTTTCACAAGTGGGAAGACTGAGATTCAGAGAGTTCTGCCTAGATCATACAACCCCTAAGTGGCAAAGCCTGGCATCTATTCCAGGTCCTTTGTCTCCAATTCATAGATAATACAGATTTGCAACTGACATAGTGATCCAGTTCTAATCCTAGAAGAAAAACATGGCATAATAAGATAGCTGCATTTATTGTCTAACTATCCCATACCAGGTATTCTGTTAGATTATTACAGCGACATGATCTGATATAATCCTCATAGAAAACTGTGCAGTTGGTTTTATTGTCTCCTATATAGGACAGAGTATTAGTGAGGTTAAATAACTCCTTCAAAGATACAGAACAAAGAGATGGAGTGAGGATTCCAACTCCAATAGTAAAATCCCTGCTTTCCCCTAAGTTCCATGCTATGGTCCTTAATTACAAGACTCAAACCAAAATTATTTCCTTCTGTTGACACCTATGACTGAATGAGCCTTGCTTCTACTAAGTTTAAGAGAAAAAAGAGGGATGGGGTTAGAGGATTAGGGTAGTGGGTGTGTGTGTGTATAGTCAGGAATATATATATATATATATATATATATATATATATATATATATATATATATATATTTCAGAGAGGAAGGGAGGGAGAGAAATAGAAACATGAATAATGAGAATCCTTGACCTTCTGCCCCCTGCCCCCAATTTGGGGATTGAGCCTGCAACCCAAGTATGTGCTCCTGACTGAAATGGAACCTGGGAATCTTCAGTCTGCAATCCAATGATCTATCCACTGAACCAAACCATCTAGGACAGAGATAATATTTTTTTTAAGAGTAGGCCCAGAATCAACTAAGTTTAAAGAGGTAAAAACTAAACCCACAAAATCCTCCAACTGCTTGCATTAAAGAGGAAAAGAAAAGGAAATGGAAAAGGAAAGGGAGCTGGGGAACAAATGCAGGAGCCTGGGGAAGTGTAGGGCTGGTAAATGGTTAACAACCAGCTTCCTACCACATGGATGGAGGGTGGGGTCCTTTGTAATGTTTTCCAATCTCCTTGGTGTGAATACTCCCACATAGAGGCTGATTTCAACCTACCAACTGAGCTTATGACACCGTGAAGGGTGGTGACTTAGTTAAGTTTTTGAATTTTACTGGGTCTCAGAGTTCTTGAAATATGACATTCATTACAGTAACAAACAAACAAACAAACAATTCTTGAACCCTTTCTTTCCTTTGTATTGGGAAGTATGCAAAGCATTAGGAATACAAAGTTAAACCAGACTTGGCCCTAAGCGAAACATAAATAAATAAATAAAACCTCTCGGGCTTGTAGTGAAAATGACAAGTAAACATCTTAATGTGATCTATGAATACTAATAGGAGCCTATCCCAGGAGCAGTGATGATCTATGAGCATATTAAAGAGATCAGCACCACTCCACGAGGCCATCTGAAGCTCCTGCACTTTTCATCTATAAATTCAGCCTCTTTCTGACATGACACAATCTATAGCAATTAAGAAAACCACTGTAAATAATTTGCATTGAACAAGTGATCTGCACAGTCAAAGATGTCCTATATTTCAAGCAACAAGGTTCCCTTCCGTCTCTTCACATCCACTGACAAACAGGCCACATAATGACAGTCTCAGGGGCTCCTCTAACAGCATTATGCTTGCACATGAAGGCTGGACCTATTTTCAGAAACTTAAAAAAAAAATTATCAAGGGAGGTTCTTTCATCATTTATTCACATGCAAGCTTTTTGTTTTTTTATTTATTAATGAGGTTTAGAAAAGCGTTATTGTAAAGCATCAGTTAGCTTTTTTATAAAAATAAAATATGATTAATTCAGGCTTCAATGGTTCTGCCCTAACCTACTGTTCACTTTAATAATATACAGCTCTTCTCCCAAGAATCACAAAATACAATAGCCATTTCTGGGCTTCTGGGTAACAGGAGACTAAGTCAAGGCAACTGACATAATAGTTCACAAAACCAAGATGATTAGACAGAGTTCTAAACATTTCATTTACTTGACAAAAAAACAAAAAACAAAAAAACAAACAAATAAAAAAACAAAACAAAACAAAAAAACACAACATCAAAATATTGGTTTTATTTCACATTCACTGAGGATATTCAAGAAAAGACTCTATAGCAATTTAATAGAAATGTCTTAGAGAAATATATATATATATATATATATATATATATATATATATATATAATCAAACATTGGAGGTTGAGGGGTTTGGTTAAAGTAGATGATTGTTTCCCAGACTAAATTCTGGAAACTGGGTTGGGGGGGGAGGGGGGATTAAGGACTGTGGCACAGGAAAAATATAAATTTAGAAAACACCACGTTACTGCACCCCTCAGAGCACCATGTTTGCACAGCTATGAACTAGAATATTTCAAACACTTCTCTAATGCAGCAGTCACCAACTTTTCGGACCCCATGGACCACCAGTGGTCTGTAGACCACCGGTTGGTGACCACTGCTCTAATGCAGTCTTTATCAATTTCCTATTAAGACAATGGCTCAATCAATTCAAGTAGTCAACAATTGCCAAAGAGAATTTGTTTCAAAGGCTGGTCAGTGTTTCTCCCCTCATTTACCTAGTTGGTCCAGCTCAATGTTCAAATTTCAGTACAACCATCATTTTTTCAGAGGAAGAATTTTCAACCCACTGACCCTGAATAGCCCTTTCCGAATACTTATCATTAAGTTGTATTATTATTGGATTAATGTGTCTCCCCCACTTAAAGCTGAAAATGCCATGAAGTAGTTTATTTCTGCTGAAAGTTGTATTTACCATGGCTACACTGATGCCTGCCACACACTGGTTGCTTAAAAATATCTATCAAATGCTTAAAGAACAAATCTCCTAGAAGTGTAAGAATCCCTTCCCCCTGAAAGTATATGCTCAGCCTTGTGCAAAAGGTTTTATTAATGACTTAGAGGAAGGCCAGGATATGTGTTTATTGTTTTAGGAATTGTTACAAAGCTTGGAGAGTGGGTATAGAATTATCAGTGACACAGTCTCATCGGTCTGAGGCAATGGACCAAATCTCTAAATCTGGCCTTTAATAGGGATAAATGTTTGGCCTTCAAAAATCCCCACTGAACAATTACAGTACAGAGAAGACAGTGCTTCACAGCCTATCCTTTTCTTATAAAACAAAACAAATACACGTTCACACACACATACCACTGATTATTCAATAGGCACAAGTGTGATGCTGCTGACACAACTATGTTGACTTATGCATGGCAGAAATAACACCAATATTTGGGAATATGGGATTGCAGAATAATTCTTTCAATTACAGAAGCAGACTTTGGAGCTTTGAATCTTAGCCTGCCCCTTAGCAGTTGCAAAGCTTTGGGGAAAATATTCCGTCTTCCAGTGCCTTGGTTTCCTCATCTGTACACTGAGAACCTACCTTAAAGTCAGATTAAATGACATAGAGTCAAGGTACTAGATCAGTTATCTCTCAATAAACTTTAGTGATTATTTATCATAATAATTATTACATTTACCATAATTCTGTTTTTAATTTTGCTTAAGAAGTTTTCATCAAAGAGGGCATGGAAAGACAGTGTAATACATCTGTTAGCAGTGCACACCGGGTTCAGGTATGACCCAGATTGAAATCCCATGTACATTCTTTTCATCTTTTAAAAAAATATTTTATTGATTTTTTACAGAGAGGAAGCGAGAGGGATAGAGAATTAGAAATATCTATGAGAGAGAATCATCGATCAGCTGCCTCTTGTACACCCCCTACTGGGGATGTGCCCGCAACCAAGGTACATGCTCTTGAGCAGAATTGAACCTGGAACCTTTCAGTCCGCAGGCCGACACTCTATCCACTGAGCCAAACCGGTTTTGGTCCCATGTACATTCTTACTAATTGGATAATCTTATGTGGCTTACTTAACCTATCTTTGCCTTCACTTCCTTATCTATTTTGGGTAATTGAAAATTAATGAGTGGCACCTAAGAATCACGCAATTTGGTGTCCACAGTAAGTACCCAAATACACAATGAATGAGAATTCCAGAGGAGAATAACAGGATGTTCGAATAAGTAAAGCCAAGCAAGAAACCTAAGACATACAGACTCAGGGTAATGCCTCGGTGTTTCAAAATGATTGAGGGGCTGAAATAAAAGGATAAAACTTTGCATTTCACCAAATAGTGCACAGGGAGACACAAGTTAAATCAGTATAAAAAGAAAATCATATTTTAGCAGGTGTAGCTATCCCAAAATGGGATTGGAGGCTTCAGAAGATAGTAAGCTGTTCATTTAAGCTTCTACTGCACACCAATGTGTAGGAGTTGAAATAAATATTTTATAGCTCCTTCCAATCCTCTGTGACTATAGTTCTTACCATCCCATTAATGGTTGTGTGTGAATGTTTCTTTGGGCAGAGACGTGCTCTGACTCCTTAATGTGAGAAGACAGGGGGTGGGGAAGGAAGACCAGGAAAACTAATTTGAAAGCAAATCTCCATTTCACCATGTCACTCCTAAACACTTGCATAGTAGAGTTTCTGAACACCCTGGCATAGGAAGTGCGTGTTTTTACTCATAGTGGGCTGGAATATTGGTATTCATTCATTGCCATAAGAGTGTGGTATATTGTACCAATGCTATAAAGCAGTAGTTCTCAACCTTATTAAGCCATGGCCCTTTAATACAGTTCCTCATTTTGTGGTGACCCAAAATTCTGTTCTTTTTTCTTTTTAAAATATATTTTATTAACTTTTTACAGAGAGGAAGGGAGAGGGAGAGAAAGTTAGAAACATTGATGATAGAGGAACATCGATCAGCTGCCTCCTGCACCCCCCCCCACTGGGAATATGCTCACAACCAAGGTACGTGCCTTTGATGGGAATCGAACCTGGGATCCTTGAATCTGCAGGCCAATGCTCTATCCACTGAGCCAACCCAGTTTTAGCCATAAAATTATTTTCATTGCTACTTCATAACTGTAATTTTGCTACTATTATGAATCATAATGTAACTATCTGTGTTTTCCGATGGTCTTAGGAAAACTACAGTTATGAAGTAGCAACGAAAATATTTTTATGGTTGGGCATCACCACAACATGAGGAACTGTATTAAAGGGTCGCGACATTAAAAAGGTTGAGAACCACTGTTATTGAGCATCCTCCACTCTGAAATCCTGCAAATCACATCAAACTGTCACTCTTAAAGTAAGAGGGGGTAGCTATGCTCAGGGACATCATATCTCCCTTTAATTTGAAAGGGAGGTTTCCTTGATATTGAGGCAAAGGCAATGGGAAATGCAAATGTCAGGTCAGAGTCTATGCTTTACACAGGGTGAAAGACTTAGCATTCAAAGGAAGACAGAAATCAGTGGGTAGAAGCCAGGGATGCTCTGCATAAGAGTTGGCTGAATCATAATAATAAGCAAAATATAATAGCAACATTGGTTTCTCTCTAAGGAGAGAGAAATGCACCTGCATTATCTAATTTTTTTCATCCAGGATGAAATACATAAGATTTCTCATGAGATACATAATATTTTCAATACAATTTTCAAAATGAGGAGACTGAAGTTTAGAGGGAGAAAGTTGCCCTAAAATCACAAAGCTCAGACATGGTGCAGCCAGGATTCAGTCTCAGCCAATAGATTCCAAAAGTCCATGCTTTCACTTTATGCCATTCCACATTTTACTCTCTCCAAGTGCCTGTGCTTTCATGTTCACCCAGCCTTCTCAAACCCTCCTCCTCCTCACCAAAGCATTCCATGTGACCTATTCTAAATTCCTGCCTCCTCTCCAGACCCTCCCAACGCACCTATGCATACCATAACTGTACTACCAATGTAGCATGTAGGTCAGTTATTTGAGATGTTAGTTCCCTCAATAACTTCTGCTCCCTTCCCCCCAAATTACAGACATTTACATATTATCTGTGTTGGTGCTGTACATAGACATAGTCCTGGAATATATAAAGGTATGTGGAATAACATCATTACTACTTATGATATGTAAATAATAGCTAATATTTTTTGAAGGATACCATGTGTCAGATATGACCCTAAGCATCTATCATGAGCTAATTTAACATTACAAGAAACCAGTGTGTCATCTCCATTCAGCAGAACATTCTAGTACAACTGATACTTAATTACATCAACATGTCCTTTCTTATCCTTTTAAATGACAATGATTTTAGTCTGAGTATTCCTCACCTCTTGCCTTCTGCCTCTTCTAAATAACCATTTACAAGGCTCCCATAACTATCTTATAAAAGGTGAAGTTACATTAGCCCATTCCCCTGGTGGTCTGTTTTCTGCAGGAAATAATCCAAATCTCTTAGTTTGTTAATCCAGCCCTTGCTAATCTGACTTTGGTCAATCTTCCATCTGTATTTTTTCCTCTCCTTCAGTTACCATACACCCTAAATCACCTGTAAAGTCCATATTTCTGAGTCAGTTTTAATTCTATTCCGCATCCTAAATATTATTTTCTGATCTTGTCTTCTAGAAAAAAGTAAACATTCCGTTGGAGCCCTGATAACACCTAAACCATCATCTCCTGCCTGGATGATTGAAACAGTATCTTGCTTGATGGTTCTGTTTCTACTCTTGACCCTGACCAAAGGGTCTCCAACAGCAACCCAAGAGAACTTTCTTAAAAAGAAAGTCAAAGCATGTCACTGCCCAGCTCAGACTGTGACTTGCTTCTCATCAGACTCAGAATAATATCTAAACCCCTTCGCTCTTCTGTTGAGATCTACACAGTCCAACTCATCCTTCTGTTTGATCTTCATTTCCACATTCTTCATGTCTCTTTACTTGAGCAAAGCTGGCCTCTGTTTCCAGAGCACAGGCTTTCTCATTGTCCACCTGTCATTGACTTAGCAGTCTTCTATTTATTCCCTGGGATATTGCAATTTACAATAAGAAATATATATTTGTTCTTTATCCCAGTTTCTAGCATGGAGCTCCTATAACCCTTGAAATTTCCTAAGTGTTGAAAGAGATTAACACTTTTGGAAAACACCGAAAAATGGGTGTTGGTTGCCACTGCAGAGAACCATGTGATTACATTTCAGCCCCACCCCATGACCTCCAAGGAGGAGAGAGGGAATGGAGGTTAAATGAATTGCCAGTGGTCAATGATTTATTTAATAGTGCCTATGTCATTGGGCCTCTGCAAAAACCCAAAAGGAATGGGTTTGGAGAGCTACCAGGTTGGTGAACAGGTGGGTATTGGGAGAGAGTGACAGGCCTGGAGAGGACAAGGAAACTTTGAGATCTTTCCCCAAATTTTGCCCTAAACATCTCTTCCATCTGGCTGTTCCTAAACTACATCCTTTTATAGTAAACTGGTCACCTGTGGGATCTGATGCTACCTCGGGATAGACAGTGTCAGAATTGAGTTGAACTGCAGGGCACTCAGCTGGTGCCTAAACATTGCCTAACCTCCCTCCACATTGAAATCGATACCATAACCCCTCAATTGCCCCATCTGGATTGTCAACTGTGTCTCTCCCTAACACATTTATTTATGTCTCTGCTCAAATATCACTTTTTCAGACAGACCTTTCTTGGCCTCCTAACTCTTGACCTTGATGCATCTTTCTTCATAGCGTTTTTGCCACATAAAATCGCACTGTATTAATTTGTGCACTTCTTTACTGTCTGTTTCCCCACTAAAATTGTCTAAGCTCCATTAGGTCTGAGGTTTTGGATTATTGTGTTCTCTTGTGTTTTTTTTCTTAGCAAATAATGCTGGGCACAAAAATAATATTTGTTAAAAGAATGAGTGCTGTTCCATGGCATTTTCCTCTTCATCCTGAGAAAAATGATGTTTCTTTAATCAGTCTCAGTGGATAGGGTTGGCTAACTCATCCTCCTTCACGTATGACAAATTTGTATGATTTTTTCTTACAAGGACCTGCTCCTATTCTATTTATTTTACTCCCTTGCATCCCCATTTCCCTCCCCGCATCACAGGTAACTCATCTAATGTGTTTAACTGGACACTTTTCTTTATATGAGTTCTTGAATGTATATTGTCATTTTGTGGTCCATACATTTTAATGCACATAAATGAAAACATGTTGTGTTTCTCATTTTGTTTTCCTGGCCCACCTGTGGCTACTGCACAGTGTGGATGCTGCATCACATGACCTTCTGGTACCTAACGTGTGCAGCTGCCACATTTTACCTGCCTAGTGCTCCAAGGAGAGGCTCTTACTCCTCCCACCTGACCCTGCCAAGAGCACTCTCTGACTCATCCCCTTCTATTCCTGAAAATTCATTTTGAATAAACACCCAGAGAAGACATACAGGACAAGAGTATTCCAACACTTAACTGGACCACGGATAGCCAGCATCCAGAATGTTCACCCCATCTTTTCCACAGCCAGCAGGGGGAGGTGGCTTCCTAGCCTCACATCCCTAGCAATGTTTGTCATTGTTGAGCTTTTCAAGTTTTTCAATATGCTTTCTGTATTGTGTCACCTGCGGCACACAGAACATTGGTTACCAGGTCACTGTTTATGTCATTCTCTTTAGCCTGTATTTCCTAAGCGTGGAATTACACAGTTATTTCTATATGCCAGTCTAGTCAAGTGCCTTTTACAAAATACATACTTGATAAAAATGTGTTGAATAAAAAATAAGCTGTGCTCCACCACCTCACTCCAGTTTCATTTAGAATTTTTACTTTAAAAATGCAATGTGCCAAATATTATTTTATGTGATACAGGCATATTTCTCTAGTTCTTTTCATCCCTGTTTACATAGGAGTAAACTGAGACTGAGCAAGTTTAACCAACTCAGCTGAGGTTTCTCAAGGATTATACAGGTTTTTAACACTTGTGAGTACATAAAAGACAGCTTATTCTTGTATTATTATTTATTAATTGTTTTCCATACAAATAATTATAGACCTATTTTTGCTTCACTCTGTATACATAACACAGGGTTTGAACCTGGGTCTGAATGAACCCAAAGTCAAAGCCTTAATAGTTTCTATTCATTCTTTATCAGCCCTTGTAGTAATGAGATAAATGTGTCACTGAAACTTGTTTCTGGATTGTTTTACAAGTATTCCATCCCTCCCTCACAGGTAACATGCTATTTTAACTGTGTCATAAACCACAGCTCATTAACTCATAAGATAATGATTTCCCATATTTGGTATGTGTTTGAAGTTACCACCGGTTACAATAATCTTTAGCATTTGGAGTACATATATCAATATTTCTAGAGAGTTATTTTCTTAGGGGATATCAACTAAACAATCTATTAACATAGAGGCAAAAGCCTTGCTTAACTGCAAGATGTTAGAGGATTTCTGCAATGCTGGTTGAACTGCATGAAGTCCATGCATAGGTATTAATTTCTTACTTTGTACTAGACACTGGGCTAAATTCTGACACATGAGGATGAATAGGCAAAAACTCACTGAAAGATATGAGCATGTCAAAAAGGTAAAGATAAAATGAATAGAGAAAAAGTGACAAGGGGAAGTTTTAAAACATTTCAGGGACACAACCCAGCTGGGGGCAAGGGAAGTTTTTAGGAGGAAATACTGGCAATAAATAGGACCTAGACAAGGGCAGAGGGAGGAGGCATGTGTCCCAAGACGGGGAAACAGAATGTGCAAAAGCCGAGAAGGGAAACGAGGCTTTATGTATTCAAGGAAATGAGATAAGTTGAACATGGCTTAAGTACAGATCGCAAGGGGAAGTGGAAGCTATTAGTGTTAAAAGCTATTAGAGTTAAAAATTCCCAACTAGACTTGAGCAGGGGCCAAGTTATGCGAGCCCATTATGAGGTACTTGAAGTTTAAAGATGAAGTTTATAATACAGAGTCTTTGAATGGTTAGTAAGGCAGAGGTATGGTGTGATCCCATTTGTACTTTGAAAGATTTTCCTGGCTTCAGAGAAATCAGATTTGGGGGATGAGATTGAGATTGGAAATTGATGGTGGAGGTAAAAATGCCACTTTGAAGGCATTTGCGGTGGTCCAGGTGAGTAATGGTGATGGTGTGAACAAGAACAAAGAAGTTAAAAATGGAGACAACTAAACAAATTTAAATATTTTGAAAGTAGGATAGACTTTTGGACAATTGTATATGGGAGGGAGAATCGAGGATTATGTCCAGGTCTCAATATCATTCTTGTGGTATACCACAGAATATAGATTCCACGTACTTCCTCTCTCTATCCTGAGCATTCTGCAGCAAATGCTTCATCAAACTAATCTGTAGAAGAACAAGAAACAGAATAAAACTAAGGCTATAAAAATGTTCTTGTGTCCCAGCTTTCATTTTAACTTCTTATTTTACTGAGTCCATATGCCTGAACTTCTTAGTGGTTTGTCCTGGTTCCCTTCCATCTCAAACCAGCAGAGCAAACAATGAGTGAAGGTGATAAACTCATTATCTGGATGGCTAAGCAAGACAGTTGTTAGCAGAGAACCTTCTTTTTAAACTGTCTTAAATTAGCCTAAACCGGTTGGGCTCAGTGGTAGAGCGTCAGTCTGCGGACTGAAAGGTCCCAGGTTCGATTCCAGTCTGTGGTATGTACATTGGTTGCGGGCACATCCCTGGTAGGGGGTGTGCAAGAGGCAGCTGGTCGGTGTTTCTCTCATCAATGTTTCTAGCTCTCTATCTCTCTCCCTTCCTCTCTGTAAAAAAATCAATAAAAATATATTTAAAAAATAAACTGTCTTAAATTAGTTTATTATTCAATTTTCCGATATAGGACAAAGAAGAGGGGATAGTATGTAATGAATCTTGATATACTCTTCACTCATATTCAACAATTGTCAAGATTTTACCATACTGCTTCATTGTTGCTATAGATTTTCATTTGTTTATAACTAAATTTTGCATTTTTTAAAATATGTTGAAAAACTTTCCAGATAGATGTGTTACAAATTTTGTTAAGTTTATGCCTAGGTTGTTGTTGTTGTTGTTGTTGTTGTTATTATTATTATTATTATTATTATTTTGTTATTTTAAATGGAGCTTTCTCTTTCATTAAAACGTCTAATTACTTGTATATGACATGATTATTAATTCCTATCTCTTGATTTTATACCCCACTGTTTTCCTGAATTCTATTATTGTTTATAATAGTCTTTTTCATTGGTTTTCTTGAGTTTTCCAAGAGTCTTTATTTTATTGGTGTTGGATCTTTACATGGAAGACTAGTACCATCTCATGACCTCTCACTCAGCCTCTGACTGATTCACCCCACAAAGGTAGGAATGGACTATTTGACTTGAAAGGCAAATGAATGGTTTTGACATACCCCTCAATTCCATAGCTTTTGTGTTATTTTCCAGTATCTCCCACAACTCTTAAATGCCACATGTGAGTTCTCCAGAGGACTCTCATTTGCTCATTGCTCCTTGGAACAAGGGTCTTTCTCAAAGCTTATCTTTAAACATGTCATCATCTCCACCCCATTTCACCTTTTACCCTCTTATATTCCATTTATGTCTTCTTTAAAACTTCTCTGTTGTTTCTTCCTTAGTTTTCCTTTCTCTTGCTCATCATTTTGTCTCACTTTTTTCTCCGTTAATTTGGAAGTCTAATTCATGTTTCAATATAAATGATAGCAATTATTTGTATTTTAAACAGCTTCTCTTTCTTTTGTTCCCACAGAAGAGATCAGAATAATTTCATATCTATTAATTAAACATCTTTCTTTTGTCATTCTGAATTATTTTGGAACCAGTGTTACTTTCCAAATAACTTAGTTTTGTAAATATGATTAGTTAGGAAATATCAAACATTTAAAGTTTTTCTTCCAGTGTATGAATTCATGAACCAGTGGGGTTCCTTGGCCTGGCCTGTGGGATAGGACTAAAACTGGCTCTCTGAGATCCCCTAAGGGGTCCTGGATTGTGAGAGGGCACAGGCCAGGTGGAGGGACCTCACTGGTGCACAATTGGGGCCAGTGAGGAACACGGGAGGTTGGCCAGCTAGGAAGGGACTGGACTGCAGGAGGGCTCCAAGGCATGTCTGGCCTGTCTTACTCAATCCTGATGGGCCAGACTCCAGCAACAAGCTGACATATCAGTCAAAACATCTGCCCCCTGATGGTCAGTGCATGTCATAGCAAGCAGTTGAGGGGCCTTAGTATATCATTAGCATATTATGCTTTGTTTGGTTGAACAGAGAACAAATGACTGGACACTTAGCATATTAGGCTTTTATTATATAGGATTATAGATAATTTGTATTGCTTCCATATTTAAGTCTGCTAACCCTGCCCTGTAGCCAATCAGCCTATAGGGAATCCAAGATTTTTTTTTAACATTTCCTGGAATGCCCTCCAATCATTGGTTTATTGCACATCCTTCACTACTTATAAGAAGGAACTCAAAACACTTTTCCTAGATGTGCCACTCATCCTGAATTTGTGAAATAAAGCTATGATTTTCCTCCTAGAAGATGTGCATCATAAGTCATTAAAATTAAAGTCTGAGCCATGGCTAATGTGATACTGATTTCTTCCCCCCACAATTCAGAGAAGAGTTTGCTGTGATCAAGCCTATATTGGCTTTACTATGGGTGATGTGATGCCCTTTGCTTCAGTGGCTCTGTGTTGAATGTTTACTATGCCTAAAGCAGCATTTAGAAACCATTAGTTACCACAATTCCCTCTGGTCCCATCATTAGAAATGGCACAGCATTATAATGAAATATAATAAATTATTTTATATTTGCATCTTATTAAATTATAACCATCCTGCTTCTGTTCCAAGAGTGATTTCTGCTCCCATTGGAGTCTATACACTATAGGTACCATGTTTGCTCTTTCTTTTGCATCTTTCAGTACAATTTATTTGGTACTCTGTACTCAGTAAGTGATCAATAAGTGCTTGTTAACTAAGCTGGCAGAAAATTGAGTCTTTGGCATCTGCTCTCACAAAGGAGAAGCATTTCCACCCCAGAATGGTGAAAACAAGGAGTCCACAGAGAGGGGCCACTTGAAACCTTGGCAAGTCATATACTGTCATATTGCCTCAGAGTCCTGTGTTCTGTACATAGGGAGTGAGGGAAAAGATGATCCAACCACTAATTAAGGACAATTATTTCAGGGAATTCTCATATCAGCAGACCAAAGAGAGACAATGCCAGACAGGACATCAATCTCCCTGGAAATCACAGACATTGGGAGGCACCCTCACTGTCTAGGGCTAGGCTCTCCAACCTTGCCCAGAACCACTGCTATGGGGGATTCAGACATGAGAAGATTCACCTTTGGAGCAACAGCTATCATGGATGACTATTAATACTCTGAGTCTTTGTCACTCCCAAACTCATCATTTGTACTTCAAGTAGGGACTGGTGAATTTTTCATCATTGGATTATTAAATAATCATTATTTACTATCCTATGGTCAACTGACAGAACCCCTTGAGGCTTCGATGGCAGGTTGAGGAACAAGATCCTGAGTTTTCAGACCACTCATTGTGTATGGTCTATAAGTGATCACTAACTATCTTACACACTACTGTGAGATGTACTGAGCTACCGACCTCCATACCTCTGCTCACGTGATTTCTTCTGCTTGATGAACCCCTCATCACTTCATTTCTCATCTTTTGGATCCAGATTGAGAAAAACATAATACATATCTCTTCTTTGAACCCAGGCAACAGAATGGAATGATCTCTAGTTTGAACCTAAGAGACAGACTTCTAGTTCCTTTACTCACTAGCAGCATGACCTTAACCTCTCTTCTAGAGGCAAGATAACATGTGGATACTAATTTACTTACCTCGGGTGTTTTGGAAAATAAATGATTATGAATGTACGTCTAGATGTCTATTTATGTATGTCTATTTATGTACATGTCCACTTATGTACACCTGACATATAGTAAATGCAGAATATGTGCTACTGTCATTGCCTTTTAATTTCTTACTCCTTAGAATTTCCATAATTTATTCTCTCTTTCTGTACCCCTTCCCTCCCTCTTGCTCTCCTTCCTTCCTTCTATCACTTTTGTTTCTCATATGCCCCATTTCTCATGTACATTATATTGTAGTGTAGCTCTTAAGTCTATGGAATTGATAAGTATCACCCAAGTGATATTATGATTAAGACCCCCCCTCAAAATGTGTCCTTAGAGGGTACCTCGCATGTGCACACAGAGAAGTCCAGAAGATGCACTCAGCCCCATAGGTCATCTCTGTGGTCTATGCATTCTGTTCAGGCTCCCGAGTTGTCTCTACCAGTATCTGCACTAGGAGCAGCCTTGCTTTCTGCTTCCATTGTCCTCCAAAGGAGTGCCAGTGTTCCTGCCCAGAGCAGTGTCTCAACATGCTCCCAACCTACCAGTCCTGGTATTGCTGAAAGGATGCTGGTTCTGCTGTTTGGAAAAGAATACTAGGTATTGGAAGACTGGGATGGAGGGATAAAGCCCTTCCTTCCAAGTTCTGTATCTAATGTTGGCTCCTGATCTCTTAGTCTGTTCAGGCCACTATAACAAAATGCCATAGGCTGGGGTGGCTTATAAACAGCAGAAATGCATTATTTTATAGTTGTGAAGGCTGGAAGTCCAAGATCAGGGTGCCTCTTCAGGGTCACAAAATTCTCACTGTATCCTCACATAGTGGAAGGAGCTAAGAAGTTCTCTGGGTTTCTTCTATAGGAGCACTCACTTTTATAAGCTCATCCATAAGGGTTCCACTCTCATGAGCTAATGACCTCCCAAAGGACCTATCTACTAATACTATCACCTTGGACATTAAGATTTCAACATGTGGATTTTGAGGGAACACAGAATTTCAAACTATAGCACCTAATATCTAAATCTTTAATGCTTTGTGCTCAGAGTAGTTTAAAGCCTGGGAACACTCATATTTCCATTACTTTGTAAATTTTTGTTCCATAAATCTATTCAAATCTATTCAAATCCTTAATTGGATTGTTATATTTTCCTTTCCTAACTATAAAATGAAAGACCTTGGATATATGAATAATTGCTATAGGTCTATAGGGGTGTGTGTGTGTGTGTGTGTGTGTGTGTGTGTGTGTAAATACTGATTATTTATTAACAACATCATAGGTAGTTTTGAATATATAACAAAGATAAGAAAATAAGAAAAACTAGCATTGAAAAGCACAAAACATTATTTAATTCTTTAAGAGATGTGTCTACTTAGATTAGTCCAAGGTTTTTATGCAAGTGTTTATACTTCTAGCTCATATCAGCACAATAACTTAAAGTTTCAAAGCAACTCACATATTAAGTTATATTCTTTATAATGTAGGAGTAGTCAAATTTTACATTATTTTCTCCTTTATGAGGAAAATGGTAATTAAGTTTCCTCATGGAGACTCCTCACGGTGGCTGAGTCTCCAGATTAAGTGCACAAGCTAGGAGTTATCTGATCCAGTCTAAATTTACCACCGAACATACTAGCTTCCCCAAGATAGCAATGGCTTTCATTCTTTTAATACTAAAATAATTTCCCATCTGTTTTATAATTTTATTTGTAACTCATAAAACTTGAATTTGCATAATACAATCTTGACAATAGCATGCATTCAAAGAAATATAGAGTAGCAATAATAAGTAATTATGTAATTTAAAGGATTTCCTGTAGGACCTAAGAGACAATCAAAAGGGGTAGATATTCTTTCTTCCAGCCTTGAAGAGCTTATCTTTCTTACTCATTTTTCTCTCTCTGAGGTAATTTTAGCTCACTCCAACCCAACTTTAACATAATACCAGAAAATAATACTAGAATTAACACCAGAAAGGGGGCTTACAGAAACAAAATTCACCAAAGAGTCTGGAAATATGTAAGAAAATGAGTGGGTGAGATGTTTTTCTCTTGAAGTTTTGGAGTCAGAGAAAAGGAGATGATAAGCACTTGCAATTTAATCTCATATTTAAAATTATCAGACATTCCGATAAATTTGTTGCCAGACAAGTGCGCCTGGCATTATTACTGCTTCATTTTACAGAAGAGGAAATCAAGTCTGAAACATAATAAGTGGAAGGATGTTTTCCTACTGTGACAATATAAATAGCAGAGAATATGCAAATGCAGATTTGTAGACACATATCCTATTGCAACTCATTTCCCAGACTGATCCTCCTGCATGTGCATTTGATGCTTAGTCTTTTAAGGCCCACAAAACAGAGGAGGAAACAGATCCTGTGTTTATTTATCTACCTTTGATGTATATGGAGTCCTGAGATTACAGTTTTACCTTCTGATGGGGCCAGTCTTTAATTCCTGGTATTGATCAAAGGCTGCTTAAATGATAGATTGAGGCAGATGGAGAGGGCAGCTAAACTAAGGTCTTAGCCCAGAACTACAACCCCGGAGGTGAGACACTGTTTTTTAATTAATGAACAGAGTGATGATGATAATCAGAGGTGAGCCAATGCCTATAAAATAACTCGGACTCCCTCCAACCGCCATTGGGAGCTCCAACTTCAAGGTTGTCTGAAGCTTCTGAAATTCAGTCATTCTCATGATCTGTCAGTCACCTCTCTTTCCTCTGGTCAGATTTGTCATTCTTAAAATTGTAGAACTCTAAAGCTAAACACAGGAAGAATAGGCATCTGACTCCAGACAGGTGTTTGCTTCCAGATAGCAGAAGATGTTATAGCTTTCTGGTCATCCATACTCCATACCCCGTAGAGATGCTTTCATCTGATATCACCTTTTCCCATCTCCCATTATTCTCCAGCCACACTGGCCTCCTTTCTGTCCCTTGAACATTTGCACTAGCTCTTCCCTGTCCTGGGAATATTTTTTTTTTCTCCTTAGGCCTTTATGCAACATCCTTATCATCATGTAGTGTGTGTATGTGTATGTTAGTATTATTTCCTTTTAGAGACCTTATTCTCCACCTCAATTAAAGGACCCTGTGTGAGACCGAGCCCTAAGGAGCAGATGCCAAGATAGAATTAAATATGCAAGAAATTTATCTGGGGAAGTGCTTGTGAGAGAAAATAGGGAAGGATCCTCCCAGGAGAGGCTGGGAGAGCTATTACACTAATGCAATTCTGACTCTGCATGGAGAGACTGAAAGGAGGTGAAAGCAATGTAAGTTACATTGAAATTGTAACGAGAGTTTGGTATGGCTATAGGGAAGTCCTTGGGCCAAAGGTTGATTGTTAAAGGACTTAAACATCTCCCAAACCTTAGAATCCCTGCCAAGTTCAATCACGGACTGGGACTAGCCCCTGGGATATGTGGCCTTGGTGCAAATGGGGTGATGGACATTAGGAGCTAGCAGTGCCATTTGGAAATCTAAGTGGTGCATTATCATGGCTGCCATATACCTCCTCCTTCCATTATCCATTTTCATCCTATTCTTCTATATTTTTCCTGCATTTTAATTTTTTATTATTTATTCATTTATCATTTGTCTTTCTCACTAGGCTGAAAATTCTGTAAAAGTTGAAGCATTGTTTATATTCATGCACAAAGTTACCTATCAGGCACATAGTAAGTGGTCAGTAAATATATATTGGCTTGTTAGATGAATGAGTCAATGACTGGTAGATCATCATCAAACCTGTGACCATCAATTATGCTCTTAACTGATCTTTTATGATTATTTCTAGAAATCTTCTCTCATCTATTATCACAATGTAGTTTTACCCCTTAACAGCCATGTTTGCTCCTTTTTACCTACCTTTCAAGCCAACACAAACTCTAAAACTCTCTTAATAAGCCCTGTCCACATGTTACAGCTAAATTCAAACCTCATCGAATACCAACCAAATAAGGCTAGTCTAATGATAAACTTTGGAAGAATTGTAACGTTTATAAAATGCTTACTACTACGAGAATAACATTATAGGTCATTCATTCTTAGTACTTAAGTGTGTAGTGAATGCCTTCTGGCTCAGTTAATGATCCAGTTCTTTCATTTTATCCTGAGACTTCATACCCATCCTAAACTTTCTGGTTATGGTAAGGATTGCCATTCCTCCAAATGTAGATGTGAATAGGGCACTCTTGGTCTCTGTAGGTTTCTAAGCCATTTTGCCTGTGCAGAAAGTCCATCTCCCTTACCCTTCTTTCTATACAGTATTCTTTTTCCCATATGATAAAAATTTTATAAAAGAAAAGATTGGGGCTAGCACTAAGTTCTACACTTACAGAATGTTGAACTGGTATAAGGTGATGTCAGTGATCCCAAATGTACACTGTGCTACTGCTATATGCAAAGCATTGGTTTTCAATCAAAACCTACCTTCTTTTTTAAAAAACAAAAATCTCTCTTATTGAAAGTATTACAGATGTCCCCTTTGTTTCCCATTGACCCCCTCCACCCCCCCTAGGCCTCTACTACACTATTGTCTGTGTCCAACTTAGAAACTGGAGTGGATCTGGTTGAAACTGAACAGGGTCCAGTGTGAGGCCTCCTGTGTATAAAACTTAGTTTTAAGGCTGAAGAAGTCGGTTAACTGGACCAAAGACAAACCTGAAATACAGAGGCCACACTGGAGAACTTATAACCATCTTAGATAAGCTTATCTATTTACCTGGTGCCCTAGAGAGGAAAGGGTCTCTCAGACAAACACTCACCATAACAATTAGAGGTAAAATTATTGTTCCTTCACTACAGTTTCTGATGAATACAATGAGACCTGCTGGGACACCCCACTGGCTCCAGAGCCTGCAGAAGAAATTCCAGAGAAAATTCCAGACTTCTTAGCAAAGGCAACTCCCATAACTCTCTTCTTGGGTGCCTCGCTGAGAAAGGAAGCTACAATTTCATGTTGTCCCTTCCTTTCTGACTTTAGATCAGCAGGAAATAAATTAATAAGAATTAGATCTTTGAATTGCAACTTGTGAATTTGCTTTCAGGTACCCACAGCTTGTGGATCTTTTCTCTCCCTCACTGTATGTCCTGAGAACTTGTCTTGGTAATTGTCAGGTTGGGGACCCACAAAATATGGCCAGACAGAAATGTGGGTTGCAGCTAGGGTCCTACCAAGTACTGGCAGCTTGCAGGGAATTGTTGAAATCTTGCTTTTGGTTATCTTCTGGAAAGGCTCTATGTAATTGGCTTAAAGACAAGGACACATTTATGTAAAACAAGCTTGCTCTCAGAAATATAGAAACTAACCATCTACCCATCAGAAGAGCACTGGGTTGTCACTCTGGAACCACATACTTGCTGTGCATCTTCCGGCTTCTCACATTCCCTCTCTGGGTCTTGATTTTAATGCACATCAGATTAACACATTTAGCTTAGACATGATCTCTAGTCTCTGACAGCCCTGACAGTCTGTTGTCTTAGGTTGCCCACACTCCATCTGCCCTGGGAAAAGGCATCTGTGTCCTCAATCGCTGACTTGCTTCCTCTCCCTTTGCCCTCATTCCATCAGGACAATGCATCATCTTGGACCCCAGACGTGGTAGCAGGCAACCAGACAATCTCATTTATCCACAACTATTTCTGTCATCAGGACCCAGTATATGCAATGGCAATTTACCACACATCATTAATATGTTTGCTATATTTTGTTGGCGGAATATGAAAGTTCATCAGCGAGGCTGCACACAGGGAAAGCATATTGAAATGAGCATTACGGATCTGTTAGGCTGGAGTTTATGGCCTTTTCTCAGTACTACACTGTAAGTAAAACAAGCCCTGATTGAGTCAGCAGCCTCCTGGGTACTAATTTGCCAAAGTGTGGGGAACATTAATGCTAGGTTTATCTGCCTGCATTAGGCAGGCGGGTAGGGGAGGGTGAGTGGGTAGATTGCTTTTGGCTTAGGGGTATTATAGACCAGCCCGCAGGTTTCACAGACACCAGGAGAGAAGCTTTCAGCGGGTTTGGCCTCTTATCTTCTTATCGTTTTATAGATTTTGGAGATGTAGTGCCCTGGAGTTTTAATACTTAGTTTGCAAATCCTCCTCTTGAAATCAATGTATTGAAATGCAATGGAAAAGAGAGAGGAGAGGAGGCATAGTTAATAGTACTGCCAAGAAAAAATGAAAGAGAGAGACAGGGAGAGAGAGAATGATAGATAAACAAGAGTGAGAATCATTAAAATCCCAGTTACTAAGTATGATTGATGCAAACAGCCTTACACTGTTCATCCTTCCCTGGCAACTTCCGGTAGGAGTTCAGGCACCCTCTCCCGGGA
Source organism: Pipistrellus kuhlii (assembly GCF_014108245.1). Taxonomy (NCBI): domain Eukaryota; kingdom Metazoa; phylum Chordata; class Mammalia; order Chiroptera; family Vespertilionidae; genus Pipistrellus; species Pipistrellus kuhlii. Next base: position 3,092,210 of record NW_023425427.1, on the reverse strand, counting down.
ATAGCTTCTCTGTGTGGGACTTTGTAGATGCCAATGCTGTCTTAAGGGATTACAAAGCTTTATAATTCTAAATTAATGCACTGGGAAAATGAATTTGGAAACAAAATTTCTTTTTTCCCCCCTCTGAGGCATAGGGTAGGAAGCACAGAATGAGGGAGAACATTTCTATCCATGGGAAGAGATCTGCTTCTTTGATTGGGGGCGGGGGGGGGGGGAGTGTTCAGACATTTTTCAGCAGGTGACTTAAAGAGGTTGCCCAGTTTCATTCGGGTGTTATTAGTATTAACAGGTAGTTATCTCGTAGTAGCAAAGCCAATCACTTCCATTTCTTTTTCCTTAGCAGGAAGGCTAGCCATTCCTTATTTCTTGAGCAGGCACTTAGTATTCGAGGAGCCTGAATCTACTTCTCATTCCAGTGGCATGCAGCTGTGGGTCACCTGGCTAATGCTGGGGCCATGCCACATTCCACAGACACAGAGCTGTGGTTATTGGGCATTCTGGAGGCATTCTGAGGCTGCAGGTCATTTATTATGCCAAGGTTAGTTTGTCGGCCTGCAGAGCCAAGAACCTTATGCTATGCGCATTGAGACTGGAAGCCACAAGGAAGATGTGACTCCACTGGTGTCAGAAGGATGGAGATGGGGAGGGAGAGAGAATGACAATTAACTGCAAAGAATCCTCAACTAGTTTTCAGTACAGCAGGGATAAGATGTGGTGCACGTATGGTCAGAGATGGGGATTTTCCTGAGAGGAAAACGGAAAGTACAGGTACAAACCAGATTAATGTCTGCTCTGCCTTACTAAATGAGAAGCAAGGCAGTGATGAGTCAGACCAGCCAAAATTGGGTTCAAATCCTGGCTTTGCCCCTTATTTATTGTGTGACTTTGAGTGATTCATTTATCCTCTTAAACATCCGTTTCATCATCTACAAAATGGGGACAATAAGAAAGCTATTATTTTAAAATGAGAGAACATCCTTAAAAGTATTCATTACAGCCTCTGCCTCAAAGAAAATACTTTATTGATTTATTATTTGGTATTTATTATTATTAATGTTGATTAGAGATTCTTGAATTGCCAGGATGAAGATAGTGATAACTTTTCTTAATATATCACTGATACTCACTGTTTTCCATTACCTTTTACCACATGTCAAGCACTGTGTTAGGCACAGAAATTGTTTAAGTAAGTCTGGATAGATTGCCTGGACTTCCTAAATGACCACAGACTTAATTTCATAGGCTCTCGGTGAATATCAATTGGACAGATCCCTTTTCTAATCCCTATAGTTAACACAAAGATCAAGGGGATTCGTATGTTTTTTTCAAAAAGAAAGAAAACTATGACATATATTTAGATAACCATGGATGCTGAGAGAAAGAAAAACTACACATTCTCTCTATTATGTAAAATTCAGAGATTGATCAGACATGCAGACTGGACATTCCTCCAACCCAGCAGTCCCAAATGCCATTATGATGGTGACAACATAGCTATACTATCCTCAGCATTACAGCTTCACAAGTTTGAGTCCACAGGCCGGGGAGTTGAAGATAGATAAGGAAGAACACAGATTTTTATGCTAGGAGTATGGTTTTTATTTTGCAAGGAATTAAGAGAAAAATTTTAAATATTTTTGTTTTGCTTTATTTTTTGTCTTTGTTTTCCTTACAGACATAGCTGTTCTTATGGATCTCCTGAATGACTGGCCAAATATTGGAGTAGAATGTGTGTGTGCAGAGTGTCAAAATCACCAACCCAGGGCAAGAAGACTGTGAACTTTGTGTTATGGGGCAAAGGAGGCAAGCTAGACTCAAGGGGAGGAGGACAAGAATAGGGGTAGGGGCCAGTGCCATGAATACAGGGAATCTGTATGTGATCTGACTTGTTGTCTGGAGCTGGGTTCTTAGGGGCCTGCTTCCCACAGGGAAGCTCTAACCATGCTGCCACCAGTAAGCCCAGATCAGCCCGAGAAGTGTGTCACAGGGGGCTGTGGCCTCTGCAGAGCCGACTGCAGAGGGTAGTGAAGTGTGGCCTAGGATGCACTGGGCTGCTTGTGAAAGTGGATTCTGTAATCCCCACCAGGGCCTTTAAGAAATAAAGGTCAAAGCTTCTGCTATGAAGTTCTCCACAACAACAACAAATCCAGTTGAAATGGGATTCTTGGAGCAACTGTGTGATTCTTCCAAATATCTGTTGACTCTCTCCTGGTTCTAAAAACTGGAATACAGGCTTCAGGACAAAACATAAGTTCCCTGCCAGAGCAGACCCAATAACATAAAATATCAGTGTTCCCTTAAAGAATACAGAAAAAAAAGTGAATAAAAACTTAGACAAGTATGTAAATGTTGATTTAAAACTAGAAAAGAAATCATAACAAATTACAATGCTAATCTGTTCACAATGCTGAAATATTGACATATATTTCACATAAACCAGATAAACAACATTATTTTCTTTATAACCTATATACCATACCTCTATTATGTTGTCTATATTTTACCTGTATATTTTTTTTTGTTATTTTCTTATGATGATGTTGTTATGTTATTTTCTACAGCCAATTTTCAGGTGTCTTTTTTTTTTCTTCCTCCCCAGCACTATTTTTTCTTAGTTGACACATTGAGAAAGTTCCATTGGCCGTCACTCAAGATTGACAATTATTCTGTAAGTACTTGGCATTGATGTCATTTTAGAAAAACTAGTATCACATTTCTTTAATAGAGGAGTATTAAGAGTTCAATTTTTCTTGGGCAGTGGTTTATCTTAAATAGTCTTTGCAGTGATGAAGCTCATGACCGGTTTGCAATCATGGTCCAAATTGAACTGACATATTAAGACTTTCATGCTAACTCTGTTGGGATCTGTAGTTCATGTCAAATCAGCACGAACTCTAGGAGAACATGTAGAGTTTTTATTGGGCCAGGCAACTGAGACCAATGGGAGACATGGACAAAGGTGCATTCTAAGAGCATCAAGACATATAGTTCAGATACAGCAGTGAGCAATCTGGACGGCAATGGGTGATGAGACTGGAAAACATGTGTTGTGCCAAAAAGATAGGTCTGGAATGAGTGTTCATGCTTGCAAGGGGCTGAGACATGTTAGTATGCCTCTAATGTATGAAAATAGACTCCTGTGGACTTGTCACAAAATGTACCCAAGGGCAATAAGGCACTATACTAAGATCATCACTCCTAGAAGCAGACAGATACTTACTGGAATTTTAGCACTGCCCCTTACTAACCTGTGAAATCTCTCTAACAATAACCTAAGCACATCCCATAAAAGATGGCAAACTACACAAAAATACACTCCTCCAAAGGCCACAAGTTATGTCCCCCCAAAAAATTCCCTTTACCTGGATGCAAAAAGGCTGACACCATTGGACATGAAACAAAGTGTCTTAGGGGAGAGTCAGAGAAAAGAGGGGCAGTGATCTTGATCGATTATGTAACAGAATATTCTCCTTTTGAGATATATATATATATATATATATATATATATATATATACACACACACACAATATATATATATATATGTATATATATATATATATATATATATATATATATATATATATATTTGGAAAACAACAAAACCATAACACAACCATGGGATCGCATTGTTAGCACAATTCCTAGGGGTCCCGAAGCTTAAAGTTGATCTACCTCCCAGTACACCTGCCTCTGCTACTTGTGGTTTCCATGGAGCTTACTGCTAGTTGGAGGAGACAGACAATAAACACAGGAACACAATAATAAATAAACAATTTCAGATCATTACTGTTCAGTGAAGACAGGAGAATGGTACATGGGATAGTTACTGTGGGCATGGGAAGAGGCATCCCTCAGAAGGAAGGTTCAGAGAGACCCCATTGAGCAAGGGAGCTTTGAGCTGAGATCTGCATCAGGAGAAACCAAACCTCCTGGAGGCTGGACCTTGAGGTTCAGATAGAGGCAGTAAACAGTCTAAACCACCACAGCAAATCAGTGCAGACCGAGGATAGCAGGGAGGACATCCTGAACTGAATTAAAACGGAGGCCGCTCAGGGATTTCTTGTGAGTTTTCACTTTAGTTATTCTAGCGATATGAACACTAAGGTAGCCCTTACCACTTTCACCAAGTCGCAGGTAAAAGAAATTATTTTTAATCATCAAAACCCAAAAGCTGAGCAGTCAATTTTATAGTCAAACTGCCATTTCACTATGTTAAGATAATCACAATGATTAGAATAACTCATTTCAGGACCATAAAATCATTTAAAAAGAAAAGGGAGCCATAAAAGCTCTGAGAGATCAATCAGGGAAGAATTCTGTAGATTATTTTGATTACATGTCTCTATCAGCATACATAAATCAATCAGTTCGTTAATCAACTAAAAAAAAATAGAGAGGGGGAGGGAGGAGACACACATAATACAGATTTATTTATCTACTTGTTAGTTATTTGATGTGCATTACAAAAACACAAAGCACACACATTTTAAAATATGCACTGGAGCCCGGTTGACATGGCTTAGTGGCTGAACATAGACCTATGAACCAAAAGGTCACAGTTTGAGTTGTGAGCTTGACCCTTAGTGGGGAGCATGCATGAGGCACCCGGTCATTGATTTTCTTACCATTAATGTTTCTATCTCTCCCTTCCTCTCTGAAATCAATTAAAATATATTTAAATAAAATATGCACTAGAAATAAATGAAAATAAAAGTTATTTCCTGACACTAGTGGATCCTGTGTATGTGCTGTGAGGAAGTGTTATCTCTCTGTGAAGATAGCTGATCTAGTCTACCACTTTCAGTTTAATCAGAGAAACTGAGGCTGGAGCAGGGACCTGAGAAAGAAATACTGATGACCCAGTAGAAGACGTGAGCTAAGGCACTTTAGAATAAACTCAAGTTGCATATGTACACAGAGTCTTTTCCGTGATCCCTATTGTTTGTTAAAAGTAGAATTTCCCCAGTGCTTTAGTCTTTGCAGGTCTTATATTTATTCTCTAGGGATGGATGCATTGCTTCTGATCTCCTCTCAAGTATGAGCCATCAGGAGCAGCAGACCTCTGTCCTGATCCCAAAGGAAAGTAAGCTCCCTACTGTCAGGCTCACCCTGATCCAGTCCTTTTCCCTCCAGGCCTCACCACCAACGTAGGCTCCCAGCCTGCTTAGGAATGCGGCACTGCACTTCTCCATAGCATTTTATGACACATTTCTCAAATCAAATTTAAAAGCATAACTGAGTGGAATTAAATTAATGCCGTCTGGTAATGTCAGCGGCACAAGTGCCGCAACAGGCTGGCTTAATTCCTAAACCTTCTAGAGCTTCAGAATACGGATTTGGTCTCAAGTATTATTGAGAGAGTCTGTGTACACCGTGTGTGTGTGTGTGTGTGTGTGTGTGTGTGTGTGTGTGTGCGCGCGTGCACACGCGCCCTTTTGAGAGCATCAAAGATATTTAATGATCTCACAGGCCCCATGACCTTGATGTTTGCTGACATTTGCATTTCTCTTCATGTCGCAGAGAGCATGTTTGGCTTCCTTATATCATTTGATCATGGTAACTACCCCGTAAAGATGCATTCATGATTTTAGTCTTCTTTCTTTATTTTTTTTTTTCACTTGAACCCAACTGCTCTCTCAATGTAGCATTCTTTCCACTCATTAAGTTTAATAATAATGAGAACCCTACCCATCTTTTCAAGGTTCCATTGACCTCCCTGCTGCCAAATCCAATGACCTATTTGTAATTTTCATCTTAATTGACTTGAAAGCACCATTTTACTTAGTTATCATGTCCTCATGTTGAAACATGTTTTCTTTACTTCATTTCAAGGTACTTACTCTTTATTTATCTTCCTACATCACTGAACACTTTTAGTGTCCTTTTCTGGGGGGTTTTATTTTTCATTTCTAATCATCTGTGTCCCAGGGCTCCTTCTGTTCTTGGTCTAAACTCACCTCCATGGTGACCCCACGCAGCCATTGGTTTTAAATGCCATTTTAGAATAACAGCTTCTAAATGTGCATCTGTTGTCAAGATGTCTCTCCTGAGTGCCAGGATGTCGAAGAGGTGTGTCAGTCATCATCAATATCCCAACAATGACCCCACCGGTCCTCCTCCCCACAGGCTTTACTCATAATCTATAAATATCAATTCCATCCTTTCATCAGCTCCATCCCAGTGCCTGGCCTATCCTTGAGTCCTTTTTTGTGTACTTTGCACCTCACCGGTCAGCAAATCCTGTTTATACCATCTTCAAAGTATGCCCAGAACCTGACCACTCCTCACCTAGGCACTATTCTCTTCCTACCCCCAAGATACCATCATCAATTGAAGAAAGCTTCTTTCAAAAGGTGAGTGAAAGACTATCTCGCCAATGGACATCATATCACCCACTCAGAGTGAAAATTAAAGACCTTACAGTGACTCTTAGGATCTTACTTTGTCTTTCCCCAACTTTAATTTTACTCCCAATACTCTGTCTCCAGTTCACTCTAAGATGCAGTGATATCTTTGCTGTTCTAAAACACAATGAATACCCTCTCACCTCCAGACTTCTGAATGTACTAGTTCAGTGGTCGGCAAACTCATTAGTCAACAGAGCCAAATATCAACAGTACAATAATTGAAATTTCTTTTGAGAGCTGAAAATCGACTTCTGCACATGGGCCATGAAGTTTCAGTCTCATTGTATGTGCGTACCTGCACATGGTGTTTTGTGTAAGAGCCACATTCAAGAGGCCAAAGAGCCACATGTGGCTCGTGAGCCTAAGTTTGCCAAACACTGTACTAGTTTAATTTTTTAAATCTGGGAGATGATTTCACACATGCCAGTATGTTGAGATTATTGTGAGTGTATTGTCATCATTATAGTACAGGTCACTTTCTAACCCTGTGCTGGTTAGGCCTGACTTCTATAAAAAGCCTACCTCCACTCTATCAGATTATAAACACCAGCAGAGAAGGCAGTTCCCTAGCCCTAAATCCCCTAGACACTGTCCTGTAACAGTGTTTAGTCCACAGAAATTGCACTGAACAGGTTTTTGATTGCATGAATACATGCTTCATTTGCATGCCATGCATTATGCTTCCCAGAGTTCTTTCATATCCATTTGCCTGTGTTGAGTCTCCAAGCAATCCTGGGAAGTAAGCACAGTGCACAGTTTCCCATTTTAACAATGAGACAGCTGGGAGGCAATGAATTAAGTGATTTGGCCAGATGCACTCAGGTGCTGGAGGAAGAAGCCAGAATTGAATTCAGTTTTCTCTTTCCTAGGGCGCCCCTCTTTCCCTAGCTCATGACTGCTATCACTGGGACTGGGGTGTCCATGACCCCCTGGAATAAGGCTGAGCACACACACTTGGGTATCTGATCACTCAGCTTCTGGTTTTGCCTGTTCCTACATAAGTTAAGTTATTTAAGCTTTTTTTCCCCTCTATAAAAGTGTCTTTCATTATGGGTCATAATGTATTAAATGAGATAACAAGCATGAAATTGCAGTGCAAAGCAAACATTTAAAAATCTGTGATTATTGGCATGTGAGATTGTTTATTTTAATTTAATTTAATTCGAATGGATTTATTTGACATTTATCTTTATTGTTGAAAGTACTACAGATGTCCCCTCATTTCCCCCATTGGCCCTCTCAAGATAAACCCTTGTTCCCCTTACTGAGCCCTCATGCAAGAGAAACATAAGTTTGGAGATAGTCAAAGAGATTCCTGTGAAGATATGGCCAACATAGGTTTAGAAAGTCCACACTATTTGAAGGGATACATGATAGTAGAAGCTTCATCTCCTATTCCTGCTTATTGAAACAACCAGAGGAAAGGGAAACTTGAAACTTAATGCCTCACCACTCAGAATTCAAGCCCAGAGTGCTGTTGGAGATCCAAGGGGCCAGTGTAACACACAGAAGTCCCGAGCAGCAGCCTGAAGCAGGTGGACTTCAACCTGACAGGTCATGACAGTTCTGCCAATATCCCACACCAAGCCTGCACGCAGGTGGCACCCTTAGATGTTTGTTGAATAGAAATAAATATTTTGGTCGCTGAAAACTGGGGATGACCAGAGAGAGCACAATGTATGGAGAGAAGAATGAGGAAGGCAGCAGTATTGGGAGTCTATTAGCTATTTAACACAACATAACAAATTACCCCCACATTTAGCAGCTTAAAACACACACATTTATTATTTCTGGAGGGAAGCTGACATGACAGATGACCTGCAATGGATATTTATATTATAACTGGTTACAGATATCAGGCCAACACTTAGAGAAGTAGTTGTCTTTGCTTTAATGGTAATATAGCAAGGCATATAGAAATATTTATGTGTTATCAAATTTATCATCACAATGATCCTATGACATTCCTGTCACTCTGTTTTATTAATTAATTGATTTATTTATTTATTAAGCATCTATGTATTAACCCTCTGCATGATGCCAGAAACTGTGAATTCAGAAGCAAACAACACAGATAAAAATTCCCGCCTTCTTGAAGCTTATAACAGTTCAGGGAAAGGTGCATAATAAATGAATATGAATAGACAGTAAGATGCACAGTCTGTCAGAGGGTGACATTGCTGTCAGGATCACAAAGCCGGGAAGGAGAAACAGGAACCTTGTCTAGAGAGAAATTAAGTCATTGCCGAGCATTTCACAGCGACCAAGGGGCAGAAACAATATTCTAGTTTGAGTCTGTGCCCACAGGACACAGGGAGCTTATAAGATATCATAATAAACATGAATTTGGGAGCTTCTTTAGGATAGTTTCTCAGTGAAGATTTTTCAAGCAGCTAATTAGAGAAAACCCTAATTCAAAGAGAAGATTGCCTTCCAAGTCAGCAACCCCAGAGGTTCCAGTCCTAGAATGCCAGAGACTGTCTTCCCTCAGGGAACAAGATGACTGCAAATGTACCTTCTCATCCAGATACCCCAGCATCTAATAGAAGAAAGTGAGCATCTTCTAGGCAAAGAAGCCTTCCTGATAAGACCAGAGCAGATCTCCTCTCATTGGCCAGAGCGTGATCACATGATTCCCCACTAAGCACATTCCTGGCAAGGTCATGTGTAGCCTAGGTATTATGGATTTAGTCCTGGAGTGAGAGAGAGTCATCCCTCCCTGTGGTATTGGATGCAGTAATGCTAATTTGAAGAAAATCTGTCAACAGAGAAAGTTGAGAGTAGCAACTGCCAACATTTGCCACAGATATGAACAAAGCCTTATATTTATGGTCTAGTGATCAACAGTGGATACAGAAAGAAATTTCATAAGTAGTTATTGATTTGAATTAGAGTAAGAAATAGAAAAGAAACCACAAGAAATAGAGAAGAGGCGGGGAAAGGTGGGAGGAATAGAAAATTTTTGATCCTAACATAAAAAGATAGTGCACAACACTCTAAATTGAGAGTGAAAAAACTTGGTATCTCATTACTGCCCAACCATTCAATTGCTCTGTGACTTGGGGCTAATCAACCTCTCTGTGCTTCAGATTTATGAACAGCAACTCTAGTGTAATAATGCTTATTAGTCACTTTCATGAACATCAGAAAATTTAATAACTTGTCCATGTTCAGTAAAAGAAAGCAATTTGGAACGTTCCAGTACAAAGTGGATTTGTTCTCCATTTACAGATATAGAGAGAAGTAGAAAGTGTGTTTCCATAACACATAATTGAGTCAAACAGATGATTCAAAGAGGGCAGCACACACCCATTCATGTATTAGTGTGAGCACACACCCACAAATCTACAATCCTTTCTCATTAAAAATATTAGTGTCTATTGTTCTTTGAGCAATTATTGCTTGCCAGGCACTAGCAAAATAATTTATGAACATTGTCTCACTTAAGTTCACACCACTTATGAGTTAGGTGCTACTACACAACCGTTTTCTGTTCGAATTATCTGGGATAGATGGTTCAAATTTCCACTTCATTTTACATATATGCACTTTCTCCTCAACATTAAGAGGATGCCATTTCAGTGAATGACTATAGTCTTCAGGTTATTTCCCCTTGATTTAAACACAGCACTTCAGTCATTTTCCTTGCACCAATGAGCCATTCCTTAGAGCTCTGAGCCGATCAGATCAAAATAGTTCAGGAAAATTTAGCACCGACCAGCTCCTAAATGCTGAGTTGGCTCTGATGATGTCTTCACGGTCCTGCATTTGCTCATTCAGTCCCAACCCTAGAACTTGGTGCCCATCCATCACTTGTAACATGTCCCTCTCAGCAATTCCTCCGCAGAAACCTTGACTGAGGAATCTTATTGTCAACAGCAAGCTAATATTTCACATTGGATTCTTCTTCAAAGCACTTTACTCAGATGATGTGCATATCTGATATGAGCTCAAAAAACAAGGTCAGACAAGATTCAGAGAGAACAGATGATTTGGCAGGTTTCCCATGAGGGCTTTAGAGGATGGGCCGGAGTTAGGCCCAGAGCACCAGGCATGAAGTCAGGAGAGGTGGAGGCTTACAATGGCTCTGCCAACAACCATATTGCATGCCCTTGGCCAATTCCTCTTAAATCTCCCAAAATCAAATTTTTTGTTTGTTTGCTTTTAATCCTCATCCAAGGATATTTTTCCACTGATTTTTGTTAGGAATTGTAGAAGAGAAAGAGAAAGACAGAAACATCAATGTGAGGGAAATACATCAATTGCTTGCCTTCTGCAGGAGCCTGAACCAGTGTCTGGGCCAGGAAGGAGCTTGCAACCAAGGTACATGCTTTTGAATGAAATCAAACCCAGAGACCTTCAGTTTTATCCAATGAGCCAAACTAGCTATGGCCACAATCAACTAGTCACATTTCATTGACATCAGAAAATTTTACAGACCTATAAAAATGAGGGAGAAACTCAGCTAAGGTAGGGAAGAAGCTGGTGTAGGTGTCCATGGAAGACATCAAGAATCAATCATAGTCCTTTCCCATCTCAGCCTACTATGGGGCCCACATTCTTCTCTTCTCCACACATTCCAGGTACCCTAAAATAGTTACCATATCATTTAGAATATATCTGTTATAGCTGATGAAATAATCTCTAAAATCCAATATTTTAGGAATATATTGCTGCTGTGAAAAGAATCATGAACTTGGGATCAGAAGATCAGGTTTAAATTATGATCCTGACATTTATTACTTCTGTGACCTTAAGCGAATCAATTTATCTTTGATCTGTTTTTTTTTAATCTGAAAAATGGGAATAAAATATCAATTTGGTATGGTCAAAGTGAAGATCAAATGAGATATAGGAGAAGGCACCTATATCAAAACCCCATCGCATATCCTGGTTCACTGTAGACATTCAACCACTCATTAATATAAATATTTTACAGGTGACATCGGTGAGATGAAAGCATCATTGACAAAATTGCTATAGAAGCTGGGAGCCAAAAGGAAAGTGGAGGAGGAAGGGAGGTTCCTTGAATAGCTTAGCTCTTTCCTCTTTTCTGCCATGGCTGCTGATGGATCCTATTGTCCCAATCCTGGTCTTATTCTCAGCAGCTCACCCACATCTCCTGTCCTCAGCCCAGTCTAGAGGTGGGATCTTCATCTTCAGCTTTAGATATCTGGCTCACAAATCAATTCCTGAATGGCACTACCAGTATCAGTATAGGAACTACCAGTATCTGTCTGATTCCTCTCTTCCTTTTCCTCTCCTCTCTACCCGTCTCTCCCAACACACATTTCCATTAGTATTTAACTCAATGGAATACTTTGGCTCGGTTCATCTTTGGCCAGCCTTAATTGTGTGTGTGCAGTGAGGGAAGGGTAGCTTGAGATCACAGGATGATGCTTGAGTTTTTTTTTTTTTTTTTTTCTTTCACATTACCAGCACAACCCTAGGTGTCTAGGCCCTGCTAGTGGTTCTAGAACATTAGGGACCCTGCTGGTGGTTCTCAACCTGTAGATAGCAATCCACAGGTTGAGAACTGCTGCTGTAGAGCCTAAGACCTTCAGAAAACACAGATATTTACATTACGATTCATAACAGAAGCAAAATTACAGTCATGAAGTAGCAACAAAAATAATTTTATGGTTGGGTATCACCACAACATGAGGAACTGTATGAAAGGGTCGCGGCATTAGAAAGGTTGAGAACCAGTGGTCTAGGGACTTAGTCTCTGTTTCTGAGGTTTGCTGCTATATGGTAGTTGTCTCTACAGGATAATTATGGTGGTGGTGTCAAAATGTCAGGGCATAAGCAGCAGTCCAGTGCTCATTGTCACATTCATGAAGGGCAATTACAAATACTGCTCTAGAGCTCTTCCCTGAAGGTGCAATGTGTTGCTCACTCTGGATAGTTTTACTTCATGTGCCTCCCTGCACAGGTAGCAGGTGCTCCAGGCTCAGGCAAAACATGTAACTGGCTGTTGGATGGCTACACCTGAGTGCTCCTCATATTTCCTCTCCACCCAATTTACATACAGGATCTTACTGAGTGTTGGGTGATTGTGTGTGTGTACTCACCCATTATCCATGTGTGCATATTTTTTGTTGTGTTGTTGTTAGATCTGAATCAGGTTGTTTTCTGAAAATATAGTGTTACCCAATGCATGAGTGGGCTTCTGTCTAAGAATGAATGCTGGGTAAAGGACTGGTCCAAGGTCCAAGGGAAGCCAGTGGATGAGTTCCTAGGTAGGTAAAAAGCATATTATTTAATATTTTAATTTTTTTCATCATTTTTACTAGAATATGTTTTACTTTAGTATATCCAGTGACAATTATTCTGTAACTTATGAATGTATGTGAAGCAGGGAAGATACTGTTTAATAAATTTGGATAAGCAAAGTGGGTCATGGATATAAGTCTAGGAGTATGGATTAGGAAGAACAGAATTATCCTGCAAAATATAATAAGTGTGATTTGGAAATTCCTGAAGGCATCAGGGAGGAATGGGGTCTGGAGTACATATTTTAAAAGGCAAGAAATAAGAAGGGAATAATTGGTGTGCGGCTGGCACACTCTGTAGGATGAATCACCGTGAATAACCTCAGTTAAGCAGCAAAGGGACTTTTATAATCAAGAACACCTAATGCTCAGTTTGGGGTGGTTTGCATTACTGAGATGTAAAAATCCCCTTAGGTCCAGAAAGTTTCCATTAAAATACTCCATACATCCAAGTGGGAGCATGTGAGTGTTAGAGTATGAGCAAATGAAGAAAGGCAAAAGGTGAATGTCCAGATTGACACAGCTCAGCGAAGTCTCCCGATATGGGCACCATGCATGTGATGCTGAGATGACATAAAGCTGTGAATCCAAACATTGCGACAGGTAGCCTGGTTCAGAAATTTACAGAAGTGCCCTGAGGGTTTATGACTTCCAAAGGGCACAACATTTGAGGCCCAAACCAATCTTATCTCTAACTCAAGGAAAGTTTCAGTGAATATTTGGGTTTGCCACTCTCCATAACCCAGATCAAATGACTTTTTCTCTATGAAGTCTTCAAACACCATCTGAGAAAAATTAATTGCTTCTTGAGGCTCTTACATAACTTTTCTTCCATAGAATTTGCCATTATAGATTTTTATGTTGGTGTCTATCTCTCATACTAATATGCTCCTCAATGCTCTGCCTATTTGCTAATACTTCTGTGGAACATGTTCCCATGTTTAGTGCAATGAATTAAAATGACCTATAATAAATTTATTTTGTTTCCTAATAAAAGGCTCTTAGTTACCTCTGCATTGGTTCAGAGTTTGGAAAATAAATTAACCCAGCCAGAATGGCAGAAGCTATGAGCAGTATATGCAGAAATGTCCAAAGTCTTAAAAAAAAAAAAGGTAAAGAAAACCTCACCAACAGTGTTGAATGCCCCAAAGGAACCTAGAGACTTTATTTACTGGAAGCCAAAATCTCTATAACAGTTCCGTGCACCAAAATGGTAGCTTCTTCCCTTTTCTCTTTTCCACCTCTTCCTCCCCTCCTCTATCTCTATCATCTTTCTGGAACTCAACAAAAGCTAAAGACAACATCTTCAGGAGCCCAGATTTAGAGGAGATCCAGGCGATGGAAGTACAATAGTAAGTATGGGGTCCTATATGCCATTGGGCATATGGTGTCTAGGGGGATTCAAGTTGGACCTTGAAGACATTTCTCCTCAATGACTATGTCTAATAAATGATGGCCCAAATCAAGTATACTTCAGGTCCTTTGCAGGTTCAACAGTTTGGTGGGTTGGGGGAACCCAAGACACAATGCACATCACAGGTTCCATGTTGAAAATAACTGCTATTTTTAAATAAGCAACTTACAAACAGACTGTCACAACAAACACCATAGAGCCTTTAGGTTGCAACTTTTCTGGAGCAGAGCGTAAATGATTAAGTCGCTTCATATCCAGATTCCCAACCCCTAGGGAGTCCCCACACCACCTCAGTATTCCCAGGGCATAATTTCACCATTTTCATTCTCAGGGATGTTTATAAAACTCTATGTAGCCAGCCCTGTTCTAATTTGGCCATGAGAAGATGTTCAAATTGATTGTTCAAAATCAATTTAAGGGACCATTAGTCATCCAGAGGCTAATTGCTGTTATTATCTTATTATTCATCATAATTCCAATAACACAAGAATAATGCAAAATTGAGAAGGTAAATCCAATTTGCTATGCAGTCATCAGAAAAGATGGCAGTGATTTCTAAAGACAGCCCTTGGGGAGCAGTTGCAGCGCCCTTTGCTCCAGTCAGTTTGGCAAACAAGTGCCAGGCCCTTCCTCTGCATAAGGCCCTGCCATGCTCAGGGTGGCAGTGGGGCTGTGGAAAGTTACAACACTAAAAAAATTCGTGGTCCGTGATTTGATCAAACTTCCTGGCCACAGGAGGTGATATGCTTATTCATTATAATAAAAAAGACAGACACTGGCAGGTGCAGAACATTTTGCTAATTATTATGGGTGTACAATGTGCAGGATAATTTGTTTCTTTCTCGGGGATCAAGGAAGGCTTCATAGAAGAGGTGACTTTAAAGCGATTCCTAGTATGTCATTGTTCCAACCAAAAGAGAGAAGGTGTTCTTGGCAAAATAAATTGGATGAGCAAAGACACGGAAAAGTGCAGGTGGCTTTTGAGAGCGGTGGCACTCTTGTTGGGTGTGAGCCACAAAAGAGTGGGACAGAAAAAGGTGGGATGGGAGAATTTATAGTGGCCAATGAGACTAAAAGTGAATATTATAGATGGGCTGTGATAGTCCAGGAGAGCAGGATCAGCAACTTGGATTTTATCTGCAGAGCAGAACAGAAACCACTGGGGCTTCACATATTAACAGAGTTCTAACATTGGTACTCAGGAAGCGAATTCTGATGCCAATTACAAAAGTTGATTTAGAGGTGGAGGAATCTGAAATTAAAAAAAAAAAAAGTGACCAGATTTGGTGTTATTGCAGAAATGTGGGTGAGATGAAGAAACTGAATCTATGCTGTTAAAAACATTGTTGTCATGAATATTGCTTCATATAGTTGCACACAGGAAAATATTATATAGTAGTGAAAATGAAAGCATTATAGCTATATATTCAATGGTATACATGAATTTTCAACATAGCATATTGATTGAACCAATATAACATCAAGTTGTAGAAGACTATCTACACTATAATGCCATTTACTCAAAGATCAGAAACAACATAAATAAAAGTTGGGGAGCTGTACATATGTGGTAAATCTATATTTTTTAAATGCAAGAAAACAATAAATATGCCCCAAGACCCTCAGTGGATGTCTGAAACTGAAGAGAGCACTCTACCCTATATGCACTATGTTTTCTTTTCCTGTACATACAAACCTATGATAAAGTTTAATTTATAAATTAGGCACAGTTAAGAGATTAACAATAATAATTAAAAATAGGACATTTATAACCATATACTGTAATAAAGTTGTGTGAATAAGTTTGAGACCATTGCTGAGTAATATACAGTTACTTGAACACAAGCACCACCGTCCTGTGGTAGTCCATCTGAGAACAGCTACTAAGTGACGAACAGGTGGGTAGTGTATGCAGCAAGGACGCACTGGGCATGGGTGATTTGTGTCCCGGGATAGATGGAGTGGAGCGACATTTTCATCATCCTACTCAGAACGGCACAGTTTAAAATTTATGAATTGCTTATTTCTGGAATTTTTCATTTAAGATTTACAGACTGAAGTTGACTGTGGATGACTGAGACCACAGAGTGGAACTGGATAAGCAGGGAATACTGTACACCATTCAGAACAGAAGCTGACTCTGGGGGAGGCAGGGAGAAAGCATCGAACGGGACACATCAGCTTGTCCAATGATACCGCACCAGCCGTCTGAGGCAGTAGGTCAACAAGTGTATCTTTTCTTACTGTACTTCTGAACTTACATATCTATTTCACATACACCCCTATCTGATTCGAGTATTACTTTTAATTAAAAAAACACCCTATTTTCTTACAAATACTAGTTTTTGAATATCAATTTTCCCTAAGTAATAAGCAAGCAAGTGATTGAGCAAAGTATCCTTCTCTTCCTTGACTTCTTATTTCATTATTTCAGACTATTCAAGATAAATGTTTCTCTTTATTTTTAAAATGTAATAAGTATAATTTGGAGATGTAAAAATGGCTCCAATGTTGCACAGAAAACAAGAGAGGATTCCTGGGCCCTCTTACATGCTCAGTCCATTGCTTTCTAGTCTCCAACCTTCAGACTTCTGATCCCGAGCTTTTTACACCTGCTCCTATAACATGTACAGTAAGGATGTGCCCAGCAAGCGTATGAAGTATTTGATCAAATAAAACCCAGTACATTATTGGAAAGAAAAAAAAAGCAGGAAATACTGCATCTTGAATTTGCAGATGATGGTTCCAAGGATAAAATGACCTACCTAGGTTAGGCAGGTGGTAAGAGGTGGGGCCTGGTTTTGAACCCAGGTAATCGGAATCCAGAGTCCATGTTTGAAACCACTCTGATAAATGTCCTTGTCTGATTAGCTTTGCAATATCCTCTCCCTTTGGATTTTGGTGAGCTTTAGTCAGATTCAGGTAGAGCCATGCTGTCCACCAGTCCTCAAACAAGACTAGCTTCTCAAGGGAGAAGAAGGTTCAGCTAGTATAAGAAAGAAAAAAAAATGAAGACAATGTTGTGAATGTACTTATCCTGGATTTTCAAAGCCTTTTATTGGGCATACCAAGGTGCTATACAATAGCAAAGAGACTGAGAGAGGGAACTAAGATATGGCTGTGCCATGAAGTGGGTTGTGGGAAGAGGCGACCAAGAGGAGCAGAAGAGGGGTGCCCGAATCATTGTTTTCCCATTGTGAATACTGCAATATAGGGCTCTGTTGGAGCTGGCATGCATCTCCAAAGAGGTATACTAGGAACAGTCTTGGCAAGAAAGAATGGAAGAATGCAAATTCTGAATAGTCTAATCTCTATGGAATAGAGAGTTAACAATGACTCTGTATAAGGAAAACTAGGTTCATTAGGAGCAAATACGAAAGTCATTGATCAGCCAAGCCAGTTGGAATTCATGATTAATATCCAATCCTGGTGAGCAAGAGCTTTGATTCTAGTTCAGACAACCCAGATCACAGGTTAGACTCACCGCTCCCTAGTCAATGCCTGCCTCACTGGCCTAAGTGTTAAATAAATAATGTAGATCCAAGGCTCACAGTGTTATAGACATGCAGTAAGTGTTTACTATATGGTAGATTAATGAAGAAGAAAGAAGTATGGATGCTTGCACTCAGAAAAGATTCTAGACTTTGTGAAATATTATTATTTATAAGCCCGCTTGCTTGGGGCAGAGTGCAAAGTTCACACTCAGTAACATTGCTGGTTTAGGACTTTTCCTCTCCTCCCTGGCTCTGATGGGGCAAAACCACTGGTTAAATGCTTATTAGGTCCTTACTCCTGTGGGAGTCTGATGAGGGCAGGTCAAATAAAGATCAGAATTGAAAGATTCACCAAGGAGAACACTGGGGGGTGGAGGGGGGGGGGCAAGGAAGGTCAGGTAGGTGGAATAACACACGCCTAAAAGGCTGCTCTCATGCCTAAATTATAATTGCTGCTTTTGTTGTTGTTGCAGTTGTTTGTTTAATCTCTTTCCAAATGACAGATGTGGTAGAAATACCTCCTGGGGCTTGGTGGATTGAACATGTCACAGTTTATGAGGGGAGATTATGCTTCCATTTAACTCTACTGATTACCTGCGGTTCAATGTTATTAGGCAAGTTAGGGTAAATTATTGTCGGTGGTAATTTTATTACCTGGGCCTACATTCAGTGTGTCCTTAAAGAATTGGGACCCCTGGGGAATCTGGGTAATAGAAAGAATACTGGTCAGAGAGAGAAAATCTTAGATTCTGGTCCCTCTTGGTTAATGCTCCTGTATTGTAGTTCTAGTGCCTTCCACTGGGAATCAAGATATCAAAAAAGCACTGCCATAATTATAATTATCTAGACTGTGTTAATTGCTTTAATAAGTTATCACAATGGAATAAGAGCTAATAAAAGGGAAAATTAAGGAAGAATAAAGAGAAGGCTTCCTGGAAGAAGTAGTTTTTAAAATGGGACTCAGAGAGTGGATAGCTCTGAAGATGTTCAGACCATTGAGAGCTCTGGAAACAAAGCTAACCACTTGGAATATTCTCCTCTAAAGAGGCAACACTGGGAAAGAAAGATTGAGCAGATCAAGAAACCTAAAATCCTGATTATCTGTGTACCCTTGGGCAAGCCATTTACATTATCTGATATATGTAGGAAGAATGAGAAAATTCAGGACAATTTTTGTTTTATTCAAAGGTCTTGAACAGATGTGCTTCATATGTACAGGTGCATATATGCTCTTGAGATAGGTAGTTACTCTTTCCTTAAGCCATAAATCATCCCTTTAATTGCTGATCAGCTGTCCATCATGGCCAGAAAGTTGTTCGTGCCTGTCAGGTGTCTGCTTCATCCTGTGTAATTAGCTCCTGAGTGTCTCAGTGTATTGGCAGCTATGACCCTGCTAGTAACTTACAGAAAGAGGAGGAATGAGAGGGACAATCAAATGGCCCCTTTGGAAGAAAAAAAACAGAAGAAAAAAAAAACCCACTTATTCTTTCCCAGCTCTCTGGTTTCATCAAAACTTAAGGTGGTGAATTAAGTTTTCTCCGGAAGTAATGCTAGATGAGGCCCATGAATTGTAAGGTGTCAGGATCATAGACAGCATGTACATAAGCACTTCTCTGATTGTGCTGCTGAACACAAGAGGCCGCCTAGAAAACTCTGAAGAGGGAGTGTAGTGCAGGAAAAGAGCCTTGGTGTTAGGGTCAGTGGACTTGCATCTGAGTCCCAGGTTTGCTCCAAAATCATGCACAACTCTGATAAATTACTTATCTCCATGGAGGTTCTTCTACTTGAATAGTGGTCACAAGGATGTTTATAATGCAAAATTCTAGGATACATTAATGAGATAATCAGTGTAAAGATGCTGATAAAGCATTTGTCATAAACATGAATAATTAGTGTTGAGAAACAATGGTTGGTTTAGGTTTTCTGAGTCTAAGAAACAATGACTGGATTTAAAGCAGATGGTTGAGACAAAGGATAATTTTAAGGGGAACTGTGAGTGATCTTCCAGCCTTAATGACACACTAGAATAAGAATTTCATGAAATTCAAGTGTAAGGCGGGTCTTTGGATTTCAGAGCAGGAATCTGTAATTCCTTTCTCTGGCACATGGTGATTGCTCCAAGTTTCTTTCCTACTTCTTGTCTCTTTAGACCTTTTCTCCACACCCATGGTTTCTGCCTGCACCATTTTAATTACTCAGCTCTGTCACTCAATAGCCGCTGCCCCATGGCTGGTCTTTCTGCACCAAGTTGCACCTTCCATTTATTTATTCATTTGGGTATTCAACCATTATGCAACATAAATTGTCCATATTAAAATGCCAGCCATACTGATGATAGAGTGGTGTCACAGACGGATACCAACCTCTGCCTGGGAGAACTCTGCACTCCAGTTGGGAGAGATAAACAGCAAATAACCTGTTATTATATCAGAAGATAATTCACACAAAGGATAAAAATCAAGCAGAGGCAGGGGATGAGAAGTTACCTCAGTGGGAAGTGGGTGCTTGCAATTTTTAACAGAGTTGTCAGAGCAGGCCTTGCTGAGAAGGTGACATTAGATCAAAGGCCTTCAGTAGGACAGAGAGTCAAATATGGACAAGAAGAACATTCTAGAAAGAGGAGCTCATGGGAAGGCCATTGCATGGGGATAGATGTTGGAAATATTAAGGATCAAAAAAGAGGCCCAGACCTTGGAATGAGATGAATGGGAAAGCAATAATAGTACAGAATAATGTGAAGGAGGTAAGGCAGAAACCCTGGTAGTATAAAGCTTTGCACACTGTTTTAAGAACTTTGCTTTACTTGGAGTGGGGTAAGAAGCTATTGAACAGAGGAGTGATGTTCTGGCTGCTGTGAAGAAAACAGATCTATATGAGACCAAAACAAATACAATGAAATACTTTAAATGAGAAATGCCAATGGTTACAGTATAATAGTAGCAGAAGGGGTGGTGATAAGTGATTGGCACATTGGAAGTAATTGCCTCTAACTTTTGGTGATGAATTGGCTGTAGGCCTGAACCTTCCGCCTCTTTATTTTTTTCTACACCCCAATATTTATATTTAACAGTGGATGTCTTTCCCCTTGTGTTTACTTCCCAAATCACAATATCTCCATGTGAGTTCATCTGTTCTTGACACTGGCAAATGCACAGCACAGTTCAGTAGCTTTGAGTGTGGCACTGGTGTCATGCTGCCAGGGTTCAGAGCAAAGAGCTTATTAATTGTATATTCTTGGGCAAGTTGCCTCATTACTCTGATCGCTCGGCTTAGAATTAATATTTGTGCACATTTCACAGAGCTACGTATTGTTTAAAATAAATAAGATAATGCACTTGAGTGGCTCAGCACAGACCCACATTAATTTCTAAAAATATTTATTAATACAATTTATTATTGTTGCTAGTAGTAACAGTATCCATTTCTTGGATGAGTAGATGAATGAATGCATATGAAGGGATGATGAAATATCCAATGACATCTCTGTAAAAAGCCACTTTTCTTTGATGAGGATTTATTGTTCTCTGATCTGCTTTGGCAGCCAAGCTAAAAGGGTGGGGATCCCGATTTCAAACTATACCCCCTGGGTTATCTCAATAGAATGACTGAACCAGAGAAAATGGCCAATAATGTTAAGAATAGAGTCCATCTAACAGAAATGGCTGCAGCTGCAAGATCATCAGCCCTGTGAATTATGTACACTATTGTTGATATAGAACCCACCTCTATAATTTTAAAATTAATTTAGTCTAATTACCCCCACTTAATAAGATAACTTGTCAGTTTTCACCACTCCCATAACCTCCTGCATTTCCGTCCCTTTTTAGCCTAAATTATCCTCTTCAAGCTTGTTTTGAATATATTGCAAAAAAAATCCTTGGAGGTATAATTAACTTTTTCATTCAGAATCCTAATTTCCTCTCCAGCTCTGTTGCTGCAGTATTTAAACTATTTATTATGCAAACTTGCATTATATGAATTATGAATTATGTACAAATCTCTGGATGCAAGCTCTGTTATAATCATGGTTTCTTGGTGCCTTTTTAGTTCAAGGTAAGCAAAATGTGGGCAAAATGAATGTTGTAATTTATAAATGGATTTATATTTAAGACTAAGCTTTTGAAGAGTGATTTCTCTATGTCAGTTATTATTTTTTTAAATCATCTTTAAACTCCTTAACTAGTTTTTATCTATTTTATTTGATGTTGAAAATGATGATTTTGTGTACCTATTTCTTTAAAAATCTAATAAATACAAGTAGGTATTATTCTTGCATTCATTCATTCATTGATTCATTCACTCACTCTCATTTTTCAAATATTCATTGGGAAACTAATGTCAACTCAATAAGATATAGAATTAAAACAATAAATGTAATGTGCTTAGTCTCAACTCTTAAGGAGCTTACACTTTAGCAGAAGATACAGGCATTTTAGACAACTACAATACAGCCTGATAATGTGCTGTGATGAAGAGAAACAGGCAAAGTTGGAAGACAGACTGAGGGTGGTCAGGACAGGCAAGTGTCCTAGAAAATTTTATGTGCAAGTTGAGAATAAGCTGTAGGAACCAGTTGGGCAAATGGAGAGAGAAAGCATTTATTTCTGTGTATGTGTGTATATGTGGGAAAGAGTGGGGGAGATTGAGTGGGAGACAGGATGGGTATGGCAAAAGGCAAGATAGAATATGAGCCATTCAAAGACTGAAAATACACACACAAAAACAAACAAACAAAAAAACAAACAAACCTCAGTATGGTTAAAATGTAGAGACTGAATTGGAGCAAGAAATGAGGCCAAGAAAAGTAAGCAACTGATAGCCATATGCTTACACCTAATACATATCAAAATATTCATGGAATCCAACCTGTCTTTCTAAAGGCAATATGGTAAAAGATCACTAGACCAAATGCAAGAATCAGGAATGGCTAACATTTTTATTATCTGGTAACACAATGTAATCAGGCAGGTGACATGAGTGTATATCCAGCAGCAGAACAACTAGGGTGGGGAAGGGAAACCTGAAACTACTTATTTGTGTGTCTTATGAAAGTTATGTGACTTCTCTGAGGCTCAGCTTCCTTGTTTGTTTTACAGAGAAGGTACTGGTACTAGTCTCCTGTTAATAGTTGAAACAAACAAACAAACAGAGGATTTTATTTTGGTCTTAAAGTTCAAATGGGACATCCATATCCCCAATACACTTTCAGTGTCATTTTCTGCCAACCCCTACCAATTTGTCTCTGAAGTTGGGAATGAATAGTACCCTCACTTTGCTTAAACATGCTGGAAGTACTGTTCTGAGTGATTTGCATCTATTAGATTATTTAAACTTTACCACCAACTATAAGGCAGGCACTATTAAATTCTCATCATTTTACAGATAAGAAAGGAGTCATGGAGAGTTCAAATAATTTGCCTAAAGTCTGTGGTATCTGTATTTTGAACCCCACTGTCTGGATCTGCAGCACCCCTACTTCACCATCATAGAATAAACCTCTTTGGAACAGAAATACATAAAACACATCAATACTATGGTCTGTACTGAATGCACAGTTATTGCATTTTCCTGAGACATAACTGACATATAACTCCATATAAGCTTAAGGTGTACCATGTGATGATTTCATACACTTATTTATTGTGAAATGATTATCACAGTTGTGTTAGCATCTTCATCGTCTCACATAACTATCATTTCTTTTTTATGATAAGAACATTTAAGATTACCCTCTTACCAACTTTCAAGTACAATGGTATACCCTATAATCATAATGCTGTACAGTGGATTCCCCAGAATGTATTCCTTTACTTTTTGTTGTTGTTGTTGTTGTTGTTGTTTTTGGTTAATACTCAATCAAGGATAATTTTCCACTGATTTTCAGAGAAAATGGCAAGGAGAGGGAGAGACACAAGGAGAGAAACATCCATGTGAGAGAGACACATGGATTGGTTGCCTCCCACTCATGCCCAAACTGGGGTCTGGGATCTGGAGCCTGCAAGCGAGATATGTGCCCTTGACAGGAATAGAACCTGGGACCCTTCCATCCATGGGTTGATGCTCTATCCACTGAGCCAAATAGGCTACGGCCTTATTCCTCTTCTCATTGGAAGTTTGTACCCTTTGACCAACATCTCCTCATTTTTCCCATTCTCCAGCCTTTGGGAACTGCCATTTTAGTCACTGGTTTTGTTGTTTGTTTGTTTTTTATAAGATTGTTTTTTTTTTCAGATTTCACATGTAAGTTATATCACTCAATATTTATCTTTGTCTGACTTATTTCACTTAGTATAATGCACTCAAGATTAATGCATGTTGTCACAAATGACAGCATTTCCTTCTTCCTCATGGATGAATAATATTCCATTGTATTTGCATATATATATTTATGTCTATCTATACATATACCTTATCTATCTATCTATCTATTTATCTATCATCTATCTATCATCTTATACATTTATCTATTCATCTGTAGACAGACACTTAAATTGGTTTCATATCTTGACTATTGTGAATAATGCTACAATAAACATGAAAGTATGGATATCTCTTTGAGATCTGTATTTCATTTCCTTTGGATATATACTCAAAAGTGGGATTGCTAGAGCATATGGTAGTTCAAGTTTGAGGTTTTTCAGGAACCTCCTGCATTACTTTACATTTCCACACGCAGTGCACAGGGTTACCTTGTCGCTGTACCCTGGCCCAAACTTCTCTCTTGTCTTTTTTATAATAGCCATTCTAAAAGGTATGAGGTGATATTTCACTGCAGTTTTGATTTACAATTCCCTGAGGATTAGTGATTTTGAGCATCTCTTCATGTAATTGTTGCCAATTATATATATTCTTCAGAAATATTTATTTAATCTGCTCATTTTTTTTATTGGATTTGTTTTGTTTTTGCTAGTGAGTTACATGAGTTCCTTATATTTTGGGGGTATTAATCCCTTATCACATATATAATTTGTAAATATTTTCTCCCATTCTAGAGGTTGCCTTTTCACTTTGTTGGTTATTTCTTTTGCTGTGCAGATGTCATTTAGTTTGATACAGTCCTACTTATTAATTTTTGCTTGTGATTTTGGTGTCATTTCTATTTATTTATTTATTTATGTATTTATTGCCAAAACCAATGTCAAGGAGCTTTTGCCCTGTTTTCTTTCAGGAGTCTCACAGCTTCAGGACTAACATTTAAGTATTAAACCTATCTTTTTTATAGTAAAGGCGGAAATTTATTGAAGAACAAGTACAGACTCCCATGTGGGGAGGGGGAAAGAATCCCCTATTAAACCTATTTTGAGTTAACTTTTGTGAATGGTAGAAGATATGATTCCAATTTTACCCATTGCATATGATGATCTCACTTTCCCAAGCAAGATCTTTTATTGAAAAAGACTACCCTTTCTTTGTTGAGTATTCTTTGCTTCCTTGTCAATATTAGTTTACCTGCAATTGTGAGGGTTTATTTCTAGGTTCTCAGTTCTGCTCTCAGTTCTCAGTTGGCTTTTGTGTTTATTTTTATGCCAGTAGCAAACTGTTTCTATTACTTTAGCTTTGTAGTATGTAGTTTGAATTGAATTTAGGAAGTGCAATGCCTCCAGCTTTGTCCTTCTTTCTCAAGGTTGCTTTGGCTACTCAAGAACTTTTGTACTTACATTCAAATTTTAGCCTCCCTTTCATTATCCCAAAGTTTGTGGTCTCTCAGTGGTCTTTGATTGGGGCTGGCTTTTTGCATGTGCTCACTAGCTATCTGATGATGCTCAGCTCCTGCTGCCATTGGAATCTCATGCAGAGAGCCAGTCACAGAGGTCATGGATGTGTGGATGACGTGCAAGGGTGCATGGAGGACTGGGAGTGGCCTTGGGTCAGTTGGAGGATCCTTGGATGAGGCATCCTCAGTAACTTGTGGGTTGGTTTCTTGATGGGAGTCTGCAATTCTTTAATAGGATCCATGTCAGAATTCTATCAGCCACTCTCCTAGCCTTTTCCTGCCTCTCACACTTCAGGATTTGGCAAGAGAGAAATGGGTCTCTTTGACAATGTTTCCCAGAGCTGGGGAAGCTGGGTGCTCCCTCACATACTTTTCCTTTTCCAGCAGGAAAAAACATGGCTGAGACGATCTCACCTGACACTTAGCTGCTCTGCCTCAGGGGTGGTGTGAAGCAAGTAAAGTTAAACTGTTCCTCTTACCCTCTCTAGTGCAAAGAAACCTGTTTGTTTGTTTGTTTGTTTGTTTATTTATTCCAATGGTGTGCTTGAATGTCTCCACTGGAAACCTGGATTCCATAAAGGTTCTCATGGCTGGGTGATTGGCTAAGTGAGTTCTCTAGGGGCCTAGGACCACAGCTGAGAGAGATGGGAGCTTATTCTCAGGCCTCTGCAGGGTCCACAGACAGGCCAAGGTCTGTATGCCTGTGATCCAATCCTTAGGTCTGTGAGACTCTTTCTGGGATCCAGAGCTTGTGGGGCTGGATCTCACAGCTCCCATGAAGGCACTTTTGTCTTGGAATGGATGCCAAATCAATGCCATGTGGGGACATCACTCCCAGTGATGGCACTTTCATGTGGTTCTTCATGATTTCAGAGAGTGCCCCAGTTGATCAGTGCAGGAACCTACTGTATGACACAGAGAAAAGGCTTCTGGATAGTCTTTTCAAGAAAGATACATAAAGAAAGATACATCCCACTTCACCTTCATGTACAAAATAGAAAGGAGCGCCGAAACCGGTTTGGCTCAGTGGTAAAGCGTCGGTCTGCGGACTGAAAGGTCCCAGGTTTGATTCTGGTTAGGGGCATGTACGTTGGTTGCCAGCACATCCCCGGTAGGGGGTGTGCAAGAGGCAGCTAGTTGATGTTTCTCCCTCATCGACATTTCTAGCTCTCTAGCTCTCTCCCTTCCTCTCTGTAAAAAATCAATAAAATATATTAAAAAAAAAAAAAAGAGCATCCCAGTGAGACAGGAAACAGCTCAACTGGGAGTCATGGAACTTGAGTCATGATTTTAAGAACTCAGTGGTTTATCCTAAGTGACTTCAGAAAGTTTCTTTCTCATCTAGAGACTTAGTTTGCACCACTGAAAAACAAACAGATGATTAGAACTGACCACTCAGGCTAATTTCAGGGTGAACAGTTTACTCTAAAATCTTCGAATGAGTAGCCCAACTACAAAGGTAAATTCTTTTCTTCTTGAAGTGATATCTTAAACTTAATATTGAAGAAAACATTTCTTGGCAACTTGCCTAATAACACTGAAGGCAATTAAAATGGAAGTTTTGTGTGTGTTTTTTCTTCTTGAAATCACATTTTATTGCACCAGCTGTGGAGTTTATTTGTTTGCTCAAGTTTGCCCAGTTGGAGTTAATATCTCTTTTCTTTATATCCCTATTGCACTTCTTCAGCCCCCTTGTTATAACATTTATAACAGCCTGCCTAATATTAACATAGTCGTGTACATGCCTGTCTTGCCCCTTGAATTAAAGCCCCCTCAAGGCAGAGATTGCTCTAATTATCTCTTTCTCTCCCACTGTGCCTAGCATTGTGCCCAGCATGTCATGAGGACTCAGTGAATATTCATTAACTCAAATGAACTCATATTTCTGAAACTTGACTTGTTTTAATTTTGGAAATTATTTTATCTGTTTTTTTTCCTGTTAATATTTTCCTTATAATAGTAGAAATCACCTTGCATTTTACAAAAGCTTTGCCATGGAATTTACTTTTTCTTAATTGTTCAAATCGATATAAAAATAGAACAAAATTTCAAAATGAGATCAAAAGACAATGGTCATGATTAGCTTACTCTACAGTAGCAGCAGCAGCAAAAACAATAAAAAAATAGCTAACACTGCAAAATACATACAAACATGTATATGAATCTCTTAGGTTTTCTCATGGATAAATTAAGTGGTATTTTAATATCTTCAAATGTGTCTACATGATTGGATACTGACCAGTTCCTATAATGGGACAGATTATATTGATTATATATTATAGTATGGATTGAAACACACATTCAAACTTAAACGTTTAGGGTAATATATAGTCCTGTATTTAATTTTTTCACCTATAATACATGGATAATAATGCCTTCTCCAAAAAGTTAGTCTAAGATTAAATATGATGATTTTTATATAATTTCTACAAAGTAATAAGAGAACTTATGTTAAGAATCTTAGAAGTAATAAACATTATAAAGGGATGATTGTTAATGACATGTAGTAATTCACCCTTTATCTTGCTCTTAAGAGAAAACCTTCCTCTTCCTCTCTCTTTCATACACACAAACACACACACACACACACACACACACACACACTCACACACACAATTGGTGAGAAATGTCCATAAGAATATGCATAACTGTGGAAAGAGAGAATGATGCTTAAATAACATATAATGATGAGAAGCATATGAGTACTTAACAGTCATACATTTCACCAAAATCTCCTGACTAGGCTTTGGCGAGATTACAGGTACTCTGTTTTCAGAACTGATCTGGTTTTTATCATGACTTATTAACTCCAAACTAAGCCCTGAGTGGATTCTGGAAAAATGGTGTCTTGAACCTGCTATTGGGGTGAGACAAGCCAGTATGCAGGATGTGAAAATGTTGTCAAGCCTTTGCTTCTGACATAATGGAATGTGAAAAAGAGCTTCCCCTTTAAGTCAAAAGATTAGTAGGCAATCCTGGTGAGAAACTGACACATCACAACTCTTGGACCTTTAGAGAAGAAAGTTCATGTAGATTACAGTAACTCTGTTCTGTCTGCTGAAATACACAGAGAGGACTTGAAGTAGGCAGGTAGTTGAGACCCAGGAAGAGAGATGTACCTATTGCATCATCAGGGCATTGAACTACCAGCTGCAACTCTACAACATCAGATATTTCTGTACTTCCCCCCCATATATATTGTAATTTTTATACTTTTTTAAAACTATGAACCATTGAAATATTATTGAATGATATAAAATAAAATATGCCAAAAAGAAAGATATGCTTTGAAGATTTAACACTGTAAAGGGTCACTTTTCCAATAATTAATATAAATGAGAGGAGGGGAAGATAAACAGATAAATGTATGAGAGAGAGAGGGAGGGAGGGTGGGAGGGAGAAGAAGAGAGAGAGAGACAGAGAGAGGGAGAGAGGGAGTGAGGGAGAGACAGTGAGAGAATATAGTCATAAGTAAAGGTAAAAATATAGGAGAGCTAATACACAAATATTAGAAGTCTCAAAGGAAAAAAACAAATGAATAGAGAGAAAACGTTAATTAATAGAAACTATTAATAAGTAGGATTTATTCTTTGATTATAAGGTTAATTTGAACATATCAACATAACTCTCTATATCACCATATTAGAAAAATTGCAAAAAGTTGCAGAAAAGAAAGTAGCTGACAATATTAAAAGATTATACAAAGCCATTTAATAAATAAATAAAAATGCTTAAGGAAATATAGTTAAATAAGAATTGAATAAGGCTATTTAATGTAATAAATATCAGAAAATTAAAAGAAATAAATGCTATCACATTATATTAAAACATAGAAGCCCAGCCAGAGTGGCTTAGTGGTTGGAGGTCAAGGTTCAGTTCCTGGTTAGGGCATGTAGGAGGCAGCCAATCAATGATTCTCTCTCATCATTGATGTTTCTATCTTTTTCTCCCTCTCCCTCCATCTCTGAAAGCAATAAAAATATATTTGAAAAAATAAAATATGTCTTAGATGTTCTAGTATATATAGAAAAGCAGGATATTTAAATAATTTTGTTAAATATCTGAGAAGAAAATATTCAAAACTTTTTTCTTTAACAGGTTGTATATAGCGAGAATGCATTGTTTTTGGTAGAAGACACTTATAGAAATAATAAGAAATTTATTATTTTATTCCTATAAAATTTTATAGTTGGTGACATACAAAAAATATAAAAAATAAAATATATTTTCTCTATTCTAGTAACAACCTATTAAAAGAGAAATAGAGAAATAAAAATAGCCACAAAATTTTAGAAATAAATTTAACATTAAAGAAACAGGAACCATAAAATCCTACACTATATTATAAATAATACACAATTAAACCTGACAAAAATAATGGCATAATTTTAGATGGAGAGATCTAATACTGCAAGAACAATTTATTTGTTCTTAATATAAAAATTAAGTTCATTACAGTTTAGAATAACACATGTAAGATTTATCTATATAAACTTATATCTGAACATATACATATCTATACACTCTTTGTTGAGGAAAGAAAATAGTTTGATAAAATGTTCTTAAAGATCACAGAAAGTTTAAAGAATATCCAAGAGAAGTGTCAAAATCAGAAGAGTGAAAGTTGACTTGCTTTGCTATTCAAACATGCTACAACAGCCCTGTGTTCAACTCCATGTAGAAGTTAAATGATAATATAAAGTAAATCAGTCTCTGAGGAGTCTGATAAGAGCTGAAATATTCTAGCACATTATCCAGCCACACAAGCTTTGCCAAGCACACTCCTGTTTAAGGGTTTTTCTATTGGCCATTTCCTCTGTTTCAAATGCTCTGCTGTTAGGTATACACATACATTGTTCTGAAGCATCATTCACATTTCTGTTCAAATGTTATTTTACAAAAGAAGAAATTTCTGGGCCCTCTATTAAGAGAGCATTCTTCTATACTCTATCCTCTTCTTTATTTTATTACCATTGATCATTAATTGTTTGACGGACTGTTGATTGATTGAATTAGTTGGTTATTTTTCTGCTTTCCTCTTTTAGAATGTGAACTCCAGAAAAGAGAGGACTTTATTTTGTTCCGTGCTATAACTCCGGAAGTTAGAAAATCACAGAGCAGAAAGTATACATTCTAAGTCCAAAAAGAGGTCACAATATTTATATGAGAATTAAAAATATAACAAAGGCAGCATTTCAATGTGGGGTAAAAGAATGACTAAACTAAATAAAGCTAGCACAACTGGCTACCCATCTGGAGGAAAATTAAGTTGGAGCCTTCTCACATCATAGAAAAAATAAATTCCAGATGGCTTAGAACCTTAAATACAAAAATAAATGATTAAACAAATAAAACAAAAGTATCATCAATATTCTAAACATAGAAATAACTTTCATAACAAATAAAGAAAAGAGAGGAGATTAAAAAAATTCTTTCTTGTATAAGATTAAGAATCTATATTTTAATTTACATAAATAATTTTATATATATTCTATATAAATTATAGTATAATGATCATCATATATAATAAAAGCCTAATGTGCTAAGTATCTCATCAACTAGTCGGTCATTCAACCAATGAAAGCATAATATGCTAAGGCCACTCAACTGCTCGCTATGACATGCACTGACTACTGGGAGCAGATGCTCCTACAAGTAGGTTAGCTTGCTGCTGGGGTCCGACAGATAGGACTGAGCGAGTAGGCTGGACATACCTGGAGCCCTCCTGTGTTCTACCCCTGGCTGGCCAATCTCCCATGTCTCTCCCCGGCCCTGATGATGCATTGATAGGGTTCCTCAGTCTGGCCTACACCCTCTAGCAATCTGGGACCCCTTCGGGGATGTTTTGGCCTGATCCCACAGGCCAGGCTGAGGGATCCCACTGGTGCATGAATTCGTGCACCAGACCTCAAGTATGTGTGTGTGTGTGTGTGTGTGTGTGTGTGTGTGACTATAATAAATAGCCAAACAATAAGCTAGGGAAATGTAAAATATCAATCTCATTACACAAAATAAGCCTTAATTTTTGAAAATTCAAAGAAAAAATACCTAAAAAAATGGAAATAGTCATATATATCAAATGTAAATAGTGAATGAAAATATACAGAGATATTCATATTCTATAATGAAGAAAGTAAAATTTCTAGGTATAATGAGATCTACATTATATCCACCAAATTGGCAAAACTTAATGTGTGATAATATTTTTTTAGTGGAGGAGTAGGGTAAAAATGCTTTCATATGTTGTTTGTATAAATTTGCCTTGCTATGGAACTACTGTAGAGAAATTTTGCAACACCTATTCAAATTGAACATTCATATTCTATATTAGTCAGCTTTAGTTTCAATAACAAGGAAGCCCCAACCACAGTTACCTATAACAACAACCATGTATTTACTAGGCCTATGGACCATCTGTAGCTCTGCCAAATTTATTTGGAATTTTCTCTCACTTTGGGAACCAGGCTCAAGAAACAAGCATTATTGAGGGTCTCTTCTCATAATATGGAAAAACTCGAGAAAGCTTGCAGGATTTGCCTCTTAAGTCTCATTCCTTTGATCATAGCAAGTCCAAAATCAGTGGGGTGGAAAAATGCACTCAAACCCATGGTGCAGTGCAGTGAGAAAGAAAGCAAATATTGGCTGAGGAAAAGAGAATCTATAGCACTATACAACCCAGAATTTCTATTCCAATAAATTCATCATTTGGACATTAAATATGAACATCTCTATGAAAGGCTGACTAATCCAACCCCACACACCTATATGATGTCCAGGTTCCTAATCTGACCCTGTGGCTCTGTTATCTTACATGGTATAAGGAACTTTGCAGATGTGACTGAGTTAAGGGTCTTCCAATGGGAAGATTATCCTGGATTATCTATGCAGGCTAAATATATTAGATTATCATACAGGGTGGGGCAAAAGTAGGTTTACAGTTGTTTGTAGGTAAAATAATATAATAATCAATAAATAATAATATAAGAATAAACTGTTTCCAATATCCAGAACTGTAAACCTCCTTTTGCCCCACCATATATTTCTGTACATTCTCAAAATGACAACATTTTAGAGGTGGGTAACAGGTTTATGGTTGGTAGGAGTTAGCAACAGGGAGAGGAAAAGGGGGAAGGGAGTGACTATAAAAGGGTGACTCTTACTGGTGTAGCAATTATATGCATCTATGAATGTGATAAAAACTCAGTGAACTATATACACACAGAGCAATGCACATAAGACTGGTGGAAACAGAATCGTGTCTGTGGACTGTACCACAATCAATTCCTAGAATTTGATATACTACAGCTACAATTATGTATTAGAACATAATGTGATCCTATAATATATTTGTTTTTTATATTTACATTTTCTACCTTTGAATTAGAATGTAAAGTTATTTTGTATTAATACAAACCATATCTGTAAGTTTTATTCTTTGTCTAGATGTTGAACAACTCAGGATCGTCTTTTACTTCTATGTCTTGACAGCTTATTGAGGAATAATTGATATACAAAATTGCACATATTTAGTGTATATATTTTCATGGGTTTCAACATACACATATTGAAACCATCCATGAAACCATCACCACATCAGGATAATAAACATCCATCATCTCCAGAAGATTGCAACTGCCTGTTCTTTGTGGCAAGAACACTTAACTTGACATCTATCCTCCTAACAAAATTTTAAGTGCACGGTATGATATTGCTAACGATTGGCATTATGCTGTACAGCAGATCTAAAGAACTTATTCATCTCGCACAACTGAAGCTTTATATGTACACCATCTTCCTGGCTCCCTCTTCCCACTCCCTGACCACCATTCTACTCTGCCCTTTTATGAGTTTCACTATTTGAAACACTTCATATGAGTAGAGTCATCCAGCATTTGTCCTTCTGTGCTACCTTATTTCACTTAGCACAATCTCAAAATTGTAAAAGTATTCAATCCGATGAGCATGTATTGGATGTTCACTAACATGATGATAAGGACTTGTGATTCATGGGTCTGTGAGTCAGCATGGTCACTCCTGGGCTGCCTCATTCCTCCTTTGTTAAAGATAAAATATTTACAAGTTTTCATTGTGATTAAGGTGCCAGTAAACATTTCAGTACATAAAACATTCTCTAGGTTTAAGATTATTATCTCAGGATATGTCTCCAGAAGTAAAATTCCTGGGTCAAAGGGGCAATAAAAACTTTTAAGACCTTTGATATCTATGGCCAAACAAAATGAGATGAAGTTTACAAGTCATTCTGAAAGATTGGCAGCTTCCAGGATACAGTCAATCACTGTGACCTTGATGCAAAATATATTTGCTACAGCAACAAATAGACATTTTTTTCTTCTTTTAGAACTTACCCTATAGATGAGACTGAAGCCAAACTATCTTGTCAACAAAAGGGGAGAGATTTTAATGTGTATTTGGGGTTTATTATGTTTCAAATATTACTTTACATTTGCTCTTTCATTTATCACACATATAAGAGCCTCAACATATCAATACTTGACTATTATAAAAACTTTTGCATGTAGAAAAGGCTATAGTTTATTTAGTGTGTCCATTTGCATGATTTCATTTATGACTAGCAAATCTTGTCAATCTAAGAATGTGTTTTCATTTGTCTGTTTTTCCCTGAATTTTTGTTGAATAAACCTGTGAATGACGTTTCAGAACAGTATTAAAAAATAGCACTAAATTGTGATTTACATTTTAAAAAGGAGAAAAGTAAAGAAAGTCAGTGAGAATGTTTTAAGGGAAATTTATGAAAGCATTTGAAGCTTTGAAAGGTGATTTTCCCTCCTCCTCAAAAATTTCCAACAAAAGCTCAATTTGGTACTTCTCCTTCATGCTTGTGTCCCTTTAATTTTACGGGACCTTAGCTTGCCTTCCTCTCTGATATAGCAATGAAAGGGAAATGCAGACAATGGAACTACACTGATCTGAAATGCTTCCTTCTCTCTTTCTCCTCCCACCTCCTCCTCACCACCAGATATCCATCCCAGAAATGCCATTCTTTCTCATGATGGGGTCCCATTCTTGCAGCTAACACTGGCAGCTACTCTATAAGGATACATGTGCACAATAAAACAATTCTTTGATTTAAAAGATCCATTTAAAGAACATAGATTTCTTTAAAAAGAAGAAAATTGCATCTCAGGGATAAATAGCAGTCAACTTCTGTCCAGGATAGTGGCAATCAGATGTAAATAAAAATCATTGAATGAAATCATTGAAATACTTCCACTGGAAGAACAAATAGTGTCTGGTCTGTTCAGACTGTGAGCTGTTAAAGAGTAGAGAATGAACAGCTGGTTACTAACTAGCTAGTTGGTGCTATGGAGAGAGAAGGTATGGAGTGATGAAAGCAATAATCATAGCTTCCTATTTGTATGAAATATGCACTTTGCTGGCTTTAAAATGCATCCGTAAACAAAGTCTCACAAAAACCCTAAGTCATTTGGCAAGTGACCGGACTCTGAGAACTGTTTTCTTGCTCAAAGTAACTTAGTTAGCTAATACCAGAGCCTGAATTTGATCTAGGTTTTGTACATCCAAATGCACATTTTTCTTTGCCCCCACTGCGCCATAAAAAAAAAAAAATTCCTGAAGGGTGATACTATTTATGCAGGGGCCTGCATTACCCATGAACTACCCACCATGATCTTTGTTGAGTCGGGGGAAATGCAGCCAGAGCTACAGAGCAGGAATGGAAGATTAGAGAGAAACATATGTCCTTCTGATTTTCATAAAAATCAGTTTCACAAAATGCAAACTGATGGTTTAAACACCCACCCCCAGCACAATTCTAGAACGGTGAGTTAATGGAAAGGTTGGGAGGTCCCTGGGAGAGCTAAGAGGCCTTATCCATCCCGTTATCCTCAGTTATTTTGGGCTGGGTTTGGCAGTTATTAGAGGGAAAGCACTGATCCCTCAAGGTGAACGCAGCTTTACTGGGCAAAACTCCTGGGGTGCTCTGAGAGGGCCATAACTTTCTCAGAGTCTTCATCAATCACCTCTAATTACTTCTTACATAAAGAAATGGAGGATGCTTGCTGGACAAATGGCTTTGGGAGACGTCTCTTGCACCCAACCCCTCCGTATTCATTGCTACTTTTCATAAAGGAATTTTGGAGCTGCCACTGTGTTAAACTGATCTCATTTTCTCCTATATTAGGTTTACTAGATCAGAGAGAGCTAGTAGATAAGATGTATCTGGACCGCAGCAAGACATTTGTGAAGTGTCTCTCCCCATATCCACATGGGAAAGGCCAGTATAATTAGAAGAACTAGTTGTTGGTTGAATGATTTTATCCAAATAAACGCATATGAATCCAGAGTGAAATTTCTAGGTGGGAGCCTTCAGAAGGGAGAGGGAGCAAGCCTCTCTCTCTCTCTCTCTCTCTCTCTCTCTCTCTCTCTCTCTCTCTCTCTCTCTCTCTCTCTCTCTCTCTCTCTCTCTCTCTCTCTCTCTCTTTCTTTTTTGTCTTTGTTTTTTTGTTTGTTTCAACCATAATAATTTTAATGGACATTTTAGTCTGACCATGAAATACCTCTCCCCACTTGGGGACATGCCATGTAATTTTAGGAGGACAGTCAATCATGTTATTTCCACTCTGCTAGCTTCTTGTATTGACATAGGATCCAGGCTGGACAGTGGGAAGAACCTGGAATTCCTGTCCCTTGTTCCCAAGTCTGTGCTACTTTCCTTGCTGTCCTCTTAGTCCACCAGGTCAAGCATTCTTGTTATTTTCAAAGAAAGAACCTGGAGGGAGGGGGTGTGCAAAGCTCTTTACTTTTACTCAAGGTCACATATTAAAGTTCTTGAAAATAGATTCATATCCTGTGACATTTTGTTTTCTGAGTTCTTTACTCATGGTCAACATTTCCATTAGGCACAATAGGCATAGTGCCTCTGATCCATGATACTTTTAGGGAACCATAAAAAGATAAATAGTTCTGGTTTATTTTAAAATCAGAAAAAAATACTATATAATAAAAGCCTAATATGCAAATATAATAGTTCAACCTGGGGTTTAACTACTCTCTATGATGTGGGCTGACCACCAGGGGGTGGCCCAGAATATGGTGGGCATCAGTAAGACGGTGCTGGCAACAGGCAGCAGTAGAGGTGCCTGGCCCTCATGGGCCCCACTGGGAGCAGGACTGTGGCAGGAGGGTGGAAGAGGTGAGTGGGTGGTGCCAGGATAAGGTGGGTGAGAGCAGGGGCCCAATCACCCCACTGATTGCCCAGCAGATGGTGACCAGTAGCCAGCAGGCCTTGATCACCTGATTGGGGCAGGCCCAGGCTGGGACAGGAACTGGGGGTGGGGCTGTGGTGCCCCAGAGTGGGGGTTGCCAACTCTCACCAGCTACCTGGGGTGCTGGGGTGATGAGGCCAGAGCTTGCTCTCCCTCTGATAATCTCCCCTGAGATGCCAGGGTTCATGTGCCAGGGAAGATCCTGTGCTCTAGAGTCAGGCTCCCTTAAGGAGCCTGCCCTGTACTCACATGGCCTCTTCCAGTTGAGCTTGGCCACATCTGCAGGGGCCAGTTGGGCTCCCCATGGGTTTGCTCAGGAGCCAGTCTGTGAGGCTGACCAGGAGAGAGGGCACTGCCTGCCTGGCTCCAATATGGCACTACTGAGTGGCCGAGTCCCATGCTGCACCCAGCCTATAGTGTCTAAGGACACTCACTGCATCTCCTGTGGGGACTCAGGTGCTGTGACTCAGGTGGAGGGGGGCGCACAGAGATCTGGGGACCTAGGTGTTGCTCACGGCCCAGAGGTCAGCTGAGATCTGCCCTTCCATGCCAGATAATTATGCTTGGATCATCGGCCAGGCCTAGGGACTGCACCCATGCAGGAATGCAGGAATTTCATGCACTGGGCCTCTAGTATAATAATAATAATAATAACAACAACAACAACAACAACAACAATAACAATGAATGTATAATAATGAATTCAGACTGGATTTTTCCACTTTTAGACCAATATAGTCATAAAATATATTTCTTTAAAGATTTTATTGGGACATGGGACCCAGAGTGACATAAGTGCCTGGGCCCACATGAGGCAGAATGCAGGCCTGTCTTCACAGCATCTGTTTTGGCTCCTCCCCTAGCAGGGTACAAGGCAGAAGAGGAAGTGTGTGCTTAATGAGGGGTGGACATCAGAAACAAAGACTGGAGCCCTGGGAAATATCCCGGACAGAATAGAGCAACAAAAGCTGTCATGAAGGCGCTGCAAAGTGGCTAACTCATGCAGCAGTTTACCTGGATGAAACTTCCGCCGTTCTTTTTGATAAGCGCATTGAAGGGACCTCTGTCTTCCCTAATTCCCACGTAGGCACTTGTGGGAATTCACCAATGTGCTTGGACTCTGATCAGAAATGCCTCACTTCGGGAGGCACAGTGGATGAACTTTCCTCTTTTAAATACCTAGGCTGTCCAATGTATCACCAATAGCAACGGCAGCTGAC
Source organism: Pipistrellus kuhlii (assembly GCF_014108245.1). Classification (NCBI taxonomy): domain Eukaryota; kingdom Metazoa; phylum Chordata; class Mammalia; order Chiroptera; family Vespertilionidae; genus Pipistrellus; species Pipistrellus kuhlii. The sequence goes on along the minus strand of NW_023425427.1, from coordinate 3,054,418 downwards.
ATTTGTGTAACACTTTGTAGTTGAAAACTGCAGGCTTTGGGTTCTAATAAACCTTTGTCCAAAGGTAGTCCTACCCTCCCCCAGCTGATTCACAGACTAGATTATACCTGTCTTTTACCAATGTATTTAAAATAGTCACTTCATTTTTATTTTTTTTTTAATGAAGGGAAAAAAAACACCATAAAAGCAAAGAAAAAGTTACTTAAGCTCCCTGGACCTCTGCCCTCAGCTATGAATGTGATACACATTAACCACCCAATAGTTCGGACACATTAACAGCTATTCTGTAAATGGCAGCTACCATTTTTATTTTTATCCCCATTTCACAGACAAGAAAGCAGGTGCACATAACAAACCTAAATTATTTACGGTGAGATTCAAAGAGAAGCAAAGTTCATGTTTCATTATAGAATTGATTCTCTGGCTTTTCTTTGTGATCATACCCAAAGGTACAAATATGACTAAAATGGCAGAGGCTTCTTTGAAGACTGGACCATCAGCAGGTCCGTAAAAAATATCAGATTGCTATGGGGAAGCAAGGACTCCTATCACCTTAGGAGAAATGTTCTGTCACCGGCTCCAGTTCCACTCTCTCTGCTGCTACTCCTGAGCAGCCACGGGTCACCTCAAGTTTCAATCCATTATTATTATTATTATTTTTAGTCTTTGGTAACATCCTAGGGATTTCAGATGTGAGTTCTTAATTCCATTAAGAAATTTCTAGGAAGATCAGGAGACTAGGATTATTTTCGTATAAAGCAAGTATCTCTCCTTTACCATTTACTAAAAAATTCCATGAAGTTAAGAATTATAGTTATTTAAAGCACAGGAGATCTGAGATAGTTATGATGTAATAATAATAATAATAATAATAATAATAATAATGAAATAATATTCAATCTTGACCTGTCTATAGTACTACATAGTTTGCAAAATATTTTTAAATATAATATCCTTCAATCTACAGAGTACTATTGTGAAATTTGCAGGATAGGGGCTATGATCCCCAGTTTACAGATGAGAAAGTTGAGGCCCAGAGAAGTGAACTGATTGCCTAATGCCACATATCCCTGAGCTGAGTTCCATATCTAAGACTGCTGGTTCCATGTCCTCTGTGATAAAATTTCCATTTTTCTCAAATAATTCATAAATGGATTCCCACATTTTTTAGAATTGATGGCAGGGAAAACACAAGTAGGATCCATGCTCCAATGAGCTCAATTCAACCAATGTGGAGTAGAAACTCACTCTTTGCAAAATGTCACATGTGAGGTTCTGCCGAAAGAAACAAAAATAGTCTAAACATAGATCTTGCCAATCCAGTAGGGGAGTTAGATATACCAACAGCTAATTGTGAGTAAGAGCACTGAAGTAACTGCTATAGCAAGTGCATGTAGAAAACACCACAATGAAGGAAGGGAAGGAAAAGAACCTTCTATTGGAGGCTGGTGAAAGATTAATAAAGTGACAACACTGTTATGGCTCGAGGATAAGGAAAATGTTGGTGGTCCAAGGAATAAGAAGGAGAACAGACTGAAGGAACTGCCATGAGCAAATTTATGCAAGTACCTAATATGTTTGCAGATTGGCAAATAAGCCTTTCCTTTCGTACATAGGAAAACATAGGCCCAGAGGGTTTTATCTGCTCTCCTAAAGTTACAGCCCGTAGGAGTAACTTGACTCAGAATCTGATGCTCTTCCCACATTTTTATTTTTATTTCTTTATTGATTAAGGTATTACATATTTGTCTTCAACCCCCCATTCCAATCCTCCACTCTCCCAGTCATGTCCCCATCCCCCTATTGTCCTTGACCACTGGTTAGGGTCATATGTGTTCACATAAGTCCTTTGGTTAATCTCTCCCTTTTATCCCCACCTTCCCACAACTTTGGCCAGCTCCCTAGCATACCTGATCGGTCTTCACTCAGAGTTCATCCACTGAATTTCCAGATGTCTCCTCCACTCCTCCTCAAAGGATACTGTCTTCCCTCAGCAGGGAGTCAGTGGTTCACATTTCTTTGCAGCCAGAATCCATGTCCATTCTACACCATCTGTTCCCATTAGTGAGGGAAAGGATTCTGCACCTTACCTCTGTTTGCTCCTATTTATCCTATTGCCAACATCCCACAGAGCAAATGGCCTAGTTATGTGGTGACAATAGGCAATAAAAATACCTTGTGTTTGGCACTTAGGGTACTTTCTAAGTAAAACACTATAAGTAGTTTTTAAAACATTCATCAAGTTTAACAATGGCTCCTATATTCACTGAGCCATGCTGTGAATAAGAACCCTGGGTTGGTGGCAAGGAGAATTGGGTTCTGGCCACAATTTAGCATCATCACCTTTGCTAAATCCTACTCTACAGGCCTCAGTGCCCTTCTTTAAAAAATGATGGACTGATTCCCCTGAGTTCACTTTTTAAAGAAAGTAGTTATAAGAGCATCCATACAAAACTGTGGTTACACTTCAGGTATCCTTCATAGACTCAGAAAAATGGACCACTCTTTTCCAAAAAATAAAGTCATTTTACATTTTGGTCCTAATGACCCTTTGGGGGAAAGTGCTAAGAATTTGGGGAAGAGAGACAACAAAAGCTGCACTGAGTCATTTTGTCCCAGTTGAAGTAAGTCAGAAAAATCATGTATGTGTCTGGCCTCTCTTTCCTCCCTTCCCTTTGTCCCTCCCTTGTTCTTTCCTCATCATTAATTATGAGGCTACTATAACATATGTTGTAGAAATGTAGTTCTGGGCATTGATGCTAGACAGCCATAGTGTCCTATGATGTCATCCAGCATGTGCCATTCTCCCATAGGCCTTGCCTATGTTGTGTGTACTCTTTCTTAGACTTGCTTTTCTCTTCAAAGAAATGACACTGATATTACTTATTCAGAAAATTGTTGTATGGATTAAATAGGGTAAAACATTTAAAGAGCTCACATATTGCCTGGCAAAAAAAGTCCAGTAAAAGCTACCATGACAAGATCTAGTTCAACAGCTTCTCACTTCTATTTTTGGAAGCAGTCAGTCGAGTAACTAAACATGGAGTCAGACAGACCAGGCTTGAAATCAAGGCCATGACATCTACTTAACACCTAAGCTTCCTCATCTATAAAATGTAGACCACTCTCTAGTGGGGCTTTTGTAAATGTGAAATAGGTGATGACTATATAATACGTTGTATATGGCAATAAACATAATAAACCTCTTGATAAAGATTGGGCACTATCACTGTCGTTGACCATTCATTAACTCATTCACATTCCATATCGTCAACAGTTCTTACCTACAAATACTTCCTCAGCACCCACTTCTAGGTGCCGGCACTGTGTTGCGCACATGGTGACAAATACATCCCATGTGCTTCCTCAGGAGGGTGTACAGTCTAGAGAGCAAAACAAGCAAAAAAGAAATAGATTTTCCAACCCAGTTTCCTATAGTTTGCACAAGTGCTATGGAATCTCAGAGAAAATGTTCTTTATTTTAGCTGGGAGTATATTCAGAGATGATTTCATAAAGGGGATGAGTAGGTTGAGCCAGGAAGGATTAATAGCTATGAGTAGGTCAAAAGAGGATAAGAAAAGATAAATGTGTTGTGGAAAGATGAATATCACAGAAGATTGACTCTCAGAATTTGTGCCTCGTTAGCATTACCTGGGAATCTTAGGAAACCATTGATGCCTGGGTCCCTTCCCACACCAATTAAAAGAGTATTCCTGGGGGTGGGACCCAGGCATCAGTGTTTCTAAAGTTGCTTAAGTGATTTTAATGTGCAGCCAAGTGGGAAACCCCTGGCATAAAGAATGGCAGCATAATTAGTGTGAGGATGGAAAGTGTACTGACCTGGAAAAAGCAGAGGATGGACCTAAATAATAGGACAATGAGTTGGGACTTGACCTATACATGGTGATTTGCCATTAGGGGATTTAAGAAGGGAAAACAGAGTGTTCATATTTTATAAAGATCTCTATAGACACAGCTTAGTATTGAATTCTAGGGGAAGCAAAAATGAAAACAGAAAGTGATGCATAGTCTTCAGAAAGTGTTTCATCTGTAGATTAACCTATAGTTATTATGCTTTAACTAGAGGCCCAGTGCACAAAATTCATTCACAGGGGGAGGGGATCCCCTCAGCCCAGCCTGCACCCTCTCCAATCTGGGATCCTACAATCAGGCTTAAACTGGCAGTCTGACAACCCTCTCACAATCCGGGACCACTGGCTCCTAACTGCTTACTTGCCTGCTTGCCTGAGCACCCCTAACTACCCCCCTCCCCTGCTGGCCTGGTCATCCCCAACTTTCCCTCCTGCCAGCCTGGTTGCCCCTCACTGCCCCCCCCCACAAGCCTGGTTGCCCCCAACTGCTTCTCCTTGGGGCTGGTAGCCCCATGCAGCCTGCTGCTCAGTCAATTGGCACTAACCCCTTGCCAACCTGTTCACCCCACACAGACTGTTCGGTTGTCTATTTGGTTGTTTCAGATGCTTAGCCTTTTATGTATATAGATAACATCTGGAATTTATAAGTATACTGATGCCTGGGCCTCTCCTCAGACATCCAGAAAAAATTATTGGTATATGGGACTTTGGACTTGCACTTCTATTATGTTCTCCTAAAAGAATTGAGGATACCTGCCAAAGAACCCTCATAACCATGTGACAAGGATAGTTAGCTATTGAGACAACAAAAACTCTATGACCTACGTGTGGATCAGGCCAGGCCAGTACCAGGGTCAGTTATTGGATAGAAGGCCGCTAGGTCTTCCAGACTTCTCATTTTTGGCTTTTTCTCCTTTGTTCAATTTCTCTCCTTACCCTTCAGCATGCCAGGTGCCTACAACTCCACCTGTCTTTATGTCTACCAAAATCAGCACTCCCATAAAAAAACTGAAATGTGCCACTGATCCTTCACTGAGAGTGAAATGCCTATGGCTGAGTCTGGAATGAACTCTGACTGTGGAATGGAAGAGTATGTCTGCTGTGAAGAGAGCGACAGGGCTCCACAGGCTCTCGGGTGAGGGGATACCTCCTTTGGCTGCCTGTGGGGGATGATCACTGGCTTCATGGATGCATAAAAGCAGACCCTTATATAGCACCACCAGGCAGAGCAAGGGCAGATCAGCTCATTAAGCAGTTGCTGAGGCAGCTAAGGCCCACTCTGACATGGGCACATCTAACCTAATACTTACGGGGGGTGAGGGGAGAGGGAGAGGGATCATTGATTTTGACCCTAATAAAGAGACACCACTGCCAAGAAGGGAACAGGCAGCCACCCCATACCTCCAGCTCCCAGTTTCTTTAAGGAATCAGAAGCTTATACGCAAGGAGAGAGCTGCATTTGGATGACTCAACAGTGACACCCAGTGACTTTCTCTGTCAATCCCAAATTGACAGTTCCCTAAGGATCTTTGAGAGAATATATTTCAGCCTCCATTACCTAGCACTGAAGCAGCAGCAGCAATCACATCAAATTCAGTCCTGAATAAGACAAACACAATAATAAATCCCAGTTTGCATTAACATAATCATCTAACTGTTGAAGCATATTCTTATCCCCTTTAGGGCCATGTCTGATGTCAAACATAATACCTCCATGTAGGATTGTACCTAAATGACTTTGGAGTCACATGGAAGTGATTATCTCCTCTACATCTTTTGTTCAAATTCCATTGCCCCTTATTTTCTGTCATTTTGAAACACACACACACACACACACACACACACACACACACACAGATACACACACACTTGGGTTGATGGCTATTTAGACTTTAATAATGAATATAAGACCCCAAAGACAGGGATGTAACAGACTCACATAATTATATATTGGGCCAGCCAAATCTGAAGATGAGAGAGACATAAACAATGTGTGGTGTAACCAAGGGAAATGACTGGGATAGCAACAGGATTACAAACCACAACATATGAATAAGAAGAAGAACTGGGGATATTTCGCTTAGGAAACTTCATAGAGTAGAGAGAATAGTATGGTTGGTTTCCTCTCCCACTGGATGGGCTAGCCCATAAAGAAGAGATTATATTTGTTTTACTTGGTCCCAAAGGGCAGAAAGAGAACCAATGAGTGTAAATTTTGGGGGAAATGCTTTCAGCACAACACTTTATAACAATGGGATCTACTGGGAAATGAAAGAATTTTAGGAAGCAGAGAATTTCATGTCATCAAAAACCATATCCCAGATATATTTGTTATGATTATACCATTGAAAATTTCAAGAGAGCAGTGGATATGAAAAATTACTTGAGCAATGGTAATAAGTAAAAAGTCAGTGATATAATTGGTCAAGATTGCAGGGAATAGGTACAGGAAGCTGACTGAAATCTCTCTCCAATTATCTTTTGTTGTTGTTGTTGTTATTAACATCTTTCTTTCCTAGTCTCATCAGATAACTTCTTTGTTTCTCATTCTGCACAGTGAGTAGAAGATGCTTGCTCCCTCCACCTGTGCTCTCATATCTGCCACATGAAGAAGGACACTTTCCCCCCTACCTCATGTGTGTGCTTCGGCTTCCCTTCCCCTCATTGTTTCATTCCCAAGCAAGACTGGATGCAGTCAGGCTCTGATCCTCAGTGCAGTCAAATATGAGCAGGGAGGAGAGAATGACACTGTACAAATGAACCCACACAGGTAAACTATGACTTCCAATGCACAGCATGATCGACTATCCAGGAGTTGAGAAGACATAGGTATGCGAGGAAGGGAATGGGAACAGAGAAAGGTTAGAACGCTCCAATTTTCCTTGAAATATAAGATTCCCTGATTCTCTGATTCTAAGTCCCATTGAATATATCTCTCAGTTTAACTGTTCTTGTTATCCTCTGCTGTGCCTTATCTTGTCCTGCCAATGGATTATGGATAAAGGGAAGAGAGAGTATAAAGGGAAAATGGAAATGACAGAAGAAAAGATGGGAAAGAAAGACCATGGAACAGGGTAGGTTTACTTTGGGATTCTGATTCCATTGTGGGCTGGTCTCCAATGAGAAAAAGTAGCAATCAAACATTGGGAGGCTTCAGTTTTTCAGCTGGTCTAGTATGGATAGCAAATACACTGAGTGGCCAGATAATTATGATCTCTGAATGCCTAATAATCTGGCCACTGAGTATATACACTATATAATAAAAGGCTAATATGCAAAGTGTCCCCTCAACCAGGAGTTGGAGCAGCAGGCAGGCCGGCCAACCTCCCATCCCCCATGTCCCCTATTCCTGGCCAGGATGGCTGGACCCCACCCATGCATGAATTCATGTACTGGGCCTCTAATAATAATAATAATAATAATAATAATAATAATAATAATTAGAGGCCCGGTGCAGCTTGAATGTGTGTGTGTGTGTGTGTGTGTGTGTATGCGCGCACACGTGCACACGCGGATGCACACGTACTGCACCAGGCCTCTAATTATTATTATTATTTGTACACACACACACATACACACACACACACACACACACAAACACATAATAATCTGCCAACTCAGTGTATATTTTAACTGGTAGGTGAGGTCAGGCAGCTGGGTTCTCTGGGAAGTAACTAGGCAAAATATCAGGGCCAACTGGAGGTCAAGGCTAGTCTTCAAAACACACAGGAATGCAAGCCTAGAACTGAGGCAGATCCCAGATCCCAAGGGTGTCCACTGGGATAGTTTTAACTACTGGGAACAGTCTGAGCTGTAGAGTTATATCTGGATTTGAATCCCAGTTTAACACCTGACCACTTATGTGAATGAAATCAAGTCAAGCTCCTTTCCCGAGCCTCAGTTTCCTCATTTATAAAAGGGTGGTAGGCATACTAACCTGACAGGAACATATTAATCTGACTCTCAGGAAAGATATTGTACATAAAGTGCCTAATACAATGCCTGGCTAACTGTAGTTGATCTTTAATAATAACTGTTAGTATTATAATGCACCTACGTGGGAACTGGGAAGCAATGGTCCACAGAGCCAACTCCAACAATAAGCCTGTGCCTTTGTGGAAATAGTGGATATCCAAGTTTTCAGACTCAGTTCCCATGCTTTCATTGCCCTGTTTAAGTTCATTTAACAGGATTAAAAAAAAAAACCCTCTTGATATTGATACTCGGACGACATTGAGGAATGCAATGGTTGTATATCAGACACCTATTTATTTCCCTTTTCATATTCTCTTATTCCATCATTTTTCTCTGGTCTTTGCTACAGTAATTAGCTGCATTCAGGTGTAGCCTAACAGCATTTGATCTCAGCTACACTGGTATCTCTTATATTCCTTCCCCCATGGATTTCCTGTAGGAGTTTGACCAAACAATTCTGTTGACTGCACAAACTGGGAAGAGTGAAGGTGTTAACACTTCCTGAGGTGACCTATGACCAATGGGGCAGGGACCAATGGGTAAATATTCCATTTTTTAAAGTCTAAGACATTTCAGAGGCCCATGACATACAGTTTCTGGTAACATGACCAACAGAATTCAGTTCCCCATTTCCCCAGCAATATTCAGCTTAATACCCTATGGATTGGCTTCTTTCCTTTTCTCCATTCTTCCTACTCCCTAGCCCTATAATCCAGTGGTGTTCCTGCTTCATTTTTCTAAATCCTCCATTCAGGTACCACAAGATCAAATGACCCCTGTCGGGAGCCGAAAAAGAATTAGTGACTACATCTTAAAAGACACCTCCATCTTAGACATTGAGTTTCTGACTTACCAGAACTCACGTGACAAGCTGCGGTGTGGCAGTTAACTAGAATCAATCTAAATGCCTAGCAGCATATCTGGCCATTGAGCAAGGCGCACCTGTTGTGATAACTCACCCTGCCCCGGAGAATCTCTGCTGTATCCTCCCCTGCAGGCACATCCTGCTGATACACAACCCTCCCTGCCCTGGAATGTCTCCGTGGCAACTTCCCCCTACAACCTGTGTACTACATATATTGCGGCTGCAACAAATAAAATTTGAGGCTTGATCAGAACCCTGTCTTGCCTCCATTTCTCCGCGTCTCCTGTCCTCCCTCATTCCCTTCCAGGTGTCTCCTCGCTCCCACCTTGCTGTCCCGCTGGCCGGGGTAGACCCCAAATAAATGCCCTCCATAAAACCTTGGTCTCAGGCTCAGTTTCCTTTTTCTCTTTCTTTCTTTCTTTCTTTCTTTCTTTCTTTCTTTCTTTCTTTCTTTCTTTCTTTCTTTCTTTTTGGGGGCGTGTTGGAGAATGCAAGCTGCATCAGACAGAAAGCAGTAGCATAATTCCACAATTTTGGCTCAGAAGAGCTGGGTAAGACTTCAGAGATAATGTAGCCAATCCTAATTTTTTATTGAAGGTCAGGCAGAAATGAGTCAGTAACTTTTTCAATGTCACAGACAGGGAGTTCAGTGCCAAAGAGAGACCAGGATGTGTGTGGAAGGACTTTGAGGGGGGAAGGGTGAGAGAGGGAAGGTGAGAAGGGACTGAAGAGGAAAGAAAGGGAAAGTCTTTCGGGAGATGAGAATAAAGAGCAGGCCATTAAAACTTCTCAGCACAGTGGGGATGACATGTATTGAATCCACCCTGTCAGCATGGCAGAGGGCCATACCCACCCTGATAAATGCCAGGTTCCCTGGCTGACACTAGACAAAGGTTCTGTCCAGCAGCATAGCAGTGGCCAAGGATGGGTGATGGTGCTGCTTGCTATTTTAACGCTGGTTGCTCGCCAGCGCATGGCATGGAGTGTGTGCTAAAGGAATGTTTGTGGAATACTGGCCAGGATGAGCACACTAAGGGAGAATTCTTTCAGTGTGCTCATCCTGAGGGCATACATACCTAGCATTGCAGTGCACCTGCATGTCTGCCTATATATGATGCACATCTCCCCCGCCTTTTCTTTCTCCTTTTTTATTATTTATTAGTAGTATTCCTTCCTTCCTTCCTTCTTTCCTTCCTTCCTTCCTTCCTTTCTACCTTTATTGATTTCAGAGAGGAAAGGAAAGGCAGAAAAAAAAAATAGAAACATCAATGATGAGAGAGAATCATTGATTGGTTGCCTCCTGAATGCCCCCTATTGGGAATCAAAAACACAACCTGGACATGTGCCTGAATCAAACTGTGATTCAGAAATCAAACTGTGTGAACTCTTCATTCATAGGTTGACACTCAACCACTGAGCCACACTGCCAGGATGTCCATGATCTTTTATTATAACCCTTACCATATACTAAATCATCTGGCCCATATTTTATCTTTGCTGTGAACTACAGGAATATGGAGAGCATGTCTGTTTCTTTCATAACTATACCCTTTATCACTTAGCATGGGACCTAAGATATTTCTTTAGGGCTTAATGTAATATTGTATTGTGTTATGAAATATTATGCTCCCTTCTGATCAAATAAATAAATATATTACATATGTGAATATATTTTGCAATGACATGCAAATATATATTGTTTTCCAGAACTAGTACCATAATGCTATATTGACCAATACTTTTCGAGCTTAGGGTTTCTGGATGTGATTTTGAGGTTACCAAAGGAGAGGTAAGAGCCCTATAGCCTCTCCAACTTGCCAACTCCATTTTTATATGATAAATTTGGGTCTGCTTTATATTGAAGAACTAAAATTGATGGGTTATCAAGAAAATACAGTAAAAGACTACCTCCAAAAGCCTCATTACGTGATGAAAAACTAGGCTGGTGGCACAGTTTTCTGTCCCCAAACTCACTGCTAACCAGGAGAAACTTAGGTTTCAAACCAAGACATCTGACTTTGGAGGTGCTTTTACCAATAGCTTGCTATTCCTTCAAATAGATTTCTAGTTTTCTTGGCCATGATATAGCCAAAGTAAAAAAGCCTATTATATTAACTTTATTAGTCTAGGATTGTTAGCATATTCATGCAGTCTTCTTTCTTTTTATCCTATTTCTATTTTAAAAGTCTTATTCCACATGGGCCTTTTATTGTAAGCAACATTAAATCTTTATTGGCTACATTCTGAGACATACAATAACTCAGCTACACATCAATTCCACTCACATAACATTTCCATACACAAGGCCCCCTTACTTTCCTTTATTCATATTTATTTAGGAGTTTTCTCTCCCTTTTCAGACTCGCAGCCTTTACCTGTTGACAAGTATTTGGAATCTCAAAGTTGTTGTTGTCAAGTGCCAACAACTGAGGACTAACAGGAGCATTTCTACAAATAGAAGCAAACTAAGTAGAAACTAGTGACAGGACCACAGTGTTTCCTGAGTTTTTTGGGGAAATGGCAGAACAAAGTCCCTGGAAAGACCTGCCACCCAGACGTCTGTGCAATGATGCTGCACCCAGAGAGGAGACTGGCACCAAACAGCAAATGTCTGCCTGCTGCTGTGTACAGTGTTCCATGCACTAAGAGGCATGCTGTGCACTGCGTCTCACTGAATCCTCACCCAAGGTAGATAACGTCAGGGTTATTTTTTTATGGATAAGAAAAATGAGGCTCAGAAAATCTCATGGCTAACAAGTGACAGGGCTGCCATTGCAATTCAAGATTTTCTGATCCCCAAACCCATGCTCTGAAGACACTCATGTCTGAGGAGGTTGGTGCCAAAGTGTGGATGATGTTTTTGTCAAACTCTTCAAAGAGAGAAGTAAAGGAGGGAAACTTGGGTGACAGGGCTCTGTACTCCCCCAGCAGCCTTGTACTAAAGTCCTCACTATTTGTGAAGGCAACACTCTGCTTCTTTCTGGACAGTTAAGAGAGCTTCAGCTTGGAGCTTCCCCAAATCACCTGGTGAGAAAGCCTCAGGGCCAGGACCTGAAGCGAGATCGGATTTCAACTCCAGCACCATTGCATTTATTTTTGCTCAACCATAGTTCACACTTTTCTCAACTTCAAGATTAATTATCACTGTCCTAGAAATTGGTTGCCTTTGCCTCACTCCACCTCCTTTAAAACACTCATTCTTTCGAATGATGCTTACTAATGAGTTATTCTGTACCAAGAATTAGAGTAAACATTTTCATGGACATAGAGATGAAGGCAATGTGGATTCTCCTCTATAGTCTGTATTGCCTACGTAAAGGAGTTGAAGTAGAATAACACAGATAACAGTAAAAATCACTTTGATGATGCTGATAATAGTGTCCACTCTGTGACAGATACTCTTCTGATATTTAACATGCACTTTCTCGTCTAATCCTACTGCAGAGAGTTGTTGATGCTCCACAGAATAGCTCTTTGGTCCACCTGAGTCCATCAGCAATTAAATTGGGTGATTTCCATGATGCTAAGAGCTTTCTATCTGAAGTGCCTATATCTCCCTCCTTTTCACCTGCCTTTGCCCAGGGCTAGAAGACTACTCAGGCAGCAGCCAGAGCAGCCAGGAAATATCTGAGAGTCGATGTTCCCAGGGCTAATCCTTAATCAATGAGGGATGGAGGTTGGTAGATCAGTAGCCCAGCTTCCCTATCTCCTGGTGGAGCAACACAAGGCACAATCTGCAAACTTACTCAATGTTCTAGTAACCTGCAACAATAACTTAATTATTTTGGATACTTTGTTCATCTCCTCCCTATCTCACTTCCCAACCCCTCCTGCTAGTGCTTCTGATATTATCTCCCAAATAAATGATCTGCTCTCAAGTCTCTGTCTCAGCATTTGCCTTGGAAGATAGAAGTGCTTCTTGAAAACAGTCCTCAGGGAGGTATTCTGGAAGTGGAACAACCACAAGTCAGACACAAATGAGGGGCCAACTGCTGATTTTTTAGAGCAGTAATAACCCATGTCATGGTGCAGCATCACAATAACTAGGGCATTTAACTGTGATGAATTAAAGTTTGATACATATGGAAGAAGAAGGACTGGCTCCTGGGACAGTCCCAGTACTTAAAAGATAAGAGAATGATGATTACAAAGCTGGTGGAATTTGATATATTTTGGTAAGTGCCTTAGGGGTCTAGAGCATTACAAAATAATGTAGGTTTCATTATCAACTCAAGGTGTATTGTGGAAGCTAGAAAATTTCCTTGGCAGTATTTCTAAACTAGAAGAGGCTGACTCACTCTCAATACAAACATTGGGATGATGCTTTTCTGGCGAATCACAACTCTCTTAAGAGAAGAATAATCAGGAAGAAGCTGACATGACTTGCACAACTGCAGCAGCCAGAGGGCACACCATCCCAAAAGTCAGTCACAATATTAGACCCACTTTAGACCTACTCTAAGGAACTACAAAAGAGACAGAATGTTCAGTTCCATTAGATCTCTTATGCTCATCCGGTGTTTGGATAAGGAGTGAACTCTAGGATTTGGAGAGGAAACATATGAATAAATACTTCTAAGAAAGTGAGGTCCCTAACTTAACCTGCACTCTCCAGATTGGAGAAAAGAATCTCATTCTCTTTGCTAAAGAAGAGCAGACTCTCAGTGCCTAGTAGCCATGCAAAAGCTATCACCTAAAACAGATATCTCTCAGCATAGAGCTCATTCTGAAGATTTTTCTCCGTATCTTGTTGCCACTTCACCAGTAACCACAGTCATATCTTAGCATAGTCCAAATAGGCATATAAAAGGAGAAATCTTATTCAACATGAAAAACAGCAGAACCTGGCTAATCTGTACGGAAAGAATGTGAAGAGGAAATATGGAAGATAATCCTGAATGCAGGACATAAATCTGGGAGAAGGGAGAGTCTGAGTTTATTGTATAGGCACTTTCCCATGACTTAAATTTTAACATCACGTAAAAGACACTTAGTATACTGAAAGGATAGATAATTGAAGCTTAGATACAAGATATGGTACATACAGTGACCTATGCCAGCATTGCCCTAGCAAAGTATTCAGAAAGGAGTCAGAAAGCCCTTGCAAGTAAACCTATTAGCAAAGCCATATTAGATGAAAACATGAAAGCTACCAAGTAAGCTACCAGGTGTTCCCAAAGTGAGCCCAGAGAACATGTATTTCAAGTAAGAAATAAAACATGTACTAAGAGGAGTGGTATGTTAACATCAGCGAGAGACTGATTTTTTTGTTTGTTTGTTTGTTATTATTGTTGCTTATCTCTATTAATCAGACTTGATTAGGTGATACTATAGTGGGACTAGGATACATGGTTTTCAATAGGTGACAGAATTTAGAAATAGAGAAAAACACATTTCAGACACAAGGTGTGTTCACCATAATTGGAAGCAAGGTCAAGTTGACATTCAAAAGGCATTTAACCACTTTGGATTTGTGAAAATGGCTAGTAAGCCATGATGTCTCTAGGACTGATATAAATGGGAACCTCACAAGCATATTTCTTGATTTTATAAAACTTCAAGAGCTAATCACTAGAAAGCTATGTCAGCTGTTGTAATGGGAAAAATCATGATCCCTTATTCAGTTTCCAACTTATTCAGACATTAATGAGAAAAGGGAAGCCAGGATCATCTTGGTAAGGAAACACATAACACTACAAATATGTGCAATACATATTTCCAATTTTTACTTCAAAGAAGCATACAGCCAATGCTGTGCTAGAGCCAACTTATACTACCATCTATATTTCCTCCTAACTCTATGTTCAGTGACATAATGTTGAAAGGTTTAATGAGCTTTGAGTGGAACTTTATAATACACCATGGATATTGGCAAGTGCTATACATCAAAGTTGTTTTTTTGTTAATAATTTGTTATTAAAACTTAATGTGTCACTGTTTCTTAAAACCACATACTACAATAATCATATTTTGGGAATAGGGAATATCCAGATTTTTCTAGAGATGTTGGATGTAGGCTTTGAAACACAGAAATGAACATGAGTCGACATCGATGGCAATGAGTCTAAGATATCTCTTGTTAGAGTAAGGGCATATTGTGGACAGCTGATAAATGGAGTCCTGGCCAAAGTTTACTCTCAATGGCCTCATTGGGTGTGCAGACTCCACTATGATAATGAAATGTAAACCTATATCCACCAATACATATTTTGTATAAGACTGTTTACAGTAGCATTATTCATAATAATGGAAAACTGGAAACAATCCAAATTTATCAACAGGTAATTGGAAAAAATAATTGTATACTATTCATATAATGGAATAATATTCAGAACATTTAAAAAAATCTCAATATACACAATGATATGAATGAAGCTCAAGACTATTATGTTGAGTAAAAGAATAAAGATACAGAAAAATGTATAGCTTATGTGTTCATCTTAGTTATTTGTGATAACTGGCAAACCTAGGCTATGGTAAAGAAAATCTGATAAGGAGTTATGTCTACTGAATGGAGTATGAGAGAACATCTGAGAATGTAAAAATATTTTGATTTGGGTATTATGTTATGCAGGGTTATCTATCTTCAAAACGTATCAAATTGTACACTCAAAATATGGGCATTCTACCTAAATTTACCTCAATTAAATTTTTAAATGGCACAGCTAATGTGGGCTTATTGTTTCCAATGTGTCAGTCAGCATTCTAAGTGCTCCTGTGAATCATGTCACTTGTTCCTTGGAGCAATCGTGTAGACACTTTTACATTTGACAGAAGCAGCAGCTGAGACACTGGGAAATTAGTCAAGGTCAGACAGCAAAGTCATATAGCAGAGAGTTAATTTCAGGCAGTCCTAGACCCAGAACAAGAACCCTTCCAAGGGCTACAGCCTTAAATATTTACACTCATCTCAGTAAGACAAAGTTCACAAAGGTTGTCTACGGTTTGTGAAAAGTAGCCCTTGTATAATGGTTGCCTCGAATGGCAACACACACTAAAAGGTGCCTGCAATGTATGGTGGAGAAAGATATTATACGTTTAAATGGTGACTGGAGGCTCCAAACAGCATCCTTGAGCTGCCTGCAGGGAAGCTGGCTGTCAAGAACCATCAAGGGGAGAAAGCTGCTCAGCATGATGCTGATAAGACAGCACCTAGAATACAGTAAACAGTTCTGGGCATCCCAACACAAGAGAGTTGTCAAAAAGTTGGAAGCGATTCAAAGAGCATCAAGGAGCATGATTAAAGGGCTGGAGGGATTGATTTATGAGAAAAGATGAAAAGAACTAAGTGCTGTTTGCAGAGATGGAGCATAACTAAGGAGGGACATACTAACAACATAAATATTTGAAGGGCATGCACACAGAAGGAAAAAGACTGTTAATGCTGCCCCATGGAGATATAAATAGAAAGTAGAGTATGAAACACAGAAATGAAAATGTTGTCCAGATATTAGAAAACATGTTCTTACAATGAGGTCAATTAGACTGAAAGAGTTTCCCAGAGGACAAGTAGAAATTCAGGTGCCCAAGCCACTGACTATGGTACTGAAACAGGATCACAAGATGTTAAATACTCTTGGGTCTAGAAGCAGAGAAATGTAACTTTGTGGAGGAATTCCCCCTGCCTCTTGAAGTAGATTAGAGATAATAACAGCAAAGCTGTTTCCAGTGCTTCAAACGCTTTTATATTTATTATTCACAACAATTCTTGGTGAAAAAACGTTCACCTCTCTTACAAATTAGGGATGCTCAGTGCCAGAGAAGTTTTACAGATCTTGCAGATGTCAAGGTGTAAAACCAGGAGTCCATTCCAGCTTTTAAAACTTCAAAGTGTATATGTTTTCCATGAACAGATAGATCTGAGCAAAGCTCTCTGCTGACCATTCTGAATATATGGTCAATACTTCTTCTGTCATAGAAGAGCTAGGGTAGATCAGTGTTTGATGTGTGCAAAAGAATGCTTGTCTGACATAGGACAATCTTAGGCATCAACTGGATTCTGGGACAACAAATATGCTTACCAAGGAGTTATTAAGCTTCAAAAACTATTCTGAGGGATGTGTGTTATCTCAGACACCCTCTCATTGTGAAACAGTAAGCTCTCATAAAGCTTTCTGTCTACTTTGACTTATTAATTTATTTATTCATAATCATTTACTTGCTCATTAAGTGCACTTGAGTATTATATATGCATTGAATAGTGCATGGAGGATACAGAGGACAAATTAAAGTCCTTCAAAGAGCTTACACTCTAGTTGGGGAGAAAGATAATGGTGAAATATAGATTTAAGGACATAACAGGTAGTAATAGGTACAATTAGGATAGATAAAGCAGAATAAAGAGAATGAGAAGACAAACCACAGATTAGGATAAAGTATTTGCAAATGACATAGGTGACAAAGGACTATTATCCAAAATATACCCAAAAAAAAAAGCCTATTAAAACTCAGTAATAAGAAAACACTCTTATTTAAAAATGGCTTAAAAAACTTAGTAAACATCAAACCAAAGAAAATATACAGATGGAAAATGAACATATGAAAAGATTTTCCACTTCATATGTCATCAAGGAAATGCAAATTAACATGACAATGAGATATCTCTACACATTTATCAGAAGGGCCAAAATCCGGAACACTGACACCACCAAATGTTGTTCCGGATGTGGAGCAATAGGGACTCTCATGCACTGCTGGAGGGAATGCAAAATGGTACAGCCACTATGGAGGACAGTTAAATGGTTTCTTAGAAGACTAAACACATTCTTACAATATGATACAGCAATTATTAGCAATCATGCTCCTTGACATTTACCCAAAGCAGCTCAAAACCTATGTCCATGCAAACACTTGCCCATGGATGTTTATAGCAGTTTTGTTCATAATTGCCCAAACTTGGAAGCAACCATGATATCCTTGAGTAGGTGAATGGATAAATAAACCATAGTACACCTAGGCAATAAAATATAATTCAATGTTAAATAGAAATGAGATGTCAAGCCATGAAAAGACATGGAGGAATCATAAGTGCACATTTGTACCTAAAAGAGGCCAATCTAAAATGGAACTCAGTTTGATTATTCCAATTACTGTATATGACATTTCAGAAATGGCAAAATTAGAAAATCAGCAAGATCAGTGGTTGCCAGGGATTAGGTGCGGGCAGAAAAGAAGAAATGAATAGGCAAAGTACAGAAAATTATAGGGCAGTGAAAATACTCTTCTAAGTAATATGATATTGAGAAGTGCATGTTATTATATATTTGTACAAACCTCCAGTAAGTACAACACTAAGAGTCAACTGTCATGTCAACTTGGACTTTGGGTGTGTGTCAACATATGCTCATCAATTGTAATACATGCTCCACGATAGTGGGAGATTTGATAACAGAGGAGGCTTTATCTATACAGAGGTAGAAGGTATATGGGAAATTAGTACTTTGCTCTTAATTGTGAACCTAAAACTTCTCTAGAAATAGTCTTACACACACACACACACACACACACACACACACACACACACACACACTAAGGGGATGGACTAGGAGTCAGAAAGGTTAGCTCTGGAGGTCTGTGAAGGCCATATTAGGAAAGCAGGATGTGTGCAGAGACCTGAGTGGGGTGAAGGAGGGAGCTTCATGAGAATCTGTGAAAGGATGAGTCAGGCAGAGGTTAGAGCAAGGGCAATTGCCAGGGGTGGGAGGGGTTGGTCTATTTGACAAATGATAGCCAAGGGGTCATTGTGTCTGAGTGGAATGAGGAAGTAGAAAATGTTAAGATAGGGACTAGGGGTTGTCCAAGGCAGATTCTAAGGAGTCTTATTCTGATTGTAAGCTTTTCCTCAGACAGAAGTCAGAACCTACTAGAGGGTTTTGAGAAGAGAAGTAACAGGATATCTCTTATGCTTTATAAAAATGCTTTTGGTATTACATTGAATGCAGACCGTATGGAAGTAAGGAACAAAGCTCTAAGAGTAATAAAAGGGCTACTTCCATAATCTAGGTGAGAGATAATGAAGACTTGGAGTAGGGTGGCAGCAGTGGAGGCAGAGAAGCAATGATCAGATTTTGAGGGTCTAACCAACAGGACTGGCCATTGAGTAGGGATGTGAGATAGAGATGTATCATTTTATAACATTGTGTGTTTTACAGTGACTACTTTTTCCTCTGTCTTCCATTTTAGATCACATACTCCTTAAAAACAAATATTAATAACTGTACTTATGGCACTTAGTAATCCCTACCACACACTAGAGGGCTGATAAATGTAAATTTGTTAAGTCAAATTCTCATGGTCTTCCCATGCTATGTAGAATAACAACACCAAACTAAGAGATCTTGCTTATCTCACTTCCCAAAACCTTTGTTAGTTTCTTCAATCCTATTTTGAGGAAGTCTGCTTAGAATCAGTGGTTCTCAACCTTTTTAATGCCATGACTCTTTTATACAGTTCCTCATGTGTGGTGAGTCCCAACCATAAAATTATTTTTGTTGCTACTTCATACTGTTATGAATGTGATACTGTTATGAATTGTAATGTAAACATCTGTGTTTTCCAATGGTCTTAGACTCTACAGCAGCGGTTCTCAACCTGTGGATCATGAACCCATAGGTTGAGAACTGCTAGCAGGGTCGCCTACATTATGATTCATAAGAATAGCAAAATTACAGTTATGAAGTAGCAACGGAAATGATTTTATGGTTGGGGGTCACCACAACATGAGGAACTGTATTAAAGGTTCATAAAAAAGGTTTAGAACCAATGGCTTAGATCTTGGTTTTGCCAACTACTTTTACTTTAAGGTTATCAACTTTTTGGAAGGCTTGACTACAGCAGAGTCAATAAGATTCATTCATTATTTGGGATTAAGGCTACCCATCAGAAGCTCAGTTCTTTCTCTGCAGTCTGACCTTAACTAACATACTAATGCCTCTACTATTTCATTGGTAAAACTAAGAATCTGCCTCCTCCAACCCTCCTAGCCAAACCACACAGGGTTTACAATTGAACGCAAGTGGACAAGAACAAGAATCTGGGCTTTGATCCACTCTCATTTCATCCAGAAAAATTCTACTGTTATCTGTCTGGGTAATTATTACTTATGTAAGGTTTGATTAGAGGAAAGAGTTTGGTGGGTAAAATATGAATGAGAAAGCATTGAATTAAATAACAGGTATTGTTACTTCTAATGGAATGCCCAGTAAAAATTTGTGAAACACTATGACGATAGTCACAATTCTGGCTTTTCAAACACAATACTGAACCCAGTAGGCAGAGCCCTATCTCACGGGCCTGCAGTATGAAGAGGCCTGAGAAGCCCTAAAAAATTATATTCTTTCTCAGAGAATTGTGGACCGTGATAACATACACAAGGTTTTGTAAGCCTATATGCATGTTTGCTTTTCCTAGAGAGAGGATGTGCTATTTTCAAATGCTTTTTTAAAATAAAAAACAAAACCCAAAAATCGTTCTTATTGAAATATATAATTAATCAAATTCTTAAACAAGCTTTGTTCTCTAAAATGTAATCACTAGATAGAATGATTAAAATCTCTTCCTGTTTCCTTATTCTGTTTCTATTCTTTTCTTTGAATTGTGCTAAGATAGAAGATCTGTGTGTAAATAGAACTATGTACTGTTATTTCCTTTACACCTATAAGCATAATTGCCACACATTTTTAAATGCAGGCAAACTACAGATTAATCCAAATATATTTTTTAAAAAAACTCCTTTCCTCATCTACACAAGCAAATTGATAAAAAATAAATAAATAAATAAAGCAGGATGTGACCTATACTAGAAAATGTCCATTCAATTCTGTGTTTTTCCCTCAGTATTGATTTCCTTTTAGCAAATAAGTTTGTTTAAGGATCATCTGAGAATAATATGGCTGGGAGGAAGGTCTGCTCAGGAATGAGAAGCAGTTGAAAGGGTTCAGGGCCACTGACCATCATAAATCAATCAGAAATGGAGACAAAGCATTTCCAGCATTATCATGGAAGTTGGTGGGAAACAAGTTTCCATTTATGCAATTTTCATGTATAGCCAACTTTCTTCTTTTCTTTTTTATTATGCATAGAACTGAGGTCTATTCCCAGCTATACTACAAATTAGTTTTGTGAAAGAAAATAATTCTAAGCCTCAGCTTCCTCCTCTGTAAAACCAGACTTCAAGCTCCAAAATCATTGGAAGTATATCTAGATTCTTCAAAACCACAGCACGATAATAGGAACACAATTGCTTTTAAATGAACAGGTGAATGAGAAAGAGGTTTGGGAGTCATGTATCATGGTAAAATGAGCTCAAGTAACTAAAGAAATTAAAAGACATGCATTGCTAATTCTGGTTTTTATAATGATCATATGCACCATGTTGGGAAAGGTATTTATAATTTCAGACCTCCGTTTCATCACACGTATACTTTGCTTCATCAAGATATGTGAAAATATGTGAAAAGTATTTTACCAATGAGACATTATAGATGCAATCCTACCCATTTAATTGGGATCTCTGAAGTAAATTTTGAACTTTATTATTCTCTGACTATACACTTCACCAGTCTATAAAGTTCAAGGATGAGCCTACACACTGAGGTGGCCACTCGGTATAGAGTAAATTAGATAATAAAATTCAGAACAAACATCTGAAAGGTTTGGATACTGTTGAAGCTAAAGTTCAACTCTTCATTTTCCCATTATGCTCATTCTTCTGTCAGAAAATATAAAGAATTCTAAAGAACAAAATCAACACACACACACACACACACACACACACACACACAAATCCATCAGAACAAGCAGTGAATGTACCCGAGTTATGTTAAAATAGATTAAATATAATAAATGTGTATTGCTCTTTTCATGAAAGCTGCCAGATCTATTTGGGGGTTTGATTCAAATCCAACCTCTCTCTGAGACATAATGGTTCTTAAAATGCAGTTTACAAGATAAGAGAATTTGGTACTTGGGGTGTCCACAAGAGCATCATACAGCAACATGTTAGATCCTCGTCTTATGGGACATGCAGCCAGGTTCAGGAGCCTTCGTGAATCCAGGCATGGACATGCTGAGCTCTGATCACTGACTATATGGCAAAGGCATGCCTTGCTAAGATTCAGACTAAAGAGAATGCCCAAATCAGGCTATCCTTGCATGGAAGGAGTAAAAAGTAGGCTTTTCAGATTAAATCAGTCAGAGTAAAAAATGGTGGCGATGAAGAATGGAAAGTATAGGGAATGCTTCTAGGAGGCCTCCTTCCATGGTTGCTCCAGTGATAGGCTAGACCCAACAGTTCTTCTGAACCAGGTGTGACCTCCTCCTCTTTTTTTTCCTCCTCCTTCTCTGATTTTCTTTTTTGCATAAGAGGAATTAAAATTCTTCCAACATAACAACTACACAAATATAAAAAATGAGAATTCGTGTCAAAATGCTATCTATTCTGGGTCTTTTAGATTCTGCTTGTAGGCAGAGATCTCTCCAGGAGGTATCTTTACACCATGAGATGCCACAGAGCTAGGCAGAGACAGCTCAGAGGTTCAGAGGTTGGGTCTTTGACAGGCCTGCTTTCAATCACTTGTCATGTTCTCAGAATGCAATGTATGCTTTTGATGGTGTTCTTTTTCTCAAGGGGTGAAAGATCCCTGAGACTGTTTAACACAACTGTGCTGCAGGGTTGGCGAGCGGAAGGTATGGTCTCAGTACCTCCATTACGCTAGGAATGCTGTGGTAGAGAACAGAGGCGTGCACGAAGCTCTCAACAAGGCAGAGGAAATCACAAGTGGGTTCTCGGCACTGACTTACCATCCCTGAGATGGCAAGGATGGAAAATCACTGCTTCAAGTAGCAACAAAATGAAATATTTCTGAACACCTTTCACTGACAGGTTTAAAGAAGCAAAGGAAGGGGAGTTGCTGGCTGTGAAAATCTTGGATGAATGTATTGAGAGCAGTTATTTTAGTGGTGCTGGTGATAAAATTAAATGGAGGCCTTATGGGAAATGTACATTTCCCCAGAATGTGTTAGGTCAAATGCAGGTTTTTAGAAATACTCTCACAGGCTAGGCATAGGTGGCAAAGAACACAAAGTCAGAACAAGGATGAAGGGATGAAAGGAGGAGGGAGACACACACAAAAAGAGACATACTTTGCAAAAGCAGAGGAGATAACATTTAGGGACATCTGAGACAGCCTGAAAAATACTCAGTTCTAGCTAAGCAAAAAAAGAAGAAAGAGGAAGATAGGAAGGGAGAATCAAGGGAAAGGGAGCTAAGGAAGACAGACCAAATGAGGAAGAAGGATAGAGAGGAAACACATCAGGAAGAACATAGAGAGGAGAGAAAGGAAGGCATGAGTGTGTGTCATTGCAAATTTGTAACACACAGTTTGGTAAAACTGCCAAGACCCTGCAGGTCGGACTCATCTGGGCTAGGAATATACCTCTCCCATTTTACAAATACGTAAATTATCTCAATCTCTCTCTCTCTCTCTCTCTCTCTCTCTCTCTCTCTCTCTCTCTCTCTCTCTTTCTCTCTCTCTCTCTCACACACACACACACACACACACACACACACACACACAATTAGAGTAGGACTATCTACCTCATTAAGTCAATTTATTGTTTAAAATAAATAATGCTCATGAAAGGCCTAGTACCAAGCCTGGTATTTCAGTAACATTTAAGTATAGTCACTTTTTAAAAATGTTAGTAATTATGAACACATAGGCCAAAAGTGAAAAAAAAAAAATCAATCTCATTGGCAAAATGACTTCTAGGCATATATATTAGCTTCTATTACTAATAGAGCTAGTAGTGTCAGCATCAGGTATTTCAGATAAAGATAATCTTATGCCTTATGTCAGTGCATATAATGTTTTTTAGAACATTAATTCTATTGGTAGCTCATAAAGAGGCTCATTGATTATATCATCTTTATCTAAATCTTAGGTGTGCTTCCAAAACACAAAAATACATCTTGATTAGCCCTGGCCAAGGGTATTATGGGTACGATAGAAGGTTTGGCAGATGATTGAAGTTCTAAAAGGGTTGCTGGGTCTCTCAATGGTCTAAACCCAGGCACTAAAGAGGACCTCCAGACAGAACAGTGTTCTCTCTTGGTGGGTGGGCACACGCTCCCCTATCTGCTATTCTTCACTCATGCCACATTTCCCTGCCTCTGGATGCAAGTGGGCTGAATTGCACTGCTCTGTCTTAGAGGCAACCAGCATTTCCTAACATGTTTGTTTCCCCGAAAATAAAACATCCTCCGAAAATAAGGTTTCTTTCTGAGTGAAATATAAGGCATCCCCCTGAAAATAAGGCCCCCTAGGCTCTGTCTCAGAATGAAAATTAATTTACGGTAAATTGGTCACTAAGGCTGCCCCAACTGGCGTCTAGCAACCAGTGATGTTACGCGGAGTCCTGATGTCACTGGGAGGTCGGAGTGAGTGGTGAGTGTGGGGCGGGAAAGAGGAGGAGACATGAAGACATTTCTTCATGAAAGAAAACTAGATCAGATAATGATTCCCGCAGGAATGACGGCCTATCTTCAGACTCTTGATATTGCAATAAACAAGCCATTCAAAGACAATTTGCGCATGGAAATTAATGACTACATTGAAAATAAAATGGAGAGAAATCAGTGTGGAAACTTTGTGAAACCTAAACTGTAAGAAGTTGTGACTTGGGTGAAGAATTCATGGGAGAAAATCACTGACAGTTGCATTGCAAATGCACTGCGAGCAGGCTACCTTGACAAGAAGTACTCATTTAAAGACAGTGCTATTGCTAAACATGAAAGATTTGGTCCACTGATTCTGAAAGAAATGGAGTCAAGAAATTCACCAGGAAATTCAGGAATTGGATTGTTATGATGATGTTCCAGAAGATGATGATATGATTGTCATTGAATAAATGAGTAAATTATTGATACTGTAGGATTCACAGTTTGTCTGGTTTGTGTTGACAACTACCGTACTACCGTACCGTATACAGGTAATAAATTTCCTTTATTTTCATTTAACAATAAATGTGTACCATTTTCTTCTACATGGAAAAATAAGACATCCCCTGAAAATATGACCTAGTGCATCTTTGGGAGCAAAAATTAATATAAGACACTGTCTTATTTTCGGGGAAACAGGGTATTATCACCTTCAAGAAGGAGTCCCAATTTGGTTGAGTCCCAATTCCCAATCTTCAGGACAGAGAATTGGATCTTCTCAGTATGAAGCAGGAAATGTGCCTGTCTGGACAAACTGAGAGAGGAGGGCATGGAGGAAAGTTCTTGGGGGAAATCAGCTTTCTGGGGAGGAAAAAAAAAGTGTTCCTGCTGAGTTGTTAGTGAGTCATTATACCTGTTTGTATTTTAAAGGCCTCACAACATCCATGCAGAAAAAGAAATCTGTTCAGCTTTGTTTAACTCAGCTTTTATAAAACTTGTTTTACTCAGAGCCTTTTATTAACATCAGAACATATGATGGAGCTCTGTGTGATTCACAGTTCATGTGCGATTTTAGAGCCAAGTGGAAAAACACAGAAACCTTAAATAGAGCCGGCATAGTGATCAGTGGTTCTACACAGACCCATCCCACAAGTGAGAGAACTGAGACTCCAAGCAATGAAGACAGCCAGGGTCGCATAGCTAAGTAGTGGCAGACTAGTACCCGATTCTCTGAATTCCCGGTTTAGCCCTATTCTTTTTCACATGCTGCTGCTTCCCAGGGACTGCCACTGTTGAGATATTACCAGATAATCTATGAAGCTGGCTACCACCTGAACCCCAAACCCATTAAGTCCTCAGGAATTGGCATGTTGAGAATGAATTTTTAAAGGGAGCCAATGGGGGGAAAAAACACATTTAATTCTCTTGGCTGGGACACAGCTAGTCTACAAAATGAACGATGTTCAGAGAATGAACCCAGAATGATACGCTTCCTGACTACAAGGTCCTTCAGCTACTCTATTCATTAGAAGATTTCTAATTTCTGGGAGACAAGTTGGTAGCAATTATCAATCACCAGTGACCTTTTCTTGGATGGAGTCAGTGATGAGCCAGTGGGAAGTACTAAAATGTGGCTGAACTCACTATCCAAACCACCCCTTCTCGCAATTAGCCCACCCCCACATATAAACAATTCAGTATACCGGCTTCTTAATTGTGTTGTGAGTTTTGATCATAAATCTTTAAATAAATACGCTCCAAGATCAGCCAATAAAAGGCAATTAGATGTTTCATTTGCAGCCAAAGGATAGCTATTTTGCGAGATTTGGCTGTTTAGCAGGGAACATTTTGAGACATAAGTTTAAGATAACAATGAGACTAATCTGCATAGGCTCGATTATTTCATATGATGCTTTGTCTGGCTGCTGTCACCTTCAACTTTTCTTTACTCTCTTGATTGACTTGGCTCCCAAAGATGCATGCTTGACCATGAGCAAAGGACTGGGGCCAATCTTGTATCAAGGGTTCAAGAATGTTAGTTCAGTCATTTGAAAGATTTAACATAAAGCTGGTTTTACTGAGAGCTAGCTCAGTAAATGTCTTGCCTTTGGTAAATGGGTTTCTGCTTTGTTTTTTAGATTGTATGTTCACCTTATATTTAAATTTCAATAATTGCAAATTTTGCTCTTATGTGCCCTAGTACCAGCTTGTATAACATGCCAAGTAGTGGAGTGGTTCTGGCATTGGGATGACACCTGGATTTGAACCACATACTAACACTTGATGGTTTTGTGACCTTGGGCCACCTAGCCTAGACAAGTTTTCTGTTTTGAAAAATGGGGTTGATTATTTCTACCTTAGAGGAAAAATTCAAAATAGATGTTGCATATAAAGTACCTGGTGTTCTGGATATTTCTGTAAATGATAATTACTCATTTTAGTATCATCCTAGGTCTTTCAAACTGGATTTTTTTATTCTTTAATTTCTCTTGTTCCTTATCATATTCTATCTATTCTTTGATACAATTGTTTTCTGCCTCTACCTAGGTCTCCTTGATGACAAAAAGCCACAGAGTTTCCGAAAATGAGTTTATTTATTCTCCATAATCATTGAGATTGCCATCAAACTTCCTCTCTGTGGGATGGGTCTGTGTCTGCTGACTCCTGAGTATGTATAATTTTCTAATCTTAAAGCCTTTCATTCCAGTCTCTATCAAGCACCTGCCTCCTATTCTTAGACTTGAAATTAGATGTGTACCACACAAACCATATGTCATTGTCTAATTATATAGAAATTGGTTGTCTCATAAAGCATACACCAAGTTTCTAAGAAATAGAATTAACAAATATAATATTTTCTGGGATCCATTTTCAGCTATATATTTAAATCAGGTAATTTATATCTTCTATAAAGTTATTAAATTGCAAGATTCTCCAATAATTGGGTCAGAGAAAGGATAATATACAAGTCACTTCACTAAGCTTTGAAATAAACAATAAATAGACAAATAACCGAAGTTGGCAATTTAAAGATCAAGGTGCCCACAGATGCAGTGTCTGGTGAGTACCAGCTTCCTGGTTCATAGCTGACTAACTTTTTATATGGCTGATGGAGGAAGGGATCTTTCTAGGATTTTTAAAATAAGTACACTAATCTCATTCATTACGGCTCTGCCCTCATGATCCAACCACTTCCCAAGACCTCACCTTCAAATTACCATCACATTAGGGATTTGATTTCAACACAAGAATTTGAGGGGTACATAAACAGTCAGTCCATAGCAGAGTAGGACTAGTTAATTTCAAGATTACAAATTAAAGGATTGCCTTTTTTATTAAAAAGGGTTGGTTTCAAATACAATCTAAATGATGTGGGAGAGGAAGAGGGAGAGAGAGAAAGGGAGAGAGAGAAAATAGTATCAGAAAGTATCTTCAATCTTATACCAATGGGATTTGAGGAATGGTGGAATATAAAAAATAAGTGTTAATTAATTAGAGGATATAAGAAAGGAAACTGGCTCAAGATTTTAAACCAGAAGGCACTGATGAGGGGACAAAATTTATATGTTCTTGAGGACAATATCATACCATGAAGATATCAATTTCCAAAAGAGAGCTGATACACAACTGGTATTGTACTAATTACTAGAAATATGATGAGGAGCCAGAATCTGAAGGTCCTTCAGAAGGACCACAATCTAATAAGTCTAACAAAAAAGATAAGAAGTCAATTGAAATAGAAGTAAATGTAGAGGGATCAGAGAAATAAGAGAAATGTTCATTGGTAGTAAAGTGTAGGAAACATCTGGGTACATGGGGTAATATTTGCGAGAGGACAGATGTCACTGAAGAAAATCAATGAAGGATTAACAGTAGTCTTCATAAGATAGAGGATACTCCAAGACAAGGGAACAATTTTAAGTATAAAGGAAACTCCAGGACAGATAATAAAACTAAAACATATTAGTCCAATTTTCACTAATTAATAAAAGGCTCTTTTGTTTCCAGAGCTTTGTTCAAATTACTGGTATATAAAACCAGCTTTTAGGTTAATGCTTTGGAAGCCATCCAAGATGTGGGTAGGCTGAAAATATCAATTGTCTCAATAAATACTAGAGTAGTAAAAACACTAGGTTATCAAGAGAAACCAGTTATATTTTAAAGTATTACCTCATCTCTTATAATATACATAAAAAAGTTAGACAAACCATTTTACAACCATTTGTCAGTGTGCTTTGTGGGTAATGCCTGAAAGATTATAGAATGACTAGAGGCCAAGTGCACAAATTCATGCACAGGTGGGGTCCCTCCGCCTGGCTGGCAATTGGGACTGATCAGGGCTGTCTCACCCAGTCCATGGAAGGGACTGTGGGAGATTGGCCAGCTGTGGGAGGTTAGCTATGGGAGTGCACTGACCACCAGAGGGCAGCTTCTGCATTGAGCATCTGCCCCCTGGTGTTCAGTGTGCATCAAAACTACCTGCTGGTCGTCTGGTTGTTATGGTCACTTAGACTTTTATATATAGATAGATAGATAGATAGATAGATAGATAGATAGATAGATTGGATGTCATCACACTATAGAGATTGATCTCTTTTCATTCTTGGAAGAACTAATCACTTATGGCCCCTAAAGTGAATCCTTAATCACCAAGCTGAGACTGCAACCTCTGAGTCACTGAATATTATTTCTTAACATACTTCAAGTATTTGCTCCAACACTGGGGAATGCTTGCAATGCAAAGTCTGAAATCTGTGGGAATCTATGCTAAGAGCAGGAGCCCTTAAAAATAAAGCAGCTTTTATCCTTCCCATTTCCCTTGTGCTGGTCTTTCAGTGTCACCCTGACCTCCACTTTGATCAATCAAATGATTGAGACTGGAGCAAAACTGTGTAGCCTGCCAAGCTTGAACTATCAGCAAGATTTGACATGGGTGATCCATCACTCCTCCATCCTTGATACACTCTCTTCACTTCTCTCCCATGTTCACTCACTATTTACTTCTTCTCATTCTTTTTTTGTTAGCTAATCATTATTTCACCAACTTCTTAACATCAATGTACTTCCAGGCTTAGTATAGAACCTCTTATTTGTCCTTACTGACTCCTTTGATAATCTCACTCCATGGCTTTGTATATTATCTGCACTTAATGATTCTCAAAGTTTCCTGTTTATTCCTGAACATCAGATTTGCGTATACCCATGCCTACTGAACGTTTCCCTTGCTTTTTAATAGTCATTACAAACATAAAAAATGTCACATTAAATTCTTTTTTAAAAAATATTTTATTGATTTTTTTACAGAGAGAAAGGGAGAGGGATAGAGAGTTAGAAACATCGATGAGAGAGAAACATCAATCAGCTGCCTCCTGCACACACCCCACTGGAGATGTGCCCGCAACCAAGGTACATGCCCTTGACCGGAATTGAACCTGGGACCTTTCAGTCCATAGGCAGACGCTCTATCCACTGAGCCAAACTGGTTTCGGCCACATTAAATTCTTGATCTACCCATTTTTTAGTTCCAAGATTATCCTACTTGGAGGCTTTCCTATAATAGTTCATGATAATTTTATCCCTACTTTCTCAAACCAAAGTTTTAGAGTCATTTTTTGACTCTTCTCTTTTTTCCAAACCCCATTTCCAATTTGGTAATTAAATTTTTATCACTTCCATTGCTACTGCTATGAATCAAGACATTATCACTCACCTCGTCTATTATAAAAGCCTGTGAACTACTCCCCTATCTTCTACCCTTACCATTATTTCCCCATCAGTTCTAAACACAACCATAGTTTAACCCTCTTAAAACACAATACAGACAATGCTACTCCTTTGCTCAAATCCTTCCAACAATTGAGTTTCTGTGTACGAAGAAAGCAATGGCCTATAAGTGTCCACATAACCTGAGATTTAAACCTCTCTGATCTTATTTTTTTTCATCAGCCACAATGGCTTTTTGATGTTCATTAAACATTTAAGCACATGTGTATCCTGATCCTTTGAACTTGTTCCCTTTGCCTAAATGCTCTTCCCCTAGATATGTCACAGTTATTTCCTTAATGTATTACCTTAAATATTACCTTCTCTTTGGTATCTAACATGCGTACCATATTTTAAATTGTATTTCTTACTCCCTGAATATTTTTTCCCCTGCTTTATTTTTCCTATGGTATTTATTATATTCTATTATATTATGTAATCTAGTTTGTTGTTTTTTTTCTTTTTATTATGGGCCTCCTCAATAAAATGAAAATTTCAGGAAGGCAAGAATATTTTTGTTCTGTTTTATTTCTGGTGCTTAAAACTAATTATAATATTCATAATAGGAGATCAATGAAATGTTTGTTGAATGAATGAATGAATGAATGAATCCTAAATCATAAAGTCAGAGACATAGAGTATCCTAGAGCCAGAAGTAATATTAGGGACTATATAAGGTAATTCATCCACTGTTTACAGCTGAAGAATCTGAATCTTTGAGAAAATAATACTATCTCATCTGGAATAGGAACATAGGTCTCCTAATCTATAGTTCAGGCTACTATTTTTCCTAATGCATCTACAGAGCAAGAACTAAATGAGTCTGTTTGAATGACTGGGTCCAGTGTTCTTTTCACCATATCATAATGGAAGTTTTAACTTATAATTTGGTGGAGCTTTGGGAAGTAGATGGATAGAAGAGAATGTTTCCAAAGTTTATTTTTACTCTGTATTTCTATTGGATAGGAATTCTAAGTATCTTACTAAATGTTATAGGATCCCATTTTCTTTTCTTTTCTATACTTTTCCTCACTCCCTTTCTGGTGGTTGTATAAAACTTACCCCCTCATTTCAAAAAAAAACAAAACACAAAAAACAAACAAAAAAAACAACAACAACAACAACAAAAATAACCCTCTCTTTGGAATCTGAAATAGCTTATGAATGAAATGTATGAAATGTGAAGCTTATACCTCCTTAGTTTACCTGGGCTATATAACTAGCCATGGTTGACATGATTTGGTGACTACAGCAGGGCTGGTTTTGGTACAAAGCTGTTGATGGGAATTACAGCAACTCTCAAGGAGATTTAGATTAGCTCTTTTTTTTTACCAGAAATATTTTCATTCTTAAAATTTCATTTTTAACAAATCATCACATTTGCTTCTTTTCAATTTTTCTAAATGCCAAAAAATAAGAAATCCACTCATTCTTTCATTCAACACATTTCAAAATATCTAATGGTCTTGGTGTGATGACATTGAGCATTGTCCTCATGAAGTATACAGCCCCCTGAGGGACAGGCATTAATAAAATAATTGCACAAACATACAACTAATTTTAAACTATAGTGAGTAAATTAGTCAAAATTATGAGTAGCCATGAGTATATATAAGTTATCTGGGGTGAAGTAGGGCCATGAAAAAGACCCAACTGCTCTAAAACATGAAAGATAAAGAACATTATGAAGGAAGTTTTTGGGAGAGAGAGATCCTTCCATGTGAGGAGAAAACTGGTCTTGAAAGGCACCGTCAGTCCATAAAACTGAACAATGTACTGCCCTATGGGGGGTGGGGAAGAGTCATCAATGCTGCCCCAGGGCATATCATAAGATATGGCCTGGGGACCCCCTACACTGGGGGCCTTCCAGTAAGCCCATGAAAGGGGTGGAACCATATCTGCAAGACAAAGACTTCAGAAGGTTATAAAAAGTGAAGCCCTCTGCGTATTTCTTCACTCTGATTTGGAAATTATTCCCAGAGTTCACTAGTGTTAATAAATGGAGTCCCTCCTTTTCTCTAGGAAGTGTGCTTGGTATTTCTTTAATCTATAACACATGTGGAGGTGAACACCTGTCTAAACCTTCTGAGGTTGGGTGGGGAGAAGGTGGCAGCTTGACTTGTTAATTGAAAGAAGACAGATTTTGCTGGAGTAAAGAGAGCAAAAAGCATACAAGGCTACCTATATTCTAGTGTCTTTAAGAGTAAATAGGGAAGTTTTGAGATGGGAAAGAGTGGGCCTCCCAAAATTCAATAATGTACACAAGTATCTAGGTCATGTAGGTCGTCAGATAGAAAGTCTCATAAACAAGATGAAGTACTAGTGGCTAAAATGAGAAACTGTTTTTGAACATTAGCTTTTATCTAATTCAAAATTTCCCCTGATGCCATTCCAAGTCTGTACATATTTTGGTATTTCTTAAAACTGCCATCATATACTACCGTAGTATGCACATAATTTACATCTTCTTTTAAAGACTCTCTCAGCTTAAATAGAATTCCCTTTCATTGTTTTCCAGGAGGTTCACCTATTGTTTGAGGCTGTTAGAAAAAAAAAAAAAAAAAGAGTTCAATCTTAGTTCAGTTTGAGGTTTCAGCTATACTTCAAGTCAGGTCTTGATTTGCCTGAGCCAGTTTCTCTTCCCTGGGAAATATCAGTCTTGCCTAGATCTGCTCTTTAGATGAAATAGAGTTGATAGTTTCAATTTCAAAAGAACTCACATTTGAAGCTATTTCTCTTTTAAATAATAACAGCATTCCAGGCAAAGATGGTCAGGCGGCTAGGTTTCATAAAGCTGTGAACGACAGGCGAGTCCTGGAATTGATTCACATGCTTAATTATTCCTTGAGAGGAGGTTGTCTGGAGGCTTCACACAAAAAGAGATTTTATTGATTTTTATTATTCAAGGAAGGTAATAATTTCGATATAGAAAAACAGGAACCAACTCCTGTGCTAAGCAATAATGACAAAATGTTTGTCAAAATAATGCTAGCAACTGAGAAAACGAAAGGTCCAAAGAGCCCCTTTTCTTTATTTCATGTCATCAATCTTGTGGTCTTCAAACCTGCAGGAAATGTCACACCATTGTAGGTTGCATTGAAGGTATTTTTGAAGTTGAGAAAAGATACACCAATTTCTTTTGTATTTATGTCAGCATCAGCCTAATGTCGCTGACGGAGTGCACTGTAATAACAAGGCCGGCAGCCAGACATCAGCCTCTATTTTTAAGGAGTCTTGTAGTCATTTACCATAGGTAGATAATGACCATAAGAGGTCCAAGGTAACTAGGTCAGACAGTATGAAAAGATTAATATATTTCATATGCTGTGAGTGAACAAAAGAAAATAGCATTTACAGAGGGATTAAGACTAGATAAAAGATGAAGCCATAATGTAACAAACAACCTGAAGCACTCTGCAGCAGCAGCATGTAAGGAAGTTTTTCTGAATTCAATTTAGAATACTTGATATTTAGGTCTATTCCTGATTCAAAATGGAAACATATTTACATATTTTTTTGGAAAAGTATTTTGTCTTTTCAGGCTTCAGTTTCTGCTACTGTAAAATGGAGCTAATTATGTCAATATAACTATGCCTATATGTATAGCTATATCTACTTCTATACCTACACTTACATCTATATATCTACCAGTATACCTATATCTACATCTATATGCCTATATATCAATATAGGTATAATCTGAAACCCTTTTCCAGAACTATGATTTTATAAAGACCATGTAGAAAGTGAGATGAAGGTTGGGCACTGTAAATATGACTGACTAGAGGAAAATTGAAAAAAGGAATAAAAAAGAAAACATGTGTAGCATTTCCCCAGGAATCTGGGAAGGAAAAAGTGGAATAAAGGAGTCAAAAGTATGCATATGAGGATGAAAGAGAGTTTCAGAGAAAGAAGCAACTTATTTAAAATATTATTCCAACACCACAGTCAGGCTAGAACCTGGAATTCCTGAATTATGTGAGTAAATATTAACTTCAAACAATAAATTTCAAAAGTGACCTCAGCTAGTTATACAATAATTTTTGTTGATTTACAGATTGGGGGAATATGACTAGAAGTCTAAGGAAAATGTTTCATCACTATGGTTGTCATTCTGCTTTTTCCTTACCAATTACAATCATTCCTCAAAATATTATTTCAGGAGAGAACCAAGATGGCAGCATAGGTAAATGCCTATACTAGCTGCCTCCCGCAACCACATCAAAATTACAAATAAAATACACAACAGCCATCATCCGGAACCTGGGAAAGCTGGCTGAGTGGAAGTACTACAACTAGAGATAGAGAATTAAAAAAGAAAGCACACTGAGACTGGTAGGAGGTGCAGAAGGCATGCAGGTACAGTACAGGCTGGTTTGGCACTGGGTGTGCTGCCTTTTAAATTGAAAAAGAGACTTCTTCTGTGGAAGCTGCCAAGAGAAGCAAGGGGTCCCAACCCCACACCAGACTCCCATCCCTGAGTCCCTAAGCTGAGGAAAAGAAGTGCCTATGGGCAATAAGAACTACAAACTGTAAAAACTAGTGTGAATTGGGGCAGAGTGGCACACAGGGTGCTAGAGTCACAGCTACTCCTCTTAAAAGGCCAGCACTGTGAATTGAACATATAAGCTTCTGCTTTCTCTGACCTCCAGTGCCAGGAAAGACTTTTGGAGGACCCAGACACATACCAGGAGAAACTGAACTGTCTGGCACCAGGGCAGGAACTTGGGGGTGGGGGTGTAGGGGGAGAGATGCGTGCTAGGAACTGTCTGGTGCAGGGCTGACTGGCAGCCATTTCTGTTTGTTCCACCTTGGTGATTCCCTGATAGCCCATCCCAACCAAGCTGTGCTCAGCATCTTTTGCATTTGAATGGACCCAGGCAGTGGCTGACTTTGCATCTCCCTGGAGACCAAAGAGCCAGTGTATCCAGTAGTCAGTGTAAGACCATATCAGATTACAACTTTTCACATCCATAAGGGACACATTCCAGGTGCAGACTCAGTGAACACCAAAGCCCTACTGAAGCAAGTCCTTCCCCATAAAGGTGTTTCTTGCACAGAAGCTCTCCTAATGTGGTCATAGCTGGCCCCTATAGCCAATTGTCCTGCAGGTCAATTCTTCCCAGTGACACCAACAGCAATCAAGGCTCAACTACAACAAAACTGTGCACACAGCCCACAAAAGGGTGCATCAAGAGTGTCCACCTCAGGTGATTGGGGAGGCTTAGCCACTAGGCCCTATAGGTCACCTACCACACAAAACCACTCCATCAACATAGGGAAGCAGCCAAAATGCTGAGAAAAAGAAACATGTTACCAATGAAAGAAATGGAGGAAAGCAGACTACTAGATATAAAGTTCAAAACCACAGTTATAAGTTTTCTCAAGAATCTTCTAGAAACCTCCAAGAAACTTAATGAGATCTTCAAGGATATTAGTGAGAATGCAAAAAAGCAAACAGAAAAACAAACAAAAACACAAGGATCAAGTCAATGATTTGAAATATAAGGAATCAAAAAACACCCAACTAGAAGAGCCAAAAGAAATAATACAAAATATGAGAATAGTGTAAGAAGCCTCTGGGACAGTTTCAAGTATACCAACATCTGAATTATGAGGGTACCAGAAGAAGAGAGACATCAAAATATTGAAAAATGTTTTGAATAAATAATGACAGAAAACTTCCCTTAGCTGGTGAAAGAAATAGACTTACAAGTCCAGTAAGCACAGAGAACCCCAAACAAGAGGAATCCAAAGATGACACCAAGACACATCATAATTAAAATGCCAAGGGCAAAAATACAAGAGGGTATCTTAAAAGCAGCAGGAGAAAAAAGTTAGTTTCTACAAGGGAGTGCCCATATGACTATCAGCTGATTTCTCAAGAGAAACTATATAAGAAAGAAAGGAGTGGCAAGAAATATTCAAAGTGAAGAATAGCAAGAACTTATAACCAAAATTACTCTACCCAGCAAAGCTATCATTTAGAATTGAAGGTCAGATAAAGAGCTTCACAGATAAGAAAGAGCTAAAGGAGTTCATCACCACCAAACCAGTATTATATGAAATGTTGAAGGGTATTCTTTTTAAGAAGATGAAGAAGAAAAATGTGAATATAAAAAAATTATGCACAACAAAATGACAATAAATTATATCATCAACAAGAGAATCTAAAAATCAAATGAATAAAAAAATCTGAAGAACAGAATATTCTGGTCAATGGAATAGAATCAGGGACATGGAACAGACTGACAATTCCCAGAGGGAAGAGGGTGTGTTTGGGGTGCAGTAAGAGAATAGACAAATATATTTTATGCATATATACATAACCTATGGACACAGTCAATAGGTTGGTGAGGGCCTGGGGTGGAGTGAGAACTTGGTGGAGGGGAGCTATGGGAGGAAAAAAAGAGGGCATCTGTAATAATCTCAACAATAAAGA
Source organism: Pipistrellus kuhlii (assembly GCF_014108245.1). Taxonomy (NCBI): domain Eukaryota; kingdom Metazoa; phylum Chordata; class Mammalia; order Chiroptera; family Vespertilionidae; genus Pipistrellus; species Pipistrellus kuhlii. The sequence continues at coordinate 3,018,061 of NW_023425427.1, read as the reverse complement.
TTGAAAGAACAAGAAAAAATATATTATTTGTTTGTATCAATAAATTATATATTATTCAGGCACCATATTCAGGGAACAGCTGGTAGAGAACAATATGCTGAGACCTTATTGCAACTTATCAAATGTAATTCTGAAATATAAGTATTCATATCCTCACTTTGTAGGTAGGTATGTGAAATGCTAAGACATTAAGCATGTTATAGAGCTGAAATGCCAATGCACATGCCATTTAATAAATCCATGCCTCCTTCCAGAACTCAGCAAGGTCTACCTCTAAAGTCTTTATTCCTTCTCAATAAATTGCACCCACTAGGGAATGGTCTGGATGGTCTGTCACTGCCTCCTTCAGGCACACAATCAGGACATCTTCAGTGAAAGATATATGAATTTGCATCTGAAAATAGCTGAGGTCATAGAAAAACATGGAACACTATGGGAACTGGGGAGCTGTATCTTATACTGTACTGATTGATTTCTTAAATAATTTTCCTGAACTCACTTTGCAGTGAAGGTAATGGGAAAGTGACAGTGGAAAACCACAAAGGAGACTTTCTTAATAATAAAGGGAGTTCATGAGTTAATGATCTTCAGTGCAGATAAGATAGTGGGACTGGAGGAAAGGGAAGATAGAGGTCATACAGGTAAAAGATGATTGTATTGAACTGAGGGGTTGATTGGCTCTGGGAAAATGAGGGAGAGGGAAAAGTCTGCAAGGACTTTTTGACTTGGAAATTGGGGCAGATAGAACTTCCAAACAGAAGAAATTCCGTGGTACAGGGAAAGATCCTTTCCTTTACTCCGCAATCTGCTTTACTAAGCTGTTAATGCTAAAGTGCTAGCTTCAGACAGCTACTGATGCATGTCATTATTCTTCCATCTTTCTGAATAAGCCCCACTCCAGGCCACATTCTTGGCATGGCCTCCCTCACAACTATTTGAACCCAGAGAGTTACCATAAAGCCTCACTTTCCTTTACTTGCTTAATAATGTGAACAAGGGAGGTTGTCCATTGACAACTGGGTTGTGCCTGTACCTGTCAACGTGAAATAGAGGTTGGCAATTGTCCCAGAAATAGTTTTGAAGACAATTAGCCTAAGAAAGTAGATCCTTAAGTTTTACTTAATTGGAATAAAATAAGATTTTAATCCACATGATTTAAACCTATATAGCCTACTTAACAGTGGACTCCCTCCCCCATTATTCTTTAGTTTTCTATATATTAGAAAAGATAATGTGTCCTGTTAGGGCTTTCTCAGACAATTTTAGGAGAATATCAATCTTTGATCATTCATGTCCAGGCAAGTGTGGACAAGTTGAGTCATTTCTCCCAAGGCTCAGAAGATGTTTGTGGACTCCAAGGATTAGAATGGACCCTCACTTCCCTCCAATTTGACCAAAATCTCCTTTAGTTAGTATTGATATGTTACATGAGATAAGCACCTAGCCTTTTTCACTCCTCATTATTGTTAAGAGTGGCAATGCCCAGAAAACAAAACAAACAAACAAAAAAAACTCATAGACATGATAACAGTATAGTGATTACCAGAGGGAAAGAGGGTGGGGGGTTGGGGGGTAGAAGAGGACATGAGGGGACAAATGGTAATTGAAAGAGGCTTGATTTGGGGATGGTAAACACATAATACAATATACAGATGATGTATTATAGAATTCTACACTTGAAACCAATGTCACCCTAATAGAGTCAATAAAAATTAAATAGAAAAGAGTGACAATGCCCATGAGTTGAAAAATACTCCCGTTATTACTGGACATTGATATGACATCAAAGCTTATAGTAGGTAACCACTGAAAGGAAGGAGAAGGAAACAAACAAACAAAAAAAATCCTAATAATATGGGCTCATGTGCTTTGGGAGAATGGAAACAGTTGAAATTATTAAACTGTCAAGTTGTCAGGACAGAGACAAACTCAAGTCTGGAGCTGAATCCCTCTGTGACCCTCGCCCAGGCAGTGGAGAGCTCACAAGGAAGCAGGGGCAGCAAAGGTGGTTTTAAAATTTAAATGCTTCCCATTTGAGTGTGTGTTTCTCTCATAATTCCCCAAGAGCCCAAGAGCCCAATAGCTGGTCTGCCTACTGGAATCATAGGTGTATTTACTTATTCTGAGAGCAGTCCTGAGGGGGAAGAAGAACTGAACAAGATCGGAAGCATGTTCTGGAAGAGAAGTGAAAAGGAAGGCGTCACAGCAGTGTAGAATGTTAAAAAAAAAAATGTTTGGTGTATTTTTTTTCCCTTTTCTTTTCTTTTGGTCCACTTCTACAGAATAAGAAAAGCAGTATTTATTTAAATACACATGGGCTCATAACATGCAGCTGCAAAGTTATACTCCCACACCACATGTTATAAAACACATTTGATCATATTAACCAATGTCAACCCAATAAATTTAATTTAAAAATGAAAATAAAAAAAATAAAAAAGAAAAAGAAAACTTTGGAAATTAATGCCTAACCAGATCATGTGTCTTTTTTAAAGCCATAAAGCATTCTATCCTATCAATATACATATGTAAATATATTTGCATTCACATATATGATATTGTATATGTGTAGATACACAGATATATAGGTATTTATTTATATACATAGATATTAACATACTAATATTTTGTACAACAGAATTTTCAGGGAATAGGACAGAACTATTTACCACCTGTTATCATTCATTTATGGAAATGACAGCCTTTCCTACTGTAGTACTTATGACTCAAAATATTTTTTTTTTCTGAGTGTTGGGGATTGGAATACATGTATATCTGGTATATCATCTTTAGTTTCTGGAACACTTTGTTCTTTTCAAAAAATAAGAGGAAAAGAGGAGATAGGGACAAGAAGTAATTTGACTTTCAGAGTGACCCCAAGATCTTGGCAATGTAGTTTTTGTACCTTATTTAAAACTGACCATAAATGATTCTTTCTTTGACCCTTGTCATATTTGACCTCTTGGAATGACCTCTCCTCTTTGCTTGACCACTTACTACCAGTAAATCAAAATGAATGAATGAAGCAGTTAATGTTGTGAAAGTATTTGCCACATTTGAGGGTACTGTGACTAACAAAAACAACATATAAGCTAATATTTGCCATTACAGTTTTTTTTTAAACAAGATAAAGCTGTTTCAGAATGAAATTACAATTTCTCTTTTTTTTAAGAGCCCACATTAACACAGCATACATGTGGTTGCATTTCTCATTTCATACGAACATCTATTCAATACATGAACCTTGAATATTGAGGCTGAAAAAAAAAACATTAGTGAGTTTTAAGTTTATGGGTCTGGTTTCCTATGTTTCTCTTCACAGCTTTCATAAAAATAGATTTCACCAGGATAATAAGATCATCTCCCTTTTTATTCTTAGATTGTTGGCTATATGTGACTTTTCATCTTCCTGTTATCATTCATTTATGGAAATGTAATTACCTGTCTCATGTTATTGATATAATGTATTCAATAAAGTTACCTCAAGAGAAAGGAGGATTCAGTCTCAACTACAAGGATAATTTTTCCTACTAAAATTGGCCAATTTCTTTTTCATTTTGATTGAAATATAATTGATATATAACAATGTATAAGTTTAAACTGAACAAAATAATTACACACACACACACACACACACACACACGTGTGTGTGTCCTATATAATAAAAGCCTAATATGCTAAGTGCCAACCATTTGTTTGACCATTCAACCAGTTGCTATGTTTTGTATGGACCACCAGGGTGCAGACAATTTGACTGGTAGGTTAGCTTGCTGCTGGGGTCCAGCTGATTGGTATTGGGCGAGATGGGCCAGACAATCCCTGGAGGAATCTGTGCACCGGGCCTCTAGTGTATATATTGTAAAATGACTACCATAATAAGGTTAGTTAACAAATTTATCACCTCAAATAGTTACAGTTTGTAACTTTTAAGATCTTAATAACTTTCAAATATACAGTACAGTATTGTTATCTATGGTCACCAGATTGAATATAACAGAATTATCTATAAATATAAAATACTAATATGCAAAGTGTCCCCTTGGGAGTGTGACCAAGAAACTGTGAGTTTGGTCACTCACTATGATGTGTGCTGACCACCAGGGGGTGGTGTAGCATGAAGGAAGGCTCCAGACAGCAGCTGGCAACTGGGGAAAGGGGACCCCAGTCAGCAGCTGGAAGGTCCCAATTGTCCCTGATCTCCAGCCAGGCCTAGGGACCTACTGGGGCATGAATTTCATGCACCAGGACTCAAGTATATTTTATAAGTGGAAGTTAGTACTCTTTGACTAGCATCTCCCCATATTCTCCACCCTTTCACCCACTATTCCCATCCAAGCAACTGCTGGTCTCCTCTCTGTTTCTTTGAGTAGGTTTTTTTAGGGGAGATGTTTTTTTATTTTACTGAATTTAATGGGGTGCCATCTATAATAATAAAAGGGTAATATGCTAATTAGATTGGACATCTTTCCTGATGAAGCCAGGGCCAGAGGGAAGCTAGCCAAGGTTTAGGTGCCTGTGAGCAGCCAGAGAGAAGCTACCCCAGGCCCCTGCAGATGGCTCGAGGGAAGCCAGTCTGGGTCCTGGGTTCCTGCAGATGGCTCGAGGGAAGCCAGCATGGGTCCTGGGTGCCTGCAGGCAGCTGGAGGAGGGAAGCCTGGTCCCAGGCGCCTGCCAGCAGCCAGAGGAGGGAAACCTGGGTCCCAGGTGCCTGCCATTGGCCAAAGGAAAGAAGCTCAGGTCCTGGGTGCTGGAGGGAAGTCAGTGCCAGAGGGAAGCTGGTGCTAACAGCCAGGGAAAGAAAGGCCTACTCTTGCACGAATTTTCATGCATTGGGCCTCTATTTAGTTAATAAAATTATAGAGGATTCAATTTTACAATTCTATCATACATAATATGTATATTGTACTGTGTGTTCAGTCTGTTTGTTTTATTCCACATATAAGTAAGATCACACAGTATTTGCCTTTCTCTGTCTGTCTTATTTCACTTAGCATAATCTTCAAGTTCCATCCATATTGGCAAAATTTCTTTCCATTTATGGATGAATAATATCCCATTATACTTATATATATTTCATATATCATATTTTCTTTATCCATTTATCTGTAAATGGACATCTTGGTTTTCCATGTATTGGTAATTGTAAAATAATTCCATAGTTAAGATGGAGGTGCAGTTATCTCTTTAAGACATCAGTTTCATATCCTTAGGATATATTACCAAGGAAGACTTTATGTATCATGTGGTTATTCCACTTTTTTCTTTTGGCAGAAACCTCCATCCTGTTTTCCATAGTCTTAATACCAGTTACTATTAACTCCAACAAGGTTCTTTTTTCTTCATATCCTTGACAACATCTGTTATCTCTTGTCTTTTTTATAATATTCATTCTAATGGGTGTAGGGTAATATTTCATTGTGGTTTTTATTGGCATTCCTTGATTTTTAAAGACATTGAGCATCTTTATATGTATCAACTTGCAATATGAATATTTTCTTTGTCCATTCTTGAACCAGATGATAATGATGACTATTGCTGTTATTGTTGTTGTTATTATTATTATTATTATCATTATTGAGTTGTATGTGCTCCTTATATATTTTGCATTTTAACCCCTTATCAGACGTATGGCTTGCAAACATTTTTTCCCACTGTATAGGTTGCCTTTTCATTTTGTTGAGAAAGATAATCATACATTAGCATTTGGAAGAATGAATGCATGCATGAATGAATGAATGGCATATCCTAACCAAATATATACTTCCAATGGGATAAGGAAAGAATGTTGGCCATACCAGACTTTCACTGTGCTCTAATGAAGCCACTACCAGCAAAGCATGGCCAAAACCTGAGGATCAGGATGACTGGATAATCTAAGAACCCTTTCAAGTTTAACTTGAGGAATGCCTATTGGCCCTAATTTAAAATTTTCTGCTGACTCAGAATGTATGTCTCCTTGTAGATCAATTTCTAAGTTATTCTTCTCTGTCATGAAAACCCCTGACTAATTCATAATATGTGAATCTTTTTTTTTTCTTTGTAAAATTTCAAAGCATACCCAGTTGAACAAAATTTGAACCAATGCATTGCCATTGTCTTTTGTGTAAATACCTTCTCCAGTGGAGAATAGGATAGCTATACCTTAAGAACTGGATTTGGGTGGAGTTACATATTTATTAATTACTACACACATATTACGGAATGAACACATGCCATCAAGTTGGTAAATTCCAGAGTTTGGCTAAAAATACAGATGCCTGGAGCAACAATCCATCCTACTTTTTAGAATATGTTTGTACTATTTGTAAAAGTGCTTAAAGGGTAGAATAAATCTGGGTATTGTTAATTAGAAACATAAATGCTTGACTTGGACCTAGTGAGTCAGAATTTTTGTCAAGAGAGACCTTATGATCTATTCAAAGAATAAGAACTTCCAGTTAATTGTTAAGATCAAAGAAGTTTACTGTTTGAGGGAATAGGGAAGAAACCAATATTGATCATCCATTCATGATCTGCATTCATTTCCAAATAAGCAAATCGTGGATAGCAAACATGCTTAAACAATGGTAGAAAGTATGTGAGTCAATGGAACACACATACAGCAGCCAGTCATAGAAGGCTTAACACACAGCAGACATTGGAGGATCTCTGTGATATGAGCAGTCAGTTCCAGGAGGCACAACTGCCTCTCTAGGGAGGCTCAAGGCTGTGGGCACCAGGGATATAATCGAAATAATGTTTCCAGAGATGAGAGTATAAAAAATGTGTCCCAAGGTAATTTTCCAAGCTGATGATGGGGGTCGGAGGGAGGGGAGCGTGTCATTTTCAGGCCAATAACCCCCACTGCACAGCTGCTGTGAGCTGTGTGAATCACTGAGCACATTTCAAGGAATAGCTGTCATGTGTCACTAACCGATTCTCCCTGCAGATGGGCCCTGGGGTACTCAGGATCTATTTTTGGGAGGCCACAGGCAGTGAAAGCCTGCTGGTGTCACTGTAAGGAAATCTCACCCACCCTTGAAAATATGGGGGAATAAAACCTTAAGCCCAAGTACATTTTCCTCTTATTAGGATTCACATTCTCTATATTTTTTCTTCTCCATCTCCCGACCTCACCCTCTCTTCTCTGTGCTCTTTTCTGAGGCAACATCAACAATTCTCTCTCCCAAGTAGGTGGGTAAAGCATGCAACTTAAAGTTTTGCACATACCCACAAAGAGTAAAGGGAGAGTTAGTGCACACACTATATGTGTATGTCAGTCCAATGCCATAAAAGTCCTCCCAGGGGCAATTATTTTTCTTTTCCTCTACTTGCCAGCTGGATGCTGATACCCAGGGCTGCCTGGGAGAACTGCTTTAGAAGTTGGCAAACTCTGCCTTACCCATGATCCCTGATGTAGGCAGAATACTGGCACTCCTTTCCTCTCCCCTCAAAGATGTCTGTGTCCTGGTCCCTGAAGCCCATGAATGTGTAACCTTCCATGGCAAAGTAACTTTAGAGATGTGCTTAGATTAAGGACATTGAGATGGAGAGAGCCCAATGCAATCACATGGATCCTTTCAGGAGGGAAGGGAGTCAGGGTATGAAAAAGAGAAATGACAGCAGACACAGACTTAGTGCAGGTCTCTGACCAGGGAATGCAGACAGCTCTGGCAACGTGAAGGAGACAGGATCTCCCCTAGAGTTTCTTGAAGGAATGCAGCCCTGTGCACCAATGGAAGACTTTTGACCTGCAGATCTAAAAGCTAACAAATGTGTGTTGTTCTAAGGAATCACATTTGTGGTAAAAAAGCAGCAACAAGAAAATAATGCAGTCCCACTGACCAGGCATGGTCATATTGGACCAATTAGTAAGAAATAAAAGTCTGTTCATCTTCAGGAATATTGGTGCATTTTTAAGAAAGTGGGTAATATCATTGTAAATAGTACAGGCTCTAGATATTATGCTTCACAGCATCCCAAGAAGTTATGGGATCATCTATTTGGACGCTACTCAATCTGTCTCCACCCTTCCCTACCTCAATATTTTCATTTTCTTATAGTCTCAAGTTCAATTTACTTTTAAGTCCTCTCTCAATGCCTTCTGAGATTATGTCAGACTTAGAACAATAAGTTTTGCCAAAGTCTTTAAACAGTTATGCATCTTTTTTTCAATGCAAAATAAATAAAGTAGATAAATATGGTAAGACAAATGGAGCATCTCAACAAGGAATTACCAAAAAGACTATTTTAAAATGCAATTATCTACAGTGCATCTGTTCCAGTTCCCTCGCTACATTTTTCTCTCTAAATTTTGACTTTTCCTTCTGGTGGCCCAATTTCATAAGGCTTCTGAATAGGTTTCATTGGGTTGGAGTTTCAGGCAAGACAACTGAAATTGTTTATATGCTAACATCATCTTCCTAGGCTTTCTGGCTCTTTCTGAATACAACAGTAGATGGGCTCTTGGCAGAAGCGGGGATGCATTTCTGCAGGCTTCACGATGGTTCCTACCCACCCTTTCATGTCTTAGTTTTATCTTATTTTCTGTAGATAGCTGTGTTAGTCAAGGCAGGTTGGAAACAATGTACAGCGAGGCTCTGTGTAAAAGCAGAGTTGCAAGATATGAAGAGTTAGTGCACCCGAATCCTCTAGGGACTGTTTGGAGCTGAGCTAGCTATTGCAGAACAGGCATTTGAATGTTTATGAGAGTGCGAACTAAATTTTCATTAGATCAAGTCACCAAATTTGGGAGTTGTTTTCATAGATGTCCTGCTCTTCCCCACAAGATGGCAGGGGGAGAATGGGGATAGATGCACAGAGATTTGTTTGTATCGTCTAATTTTGTCACTGTAACATACAGGATAATCCAAGTAAAATGATTTGCCCAAGGTCACATATATGACAGTGGCCACCCCAAAAGTTTGGCTTGACTCTATTCAGGCATTTCACTCACATATACAGTATTTGAATCCCTCAGACAGTCATTTTCCAATATTTCCCTTCTCTAGTTTTGGAGTAGGTGCGAGGCTCCCATCCCTGAAGCAGCCAGGGAAATGCCTTTGAGCTCCTCTCATAGCATTCCCTGGTGCAATGATTTTCTAAGAAAGTTATGGCATTGACCTGATCTTGATGAAGAAACTGAATCCAATCCGCTAAGGAATTACAAGCCTGTCTGCTCAATAATCTATTTATCTCCTTCACTTTGCCATCTTTAGACACTCCAAACTTGTCGTGGGAAATTGAAAGCATTTAAAAATATATAATTATGCAGCCTCAGGAAAGGTTTCCAACATTTCTGAAGATTTTCAGTTGTTTTTGACAAAATACTACCCTGGCTTGGGTAATAAAGATTATACTCTGGTTACTATCCAAGTATCTAGCATGAGCTCATTAATGAAAATACAGTGTCAGGATAACAGGGCCTTTATGATTGCAGAGTTTTACATGCTGGCAAGATTATATCTGCTATGTGGGGACCAGTTCTGAGAGCCTCGTTTTAAAGTCATCTAAATGAATGGAAGTATATCCAAAAGAAAAGTTACCCAAGTGATAAAGAAAGTAAAATAGCCTTAACTGGTTTTGCTCAGTGAATAGACTATGGACTCCAGGGTCCCAGGTTCAATTCCAGTCACGGGCATGTACCTTGGTTATGGGCACATCCCCAGTAGCAGGTATGCAAGAGGCAGCTAATTGATGTTTCTCTCTCGTTGATCTTTGATGTTTCTAATTCTCTCTCCCTCTCCCTTCCTCTCATTCTATATAGATCCAGGTGACAGACAGAATACACTCAGAAGCACTAGCTAGAAAATTTTAGTTTGATGTAAAACCAGTTTTTCTTATGATTGTAACTCTCATAAAATAAAGATCCCTTCCTGAAGTTAGCCATCACGCCATAGGAGTAATAAATAGCCCAAGTGTGAACCAGTGATCTCACAGTAGTGGGCTATGGATTTGAAAAAGGGAACAGTAGAATTAGGGCAAAAATGATATATTTTGCTTGTCCCTGTACATAGATTCCGGCACCTAATCCATAGGGCCTGTTGCTACATCGTCATTTACACTTGCCCACTTGTTCATGTTTCCTTCTTTTTTTATTCTTTTGGGCTCCTTGGTCTGTGATAGTTGGTTCTGTTTTCTTCCATGGTTGTATGTGTGTGTCTATATGATGGTGTGATGTGTGGTTTAAATTATTGAGTAAAATTGTTTGTTTTCCCTCCCCCAAATTATATAAAACTTTAGATTAGAGGATAGAGAAATACCTGATGATTTTTTTGCCAATTAGTTTTCATCTCAAGAGAGTTATATATGCAAAACTGAACATCAAATGAGAATAAGAACAAAAATTAAGCAGTGTCCATGCTATTTTTATTTTACCACAGGGCTTCTGTAGAGCCAGGTTGAAGCTCACAGGGTTCCTCCTCACTCTAAGTCAATGGCTGGATTTTGAAATCTTATCATGTTGTGACTAGCTTCATGGTACATGAAACTAAGCTTGGACCAACCCGCTTACCTGGTCTTTCTAAAGGTGAGCATAACTTTCCTGTCTAGTTCTCCCGAAGGCATTTCCTATACTTTTAAATTATACCAATAGCACAATTGGGGAGGGCAGCAGAAATTATAAGCATGATAAAGAACATAACAGTTTAATCCACAATAATTCTGTCCAGCTAGAAAAATGGTCCATGTGCCAAGCCAGTGTTGCTCAGTGGTCTAGCATCTCCCCATGAACCAAGTAGTGCATGGTTTGATTCTCTTTAATTCCAGGTCAGGGCACATGCTAGGATTGTGAGCTCAATCCCCAATAGGGGGCAGGGAGGAGGCAGCTGATCAATGTTTTTCTCTCATTGATGTTTCCATCTCTCTATTCCTCTCCCTTCCTCTTTCTCTAAACAATCAGTAACATATTTGTTAATGGTTCATATATCTCTGCAATCTGAAGTATTTCTGATTCCTACCCTTGGGAAAGAATAAAAAACAGGTAGACAAAAGATGGTAAATGCTCCCTTTGCTGGCTTCCCCTTCCCTTGTACTTTAAACAGAACAACCATTCTGTGTTTGTTGAATAAATGATTGAATGAACAAACATGGGTAAATGAAAACCATGGAGGAAGCTTGTGTCACATTATTTTAAAAGTGCTGCTCAAATAGAAAGTTTTGTTTTTCTATGAGTCTACTGCCTGACTTTTTAGAAATGTGTCACAAGTTGCTTAAATATAAGTAAAAGACTGAAAACTGAATACTCATATAATTACTTAAATCACTAATGTGTGCCAGGCTCTGACTTACCTATCTTCTTATTTTGCCTTACGAAAGCCCTTTGAAACTTGTATCAAGGCCTGCGTTTCACTCATGAAAAGACCAAAACTTAAAGGGGTAGGGCAACTATAAATACTATAAACAAAATCTAGGTCAAAGTTTTCTAATTCCATGTGACTGTTCACCCACCATAGAATCCTCTGTGATCAACACCACTGAGCAATACACAAGTCCCCACATGGTTGAGCTTCCTCCACTCTGAAGTTAGCTCTGATGATGACAGCCTTTATGCTTCTAGAAGCTACAAGCTCAGTTTCTTTAGAAGAGGCACACTGTGTGCCCTCAGGAGTCAAAGAGAGTGGGGTTTTAAGCCCAACAACAGTCCTGGGTTCAAATCCCAGTACCAATTTATTCTCTATAAACCCTTCAAAAGGTCACTTCTATAGTCCTCAATCCTCAGTTTCATCCTTTGAAATTAAGGACAATAATTTCCCCTCCATCGGGTTACTCTGAGAATTAAATCATTTACCCAATTGCACACAAAATAAGTGTTCAAAATGGAATTGATCACAAATCTGAGAGCTGGGAAGATAACCCACAAGTGTGTAGAGTGAACTGAAAATATTTTTTAAAAGTTGGTAAGAGCTACACATACTTCTAAGAGCTAAGAGGAGGAGTGTCTTGTCATGAGCTTAAATACTATTAAAACATTTTAGCCCACATAGGATAATCTAAGACAGCTCTTCTGCCCTCTTTTAGGTAAGGAAATCACAACCCAGATATAGGAAATGATGGGCTTAATCTTTTATTGAAAACAGATGACCTTAGGGACTCCAGTTCTCTTCTACTTGCTTCCAGTTTGATCTAATTGTGATCAGGGAAGACTCTGGGAGTCTTGCAAGATGTGAAACCCCAGAGCATGGAGATCTGCGGCTCCATATAAGGACAAGCCAAACATAGAAAGACTAGCATTTAATATGTTGTTTTTTTCCACAATTGTTTTTCTATCTCCATTCTCTGCATAGATGAAAAGACAATATTTTCTGAGTAATCAATCTATGCCAAGAGAATCATCCGTATTATATCACTGAATTCTCAAAGCACTCCTGTGAGGTGGGTGTTCTTTCAATTTCAAAGATAAAAAAGTGAGGCCCAGATAAAGTGAAGCACTTGGCCAAGATTGCACCATAAATAACTCTTGGAGCCCAAATTCTGTCTCTCTAAAATGCATGCTTTTTTTTTCCTGATTCATTATCTCCATCACACTACAGAGCCTGCTGGAATTTTCCATGGTACCTGCTTTCTTAGGCCAAATGCACTCTCTTATTTTTATTCTCTCTCTACACCCAGAGAAATGACAACTAGAGGGAAAGGGAGAGGGGTAGGCTCACCCCTTTTTTCCAACTTCTCCATTTCATTTCCCCCCCCTGCTTTTACATCTAATAACACTTGCCACAGTGGCCTGTTTGTCAAATGGTTGTTATGCGCAGTGGCACATACGGGAGAAACTAACTCTGATTTGGAAGAAACAATTGGGAAACATATAATAGCATATTTGGAGCTGCACAGAAAGACTGCCTTTCGTAACGCTCCAGATATCCCCAAGTTTGCTCCCTGGACATCACTGATGCTGGAACTCTATTGCAATATATGTCCCAGATTAGGACAAAATGTTCTGCCTTATGATTCTGTTGTGAAAGATAATACACCTTGTTCATGGTGCCAAATTAAACTTCCTAAAAAGTAATTGCTATTGTTTATTCACATACTAGATGCCTCCTGTGGTTCCCCTAGATAAAAGATTAGATGGGTCTCTAGCAAGGAGAAGACAAGTCCATAGCTTTAAGCACATGGCTCAAAGTCTTCCCAATATTGGTCCTTATATACCTCAGTATTTCTGTTTCCTTAGAGCCACATGCCAAGTCTTTCTCCTTAATATCTATCTAAACACCACTGCCAGCTACCTCTCTGGTTTCAGACTATGTATCATGGGAGGTGAGCACAGGAGAGATTTCAGATAGGTGTTTTTATAAAAAGTATTAGTGGCCCAGCACATGAAATTCATGCACAGTGCGGTGTCCCTCAGCCCAGCCTGCACCCTCTCCAATCTGGGACTCCTTAGGGGATGTCTGACTCCTGGTTTAGGCCCAATCTTTGTGGTACATCCCTCTCAGAACCTGGGACCACTGGCTCCTAACCGCTTGCCTGCCTGCATGCCTGATCACCCCAAACTGCCTCTGCCTGCCTAATTGCCCCTAACCCCTATGCCTGCCTGCCTGATCGGCCCTAACCTCTCTTTCTGCCAGCCTGCTCGCCCCCAATGTCTGCTACATTCGCATCCTTTTATTGGAGGTGAGGGGTAGGCACAATTCAAATCACTATATCAGAAAATATGCAGAGGAGATAAAATTCTAAGGGGTATAATTTTGGAAAAATGATAATGGGAGTTTATCAAATAATGATTTACTGATTAAAATAGTATTTTAATTGTTTGGAAAAAGATTCTTCCATTCTCTTAGGAACAAGTTTTATAATGTTGTGCAATTATAAGTATGTTTTGTCTTAATATGATATTAAGAATGTTTCTTCTTTATTTCTTGATATTTTTATTTTATTATTTTTTTTCTCTACAGACCTCTATATGGTTCTTCAAGATTACATTTCCAGTGGAAAAGATTATACCTATTCTTGAAGGTGCTTATGAATTGTGTAATCAGACTATTAACATGTACAATACTTACAACATTAAGTTGGATAACTATGTTCCAAAGATTCCTAATTTATCCAAAACAATTGCTTGACATCAAAGACACTATAATCAACTTCCAATTGATATTTCAAGTCTTTTGCTTTAGTCTTCCCTACCACAGTTAAATGGTATGATTTGAAATACTCTAATTGAGCCAAACCTGTACCTTCTCACAAAATGCTTCTTTTCGGTATGATTAACCTATCAAATTCTATTCCATGTTTAAATCATTTTTTTTATTGCAGAAATATTATTGGTTTCCTATTTAACAGACATTTCCTTATTTTCACATGCCTAAAGTAACCCAAGTTGTGGTTCAGTAAATGCTATCTTTATTTTTTCCCATGGAAATTGAATCATGATGCATCAAAGCCAATGTCTAACCCATTACCCTTGATAGTTATTGGTTTAGGTATGGTTTTATGATTGGTTCTGGCTTAGAAGACCATAGGAAAGGTCTGTTGAAGAAGCTTCTGGAAAAGATTTTTATTGCTCTTAAAATAAACACATGAAAAGGACAAGCTCTTCTCTGCCTTTGCAAGTGATTAATGGGTACAGCCATTGGAAAAACTGCAGACAGCATGCATACATCAGGGAAAATTTTTAAGGGGATGAGTTTACGTGCTACACATGGCAACTAGAAAGGTTAAAAACCAGAGTCCTTGATAAATTCACTTAGCCATTAAATTAACTAACTCAAGCCCTATATTTAATGCTTTGTAAGTGGGGGGAAAAATACCAATTAAGTTACTTTGATGCAGGCATTTAATTATTTAAATCCCATTTGATATCCTTCTATATATAAAATAATCATTATCCTTCTACATATGAAATAATCATATATATATATATATATATATATATATATACACACACACACACACACACACACACATATACACATATGTGTATATACATATATATACACACACTAGCCCTGTGCATGAATCTGTGCACTAATAGCTCTCTGTGGGGACCTGGCCGCTTCACATCTGCTCACCAGAGGCTCTTAGCAGCCCAGAGGCCTATCCGTGGCCAGGCGCATAATTCCTGCTTCATCGCCACAAAGAAGCAAGCATTCTGCCAGGCTGCTAACACTGCCTGCTCTCAGCAGCCACCACCCCACCCCCTGGGATTGAGGGATTCTGGCAGGGCTGAGAGGACTGGGCGCCGCCATCTTGTGGCTATGGGTGCCGCCATTTTGTGACATAGTGATGGTTAATTTGCATATTACCCTTTTATTAGAATGATATAATTATTGAAGTCTAGTTATAATTTAGAAATTCAACCCAGATTGAGAAATTAGAATCTAAACTTCTATGTCTGCACAGTCTCCAGAGAGTCCTATACACAAATCTGTGTTCTTTATCAAAGCATTTCCTTTCAGCTCCAAATCTACCCTTTTTACCCCTGGCTTTCTTTTTTTTGGAGCTGGGACCTGTAAACATTCCTCTATCTGCTATTCTGTATTCTTTAGTTATCTTAGTAGTTAATCTCTACTTAATAGTTAACAAATACTTATATTAAAATTCCCATTTCCAAATTACATGAGTACTTTTGTCTGTTGACTGAACCCTGATCAACACACTGTATTATAAATGACTTATGCCTACCTCCTGTTCCTCTGCTTGATTCACTTGATTGCCTTTTCATTCAATTAACACAGGAAAAATTCCTACCTGTAAGCACTGTGCTAGGTGTGGGTAACTAGCTGATGAGCAAGCAGACATAGTCCCTGCCCTGTGAGTCAATAGTTAAATTACTCTAATATTCTATTCATATTTGAGTGTCTGTTGGGTACTAGGCACTGTTCAAGGTGCTGGAGATTCAATGGTTAAAAAAAAAAAAAGTCAAGTGCATCTGTCTAGTGAAATATATAATAGACAACTAAATATATGCTTTAAAATAATAAAAACATTAAAATAGAAAAAGTTGTGAAATGAAAGGAATGATCTGTGTTCTATAACAGACAACATCATGGAGAATGTAAATGAGGAAAAACCTCTGTTTTAGACTAAATTGTGTCCCCAAAATCTATATGTTGAAGCCCTGACCCCAATTTTGATTGTATAATTTAAATGAGGTGACAAGGGTGGGTTCTAGTCCATTACAACTAGTGCCCTTACAAGAAGAGGAAGATATATCAGGGATATGCACACACAGAGAAAAGACCATCTGAGGACATTTGAGGAGGAAATCATCTGCAAACTAAGGAGAAATCCTGTGGAAAAACCAACCCTGTCAGCACTTAATCTTGAATTCCTGTACCATGAAAATGTAAGACAATAAATTTCTATTGTTGAAAAAATCCAGACTGTGTATTTTATTATGGCTGCCTTAGCTGCCTAATACAACCTTTTTGAAGATGAGAAGAGACATTTATGAAGAAGAAACATTGAAGCAGAGATTTAAAGAATGGGTAGACTTGAGAAAAGAACATTCTACATAAAACAAAGAAAGTGCAAAAAGGGAAGACATTTTCCATTTCCTAGGATTTAAAGGATACACAGAGCAAATGAAAATGGGAGATGGTGCCATGAGGTGGGATTGAAGAGTGGGCAGGTTCCAAATCAAGGGCATAGCAGGCCATGATGAAAGTTGAGAACTGAAAACCATTGGATATTTCTAAAAGAATTGATCATCATGACCTGGCAGATATATTATTTTGAAAATTTCTTTGGTTATTTTGTGGTGAATGAATTGAAAAAGGTAAGAATTGAAGAAGAGAAATCAGCCTGGTCAGAGTAGCTCAGTGGTTGAGCACTAGCCTGCAGACTGAAGGGTGCCAGGTTTGAATCTGGGTCAGGGTACCTGCCCAGGTTGTAGGTGTAACCCCCAGTGTGGGGGGTGCAGGAAGCAACCAATCAATGATTCTTTCGCTTCATTTATGTTTCTATCTCTCTCTCCCTTCCTCTCTGAAATCAATAAAGATATTAAAAAAAAGAAAGAAAAAAAAAAGAAATCAGATAGAAGGTGACTGATGTAGCCTTGCAGGGAGTAGTATGAGGGGAGGGACAGTATTTAATACAAGTTCTAGAATAAATGCAGATTCATTCTAAGGAAATGCAGATAGCGTAATTCTGTAGTGCAGCCTGAATATATAAAGACTTTGAGGATGGGAAACGGGGTGGAGACTGGCATCACAGAGAGGTCTTCAGGGCAACTGAGAGGGCAGCCTGTTCCCACTCTGTGGGAGAAGTCAGCCCCTCCATCTCAGGGAGATGCAAGCAGGCTTGGCTTTGTGTTCCTCCGTAATCACTGGGTTCCCTACTGGAGAGACACTGCTTAATACAACTGCCTTTCCCTTATTCAAGATTGTGGTTCTGATTAAACAGCCTCCTGGCAGGAGGAAGTCCTTTCTGGGAAGGGCAGTGAGAGATTTGCCATTTCCCAGAAAAACCTGGCAGTCATTAGATTCTGCTAATAGTAGTGATGAGTTAATTGTCCTTCCTAGCTAGCCTTCCTCCAAGAGGCAGAAATAAACACTGGCAGGAGGTTGCATGAAAATAGCCAGGTGCTCTGCTCCAGCCCTCTCAGGTCAGCAAAAAACACGCAATTTACTGTGCTTGCTCAGGGTAAAAGTGCTGGTCCCAGTCAGCAAGTTCAAGATGGAGAGGGGGACAATTTAAAAGCAAATGAAAAGCCATGGTTTTCTCTCCACATGGTACAAGTGCACCTTGGCTAAAAACCACTCCTGCCCTGTCATTTAAGCATCAGGCTCCCCACTCCTGCATGCTCCTTGTAACTGGCATCTACAGCAGAGAGAGCAGCAGCTGTGGGTCCAGCTCAGGTCTTCTGTCCCCCTGTGCTAAACCTGGCCTCTATCGCCCCCTTTTGGTGAACACATACTCTATCAGGCGTCTTCAAACTATGGCCCGCGGGCCACATGCGGCCCGCACAGGAGTCTGATCCGGCCCGCCAGGTTTTTTGGGCAGTGAGCGCAGCCGAGGTGTTACAGTAGAATTAGTAGTTCATATAGTCCGGCCCTCCAGCTCTCTGAGGGACCGTGATCTGGCCCCCACTTTAAAAAGTTTGAGGACGCCTGCTCAGGCCTTAAACCCTTAACATTTACCTCTAGGTCTCCTGCAGGGCCTGCCAAGGTCCCTCCATGGATAGCAAGATCACATTATTTATTTCCCGTTTGTTTTTATGTCTCAACAACCAGACAAATGCTATTTATCTCTGGTTATCTGGGTTTAAGGGACCCCTTAATTCAGAAGGATTACACTTGTTCGTAGAATGGTAAAATGTTAGAGTTGGGAGTTTCCTTAAAGTTTACCTAGTCCGAACATTTCAAAGACGTAACTTGCATGTATACAATCTTTGCCATTTTCTGTTCCTGTGGAAGGCATCTCCAATTAATCATGCTATCCTTTTCTCTGGTCCCAGACATGGTCTCAGTCCTTTGGTTTTCATCATTAATCTTTTAGATTAGATCAGAGATGAAACCTATATGCTACTTAGTCCCTGCCTTAATTTTATAGATAAGAAGCAGAGACCAAGAGCAGAGATAAGAATTTCATAAGGAAGGACTCCTAGGATAGAGCTCTCTTCATTGAAAATCACTGTGTCTTTTAGAAAAAAAAAGAAGGGAAAAAAAGAAATCCTGGTTGGGGGAGGGGGTGAGTGAAGAAAGGGAAGGGATTAAGATGTACAAATTGCCAGTTATAAAAACTGTCTTGGGGACATAAAATACAGCATCGGGAATTTAGTCAATAATAAGGTAATAACTATGTATGGTGTCAGGTGGGTACCAGAGTTTCCAAGGTGATCACTTTGTAAGTTATAATAAGGTCTAATCACTATGCTGTACACTTGAAACTAACATAATATTCTACAATATGTTACCTGTAATTGAAAAATAAAAAAATAAAAAGAATAATAATGATTCTTTTCCGGTTTTGCTTAATGGCCCAGATTCTAAGGTGTTATAGATATGGTAGCATTATAGATGGAATTCCTATGTTCAGGCTCTCACTCTCACTGTGACTATATTTGAAGATAGGGCCTAGAGAGAGGCAGTAATGGTAACTGACATCACAAATTCTAGTCCAATAGGACCAGTATCCTTATAAGAAGAGGAAGAGACACCAGGCATGCAGGCACGCAGAAAATGTCAGGTGAGGACATAGGCAGAAGGTGGCCATATGCAAGTCAGAGAAAGAGCTTTTACAGAAATCACCCCTTCCAGCACCTTGATCTTGGACTTATAGTCTTCAGAGCTGTGAGAAGAGTCTCGAGTGCATAAACCACTTGATCTATGGCATTTTGTTACAGCAATCTGAGCTGTCTAATCCAGGTGGTCATTACTTTACCCACACATATGCTTTAGCTCACAGAGTGCAGGTTACCCTTCATGTTGGAAACCTCAAATGGGAAAATGTTTTTCTAGATTTCCCCTAATGGAGTAACTTCTAGATCAAAAGACTATGCCGTGTTTGCTGATAGCATTTATAATTGTTCAGAAGGAAACTATTGGTAGATACCTACTCTGGGGAGCAGAGAGAAATCCGGACATTAATGTGTTCAACCTTCTTAGCTTTTAGATGAAACCTTGGATACTTATCTGAAGTTACATAATCATCAGCAGTTGAACAAAGGCTACCATTCAGCTGTCCAATTTAGTACAGAAAAAAACCCAAACAACGTTTCTCATGCTGTCCTTCCCAGAGATAGCAAATCAAACAGATGGATTTGTCACTCTCTTAAGCACCTAAGAACATCATCTCAAACCACCAGGAAAATCTTATGAGAAAGGTATGGTTCCCTTTTGCCAATAAGAAACATGAGGCAACAAGTTTGTACAGTTTGCCAAAGAGGATCGTGACAGTGCTCATCTATATGACATTTAAATGCAGCCTCCTTTCCTTCCTGGTCACAGGGAAGACTCATCAGCCTCTTCACTTTGGGGCAGGACTACTCCATTACATTTGAACAGTGAAGAGTAGACAGAAGTGTCATGCCTAGCCTGAGGCAGTGAACACCCATGTGGGGCCTTTGAGCTCTCTCTTGTGCTTTTTTTTTTTTTTTAAATATATTTTTATTGATTTCAGAGATGAAGGAAGTGAGAGAGAAAGAGATAGAAACATCAATGATGAGAGAGAATCTGCCTCTTGCACGCCCCGTACTGGGGATTGAACCCACAACCCAAACATGTACCCTGACCAGGAGCCATGACCTCCTGGTCTATATTCAACCACTGACTCACTCCAGCTGGGGCTCTCTTGTGCCTTTAACAAGTGATTGTGGAAATTTCTTGTTGCCCTGATGAAACCACAAGACAGGATTTACTGGAATCACCAGTCACTTCTCATCAGGGAGCTGCCCTGGAGAGATGTTGAACCCACTACTACTTATTGAGCAGCTAATCTATAGGGTTTGCTTATTACCACAGCATAGCTTTTTCTATACATACTGTCCTATATAATAAAACCCTAATATGCAAATTGACGAAACAGCAGAATGACTGGTCGCTATGATGTGCACTGACCACTAGGGGCAGATGCTCAACACAGGAGCTGCCCCCTGATGGTCAGTGTACTCCTACAGGGGGAGGGTTGCTCAGCCAGAAGCTGGGCTCACAGCTGGCAAGCACAGGGGTGGTGGCGGAAGACTCTCCCTCCTCCGCAGCAGTGCTAAAAACTCCTCAGGCCTCTAGTTTAAATAAGCATATCAGTTTTAAAACAAACTCTGTGGTTATTTTCTTTCTGCTGTATTGAAATCACATCCTTAGAATTCTGTCAATTAGATAACTTATAAATAATCTTTGAGCCTCATTTTCTTCAAATGCAAAAGACATATAGTACCACCCACTTAAGACAGTTTTTGCAAGAATTAAGGAAATATAGTTGAAGTAGGTGAAACATGGTAGATACTCAAATTTTAGTTAGCTATTTCCCAAGCTTCATTATCCTGTTAAACATAAACCTGTTTTTCTTTGGATACATGACTCTCTCATCAGGGATCAATATTTCAGGGGTCACAGGATCAAATGCACAGAGGGACCAGACAGTAATGACAAATCAGTCATGTAAACAAGGTGTGGTGAGCTAGAGAAGCCTAGATGTTTTTAGGAGCAACTACTGATCACATATGGCTGATGGAGGCCAGGTAGGGTATCAAGGCCATGCAAGGGAGATACCAGCGATCCTGAATATCTTATGAGATGTTTTTATTTCAATTTAAGAAAATACTGATCTCTTTCTTTAAACTTAGGAAGGTTGCAACAGAGTTCAATCAAATGCACATATCTGTGGGCCAAGGAGGCTTACTGGCCACACTGGATTTGATTTCTAATGTTAACCCTCCAAATCTAAATCAATGCTGCTGGGCTTCCCAACTCCACAGTGAGTCCCTGCAGAAAAGGGACTTTATCCTTCCATTTTTGTGCCCCCATAGTTCAGGAACAAACCTCAAAGCAAGCAGAAAAAAAGGCTGAGTTCGGTTAAATTAATAATGCCTTGTGAATGGTAGGCTTTAGGAAGTGAGAGCTTTGATTTAAGCAATTTAAAAGTAATCTTCTCCAAATCAACAAAGCTGTCTCTGGTTGCCCAGCCCAACAAAAAGGCTAAAAATGACCCTTAGTGCAGTTTCAGTGTAACTGTGCCCCATTCCTTCTTACTTTCTTATGATAGAGGGAGTGGCCTGCCTTACGCACATTACCATCAACATGTTACTACTCCAATTATAAATGGCCAATTTAAGGATAGGGCAGTTAAATAATTTATCTACTAATTAATTCATTTGAATACTACAAAAAAATTAAAACCTAGTATCCTAATCTGTTGAATATTAGCTAGATGGTTTGAAATACATTAATTACTTAACTATGACTATTATATGAAAAATGGACAAAAGTTACTATTCTATGTCGTAAGATTGCTTTGATGATTAAATGAGACAATAAATACAAAAACCACTTATTAATAGAGACTATTGGCAATCGACACATGTTAGGTACCCAATAAATGCTAGTTATTCTTACTTTTATTATTACTGATATTATTATATATGTGCTTTAGTATCTATTCCTGAATGCTAGCAACTCTAAACTGTTAATATGTATTTATATCAGAGATGATCAGTTACCAGGTCAAGGAGAGAAAAAAGATTATACAGCTTCTTTAGGGTACACTGTGAATATTACATGTTAAGTTTAAGAAAATATTGTGAAAGGTTTTGTAAAATACTCATCTATGAGGATTATCTCTGCCTTTTACTGTCTTGCAGTTACTTTGAAAGATGTAGAAAACTGATAATAATACAAACATCTTGTATTTATAGAAATGCAGATTGTACCCAGGAGTGCAGTGGATTAGTATCATCCTCTGGATAATGAATAGCCTTTTGAAAATTTGAAATTCACAAATTCATTTGTAAATTTATTTCAGCATCTTTTATCTGACTATAATGTGTGAAACTTTTGAGTTTTCCTTTGAATCAGTTGTAACATCTTACTGGTTCCCTTATTAATGAGATTTTAAAAAAGTGTTCATTTTGAAGAAGCAGCATAATTTTACCCTTTAAAAATATACATATCTTTTACCAAGTTCAAAAACTATGAGTTCATTATTTATTGTGTATAACCTTAAGCGATCACTTAACTTACCATTGTGTAAGGCTTCTTCTCATTAAAATGATTAAAAATATATCTTTCTTTGACTCTTGAACAATGTGGACTTGAACTGCATGTACACTTATATTCAGACTAGAGGCCTGGTGTACAAAATTCATGCACTGGGGAAGGGAAGTCTCTTAGCCCAGCCTGCACCCTCTCACACACCGGGAGCCCACAGGGAATGTCTGACTGATGCCTAAGCCATCAGTCAGACATCCCTTAGAGCTGCCAAGGAGGCAGGACAGGCTCCTGCCACCACTGCTGCTCTTGCCAGCTGTGAGCCCGGCTTCTAGCCGAGAGGCACTCCTCCTGTGGGAGCCCAGTGTCTGCTCCCTGGTTGTCTGTGCGCATCATAGCAACCAGTCATTTGTTCTGCTGTTCGGTCAATTTGCATATTAGCCTTTTATTATATAGGATTTTTTTTCAATAAATACTGTGAATGTATTTTCTCTTCCTTATGATTTTAATAATATTTTTTCTCTAGCTTACATTTTTGTAAGAATATAGTATGTAATATATCTAATTCAAAAAATATATGTTAATTATGTTATTGACAAGATTTCTGATCAACAGTAGGCTATTAGTAGTTAAATTTGGAGGAAGTCAAAAGCTATGGGCAGATTTTTGACTGCCTGGGGGTTGGCACCTCTTATCCTTATGTTGTTCAAGGGCCAAGTATGTATCTACATCAGCTTGCTCTCCTCATAGGGTAATTATAAGACCCTAATACAAAAAGGGGAGGGGGGTATGGAAGTGACTTGAAACAAGATTTCTATATAAAAGTCATAGACTGGAATGATTCTATTTGGACAGTGACATAATAAAGGCACAGACAGTGTAAGTGGCTCATGGATAGAAATACAGCCAAGTTGACTTCTACCTAGTCTAGTATCCTCACTGGATCACTGTTTTCCTGTAATAAGAGGAAACTGGTAGCAAAGTGATTTTGTGTGTTATTAGCAAGATAATAAGCTCAATAAAAGGGTCCATTAGGATAGGGTATGCAAGGCAAGTGGATTTCATTTGTAAATTATCCCTCAGGGCCTCAAATGCAACTACTTCCTTGCACATAGCTCTGGCCCACAGTGAGCCCTGACTAAAGAACCTATTTCTCCCAAAGAAATGAAGATGCTGAATTCAGAGTTCACACATGCAATTTTCCAGTTTAAAAAAAGCTCACCTTACCTTCTGTTTCTCCTTCACTTACCAGCTTGAAGCTGCTAAATTTAGTGAAGCAACTTTCACAAAGTTGTAAACTCTTAGAGTCATCAGAAGAAACTTTAGAATCATAGCACCCATCCCCTCTTGAAAGCATATAACCTTCACTTCCATCAACTCAGCCATCATTTGAGATGATGTTTACACCAGATGTATTATCTTCCTTTCCTTTATGTTTGGGGCCAGATATATCATACTGCATAATACTTTCATATTGAGCTAATGTTGGGTAGGAATCTCAGTTCCTTAACCTGAAGTAGCATTATGCAGGGTCACAGTTAGATCCTGCATCTCAGTCATGGAGAGAGCAAAATCATATCAATGCATGCTCCGTATTTAAGCCTGACTTAATTTGATTTTATAGTTCTGTTTATTAAACACCAGTAACCTTTCACCAGCAGTAAAGTCATGAAAAGTGAGAAAAATAGAGACAGATGCAGACACAGAGGAGGGAGTAAGAAAAGAGTGATGACAGAAAGAAGGAAGAAAAGAAATATAGCTGTTTCCCCTTACCCACAGGGGATACACCCCAAGACCCTCAGTGGATGCCTGAGATCACAGAGTATTGAACCCTATATTTTTCCTATACATACATACTTAGGTTAAAGTTTAACTCATTAAGTTGGCACAGTAAGAGAGTAACAATAACTAATAAAACAAGATAATTATTACAATATACTAAAATGAAATTTATGTAAGTGTGCTTTCTCTTTTGGACGAAAGGGGCCACATGCTAACCTGACAAGCTCAGAGGAGGCCAGTGTGGCAGTCTTGCAAACTCAGATATTTAAAATCACCACAAAAGATGGCCTGAAAATTAAATATTTAACTATAAACAGGTTATAGTGGGCAGTCATGTCCTAGGCTGATATTTTCCCTGACAAAGATCAACTTAGACCTTTCCTGAGCCAGTTTGCCTTTTTGCCTCTTAAGATAACATATCTGTGATATGTCTGGGTAACTTGTAACTTCCCTTTTTCTGGAGCTCCTGGGGCACAACCAAATGTGGTAGGTGCCAGGACAGATGCCTCAAATTCCTTCATTATCATGTTATTTGTTCCTGTACTCACCTAAGTATGTGTCCATCATTTTACTTTTAATCCAATCCAAGGGGTTCCCTCCCACCTCTTCACTTTATCCCACCTCCTTAATCTATCACCAATGAATTTCATGTAACCCGCCTATGTCCCACCTTTAATTTTAATGTATAAATACAAATGTAACCCGCCATTCTTCCAGAATTATCTCAATTCACTGAGGTTCTGCTTCCCTGCATATATCGACAGTTTGGCTCAAATAGACTCACAAAAATTCTTTACAGGTTTCAATGGTGTTTTTTACATTAACACTCTCATTCTCTCAAAATAGCTATTGTGCTATATTCTCTCTTGTGATGATGTGAGATAATGAGAGGAAGTGAGGTGATGCAGCATTAGGCTACTATTGACCTTATTGCAAGGTCAGAAGAATCATTGGCTTTGGGTAATCCTGCTTCATGGAGCCATGACTCTGGCAATTCCAAAATGCTAGCATCACTACTCTTGCACTTGGAGGCCATTATTAGGTAAATTAGGACTTATTTGAATAGGAGCATTGTGATACTTTAAAAATAGAACGGATAACCTAGATGGCTGCTACGTGACTAAGTCCTGGACAAAGCAATAATTAATATTCCTAGTGGAACAGGGTGAGCAGTTGCAAAATTTCATCACACTACTCAGCCTGGCACATGATTTAAAAACGGATGACTTGTTTATTTCTAGACTTTCCCATTGAATATTTTCAGACCACAGTTGACCGTGAGAAACTGCAAAAAGTGAAACCAAAGTTAAGGGCGGAGCACAGTTCATCATCTGGCCTAGGGAACTCACCTTAGATAACCAGCTGAATAAGGACCCTGAGAAGTCATGATGCCTCTCTGGACTATAGTTTCCCCATTGAGTTGAAAGGTCTCTCAGAAGCATGGCTCTGGAGTTCTAACCTAAGTCATAAAAGGACTGTTGCTCACAGGAATGCACTACACAGAGTATCAAAATGCAGAGGCACGCTCTGTAACTACCATCCAGAGAGGGATATTTACTACCTTTGGGTGTGGGAAGAGACCAAAGCTCTACAGGACTCGCCAAATGCTAAATGGCCCAGGGAAGCTCCTTGTAGGCCTCTTTCCTGGCCACTAATTTATCAATTCTGAATTACCCTTTACATTACATGACTATGTGAATAAAGCAAAATGCTATGCAGTGTGAAAAATCGAGCTGCATTTAGCGAGCCTTTTTACAGTGGCACTAAAGGGCTGCTCTGTATCTATTTTGGAGAAATAGTCAAGGGCCCCAGGGGAGCACAGCAGAGGAATGGAAATAAGAGGAAGAATCTACCTCTACCTCCAATGGATTCAATTTTGCAGATTATCTGGAATGAAGAGACTGAGAAATTAACTTGGGGCTCAGGGCCAAAATTCACAGAGTAAGACTAAAAGTACTATCATCACCACCATCACCACCATCATCATTATTCTCGTGGTCATCACAGTCCCCTTTGTCCTCCTCCTCCTCCTCTTCCACTCTATGAAACCTCTTTTCGCTCAGCTTCCCTACTTTTCCTGATGGCATCCCCACTCCTGGAAACCACCTGGCTAACAATAAACTTAGCCCCAGGCCCTCCATCTTTCAGATGCACCAATGCTGTGGAGAATCTTTTTCTAACACACTTGTTTCCCATGCTCGCCTTTCCTTCCCAGTACTCACCTAACTTTCACATCCTAAGTATTTTCTTGCACCCTAGCAGACAGACACTGATACGGTGTCCTTTTGATGGACCACTCATTTAAAAACTTTGTCCAACTTGCTCCATGTCAACCCAATTCTGTCTTATTCAAGTGCCTTGATAAACATCAATCTACTGCCCTCTGCTGTTAAATCTTCCTTAATCACACCAGTCAACAATCAATTCCTCCTTCCTCCATTTCTCTTTTCTGTTTCAGATTCCTCAAATGTTAATGTGGGTACACACCTCCCAAGGATCTTATGAGAGCAGAGGTTCTCACTCCATAGGTCTGGAGTTCAACTTGGGCATCTGCATGTCAAGCCTCTTCCCTCATACTGCTGCTGCTGCTGCTCTTGGGAAACACTTTGAGTAGCAAAGCCCTGGACAAAGTTCACTTCATCTGATTTCTATGAATGTTTTATTACTTTCACTGTTTAATAGAAATAATCTGGGTTCATTTCATTGGGATATTTAATTAAATCATTAATTATCATGCATAAAGAACAGTTATCACATACTGATTTTTATTGTAGATGTTTGAAAATTAATATAACCCCCCAATATGTTTATTGAACCCAGAAAATAGTGTTCTACAAATATCCTGTATAGAATTTTATACACATTATTCTCCCAGGAAACTTTTCCAAATGAGTAAGATATGACATTGGATAGGTAAGTGGTTGCTAGTGACAGGAAGGGGATGGTTTTAGTGACAGTCCTGGTGCATATTGTGGTCTCTATGATCTGTCCTCTGAAGAAAATGATGGATCTCTTTCAGAGCATAAATAGTTATTGGAAAAAAAAGTCCCAAGTCCCAGGGAAGCAGAAAGACAATGTGTTGAAATGGAAAGAATGTATGATTAAGATTCTAGTGACCCAACATGTGGTCTTAGCCATGTTTTAATTCTCTGTATGATGAGCAGAGAATTACTTAACCTCCTGGGGCCTCCTTTTCTCATTTGGTTAATGATGAGTTTGGGCTGCATTAGGTCTCCTCCAGATCAAACCATCAATGAGCCTCCATTGTCCCCGTCTGTGGACACAGGAAGCATAGAAGCATAATTGGGGGCAGAGTGCAGTATGGTGGTTCATTCTCTCTCTCTCATTCTCAAAAGGGGTAAAAAGAGCATCATGTGCTCTGGGCATCAAGACAGCTGCAGTTGCTATGCTCTCTTTGGACTTAATCTGCCACAGTGCTTCAAACTTCAGCTGAGTGATGGGTGAAGGGGGCTGCTCAAATGAGTTCCCTCAGTGATCAGTGTAGTATCCTAGGGCTATTCAAGATTGCATCTCATTTACTCAAAGCATGAACTGTTGCAAGACAAAATCTCTGCTGATGCAACTGAAGTAGGTCATGTTTTCACTGTCACTGGAGCAGCGGGTGTTGTTGGATTCCCAGGCACGACTAGGGGTGCATGAGATGAGTGGGAGTGGATCATTCATGGTACTTGCTGCCTTGGGAAATTAATTATTCCAGGCTCCCAGCAAGGCCTGGCTGGGACAAGAGGCTCTCAATGGAGGTCAAATAAGGTTCAATGATTTATAGTCAAAAGATTCCTAAGTGGTATAAGTAAAAGCGGTCCTCAACTACAAACTGAGGAAGCAATTGCCTCGTTTTTTTCTCAAAATCCACTGCAGTTCTGCAATATGAATTGCAAGTGCTAGGTGTACAAAGAGTACATGTTGACTAAGTGAATGTATTATTTAGCAAATATTTTTTGAGCCGTAAGCTAGGCTAAAAACACACACACTATAATTTTATTATCCCTTATAATTGTGGGTTGAATGGATTCAGCCCAATAGTTCTGTCGCTAGGGTCTGCTCACCTGGAGAAGTAGCAGAGCTGGAATGTGTAATATGGCTCACTCTTATGGTGATGGCTATTGCTAGGTGATCAGCCAAGACTTACTTCTTCCTAATATGATTTCCATTTGGTTGGCACAGCACAAATTCACAGATTCAGGAAGTGGAAGCAGCCAATCCTCTTCTCTTGCCCTCAAGTCCTAGACATCACTTTTGCTACATTTTATTGGGCAAAGCCCATCATAACACCAGCCAAGATTAAAGAGGGTAAGAAATAAACTGTACCTCTTGATAAAACAACAAAACAGCAACAGCTTGCAGATACAGTAGAAATGACTACATTTTAAAAAGACTGACAGTACCAAGTGTTAACAAATTAGTGGAGCAACTAGATTGAACTCTCATTGGTGATGGTGGGAATGTAAAAGGGTAAAATCTTAGAAAAGAATTTGGCAGATTCTTAGAAATTTAAACAAAAAAGCCACATCAAATCTCTGGTGACACAAAGCTAACTGGTGGTTGCTTGGAGCCAGGGAGGTGGAGGTGGTTAAAGGGCAAAGAAAAGACACAAGTGAACCTTCTGAATTAAGGAAAACATTTTATCCTTTGAGAGTGGTGGTGGCTATAAGGATTTATCCATTTATTAAGAATTGTCAACTGTAAACTTAAAATGAACATATTTAAATGAATATAAATTATACCTCAATAAGTTTGATTTTTAAAATAAGGTTCTATGTCTTCTCTCTGGGTACCCAGGGCTCTTTTCACAGTCAGCTATGGGTTTGGAGAAAAGGTTTTCTCTATCTTTAATTAATCTGCGTAGCATCTAACTTCACCAAATTTACTGACTCTTCCCACCATTGTTCTGCCCTGATTTGTTTTTTGCTTTATGTGATACAATTTGTTGTATTACCCCAAAGCAGTAGTAGCATATGACTCAAGATTTTTCTGCAAGGTTTGTGTAGCAGGACTCCAATAGTGGCGAATCCATCACAGCATAACATATGACCAAATCTAATTAGAATATTGCTTTTCTGAATTTTCTTTCCCAGTTTACCACAGAAAAGATGTCACTAGATTATTCTCACCCAGACCATACCTGCTGGTATGTTTCTATGGCAACTTCTATACTATCTCTGATAAATGATACCCATCACTACTGCCTACTGTAATTTATGTCACTTTCTTAAGAATTACATATTTAAACATACCTATTGTTGTATTTTTCCCCCCTCAAAACAGTAATTTTTGCAAAGAGAGATTATGACTTATTCTTAAATCAAGTTATTCTTAAGTACAAATGTAAGGCAGCTTATGTCCTCTTTCCCAAATTCTGAAGATAGATAAGAAACAATCCAAGCATACACAGAACTCATCTTGCAGTAAAAAGGCAACATGGTCCCCCTGTAATGATAGCTATATGCATAAGTTGCTAGACAGCCAAGAAGAAATGTACACAACCTGAATAGGTGATGAAGAGGATGCTGGGATAGCAGAGAAGGGTTTCTAGAGGATCCAGCATCTAAATTGAAGTCTTAAGAAATTATTCAGAAGAGCTCTACCAAAATTATTATGGGAGGGGTGGAGAATGCATAGAACATCATAGGAAGAAAAAAATTGCTGTGGTAAGAAAATGTTAACTATTGACCATGCATAAAGCCAATATATTTACATGGGGAAAATCCACTGAATTATATAAAATAAGAGTATAGAAATGGGATGGGATTGACACATAGCGTACTCCAATGAATCAGCATTTTCTTCTCTACTTATTGGCTTTTCTTTCTAGTGGTCTTCCTGTGATAACAACAGCAACTGCTGCAATTGCAGACCTGTACCCTCATTCCAAATGACCCAAACCTATACTTTACACTGTTGTCTGTGCATTAGAATCATCTGCAAATGTTTTAAAATAAAAGCTTCTAAGTTAGTAGATATGCATGCACACATGCCTGAACACAGAGTGATTTTAGTGCACATTCACAGTGTTCAACTATTGACACAGAGAAAAAAAATATATATAAAAAATCCATACAAAAATAGTCATCTTCACCCACAATGAGAGGTATGCAAATCAGAACCATTTCTTACCTATTCTATTGACATAAAGTGTGATAACACATTTAATTGTCCAGGCTATAGGCAAACTGATAGTCTCATACATTGCAGATCATAATACTGATTGGCACAATCATTTTGGATGGGAATTGGGCAATCCTATATAATAAAAGCCTAATATGCTAAGTGTCGGGTCATCCAATCAACCAATCAAAGCGTAATATGCTAATGATATGATAAGGCCACTCAACTGCTCACTATGATGAGCACTGACCATCAGGGGTGCAGATGCTCCAACCTTGGTTGCTGCTGGGGTTCAGCCAATCGGGACTGAGCAAGACAGGCTGGATATATCCTGGAGTGCTCCTATGGTCCCTTCCCCAGGTGGCCCGCCTTCTGTGTCCCTCCCAAACCCTGATCGTGAACACAATCTGGGCTGATGGACACTCCCTCTCCCGCTCCCCAGTGCATGGATTTCATGCACCAGACCTCTAGTATCTAATAAAAATGCATTTATGTTTTGACCCCATGTGTAGAAATGAATCCTGATTTTTGTCCTACAGAAAAAACAAACAAACAAACAAAAAACATATGCAAGTTTATTCATTTGTTATTTGTAATCTTAAAAATATTGGAAGTAAAAAGGTCATATGGTAGAGTAGTTGACTAAATTTTGGTATATCTCCAAGCACAAGGCTAAAGTATGCAGCTGAAAAGAAAGAGGAAAAATCCCTATAGATTGATATGAAGAGATTTCCAGGATATATTGTCATTTAAAGAAAGCAAAATGCAAAATGCAAAAAAAAAAAAAAAGTCTTTATAGAAAAATAGAAGATACCTATTGTGTAAGAAAGAAGGGGAAGTAGGAAGATGCAAGTTTCTGCTCAACTGTGCCCAAAGAATCAGAAGAAGGAGAATTTAAGACTAATGGGCTTGCATGGGAGTTGGGTGAATAGAACATGGGTGTAGCAGCACCCCTCTAGAGAGAGCTTTGTGTATAGTTTTGTCTTTGGTACCAGATTAATGTATCACATAATAATAATAAAAAAAACAACTAATATTAATAAGGATTGGGAGGTAATATAAAAAAAGGATAACAACAGAGGCAAATCTCCGTTTACTGAGTTTCAAATGAATAGCTAACCACACTGAAAGGGAAAAAAACAACTATTTTTAGAATACAACAGTTCAAGATGATTAGGTGATTTTAATGCTCAGGCAGTATTGTGAGCCACGATAGGAAAAAAAAAAAAAAATACATGTTCCAATGCTTTCCACAAAAATATGCTTACTTTTTTAAGTACGGTAAGCCTCTGTATTTCTCACTGATAAAATTAGACCATTGATCATCCCTGAGCTGTGGCCAGGCAGATAGCACATATGAATCCACTGAAGCTATTCAGGTTTAGTTCAGAAGCCAAACGTAGGTTCCAATCCCACTCAAATGATGTAGGTGCTAATGGAGTAAAAATAATTTTACCCCATACCTAAATTATGTGTAATACTGTTTAGATTAAGAGGGAAAATGGAGAAATATACTCACAACTGAAAGGGGGAGGGGTGGACACATCCAGCAAGAAATTGTGCACATTGAAGTGGGGCAGGGATGGAACAAAGTCTGGTATAGGAGGCCACACATGCTATTTCAAATAAGTGACAACAAAGAACATAATTTGGAAGAACAGCTAGCTTTGGAAGTTCTACCTTTGAGTAAGGGAGACGCCTGATAATTAGATAGACCACAGAATAAAAATGAAGGCAGAGAGGTTTTCAGAGATCCAGACAACTGAAATCTACCCACTAATCTCATGGGATAGAATAGCTTGTCTGGTTGCACCAAACAAGAGTGCTAAGAATGCACAGAAAATCAACAGAACCGGGGGGTGGGGGTGGGGGGGAGTCGCAGAGACCTGATATTAAACAATCTTTTAAAGAGATTTAGATGGAAGTGGTGTGATCACCATACTTTGAAGAATCATGGTACTAGAGGGAAAAGAACTATGGAAATTATATAGATGGTTTCAGGTACTGAAAAGAGAATGAGAATCCAGCTGACAGAATGAACTTGAACACTGACCCAGCTAATAGTATATATTCCAATGTTAATCCTATGTATTGTAGTATAAAAAGCACATTCATTACTGTACACGTTCTATGCATTATGCCCTTTAAATTTCATGACAAGACTAGGAAGAAACTGCAGTGCACCTTGTCGATCATTACCTTAGCAAGGGGAAGAGGTGGGAATTCTGCCTGAGGATGAAAATTGAGAGTTTCATTAAGGTAATATTCGGCATCTCCTTGAGAGAAAAGTATAAAGGTAATAGCAGAATTGATAGTAATTTAAGTCTGAAAAATTTGTGTCTGTAGATTTTTGCAGAAATGCTAACTAGGATCAGCCTTAGTGTCAGAGACAAGTGGAAGTAGTGATGGTAGTTAGGAGTGAGTTTACAGGAAAAAGGGAAAGAAATTACAAAAATAGAAAGATTTTTGGATAAGCCATTCAAAATGCAGGTAATAAAAGCAAAAGTAAACTACAAGTGGGACTACATCAAACTAAAGAGTTTCTGCAGAGCAATCAATAATTTGAAAAGGCACACTACTAAACAGGAGAAAATATTCACAAATCATATATGTGACAAAGGTTTAATATGCAAAATATATAAAGAATGCATACAACTCAACAGCATAAAAACAAATAATCCAATTTAATCATGAGCAAAATGAATTTTTTTTTTCAAAGAAGACATACAAACAACCAAGAGGTATATGAAAATGTGCTCAACATCATGAATTATCTGGGAAATGCAAATAAAAATCACAATGAGACATCATCTCACACCTGTTATGACTGCTATTGTTTTTTGTTGTTGTTTGTTTGTTTGTTTGTTTTTAAGGATAAGTGTTGGTGAGAATGTTAAGAAAAGGAAATCTTTGCATACTGTTGGTGGGAATGAAAAACAGTATGTAGTTTCTTCAAAAAATTAGAAATTAAACTACTATATAACATACCAATATATATCTGAAGGAACTGAAACTAGTATTTTGAAGAGATATCAACACACCCATGTTCACTACACTATTATTTATAGTAGTTGAGATATGAAAACCACCTAAATGTCCTTCAACAGAAGAATGGATAAAGAAAATGAGATATATCACACACACACACACACACACACACACACACACACACACAGTGGTATAAAATTAAGGAAATTATGCAATTTGTGACAACAATGGTGAATCTGGAGGGTATGATGCTGAGTGAAATAAGTCACACAGAGAAAGACAAATACTGTATGATATCATATATATGTGAAATCTACATTTTTTAAAAGCTGATTTTATCAAACTAGAGAATAGAATGGTGGTCACGGGGGGGAGGTGAAGGGGAAGTAGAGGATGCATAAATGTATAGGTAAAAGGGTACAAATTTTCCATTATAGAAATTCAAAGGATCTAATATATAGCCTGGTGAACACAGTTAACAATATGGTATTGTATACTTGAAAGTTGATGAGAGTAGATCTTAAGTTTTCTACACACATAGAAAGAGATAGCAAATAATAATTATGTGAGGTGATGCATGTGTTAATTATCTTGATCTTGGGAAATATATATATATATATATATATATATATATATATTGATCTTGGGAAATTATATATATATATATATATATATATATATATAAATTATCTTGATCTTGGGAAATATATATATATATATATGTATATAGTTACACATTTTAAATATATATAATTCATCCTCAATACACATTTTCAAAAAGAAAGAGAAGGGATACATCTCTGAAGCATAGTGAAGGGCAGTTATAGTAATTCTCAAGCAAATAATATTATCCAGGACCTTGAATTTTGGTTTCATCACAAGTATTTAATTATGTTGAGGATGTTTACTGATATTTATGATTCTCAAACTTTCTGTTGATTAAATAAGAATACAGTACAGTCTGTGTACTTTGTAAAGGAATATGGAGAAGTATGAGATGGGAAACTGACATAATTTTCAAAGAAAACAGAATTAAGGCCCATGATAGAATCCCATTAATTTATAATCCTACTAGAATAGAGCATTTCTCTGAATTTATTTTACTTAAATTACATAACACTAGTCAGAAATAAGCATATATTTATTAAATACTACTGAAATAAAGAATAATTTACAGTAGAGTAGGATATTCTGAGAATCAAATCAACAATTTGGAATATGAGAAAGCAAAAAACACCCAGTTAGAAGAGTGAAAAGAAAAAAGTACCCAAAAATATAAAGACATTGTAAGGAGCCTCTGGGACAATTTCAAGTGTACCAACATTCCCATTATAAAGGTGCCAGAGGAGAAGAGAGACAGCAAGAATTGAAAACCTATTTGAAGAAATAATCACAGAAAACTTCCCCTAGCTAGTGAAAGAAATAAAATTTTAAGTTCAGGAAGCAGAGTGTCCCAAACAAAAGGAACCCAAAGAGGCCCACACAAAGATACATCATATTTAAAATGCCAAGGGTTGCCAGGGCTGGTTTCACTCAGTGGATAGACCATTGGCCTGCAGACTAAAAAGTTCCAGGTTTGATTCCAGTCAAGGGCATGTACCTGGGTTGTGGGCACATCCCCAGTAGGGAATGTGCAGGAGGCACCTGATCAATGTTTTCTCATACATCAATGTTTCTAACTGTCTATCCCTCTCCCTTCATCTCTGTAAAAAATCAATAAAATATACTAAAAAAAATAAAAATAAATGCCAAGGGTTAAAAACAGAGAGAATCTTAAAAGCAGCAAGGGAAAAGCAGTTAGTTATCTCCAAGGGAGCACCCATATCACTGTCAGCTGATTTTTCAACAGAAACTTTGCCAGCCAGAAGGGAGTGGCCAGAAATATTCAAAGTGATGAGTAGCAAGGACCTAAAACCAAGATTATGCCACCCAGCAAAGTTCTCATTTTAAAATTGAGGGTCAGATAAAGAGCTTCACAGACAAGAAAATGCTGAAGGAGTTCATCACCACCAAACCAGTATTACATGAAATATTGAAGGGTATTCTTTAAAAAGAGGATGATGATAAAGAAGGAGAAGAAGAGGAGAAGGCAAAAGAAAAGAT